>NC_137588.1:37115027-37736027 GCF_963210335.1 Falco punctatus
CTTCCATCTTTTAATCAGGCCAGACTTTTTCACAAGCATTATGGTTTCAGGGTGAGCTATGACCTGTTTTCCATCTTCTCCTGGCTGTTTCTTTTGAAAGATGGGTCTATCTCTGTGCTCCTTTACAAATGAAATTCTGCCGCTCCTCTTGTTTCTAAATGAAATCAGCATTCCATCCCATCTCCTTTTTACCACCTGTGATATAATAATTTAAATGTTTTTGGAAGGTAAACCAACCAATAAATTTAGTGGTAGAGAGAAACGTGTTAGAGTAAGCATTAGTCCAACAAAATACAGAACTCCTGAAGTCTGGTTTCCTATGGTTTTGTGCCTGTTTTGGAGCTGGGATATGACTGAGCTCTGATTCATGCTGCAGCTTCTTTCTTGACGGAGGTGCAAAGTGCATCATTGCTGTCCAAGTGTTTGTATTGACAAACTGTGTTAGGAACACAGGGCATTGAAGGCTGCTACCACTCTGTCGGGCTTGGTTAAACTAGCTGAAAGATTAAAAAGTTACTGAGCAGAATGCTAGATACACGCGTACAAAGAGGATGCTTGCATACATTTGTTTCCCTGAAAATTCATGTAAAAAGCCTAAGACGTGTGATCCCCTGTGGACTGTACACTTTTAGTAGTCCCTGTTTGTCCCTGGCATCACTTTAAAACTAGAGGTAAGCTTCCTTTACCTTCTCTCCATCAATCTGACTGACATCAGTCGTCAGTCTGTCTTTTATCCACAAAGCCTTTGTCTGTCCTGGGGCCTTGAAACTGCTCCCAACTGGTTTCTGCACTTGCAACAGGTAGTTGGTTTTGGACTTGCAGCAGGCAGCTCTCTGCTGCATCTTTTCATTAAGAGCAAACGTGCCCTGGTACAACGTGTGAGGCCATTCTGCCTGTCTCTGCGCCTGGCAGCCTTTGCTGGATTTTAAGCCCACAGCTCACAAAAAAAACCCCACAACACAATAGCAGGCAAACAAACCAAGACACATTTTTCTGTAAAATAATTAAAGTCTTCCCCACTTTTAACACAGCATGTAAGGAACCTATTTTCCAATTATGTGCACTGAGTGTGTCTCTCACAATTACTGCATCCCTGAGTTATGGGCTCTCTTCTCTTGGTGCACGTCCAGGAGTGCACCTTGCCCAAAGGCAAGGTGGTACCTTTTTCTTACTCTGAGTTTACCTGTAGATTGGAGAGCACGAGAAAAAAATGTGCTACTGGCATGGCCAGCAGCTAAATGTCAAAATTTGGCTCTAAGACAATACTATTTAAACTATTTCTCTAAGTAAGCGCTCCTTACACAAGGAGGGATTGAAGGATCAGACTCATAGCATTGTAAAATCACTCTCTTAGGAATTTTCAGAACTGCCTAGAACATTTTGAATCTAATTGTCCAAACCCTCAGGCAGCTTTGAATATCTCAGCTCTAATATATTGAAGTAACAGTCACTGATTAAAAAAAAAAAAAAAAAAAAGAAAAGAAAAGAAAAGAAAAGAAAAAAGAAAAAGAGAGGGTGATACTCTGTTATATCTAGGCAGTTCCCCTCAGGGCTGGCAGAATAACTGGGGGCCGTGCTGCAGCCTTCTGGTGGCACTTCTGTGGTGATCAGGGTCACACAGGGAGGTGACTTCATGGGCACCCTTGTGCCCACAGAAGCCCAGTGTCTATGCATCTGCCATAAACCCCGTGCTTTACTGTTATAATGCATTTTTTGCTGGCAGGTGTTGCTACTGTATCAGTAGACAGATCAGCTTTCCCTGTCCGAGCTGCCTCTGTGCTGGGGCTGGTTTCTTTAGGGGGCTGCTGAGGAGCAAATCTCCCAGTATAGAGGCAGCCTTGGAGACAATGTAACTTCGAATTTCCTCCTGATCTCTGCTTTAGATGTGTTTCTAAAGGTCTTTTATCTTGCTTGGTCAGATTTATTTCCTTAGGAGAATTATTATCATTTCCAAAGATACAGCGACTTGCTTTTTTTAGCGCCTGGCTGTGTGCACGGAAAGATGCTCTGGGTGGTGACGTTCCCGGGGCAGCCTGCACAGCCTCCAGCACAGGCTCCACGAGATGGCAGTGCCTTCCTGCTCTTAAAAACAGCTTTAACTTTATTTTAACCTTGTTCTAAGTTAAGCATTTCATCAGGAGAATTTCTTCTGAACAAAGATTGTATTTTCCTTCAAAAAAACTGAACAGGAAAGATATTGGGTTTATTGTCTTTTTAAAAATATAGAAGCTGCAAAAAAGCTGGAGTAAACTTTGGGGTTTAAAGCGGCAACTTCAAGGGATCTTTTTCTTAGTGTGTCACCCCATTCACCACCTCAGGTTCCCTCCCCCCCCCCCCCCCCCCCAACTGCAAATCTTGCAGTTGTGCAAGGGGACTGCTGCAGAAATTTCATGCAAGCATCAGAAGCTGGTCACCTGATTATATGCGAAATTCACATTTTTAGAATTGTGGTGATTTTTTTTCTTTTTTGAAGAAATGTTTTTCAGTTAACATCTTTTCCCATTTCTTCTTTTTTCTTTTTTTTTTTTTTATTCCAAAATCTCCAAGGACTACAGTCAAGCCACCGAGTGAGCACAGGGAGGGGAGGGGGGATAGGATGAAAAAGTGAATTTTGCTTTTTTTGCTATCAACTGAAGAACACCTTGGAATGTTTGCAATTAGATTCTTTTATAAATATTATATTACAAGACTATAAACACTAAAAAGACATTTTGTAAATACTTGTTTGTAAGAATCATGCTTTTAATTCCTTTAGATGAGAGTCTCTGAGGATAGTACAGGAATAAATTTAGTGTAAGTAGGATGAACTACCTATGCCATCAGTTTTCTCCAGTAGTTAATACTACATTTAAACTGATAATGATGGATTATTTTTTTTTAATAACTTGTTGAGATATTTGTAATTTTAAAAATTACCTTTTAATGTAATCTCTGCTGCCTTATATGAGCTTATATTATGTGTGTTGTTATAACAAGAAAAATGAAAGAGGAGATAAAACTCCTGAAGACAATTTCTATAAGGTCGACAGGTAGGTAAAACCTTAATTTACATTGCAGACATTGCTTGGGACTCAGGAGAGAATAAATACATGAAGACAGCCCCTTCCAGTCCTTGCAGTACACCATAGTACTGTCAAGAGCCATGAAAGCTGCGACTCCTGCCCTTTTAGTCATTGGTAGTGTAGTTCTGTACACAACCGAGTAGGAAATGCTTCTTATTTCCAAAATGAATTCCAGTCAGAGGTAGGCTAAAAGCACCATTTATTTAGATTAAAGATCCTGAAACTATCATGTTTGCAACCATTTGTCACAGTTTAAGTAGCAGTGCATAAATGTCATGCTGTTGGTATACAATTTAATCTCTGCTGACAACAGCTCCATTTCTAAAGTTTCCTCGGCACCTTTTTATTTTAATGGTTTACTTTTCTTATAAACAACCTCTGCTGGTTATGCAGAAGTGGGAGGGCTCTGTAAGTTGCCAGAGTCTCCTTCATATAGGGAAAAAATGGTAAAGCATCAAGGGCAGTGTGTATGTGACAGCACCAGTCAAGCGGCATTTGCATCTGATGGCATGTGCATCTGGCTAAATGTGTGGGTTTCTATTCTGCAGGAACATGTGGTGTTTTCCGATGTTTCAGGTCAGAACAAACTGGGTAGGATTTGTTTTGCTGACTCTTCTGGTCTTCACCTCACCCTTGCTCCCTGTCCTGTTGCTTCCACTGTACAAACCAGAGGAAAAGTAACTCGTGACAAGAGTTCGTTTTATCTCAATGATCTTTGGAGTTATTCTTTTAAAAAATATGAGCAGTGATTACGATTATATCAAACACAAATGCTTAACTTCTAGTGGATGTCACTCTTACTGTACTGTTGGCAGAATGTTTATAGCTGTAGGCTTTTACTTGCACTAAAGCATTTGCCCAGAGGGAATAAGCTATAAATCCTAGTGTCTCTTTCCAGTGATAATGTCCTTTATAAACCTCTTGCTTTGTCTTCTATCTATGCTTGAGACTATGCCCAACCTGGAGCAGGTGGATGAAAACATGGTGAATTACATGCCGTTAAACTTTGCTGAGCTGTTTCATTGCAATCAGCAGGATTTTTACAGAAAATTTATCTTAAACAGAAAAAATAAAGGTGTTGCTATATAGAAGACTACACTGATACTCAGAAGCGTATGTTGCAGCAGTCTCATTGCTTCATACTATCAAACAAAGATGTAAAAAGATGTTTACAGTCTCAGGGCATTTTTCCTAACCCGAAGTGAGAAGAGGATGCATTTGAGTTCAGGATATCCTGAAAGAATTGGAGATCTGTTTTAGCGGAATACTTTTGATACAACTAGATGTGGCTCCTGAAGATTAGGGTTAATGTGCTTCTTACAAAGTTACTGATGAGAGTGGTTCATATCAGTACTTCAGAAAAACTCTCCAGCCAGTGCTGCCAGGCTTTTGTAGTCATCATCCACCGCTTTTAAAATGCCTGCAATTGTTCTCAGTAGAAAAAGAGCAGATATGCTTGAGTAACCATTGTACCCACAGAAGAAAAGTTTCAAGCGTATGGAAACAGAATCGGTCCCAGCTGACACATTTAAGCTGTGTCAGTGCTAAAAAACATTATAGCCTCCCGAGTCTGCGGGAGAAGTGCCATCTCTTGAGCAAAGGTCACTTCAGCTGGAAGAAGCTGTGAATAAGTAGCAGCATCAGATTCAGGTAAAGGAACAGGACTGACAGAAACTACAGGCTGAGACCAGAGTTTTGTGGTAGGAACTAGGGACCAGGCAGCAAGAAAGCGCAAAGAGGTCAGGGGTTGCTATATGCAAATACCTTATCCAAAATGCTATTAACTTTCATGTCCAGAAGCAAACATTGTATGAAAGTCTTGATAAAGGAAAGCCAGTGCTACATCTGAATTCAGCTTGCAGCTTTCTAAAGTACACCTCATAGAAGATAGCTGG
Organism: Falco punctatus; assembly: GCF_963210335.1. Taxonomy (NCBI): domain Eukaryota; kingdom Metazoa; phylum Chordata; class Aves; order Falconiformes; family Falconidae; genus Falco; species Falco punctatus. Next base: position 37,119,985 of record NC_137588.1, read on the forward strand.
CTGTCTTGTTGGATTATAAGAAGTCTGCGCTTTGCAGACTGGTGCTTTGTATCCTTTCTGGTTCATTTGGCTATTCAGTTTACCTTGCAGCACTGTTTTTCGCACTATTGTAATGCTTTTACTGCACCAGCTCTGCCACGTGACTAGAAACATTGCAGCATCTCAACACTCATTGCACAAACAGTATTTCTGTTTTCTTTTCTCTATTGAGAATGGACCTTTCCTTGGCACCAAAGTCAGTCCTCTTTGCCCTTTGCCTTTGTGCCACACTGGCCCATTTCCCTTCCCCCAGCCTTCCGGGCAAGCTCTCACCATCTTCTCCTCAGCCCCACCAGTGTTGGGACAAGTCCTCTTCCACCTCACGCATTGTCCAAATGGATCTTGTGATCCTCTTTTCTTTTCTGATCCCTTTTGCCAGCCAGCCATCCTTCCCCCAGGCCTGAGCAGGGCTGGCTACTTCACATGTTATTTCATGTAGAGGAAAAGTCACTAAGAGAAGAGATTCTGGTAGCAGCGAAAAGGCTAGATTGAATGTTTAATGGACCAGTTTTCATCCAAACAGAACCTCTGGACCAAATGCATCGAGAAGCCCTGTTCTATAATTTCTTATTTATATAATGCTGATACAGTAACCCTGTCTTGTCTCCTCCCCACCTTGTTGTTCTTTAACCACTGCCAGGTTGTAGTCATAGTGATTTCACATGGCATTCCAACAGACATACTTTTTTTCCCCCAGTTATCTTTTCCTCCTCTGAATGAAGTCAAGATCCCAGAGTCCTCTCTTCATAAGGGGTTTGGTAGCAAGTGAAGGGAGCTGAAATTTTGTACACATACTAAATACATTGTGAATTTCAAGCAAATCCTATTTTCCTTTCAAAAACTTTCCCTTTTTTAAATTTGAAACTTTTATTTCTTCAAGGTCACTTCAGATTTAATTGACCAATATGATATAAGCAAAGAGCTAATTTAATAATCTAATATGGCATTTTGTAAAATTGCCTGACAAATATATTGTAAGTATGATCACATCTCTCTGAAATGAAAATCAAGACCACTCAATGTCCTTTTGTCAAACTGATTGTATCTAATTAAAAAAGAAAGAAATCCCAGCGATGCAGCTTTTCTTCCCATTAACATGCACTGCACAGGTTACTACCTAATTTAATAGAGAATGTTGTCTTGCATTGCTCCATCCCTCATGAAACTGCCCTGTTTAGATGAAGTTATAGGAAATTTTGAGTTAGTTAAAAAAAGAAACAGCAATCCCCACCCTAATACACAATAATATAATTTGACCATTTATTTCCTTTTCTTAATAAGCATATCCAACTTGGAAACAGATGTACTAGCCCTTGGCCTCATACCTCTGCTAGCTTGACTCTCTGATTTCTTGGTAAATAGATAAACATGCCTATAAGATTAAGTGACAAATTCACATCAGCACCCAAAGCTCTTTGATCAATACCACTAATCCGTTAAAGATTACAACAAAGAATCTTAGGTTTCTGTCCCTTCATTCTGGTATTGAATGTGAACTGAAAAATAAGGGACTAAAATGTTTCTAAAATTAAATGAAAAAAGAAAATTACCCTTTGCACATTTTGAAGATAAAGAACCCTCATTAGTGCTTCTGCTAGCCTGGACAGACTGCCTTTGAAAGCAATTTAAGTATAACAAAGTAATTTTCAAATTAGAAAAGGAACGGCAGGTGTATGAAATGAGACTGTAACAGGGGCAGCCACACAGCCAGATCCGAAGTCCCATCTATCTCCTGGATCTGACAACAGTTAATTTGACCAAATGGCAACTGTACCTGAAGGAGAGGCAGCAACAGCTGAATTTAAGCCAAGGCAAACGCCTATTGAGAACTTAGCATAGGATTCAGAGTCCATTGAAGCTGGTGGAAATTTTTCTGTTGACTTCAATTGCCCAAACCTGGCCTTCATTGCTTTGAATAAATGAGAGTTTCTGACTAAGCATCTCCTCTTTCCTAGTGGAAAGAGCCCCTGTGAGAAGCTTCACTGATTTACAAGCTGATGGGACTCTGCTTTAATTTATTTAAAGTTATTTATATGTGTGAGAGTATGCTTGGAGAGTCAGGTTCTGTGGGGATGAAAGTGGAAAGGATGCTTACCAACATGCTGCTAAGGTGACCCAGGTAAGTGTCCCCCACTGTCTGTGACCTGTTAAATAGTTTTGAAAACACTCCTGACTGTTGATAAGAGGCTTGCTTATTGCTTTTGGTTTGCTTGCTTCTGATTTCCTTTTGTGTTCTCATTTGTATTTCCTCCCTCTCCTCTACCATAGTCTTTTGCTTGTTATAATTGAAAACTGATAGGAGAAAGGTAACTTTCTGTAAATGTTCCCTGTGAAATAATGTTTAAAAATGTAGTACTTGATGAGCCTTTGAGCTGACTACTGGGGTTGTTAGATCAAGGTCATAATGAGTTGGTACGTTTGCTTACTACAATATATAGGAGCCTAATGGCAGCTGCAATCATTTACTTTCACTCCCTGGCTCTTCGGGAGTTATTTGTTTGGTTACATGAGTTGTCAACAATAATGCAGATGGGGATGAAACCTGGAGAAATTAACATAAATAGTGTCAACATGCTGTCTTCTGATGTAGTGCCAGTTTCTTTAGAATTCGTTTTATTGCTCTCAATATTTTCTTCTCATCGTCACTACCACAGCATAATTTTAACACTGAAAATTAATTTCGTCTAAATGTACCGTCCTGTTCAATCAGTGATGGAGGGTTCATCCAGTCACTCCCTCCTCCTCACTTTTCCCCACCTACTATGCTATCTGCTGTTTACTGCTTGTTCTCTGGACTTTCACACCCCCAACATTTGAGAAAGACAGAAAAGTGCCATGGTATTTCATTTAGTTTATTTTAACTCTACTCCCTTGGGTTGTGAGAAAGTGAAAATTACTTTGTAAGAAAAGACTTGGCTAACATAAGAGAAGATATCACCAAATGCTGAATCTGAAAATCGAAGCGTAGACAAGGTGCTATTCAAAACTGGTAAAGTCATTCCTTTGATCTTCAGGCATGTTGTTTCATGACCAGCATCTCCTGAACACTGCTGTGCATTTTGAGGCTTTGTTGCTTTCCTTTTTCACCTCTGTTGAATTTACAATACGGTTGCAGGTTTCTGTGGTAGAAAGAATGGCACTTTCATAGGATTCCTGTGGGAAGTTACAGTAGGGTGAACACCACAGGGGAAGGATACGATTGATGTCTTCTCTTGAAAGATACATTTTAATCTAGTTTCTGAGAAGAATTCTGTATCCTGGATGAAGAGAGAGAAGAGAGCTCAGGGTGGGTAATAAAGCTCATAGTTTCCAGCTCTGGGGGCAGGAGGGATGGAAGTAGCACTGGTTTGAATGCAGAGGCTGTACTGTTACCAGGATTTGCTTGTGTCCCTGGCCTGCAGGCATTCATCCAAGGTTTCTCTCTGCCCAGTACATCCATTCCTCTATCTCTGAATTCTTTTGCATTATTACAGTGTCTGTCTGGCTCCTTGGAGTGAGTTCCATCGTGTGAAGTGAAATGGGTAGTAGGGAGATAGGGGGACCAGAGAAGAGATAAAAACTAGGCAAGAAATGTAAAATAAGGGGCTGAAAAAAGGGCACTCCAGAAATACAACCACTCTGTTCTAGTATTTATATCTGCAAATTGCAGCTGCAGAGTCCTACTAGCAGCAGCAGGGCTGTCTTGCTGAGAAAGAGCAGGAGGAGAATCTGGTAGAAGACTGGGCTGTTTTAACTTGGTGGGGAGAGGAACAGGCAACTGCCCCAGGTTGGTGGAGAGCCAAGGGCTGGGGCAGGTGTAACGAGGTACCTGAGAGAGTGGTGGACATTGAGGTCGAATCACATCTACCTGGAGGCTGAAGGTGATGCCAAGCAGTAACAGTGTATGTCTTGGTCTCTGCTATTTTAAGTCCATTTGAGTGCTGAATACCTTTTGACAAAATAAATCATGCTTTGTTTTGAAGATTTTTTTCTGCATCACAACCTTTTAGTAGTGCCTCTCATCTTCCACAAAAAAAACTCTGTTGGAGGCAAGTCTGGCAGGCTGTAGTGGCTATTATCAACCAAGGGGATATGATTGAAAGACCTGTATCGGAGTGGTCCTCAGAGCCTGTGTCAAACAGAAACAGCTTCAGGCAGGTAGCTAAGAGATGTGGTTGAGGGTCTGTCTGACAATCTGAGAAGGGACAGGTGCCTCCTACTAGAAATACTTTAATTTGGAGCGAGTCCAGAGGAGGCCATGAAGGTGATCAGGGGGCTGGAGCACCTGGGATGACAGGCTGAGAGAGCTGGAGTTCTTCAACCTGGAGAAGAGCAGGCTCCGGGGAGACCTTACAGCGGCTTCCAGTGCCTACAGGGGCCGCCAAGAAAGCTGGAGAGGGGCTTCTTACAAGGGCGTGTAGTGATGGGACGAGGGGGAATGGCTTTAAGCTGGAAAAGGGTAGATTTAGATTGGATATAAGGAAGAAATTCTTCAATGTGAGGGTGGCGAGGTGGTGGGCCAGGCTGCCCAGAGCAGCTGTGGGTGCCCCATCCCTGGCAGTGCTCCAGGCCAGGCTGGATGGGGCTGGGAGCAGCCTGGGCTGGGTGGTGGTGGTGTCCCTGCCCAGGGCAGGGGGGTGGAACTGGGTGGATTTTAAGGTCCCTTCCAACATAAAAAATTCTATGCATTTCCTCCCTCCTGTTGATACCTAGTAGAACAAGGAGGATTCATTTGTTATCTATCATTAGTCTGTATTATCATGAACAAACTGCTAACCCAGGCAGCCCCAGACAGATGATTTTGGCACTTAAAATGGGATGTAGGGAGAGTCTTCAAGAAACTTGGATACCTGTCTGCAAATCCTGCAAGATGTCTAAATCCATTTTGATACTGTGCTTTGAATAGCAGCTGGTCTGTATTCTTCAGCTGGACATACTCTGCAGACTTCCTCAGTGCGTGGTAGGAGATATTCAGAAAAATGTTATCCACCAAGGGAACATCAGACCTTTTCTACAGATTTTTCATTCTGAAATATAGATTCTGTATTTTTCACTCTTTGCTTCTAGAAAGTGTGGTAACAGTTCTGATTATCTGAGTAATAATGATACTTGGACTACCATTTGCAGATATAATTGACATAACCAAGAAAATGGAGATGGTAAATATATATATCTCATATGTTATTGCCTTTCAGACTTTTTCACCTATGTGAGCAGGCGACTTTAACATTATGGGTTTGAGCATTTCTCTGCCTGGATTGACTCATTACAAGGGCAGTCATTATGTTCCCTCCAGACAGATTTGCCTCTATATCAATTTAGCATACCTTTAATTACAACAAGGAACCCTTTAAAATTTCATCTGTGTTGTAAGGGTTTTTTTACATTCTAGTCTGAATTCCACCCTGTAACATTAAATTGGACTAATTTACATACAACTGACCTTGCCTGAACCTATACTAATGTTAAAAAAAAAAAACAAAAAAACCCCCAACAAACCCAAACCCAAGCTTAGAGTATAAAGTCAAGCAAGTCAAACACTTAAAAGTCCCAGGATCAAGGACACTTATGAAACTTTAAATCACCCCTTTCCTCGTTCCAGGTGACCTTTGTTTTGCTCAATATAGAGTTCCCACTGAATAAGTAGTGGGTCAGTATTTCTTTTAGACATTGTTCTTCTGTTATTTACTGAGTGCTACTGAAACCTTGCATCCACAAATTAAAGAAAGCATAGTCTCCTGGTGCTTTTGCATGGTCCTTTCAGTGTTGTATCTTGCTGATTTGCAGTTGTTTGTGAATTAATTAACATGGCATCCCTGCAGTTGAGGCAGTGTTGGCCCCTGTGTCAATATGAACTAGGCATAGATTAAAAGTGAGTGCTAATATTGTAAATCCAGTTTGAAGTGACTAGTGTCTAGTTTTGAAAAGCAATGTGTTTTCTGTAGCATGTTATATGTTCAAACTGAGTTTTCTGTTGGTCTCGGTTACAGATGTGATTGTTCAGCTTGTCTGCAAATCAAACCCCAGGTGTCTATGCTTGAATTCATGACCCTATCACTTCAGTGAGGTGGAACTCTTAAAAAATTACAACTTCTACATGCATGATTGTATTATCGGAAGCTGTATGTCTAAGGGAGCTAAACTAAGCTCCTATGTGCATTTCTCGCTGCCATCTTTATTTTTGGAGAACTTGATTTCTACAACCCTAACAATTTCTTTTGACTTAGTGTCTTGTAATGGAATTCTCAGAGGTAGTTTTTCATATGTGTGTACATTATATATCTAAAATGTAAATATTAAAAATTATATGTATACATGCATATAAAATATATATTCACAATTCCACTCCTCTGCATCCCAGCCCAGATTGACTTTGACCTTTTTCCCCTTGAACAAGGCAGAAACACTAATTGTAGAGAAGAGGTAAACTGGCTGCTTTCCATCCAGCTGTGTGATGCTTGTTGACACAAGTATTTGTCTTCTCAAATGAACAGCGGCATAGAAGAATGCTCCAAGCTCTTACTGTGCTGGGGTGCCTCAGGGTTTGCTCAAGAGTGGTCAGGGTGCTGTGTGGATCATGCAAAGTCCACTTAGGCTAAAGGAGCTGTGAGGATATATATAGCTGATAAAGAAGCTATGAAATTCTGATGGGTTTCGAAGTGAGCAAATATTCTCAGAGACTGAAAATGTGGCCAGACTTGAATTAGTTTAATGGTAACAGGAATTTCCTTCTGTGAAATTTCTGCCCCTGCTAAAAATCCAGGTCTCTGCCTCAGAGCATGAAAGTACTAGATAAGGCTGTCCCAAATGTTAACATGCACCAAGTGTATTTTCACCAGACCTCATGCCAAAAAAATGACTCAGCTGCTTTACTCAAGATGAAAAAAAAAGTCAACAAACATCCAAAACTAAATGTCCCATTTGGAAAATTTGAATTGTTTTAATGAGAGAGATTTATTTGCAAGGAAAAACTGGATCTCAAATAGAAAATGCTAAGTATGCTTAACTACAGCCATCGGTCGTTATGAAGCCACTGTAAAGACCTTCCTCTGGGTCAGATACAAAACTTTTAGGTCATATTTGAATACTCCAGTAACATGCAAAAAATTCAGATGTGCCAGTTTTCCTCCTACATTTTTTTTTTTTTAGCAAATAAGACTTCCAGTTACCTGTCCTGTAAGCTTCTGAGAGATTCTGTTTCCTTGTGAACTCAGGTTGGATTAAAGCTTCTCAGCACAGCGATGAATCATGCCAGAAAACAGCCTGGAGTTCTTACTGGCATGCTGGACTTCCCGCATTGCGTTCATCATTCTGCTGGCCTTGGGCTGGTCAGGCCACCACTTCCAACCTTTGCTTCTCCAAACATTTAGTTGCTAAACATGGATGTGTTGAAGCGTGACCTTTTCTTTGCCTTTTTCCTCTGAGCTTGCACAGCTCTTCCCTAGCTATCCAAAATCTGTTTTCTTTGTATATATTACTTAAGGTGATTTGCTTTCATGGTGTACCTGCATCTCCAGAGAAAAATATAAATTAACATTAATTAATATCGGCTTTACATTCTTCCCCCCCACCCCCCCTATGTCACTCCTCCAGGTTTTCTTCCCTTTTAATTGGGAATGTGGTGTAAAGGGCTGATTCTGTAAAGTCTTGCATTTCCCAGTCCCCTTTTATTTCAGGGAGTGTATAACACTTTGCAGGACCTCCACTCAGGTTGGGATTCAGCCATTAGATTACTGAATATTCTTCAAAAGATAACCACAAAGATCTCATTACCTCAAACCCTTTTGAATGAGGCAGCAGGAAATATACCACATGAAGCAATCATGCGTTATTATTTAAATGGCCTAAGATAGATCCTCTTTTTCTTTACTAGCATCTTTGACTTCCCTTCTTCCTGTAGCCAAGCCACAGAAAAATTACATTTTGTAGCATACGTTTGTACATGATGCTCTCATTTGGTTATTTCTTTTCCAAGTGAAAACCACTTTCCTCCCCCACCCTTTTCGAAAAGAAAATTGAATTTCTAGGAACTTAATGTGCAAACTTCACTGTTACATCCTGCAAAACTGAGATTACTAAGTGGAGTCAGAAAAGAAAGCTGTTTTTTTTTAATTATGATCACTTAATTTTAGAAACTTTAGATAGTCATTTGTGGTCTAGTGAATGCAGGGAACTAAATCCAGAGTGAATGCCAGAAGCAACAACTACAGTCCTTTTTTTTCCTAATTGAATTCTTTGTCAATAGGTTCAAATTCAGAAGCCCAAGTTCTTAGTCTCCAAAATTCAGATACTTGGAACATTAAAATGATTAACTCACATTACAAGTATATTTACAATGTTCATGTCAACTGAATAGTGTGACAGGCTATAGAATTCCTTCCTTTATAGTAAGGAAGCAGTAGAGCTGGGATTTTTAGTTTTGTTCTTTCTTTCTTCAGCCTTGAATTGGTAAATGGTAAACATTTTCAGTAGGGGAATGCAGGCAGAGGGGTGATCAGCACTGACAACATGCAGCTGTGGCCTTGCCTCAGCGGCAGTGGGTTGATTGACGTGGATGATGTGCAGCTGTAGCTCGTTCCTGCTAAGTGGTTAAATAGCCCCGAGGAGTGTGGGAGAGGGGGTTGGATGGGGGAGGAGCAACGTGGTCTGACCTCTGGGAGAAGGAGATCTAGCACAGACAGTAGAATCTGACCAAGGGTAAAGCCTTGTGGCAGCCTACTAGTCTGATTGCGCTGCAACAGTTGGTGCCCCGTGTGAGGCTGAGTTGGACTCTGCCTACAACAATTTTCCTCTTAGAGGAAACAATGGAAAATTTCTATTATTTTAATAGATTTCTGAAAAATTGTGAGTGAAAAATTTCCTACTATGTTGGAAAATATTTCTGCAAGCTTATCCATACTAGCTGTTTTTACTTTTACTAGATAAAAAAATCATTAGTTCATAGAAAAATTAAGTGTGTGTGTTTTTTTTAAACTAGGTGATTGCTGTTTGGCAACAAACAGAAAATTAAACTTCAGTAGCTCATGGAAAGCTACTGTATGCATTACAGAGATTAGAGGGAATACTGCTATGTGTATAGCATAACTGTATGGTGTTTTTCAGCTGATTTGTAATGGAAGACTGCAGTGTATAAACACCAAAGTCTGATATAAATGCACTCTATGTTACCAGTATAAAGAACACTTCGATTTGATGATGCCAGCTAACTTGCCTGCTGTACTAGATATAGGCACATAGGGTGTCTGAAACAAAGCTGAGGAAACAACCTAGAGAGACTGCACTTGCTTGCTAGTTTTAATTAGCCATTCTCCTCCCTCTGTTCTCACGCAGGATTTTCATCCTTCAAATATATTTTAAAAATTCATAATGTTTACTGCTTGTTCACACTGCAGGCCATTTGATTTTTTTTTTTTTTATAGTCTTGCTGGAAAAAAACCCCTTATACCCTGTCTTGCATCCCTTGCTGCCTTGGTCTTAGTCCAAGTTGCTTGGTCATTTGTTATATACGTCATAGGAGATCACATATCCTTTGTAGCATTTTTGTTCTCTACTCCCTTGAACTTCTTTATGCCTCAAAGAATTTGCTGCTTTATTTCTTCATAAAGAATATCAGCCTTATTTGTCTACTAAATCACTAGGCTACACAATTCAGTAAATAACTTGTTTTCCTTATGTTATGTCATCTCTATTTCTATACATTCTTTGGATAAAAATGTGGCAGTTCAGGTTTGTCAATATAAAAACATAAGGATTCTTCTGCTAAAGTACCTTTAAAAAGGGAAATTGTACAACATACCTTGACAATTCTCTTTCAAATTTGAAAATGTGTTTCTATGCTTAATGAAATCATGCTTTTAGTGTATATTCCCTGGAGCCAAAGGGGTTTTAATGTGGATGTAGAATGTAGTATTTTTTCCACAGTTCCACATTAGCTGTTGTTGCTCGTTGGTTTACACCTGACTTGTTTCAGCTCCCTGAAGGTATACTGATTGTTAGTTAATGATGGTTAAAATTTCCTGTCCGCTTTGCTTGAATTCCTGGGCAGATCATGTTACACCTTGGCGTGTTGTGTGTGCCTACATGTGCATGATATGTGTTTTCATAATTTTGTGAAAGATGATCTTTGTGTGCCCGAGTACATCTTTCCATTACATTATTTTGAGGCACAACAAACCTTTTGTTCCTTCAGTTCTTGAGAACCATTGTTGTTGTGCAGTAATAACTACATAATAAATACCTAGGCTGACGATGAGCCTGCACTGTGCTGGATGCTCTATAAGCTTACACAAAGAGTTAGTAATTTTAGGTTGCAAATTCTCTGAGAGTAAGAAGTCATATGTAGAAGAGGCTGTATTTAATAGAATATTTTGATCCTCTTTTTATGAATGACAAGAACTGAAGCATTCAGACAAGTGAGTGACTTGCCCAAGGTCAGAAAGGAAACTGGAGCTGCCCACCTCATCTTCCTAGCTGCAGTTTCAGCAACTTAAATGTACACTCTTCCTTCATGTAAGTTCTCAAGTATAGTTCTTTGGTGCTTCAGGCACTTTTCCTGAATAAGAAATTTGTTGAATCTTCCCCCTACTGCTCCTTTCCCCCCCGCAAGCCCCAGTTTGTTTTGAAAAATTAAATATACAGTAAAATTAAAGAAGATGCAATGAAAATGATTTTCCATAAAATGAGTGTGGTAGAAGCAGATGGAAATATAAAAACATTCTGGCTTTGATTCCATGATGATTTGTGACCTCTTTCTTAAAGAGTTTTAGAAGATTATTAAATTGAAGCACAGAAAAAAAATATCAGCTGTTAGAAAGAACTGAATTTTTAGCTAATTTCCAAAAAAATATTTTATAGGGGTAGACCCAGATTAGCAAAAGGAAAGTATCTGAGTACGTATTTTCAAAATGGACTTCCTAATTATTTTTTTCACCTAGTTATATGGTACCCATGAGATGGGTGAAGCAGACCCTTTTCTGGTCTAACATTTCCACATTGACAGGCAATGCGAATAAGAATTTGACTGAGCCAGTGCCCTCTGTCCTCTAGCCTGTCTTCCCTGACCTGTTTTCTTCTTTTATCCTCATTTTTTTTGCATATTATGAAAGAGCAGTCTGGTAGAATTCTAAGGTTTCAGATTATAATCCACTACTACAGGTTATTTGGCTGAGGGATGCGATGATTGTTGCACATGAATAGCAATGCTTTTTTTCAGTACAAATGTAAGGAATTATCTTTACAATTGAGTTATCAGTAAATTCATCACCAAGTAAGCTATTAATGAATTAATAATGTTTATTTTTCCAGAGTATTGTTATTAATTTCCAGTACACAAGGTCATAGTGGGAAGCATCAGTCCCTGCTTGTGGAAAGCCAGAGTAAGATCCAGCTGGTGTGATTTCACTACAGATGATTTTAGCTATTCCTGTAGCTGCAGTGTGTGAGACATGGGGCACTTCCTAATTAAGCTTCTTAATTGTTTATGAAGGTTTATGAAATCTGATGATTTTAGATGTGTGTGGGTGTCTGAAAAGCCTTGCTGTAACATAAAAAATACAGAACAGCAAATAGTATATGTGATGGGGATAATGGTGATTCCTTGGGTTTTGCCGGTGGTTGGGACCAACAAACAGTAATGGTAGCCTTGCTGGTGGCCTCCTGTTCAGTTGTTCCTGTTCCAGCTCTGATCCCTGAGAATAAGGACGTCTGTGCTAATTTCCAGACCTGTTGAGTCTCGAGCCAGTAAAGCACACAGTCTCTTGCATTGGAGCTCCTGATCACGAGCAAAACTACAGCAACCTGTGAACTACTGCACAGGATCAGGCCCTTTGCTCCCAGCCAGTGTGGCAGTGGTCCATGGGTTACCTCATGGTATCGAGGTGTGTGTGGCCATGTTATGGGTGCCCTTATTTAGCCTTTCCATGCTATAGCTTCGTTCAGGATTCCTTGTTGGTCTACGAACTGTCCTTTTAATGTTTTATTTTTTTTCCTCTGTCCCAATTAGTTTGTAAATGGAAGTCTCTTGTTACCGCTAATGTGCTCATTTAATCTTTTTAATTTCTTTTATCACTTCTGCTTATTTTGGGGGGAATTGGGCAGTTCATAATAATTCCTATTAGCGAGGTGATCTAATTATTCACCTGAAAAATTCAACTTTAAAATAATTCACCTCTCTAAAAGGTATTTAGAAGTGTAACTGAGATAAGTGCTTGATTCTGATTCAGTTAAATTCAATAAACATCTATTTATGCAAATCAGTTGGCCTTACAGTTCAGACATTCAATTAATTACAAGATTGATATGTGAAAAATTCACTTGCATAATCGTTAGGTTTCAAATTGCCTTATGGAGAGGGCTGTAACATATTCCCTTTTTATAGATGGAAAAGAGGATTGCAGGAGTGAGGTGATTTACTGATTAAATTAACCTGTGAGACACTGGCAGAACTGGAAGTAGGCAGGTAGTGAGCCTTGCCAAGCCCCATCCATTGCTCTGAGAGTGACCACAAGCTAACTTCAGCTGAAAACTTACCTCAAATAATTACTTATGTAATGCTCCAGTTCAATATATATTATATACGTGATGAGTACTTAGGAGATGGAATTACTCACGCATATGTTATGAAACTGTATATATCACATGGGTTATAATTAAGGATATTTTTTTGAAAATAGAATATTTATTCATTCATGAAAATGAGGATATTTATACTTTATATAACTTTTTAATTTTTTAAAGTTTTTTTTGAAGGTCTAGACATATACTTTGTAGGTAAAATACTTGTAAGAGTTCCCCATCTCAAAACTTTTGGCAGAGTCAGTGGACTTTGTTAGGTTCTGCAGCTAGTGTAAGTGTCAGAAACAGTGTCAAACTATAATTTCCACTCCATTATGGAGAAATTGTAAGTGCAGTATAAATGAAATTAGAACTGGGTGAGAATATATGGCTCCATCATAAATCAGCTGATATTTCAGGTGTAACAAAAAATAAATGTACAGGCAGAATATTGTAATTGAGTCACGTTCAAAAATATTAAAAAGCTTCAAAGTGAATAATTGTTTCTCTTGTGAGTTCCTTCCCAGCATTAAGAGAACACGTGTAATATTGATGTATCGCACCAGTCGTCTGGAATGCTCCTTGCTGCTGGAGTAAACAGAGTCACTTTAATATTTTTGAAGGTTTTTCTACATTGTAAGAAGCATCATGGGAGCTTATTAGGTTCATTAGAATACTGAAGAAATGTTAGCAGCAGTTCTAAGTGCCTCTTTCCTCCAAAACAAATTTTGTTATTTTGAGAGGAAAAAATACAGGCAGCGAGCACTGGAAAGAGACTCATGCTGGACAAGATGAGGAGAAAAAACTGTAGCCACTGTTGATGTTTACAGTTGTGGAATCTTCCGGTAAGCTTTTGAATTTAGCGAGTCTGTGTGTTTTCACTCTTAAAGCTGCATTTTTTCACGTCATATGAAGAAATACCTAGCAAGAGATAAAACACTAATATAAAGTTCTGGTAACAAGATGCAGCTTTCAAATATCTCAGCGGAGAAAGCATTGGGGTGTCTGGGGCATCTGTTGATCTGACAAGTTGTATTCTATACAAACAAAATATATACCTTAAAGAACTGTGTATCTCTCCTCCACTAAGAGTACTGTCCGAAGCTGATGCTTCTTGTCTTCAGACAATGGTAACGTGAAGAGTTATGCTGGTCCAGAGCACAATCTTATTTTATTTAGCAGTTGGGATCCAAGATGAAAGCCTGATCATGCGGCTGCACAAGAAAGCCTTCACATAAGAGAAAGGTCCTCCTGGAATCAGCCTGGATGTGAGAAGCCAGAGTAAGGTTTGAGTCAAAGATGATACATGTGATAAGTATGTGAGGATACTGCTTGTATCTCTATTGGAAGTAAAGGCCCTCTGGAACTGATTTGAAAAATTTTGGACTTTGGCTGACAGCTTGGCACATAAAGGATGGCAGAGAGCATCTAGGTAGACCTGTCTAAGCAGAGTAGTTCTGCGAAACATTGGCCTGAAGGCGATTACTAAGTTTGTAATTTTGAAGGCATTATCCAAGTAGATAGTGAACTAGGAGCAAAAATAGTGACAATGGATGCAACTTTGGAATCACATAGAAAGTTGGAAGAGGGGTAGAAAGTCTCATTTAAAAAGTGGTGAAGGAATGAAAATTGGGAGGTGACAGGGTCACTGGGGAATCAAAGGAAGGCAAAAATTCAAGTGAAAGGCTGGTTGCAGGAGGGAGTCATTCACAAACAAAGCAATGCAAGAATGGAAGATAATTCAAGTTTCAGAGAGTATGTTAAGACAAAGTTAATGGTAGCTAAAAGCTAGGTTGCACTGGGTCTAGTTTGAGTCTGGAAACGAACAACTCTAGTAAGCTGTGGTAGAACAAGAAGGTCAATGAATAGAAAGAAAAGTGATAGACTAAGAAGCAATGGGGCTAGTAAAAATGAAGCTTTCACAGGTTTGTACTGAGAGGGGGTCACTACTGTGTGATAATTACTTGAGGGGGGGAAAAAAAGAAGGAAATGCAGAGTGTGAGGGAGATCAGAAGCTAGGATGGGCAAGCAGATGAGTTAGAGTAACAGAGAAATCTAGGTACCTCTGGCATGGAAAGAGGTAAGGCTTGAGCCTGGTTCTGCAAAGTGAAATATGGTGCCAGCAGAGTTATAAGAATCCCTCCTTCTCCCATTTCCTTCTGTCTGCTAAGGGACATTTAAAAATTGTTGTAGTTGATAGCAGAGTCCAAAGGTGAGAAGTATTGTTAAAAAAGAAGGCTCTGTGTACTACACCAAATGTGGAGTAATAACAATAGCAGAATGCTCAAGCAGGAGCAGTAAAGGAGCAAACCTCAGTCAGCATTGGACAGAGGTTGGTTGCTTCATAAAGAAGCTTATGCAGACAGTAGGACTCTGACCTTCTGATAGTTCATCCTCAATTTCTGAGCTGGTGTTGTGGCTGTTAAAGAAGTTGTGGAACCCGGAAGTGGCTGGGGCTCAGAGCACTTCCAGCCACCCATTTTGTCTTTGAGCACCCAGGATTTCCAGTCCTTGAGAGGGATTTCAGAGTAGTTAATTACATTGGCTTTCTTCTTTTTTTTCTTTTCTTTTTGTTTGTTTGATTTGGTTTGTGGTTGTTTTGGGTTTTTTTGGCATTGTCTTATGTGAGGAGATATGAAGCACAGTAAGATCTGTCCTGTTGCGCCTAACTAGAAAGGAAATCTTTCTCCTCCAGTCATCCTTTATGTGAGTGTTTTGAGTCCTTGTCAGAATGATGTATCCCCAAACAGCATCAGTACTAATGTGGATAGTGAATTCTGAATAGATTTTTATGACACGTATATCAGAGTTTTGAAGATCACTAGGGAAAATATTTCTGCTGACTGCAATTTGATGAAAAGCATACAATGCCCAAAATAGCTCTTGATTTTGGTTGCTGTTGCAGTTACAGGTATCAGAAAAACAAACGGGTAAAGTAAAATGTTTTCTCCTGTTTCATGCATATATGCTAGCTCAACTGTGAGATGTAAATAGCAGTGATTGTCCCTCAAAATAAAAACTTTTCAGAATTAAAAAAATAATAATCCTTTGGAAACCTCCAATAGAATCATTGATTTTGACTGACTGTAGAAGAATTTCTGGAGTAGCTATGACAGTAAATTTGCAAGTCTCTGTGATGCGGGGTTAAAACAAAGCCCTATTGATAGTGCAGAGGCTTTTTATTTCTTTGTCTGCAAAATGGCACAGAACAAATTGAAAGATGCCTTCACAGTAAGACATTTTGTTCTTTGATTTCAGCTTTGATTCTCTTCAAACATGTGGAATTAGCACCTTCATTTAGATGTTCTCAGAAAGAACAGAAAATAGATGAATTTTGTGATTTCAGAGTGGTCCTATGAAAAAAAGATAGTGCAATGTGGGAGAAGGATGGTTTCATTATTTATTCTCAGGTTGGCTTCCTGAACACTGAAATGTTAGTGTTCTTGAAAGACAAGTTGTTCTAGTGGAAATTAATATAAAAATGACATGGTATAGTAATTACTATTGGTAAGTAGTTTGGGGATACATTAACGCAACAAATTTCTGTTTGTAAAAGGCAGCGATTTTTCCAGGTGGACTTGTTCTTTATAGTCTCTGTGCCTCAGTTTTCTTGTCTGTAAAATGGGGATCCTGTACATTAGCTGTTTTTTGGGATTCTTGAGTAATGTGCTATAAAAATGCAAATTTTTGTATTTTTTTCACTTATGGGTTTAAAATTCCTTAAAGCAGTCATAAAGATAACCATTTTAATTTCCCTTTGCCTTTTAATTCAAAGCAAAATAGTCATTCAAAAGATGGTAGTATATGAGGTCAGTTAAGTTCCCTTTATAGTCTGTGTAATTCATTTCTAGAATAGCTGAGTCAACCATTTATAATAGTCCTTAAAGTTCTTAGCAGTAAGCCAGAAAGCCAGTCTTCAGAAAGGTTAAGAAGACCAAAACATGATCTTTCTTGGCGTAGTAGCTGCTCTTGATAAATCTCTTTTCATTTGTAATTTATTGTTTGCACTTGGTGTGCCTCTGCAGCTCCAAGGCTTCTCATCTGCTCGGAATAAGCTTGTTCTTAAGTTTAGGCTGACAACCCAAGTGCTGATGTTATATTTAAGTAATAAAGGAACAGGGACAATTTGGTTTGATCATGTGAATCATGTGAATATCTGCAGATTGAGTAAACTTTCACCACTAGATCTGTGTGTAATGATAAATAAGTGATAGACAGTATCACTTATCTATGGTTACTCTATGTGGGATGCTGGGCTTGGCAGCCCAGCATGGTGCCTATAATGTTCCACCAGTGAAGCTGAACCTATACTGTCAGTTGCCACACACAGATTAAGAAAACATAGCAGAATCCATAGAGTGCCACACTACTATACTGTATAGAACAGTGCTGTGGAGCTCTTATGTCGTACATTTTTATTTGATTTTTGTATTTACCTAGTGCACTGACAGCACATAACAAATAATAGGAAAGTAATACCTGTGGAGATATTATTTTTTATTAGTATAAATAAATAAATTCAATCGGGCGTAATAGTTTCATTTATTGGAGAGACTAAGATTCATTACTTTATTTTTTGGTCATTTAAGTAAATAAATTATATACTGTGTGGCTCATAATCTTCTATGAAAAACTTCTTTGTTTTCTTTCATTCTAGCAATTCATAAACACGTTAAGTAAAATTCTGTATTTAAATAACATTAAAATGGTGACACAAATTAAAGTCACAGCAGCATGAAAAAAGTACAGTCTGCCAAGCTAAATTTGAATGTCCTAATTGTGATTATTTATGTTGCAATCTAAGTGCTGAACACGTTTTTGTAATGAATATGTTTGTAAATTTCCAATGGGATTTAAATTTTTTAAAATACGGAGGTAGTGGGAAAAGAAAAGCTACTATGACTATAACTTTCTTGCTCCTCTGCTGACACAAACAGCTACGCAAACTTTAAAACTGTTATTTTATCAGAATGCATTTAAGGAGTGAAACACAATGGGTGGTGGTGTTGTGGTAAGATAATCACCCCCTGAGGTGTACTGAGACACAGTGTGGCTGATTACCTCTAATCCTGTTGGGATGTAATTATTTCATGGTAACGATATTCTTGGAACTGCCTTACTGCTGTTATCAAATTTCTTTTAGCTTTATATCTAAACACATTAAACAATGACTTTGTCAACTTTGAGGTCCATTGAGATTAACCTATCTTTTCACAATGTTTAATTGGCATTGGCAGTTGAAAGACTTTTTTTTTTTTCCAGTCTAGTTTCAATTTCATTGTAAGATTCCAGCAGAATTGAGAGCAGAACATTAGAAGACTCTGATCCATCCAAACGAAGCTGCAAAGCACAAAGAATTAGGAAATTGGTCTGGCTGGCAAGCAGGGATTCTAAGAAAATTAAAAATAGGTGTGCACTGAAGTTGTATTGGGTCTGCAAGCCTCCTATTTTCAGTACAGGGTAAGATGATATATGGATAGTCTCAGTTATAGAAGCTCACCAGGAAAGGCAGCCTGGAGGTCCTAGCAAGGCCTTGGTGATGGGTTCAAGAGAAAATGCAGCTCCATGCAGGATAGTTTATCTTGCTCTTTGGTGCGTTTTGCAGTCTGTAGTGAGTTTCTTGCTACTGGAGTAGCCAGTAAGCGTTTACAGGACAGCTAGATGAAAGCTAGTGTGTGTGCCTTGGCTGCATGGTAAACATGCCATCAGATTCTGTTGATATAAACATTTGCTAGGTGTTTAAATGAATACATTTGCTTGGTCAAAGTCTGAAGTGTTTGAGCTTTTCCACTTTCCTTCTGATCTATACCCCTGGTCAGCATGGGTCACATACAGAGTGAAAGTGCAGGAGAATGGGAAAACACTGGAGTCCAAACACTGATGTCCACTTCTGCAGTGTTTATTTTTTGTGGCTTGTGAAGGCAGCTCTGATCTCTTCAGCCAAACCCGTTACTCGAAGGGAAGCTGCTCGGTGAGTGGGTATTTGCAGATCAGTTCCCTAACTTTTAACTGGGAGAAGAGGCACATAGTAGAAATTCAGAGTAAAACTTCCATTTCTCTTGCTGTCTTCATCTATCATCAAATCAAGATATTAATTCCAGGAATCCTTGATGTTATATCTGATTTACGTCATCGGAGGGTATACTTAGACCACAGGGCAGACACTTCATAGTTGGGCTTTTGTGCTTGAAGACTTGCAAAAGCATGCCATGGGTTTCCTCCAGCATGTGTGCCTGCCTGTACTGCACACAGAAATCAAGACAAATGGATGAGGAGAGCTCTAACTCCAGTGCTGAACTCAAAAGCTGGGTTGAGGAGCTGGAAACGTTCCCTGTCTTACATCTCAGCCAAAGACACTGCAGCTCTGGAGTCTGTCTTGGTGGTTTGTAAAACTGAAAAATGAATCTAGGAGTTAAAAATGGATTGTGCTGAATTTTGCATTTTCGTGTAAGAGAGGGAGAAGAGCAAGAAATTTGTCAGTGGATAAAGGCGTATTGTTAAGTCATCACATTTTGAAACTATTGAGCCTTTCCTGGAGACGAAGAATTATTCTGCTAAATCCTCTGAGCCCTATTAACTTAAGCAAGGATAAAGAGTTGAAGAGTCCTTTTGGGGCAGAAGAGATTATAGAATGGAACAAAAAGATCCTGAAGCAAAAAATACTAGAAACAGTTATGGGGGAAAAGCTTAGAGTAAGATTCATGCTTTTTTGTTGCATAAATTTATGAAAGAAAGACTCAGGAAACTGAGAAAGTTCGATCACTGTTTATATGCTATGTCTAAAGCAGAGTAGGATCTTTCTACATTATGATAGCAAAAATTCAAATGGTTTGGTTTTATTTGTAATTAGTGTATATGTGAATGTTGGCTTTTAGGGATGATCTTCTTATAAAGAAAGGGGAAAGGACAAGCAAGATTAAATGCTTTCTGGACCTCTGCCCATTCCACAAATCACATTCTCCTCCAGGCTTTTTCAGAAGAACATCTGTGTTTTCTACTGAATGGTTTACTCAAAGATGAGTTACATTCATTTATTTTCTAAAGTAGGGCTTGTTTGCACTCTATTTGGAATAGATTTCTGTCTTATTATACTAAGTAATCCAGATCAGATTATTAGATTAGGACTGAACATGCATAAGTGCTAACAGAGCTGTTATCTATCATGGATGAGTTTCTCTGTGAAGATGACTATTTCCAAAGGGAATAAGCAAGATTTCAGAGTATGTATGTGAATAATAAATTAAGATACAGGTAGTGCATTTTAATAATGAGGAGGTAAAATCATAATTGAGAGGCTCAAAACTGCTGTGATTTAAAGTAGACTTTAATTGATAGAGATTTGCAAGGTACATGACCATTGTGCAAGTTAAGTGTTGAACTGAGAGAACAGAATACTTTTGAAAATTATTTTTGCAAGAGAGGAGGTGTCAGTTTAAATGAATTCAACTCCAGTTCCATCTGGTACAGTTAAATTCTGCCTGAATTCTCTTTGGAGTTTAACTGTTGGTTGGTGGTGGTTTTTTTTTATTCTTACATACAACTTTGATATAAAATCATTGAAATTCTGATCTGAGTCATTGGAGGTGCTTCTTACAGAATATTCTAGCCTTGATAGAAGCCATTTTCATTATAAAATCAATTATTAACTATTTGAAGGAACAGGCATGAAATCCAAAATCACAGGTCTTGGTGGTAACGATAGGATTTTTGCAGATTAAAATGTTGACCTCTTGTTTTGGAGATGGGTTCTGTTTTGTGCCAGTAAGATAGTGAATCTCCTACGACCAAATTTAGGAGTTCACTTTTGATCTGTGGAAGTTTTGTTTGAGAGATGAGACCTTGATCTAATATTTGAGTTTTACTTTAAGTTTGCTGGGTTACTGAAGGAAGAGTAATCAGGTTTAAACGCTGCAACGGCAAACATTTGAGTAATAAATAGAGTAGTGAATAGGAATATTCCTTCTAGGAGTTTAACTGAGCATTCGTTCTCCTTTCTTACCATTGACATAAAAAAGTACTGGAACTTATTGTGGCCACTACGTGATATGGTATGTCTGCTGCCTGCTTCGAAGGGAGAGAAGGCTTTGCCTGAAGTGTGAGTTTGTACTTTTAATGGAGGAGGTGGCTTGTGATCCTGACAAACAGGTGACTGTGTTTCCAAACACCAAAGCGGCTGAGGATTTCTTGGATCCACAGATGTCATCCATATACAACCAGGTCCTATGGTAGTGGGGGAAAGAATGAAATCAAGGAGAGAAATAAATCAGGAGCGGGGGAAAGGCACTGTGACTATTAAAGATGTATCTGTTTCAGAAGCAGAAGAATCTGAAAGCTGCCTTCATAGGTGAAAATGTCAAATTGCACCAGGGTTTAGAAAAGAGAATGAGTGTTCTGCAGGCTGTAGAAAGCAAGCAGATAAATTATATGCAAGGAACAACAGGGACGACAAACAAGCTAACAAAGCAGCAGAAGACCCTTTCAGTAGGGATTTGGCCTATTGAAAACTGCACTTCAACAAACATGACTATAAGGATTTGGGAGGGGAACAGAGGGAAGCACTGATCTGTCCTGATAACTTTCTCAAAAATCCTTTCTCTCCCTTCAGTAGGAGAGGAAAGACAGAAGCACTGTGGGTGAATGCTGCTTAACAGGGCCTGCTACCCGTTTTAGTTACGCTTCATAGCAGATGTTGTACCAGTTTTCCTAGTTCAATTTGCATGTGTGTTTTGATGTGACACATCAAGCAAAAAGGCTTGCTTATGAGGATGAATTGCAATAACAAAGAAGCATTTTGCAGATGTGCTGCAGCTCTAGTTTCAGTGCTGGGGCAGCTTCTTGTACTCTTTTTGTAGTAAGTAGGGAACATCTTCACTTTTGGAAGGACTTGGAGAATTCCAGACCTCCTGCTATCTCTCTTGATCATCATCAGCAGGGACACATGGCTCAGGAGAATATTCAAAATCTCTCTGAATTTTAAAAAGCTGAATGAAGGCTGTACCTCTTGCAAATGAAGAGGGAAAAATTTTATAAAGTGCCGAAACCTCGTTTCTTCAGAAGTTATGAATACAAACATGCACAAGATAAAGAATTACTCTTTCCTTGGGTTTCCAGCACCAGAGTCGGGGATTTTGCTGGAGACCTTAATGATTGCTTTTTAGGCCAATACCTCATTTAGCCTAACTGAAAAGCAAAGGCTTTTAATTTCTAACAGTTATTTATGATGGAGATACCAAACTGAAACCTTGGTCTTGGTAGGCTAAACCCCTTTTCGTTTTCATATGAAAAATGGAAAAAATCTGATGCTTGAATGACTTAATATAGATTGTTAATAAGTGTTGTCTTAGTACTAGATAATCCCTGAGATGTCCAGAGAATTGTTCTTAATTCATGAAGTCAGAGTGCTTGCTTTGGAGAGTTTACTACCTTTGAGCAAGAGTGTTACTATGGTTTAAAACCTGTTGGGCTGGCAGAATCCTTGTTTAAGCCCTGCCTCTACAGCCTTCCTATTAAACTTATGCCTCAGGCTTTCTTCTTATAAAACAGGCAATTATTGAGTTGAGCAGATGTGTATTTATGAAGTACACTGGTGGTACAAGTACCCTGAACACCAATGTGTGGGGATTTTGGGAAGAATACTGGAGTTGCCATATATCTGCAGGAAGGTGATGGCTTGATGGTGCCTAGGTGTCCTGGTGCATCAGTGGAGGAAGCAGGTGAGCTGGCAGGAGCTCCTGGGCTTGACATTACTTGGCTGCCCTTGGAGGTAGCAGCAAAGCAAGTCTCCTTGTAGGCCAGCCAGCAGTGGAGTAATAGGTCCCTTGGAGAATTCTTGTCATCTCTTGTCTGTAATCCATTACCATTTCTTTTTTCCTCATCTTTGGCATCCTGGTCCATATGGCTGGCATGTTGTGGTTCTCATCCTATGAAAATTCTAGTACTCTCAGGGAGCAGGCTGCTCTTATTTTGAGAATATCAGATGGTTATGAAGGGTGAGTTTGAAAAGCACAATTTTAACTGTGCCTTGCATACTTTTTCACTAGGTTATTGTAATCATCATTAGTCAACCTTCAATTATCTGATTGATAGAACCTCTGTGTGTGTAGTATCTCCTATTCAGAAAGAATCTGATTGTTACAAGCTGGGCCCTCGAATCTGTATCTGATGAGCAGACCTCAAATCTTTAACCATCTTGCTGATGTCTAAATAGGCTACTATAATGGTGGATGGAGAGCATATGGACTACGGTGCACTGCAGAACGAAGGGTGTCCTGCTGGCCTCAGCATCAGCTGCTGTAGAGTCCCCAAGGTGGAGGGCAGTATGGTATGCATGCTCGTACCAAATAGCTCTGCTGCACAGATAATGGGGAAGGCAAGGATAATGAAGAGTTAGGGAACTGAAATGTAAGTTCCAGTAGCCCCTTCTTAATTTTAAAGTGGTCTTACAGAAGACTCCAACTGAACAAGCTTTGTATTAGGGTTGGTGATTGGCTTTAGTTCATTAATAATTTAGATGTGGACTTATTATTTATCTCCTCTTAATCTCACTCTCTTTCTTTCTCTTCAAAACAAGATTCTCCCAGGCCAAAGTGAGAGTGCGATCTTTAAAATGTGCTCCTTTTCCAATCTCTAATGCCTTTAAATTCTTTAAGGTAATTTTCACTTCTGTAGTTCACCTGACTCATCACTGTCTTTGCCCCTTTATATCTTTGTCTGCTATTTTCAGACTTCATTTTCTGTTCTTTCATTCCTTTTTTCTTTTTTTTTTTCTTTTTCCCCTTGAGCTTCTGACATCTTTTCCCCAGTTCCTTTCTTAACAGTTTCTCACGAGCCTGGCAGTCAGGATCCTTAATCAGCTGTGATGCGCTAGGCATGTTCTGTGTCTTGCCTTGTGCTGTGGAGACACGGGGGTCTGCAGTGCAGATCAGTGGACCATGCTGAGGATGCGCTGTATTCCCCCCACACCCTGTCCTTGGGCTGAGTTGATATTTAAGAAACTGAAACTCACGGTGTGAAACAAAGGAGTGTTTTCTTTAGCCCAGGAAGATCTTAGCAGGAAGACTTTACACTAGATCTGAACAGAGGACCAGATCCTTAGGTGGGGTAAACCCAGATGATGCTTTGATGATTAGAAGGGAGATGCACTGATTCAGCAGCAGAGGATTGTAGACTGCTGGGTTTTGGCTGCTACCTTTCCAGGCACCTAGCAATTCCAGGGTTTTATTACTTAAAGAGAGAACAGTAGCAAAGAATGCAAAAAACCACCCATACCACCATACTGAAAATAAAGTGTATAAAGCCAGTAGAAGAAAAATGAGTAGCAGAGCAAAAGTGCTACAAAAAGACTGCCAATGATATCCCAGTGAAAAGGACTGAGTCAAGAAATTAATATCTGTACCTCAAACAGTAATTGTAAAAGCATTTTTGATCCCGAACATTAGTTACAGCAAATTGCTACATTCCTGTAGCACATATAAGAAACAAAATATTTTATTTCTGTTCATTTCTCTTCTTTTTTTTGATTGGGTAGAAATGGAAACTTGGAAGCTAGAGGCTGAACTAAATGCTTTTTTCTGTCAGGCACTGTCCGGTTGTGTCTAAATGGAGGAAACAAAGAAAATAGCTTTTCATTTATGTGCAATGTTCTTAGCTCAATTCCTTGGTTTTTTTTCCCTGTGGAACTGTAATCTTTCTTCCTTTGCTATTGCTATTCACAAATTATTTCTTCACGAGGAAAATGTGATGGAGCAGTTGGTTAGGCTGTCTCTGCAGATTAAACTATCTGCAGGTAGGATTCTGGATTGTACAGACTGCATCTCACCTTTATTCTTTTTATTAATTTGAATGCCTTCCTCCTGGAGATGGAACAGTTGCAAAGATATTGCAGGTACTGCAGTCTTCAATAATTTGAAGCCCAAGAAAGGAAGCACCAGTTTTGAACTGTGGTTGTTTTTTTTTTTTTTTTTATGGCTGTGTCAGTATGGGTGCTGGCAAAGGAGCAGCAGGCACCATTTGGAACTGTGTATTTTAGTATGCTGGTATATCCCGGTGGAGAGGATGGAGGGGGTAACACAGATGATGGGTCTTTAGCACCTGAAGTTGCCATTTACTTATTTTAGAGTGCTGTTCTGATCAAAACGGTTCAGAGTTGTCTGTCAAAGTCAGGATTCACGTACAGTTCTGAATTTTCTCAGGTAAAGGAACTCATGCCCCAAATATCTGGGACAAGTCTAAAAATGTCGTCTTTGAACAAATGCTTTGAGGACACAGGGCGTTGCAGGTATGTTAGCTGACAATATGTATTTTGCTGCCTTTTACAATAATGATAACTGAAAATGTCACTGCCATTACATAGTACATCTTATGCTGTTTGTCTAATGCCCTTAAGCATCCTGTCCTGCTAAACAAAACTGCCAATTACTGGGCCTGGGTAATCTTCCCTCAGTGGCTTGATATTTGTGTTTTTAATTGTCAAACCAATTACTGGGGCTTTCTGCTAGAAATGCTAATTTTTTTTTTGTGTTTAGCCAGGGGAAAAAATACTAACCATTTCTAGGAAATTTTTTGAAATATAGGAATCCAAAAATACACATTTAAAACTCAGGGAAAAATGTAAAAAATATTGTATTTATTTGGGCACTATTGTGCATTTTAATCGAAACAGAATTAATATTGTTCATTTCTGGAAATCTCAGCTCAAGTAGGGAATTCAAATTGGTAGTGGAATATTGCAAAAGAACTTGTAAAGGCTTGATGAATGTAACAGCCAGTGTTGAAAATCATTCTTTAGTTTCTTATAAACAGGGTCAATGTAGGTTTACATAGTGTCAGTGTGATTCCTTTTGTGCTGGGCTGTGAAGTCTTTTAGGACACTTTCCCTTGCGCTTAAACTCTGATTCTCAAGGCCGTGTGCTGTTTTAAAGTCACTGTAAATGTGAGCATTTATACTGATTGCGAAGAAGTACCTCTGATCACAAATCTAACCTCTCCAAATGGCTAGAACGATGGGGATGTTGGAAGGCAGTAGCTTGGGGAATATGAGCCAGCTCTTAAAATCAGAGCCAAAAGGTGGGCTCCCCCCCACCCCCCGTCATGAGGTTTAGATTACTTCAGAGCCAGAAACCGTCTCTGGGAAATTTTACTGTATTGTATCTGAAAAGGAAAGCTGCATTCTTCCCACATTATTGTGCTATTTTCTGTTAAAGTATGCAGAACCATTTTCTTTATCAGTCGGTGTTTTCAATTGGTATATACAGAGGGGAAGTAATGGGCTGGGCTCTGTTGGAATAAACTGTTTAGTGTAAATTAATTGTTTCTATGTAATCATGTGCGATCTGACCATGAAGAAAAAATAATGATCATAGTAAGAAGGAGACTTATAACGGAGATAGCCATAATTTGGGCAGGTAAGGTGTTTTGGAGGTGAGCCACAATACTCTGGTACAGACACATGCACTGAGATGGTACCTATGTTACTCACTTGCAACTTGTAAATAGTGTGACCTAGTTGTAAAATAAATCCTTTTTAATGATTACTACTTGCCTGTCTTTTGGGAACAGTCTGTGGCCGTGACTATTTGAGTACCCATCTCAGATGTAACAGGCTTCTTATCTCAGAAATGTGGCATATATATACCCATATATATTCACTGGGGAATATATTTACTTGTACTGAACTGATTTGCAAAACTAGATTTTATCCTGCTTAGCACACATGGGGATTTTTGTTTGGACAAGTGCTTTTTCAGACACACAAAGAAGTTCCATGTAACTTTACCAGAGTTTGTGTTGTGTATACTTGCATGTATATACACACAGGAGCATATCTATATGCATAATATATGTGTGTATATATAGGCACGTTTGCATGTGAATTTGTAAGCTCAAACAGTATTGTTTGCAAATAATTAATAAATGCTAACTATTTACGTACTTGAGTATTTTAAATTGACAATGCGATTGTATGTTTATTGATAGATGACTCTGTTTTCCGACAGATAGCTCTCTTCTGAGCTGCTCAATTTACAATGTCCTTCATCAGCTTTTGTCAGCTGAAATCTTTACAGAGATACTGGGTGCCCATGGTAGGGGTGGCTCCTGGGCTGTACTATCTTCAGAGCCACTTGAGTTCGGAGCTGTTGTAGGCATCCAACAGCCTCGCTCAGGCAGACATCTCCCACCACAGTTTGGCAGGAGCCTGCTGCTCCAGGTGCCTTGTCGTGCCCAGGGAGCTGTGGCATGCCACCAGGCAAACTGGTTCAAGTGCACAGAAGGCACGTGAGTAATTTGATTAAAGTGATGGGTTACAGAAAATCTCTGTTTTACTTATCATTAAAGGGGAAATTCAGGTCCCTTGGCTTGGAAAGGACAGACAGTCTGAACGAGATCAACCTCATGATCCTCTTTGTTCTGGGTGAATAGCATGGGAGAAGATCGCACACTGACTTACATCCTGGATCTACATCTGGTTCTGTGCAAACTTGGCAAACTGGAGGCAGAAGCCCAAAACAAGGAGTGCAATCAGTTAAAGCAGTGGACGTTTGATTTTATTATTGTTCTGTTTGTACCCTGGCTTTCCTGGGAAAGGGAGGGATGATTGTATCCTAAGAAGAGATAAGTTCTCTTGGTTTGGTGGTTTCTGTAGATCTTAAATTTTTCTTACTTTTAAATCTTTTCCACAAAACCTGAGTTTTTTTCCAGCCACAGTTATAATAGTTACAATTAGTTGAAAATTTTCATTCCTCGTTTGTTTGGTTCTTTTTATTAATAAGCACATGTTTTTTTTCAAAATAGTTTGTTTTTTTTTAAACTGGAAAAATACAAAGACGGGGTTCTGTTTCAGCTTTATTTGAAACACTTTGCTATTAACTTATTGCATGGGAGAGGGAGAAGATCAAGTAATTGGTGGGAAGGTTCTGGGATGAAGAATTGTGTGCATGCTGGCATGGAGGCTCATGGAAGTTAAAATAAACACCAGAACAGAAGAAAGTTTGACACTAAGTGATCCCAAATACTGGCAGGACAGAGTTTTGTCCACCTTCGCAGTGTTAAAGGTAGGATGTCATCCTTTCTTATGCCCTTGTGGTGCAACGTAATTAGAGAAAGATAGAATGTAGATAAAGAATGTATAGCTGAATATTATTTTAGTCTCATAGGAGTGTAGATGTTTAAGAACAGTTTGCAAACTGATTAGTTTTAAATCCCTTAGCATGAATAGTTTCTGTATTAAAAAAGAAATGATCCAGGTGGAAAAGATATTGCTGGAGAAATCTACCAGGAATGGAGTGCTACTTCTTCACAGGAATACTTTTGTGGTCAGACCTATTTTGAATACTGTCCTCCAAAAGTATTTTGTAGTGTTGGAAACTACGTAACAAAACTTTTTGTATTTTTTGAATTTTTTAATGTATTGGTTTTTTAAGTGTCCTACTAAATGAACCTTCTGAAGTTCAGTGCAAATGTTAACTGAAATGAACAGCAAGCTTCAGCCTGCCTGTGGCAACAAGAGGAAGATTGCTTCCTTCCCTCAGCTTTCCAGCTATACTATATTTCTGAGAAGACAGTGGTCCAGATTCATCCATGATGGAAGTCTGCTGTCACTGGTGAAACTGCAGCAAGAACAAGTTTGGTCTGGTGTGTGAGAAACCATCACACCTGAATCCCAAGTGTCTTTAGTGTAAGAAATAGCATTATGTTCTCTCCCTGAAGGACAATGGCCCCTCTTGTGCTGTGGTTACTCCCCCATTCCTTGCTCAGTCAATGGCAAGTGTTCAGCAAAAAGTTTACTGCCCACTTCTGCGCTCTTCCCTCTGCTTTTGAGTTCTAAGAGTCCAATACCAGGCTACTGGGGACAGCTCCGTTGGGGCTTTGCCTCCAGTGAGAGGTTTTTGTTTAGCATGTGCATGACTGTAAGAAAAAGTCACGCTGGCTATTTCTGTGCTTGCCGCTTTCTCTCCTGCTGTATAGGAGGTACTAATTTGCATGCAGTGGTGATATGGGTAATAGTGTTTCTCTTGCCTTCCTCCCCACGTATGTATTTGAACTTTTCTTACGTTCAAAACCTTAAGCAAGTATTTAACTAGAAGCATTTTTGGTTATTTCAGACACAAAAAGATTTGTTCAGCTGGGGTCCCTAAAACTGATGCTCTGGAATCTGAGAGGACAAACAATGGAGAGCCTTCATCTTTTCTTTTTTCCCCTTGCTTCTTTTTTTTTCTTCTATGTATCACCACCCCCACCCCCCCTTTTTAAACCTTCTTTCTTTTCTATTCTTTCTGAATCCATACAACGTGTTCTTTTCCATCTAATGTTTTGTTTCTGGTTGTGGTACGCAATGTGTCGGGTCATCTTAGTCCATCAGAAGATAATAACTTGGTTAACTATAGATTGCTAGGGAAAGCTTTTTACCTGGAATCTTTCCTGTGGAGATAACTGCCTGAGTGAATATTAAGTGCTGAACTCTATCCTTTTGCACATGTCCTAGAATTTATGCATCCTTTTTAAAGAGGACAACTCTGGTAAAATGGCAAACCTCTCAGGCACCCAAATGTTTCTTCAAATTATATTTTTTTCTTAATTTCTATGACAGTGTTGTTATGAGCAGTCTTCCTCAAGTTTCTTCACATTTCCCATGTCACAGCATCTTTTAGTAAGCTGTATCCCCTTGATGTGCACCAGCCAGTGGCAATATCTGCCCTCTGGTTCTTGCTCTCCAGTTTTCACTTGTGTAGATGCAACAGGGCATCCTTTGTGTATCAGAAACAGTTTAAAGTTTGTTCAGTACCTTTTTTCTCTATCATTTATGAAAAATCATGTCAAATTATATGAAGTATCAATGTACAACTCTACCTGTGAGCTCCAGTGAGGATTAAGATGTGGTTGTGTGAGGTGGCATGTATATAATCTACCCCTCCAGAAATTTCTACACTTTTGGCACTTCTACTACTTGTCTTAATCCTAATGGTGTGTGTGGTAATAATGGGATGATCTTTATGACTTTTCTCCATTTTTATTGCTATCAGGTGTCATGAACTCAAAATTTATTCAACTAGTTGTATAACTGTGGTAGAAAAGAGGATCTTGCCTACTTTTTATTGCATTTTCCTTGTTCCTCAGCTGGAGCAAAGCCAGCTTGTCTTACTGTGGGCCCTCAGCTTTACATATATCAGGGAAGGTGGCTTAAATAACATTACATATTTTATTTCCTTACCCAACACTAAAATGCCAAAAAGACCTCAGCAAAAAAATATGATTTTTGAAACCTAATATGACCTGAAATGTTGTACAGGGGTCAGGACAGACACCTGACCTGCAGCCGTCATACAGCATTAAGATTTAAAAAGCTCATGCCTTAATATACTTATGTAAAATATAAACTTGTTTAAAGGCAACCATAAAATCCAAGTGTGTGTTCAATTCATATCTGTGAGAAATCTTTAAATGACAGACTTGCATGCGATCTATGAATAGCTACTCAAAAAGACAGCAGCAATAGGCATCGCTCTGCCTGCGTGGGGAGGCTGGGGCTCACAGCAGAGAGCTGCTGGGCTCTGCGTAACCCCGGTCAGCCTAAACCCCACTGGATGGAATTGTAAGTCAGCCCAGGGATGTGTTCAGCACATCTTAATTAGACAAAAAGCTAGCTTATTGATGTGCTGAACTTTATCTTGCCTGGGTTACCTGCCTCTAGATAATCCTCTTTGCTGAATAGTCATCTCTGGAGCAATTTAGCCACAAGCATGTCCCCATTACTCACAGTCTTGAGGATCTTGGTATGTGGAGAGGAAAAGGACAGTTGGGATGTGTTGCTGCCTCCTGTCTTCCAGCCATGCCAAAGACAGGACAAATACAGAGCACGCTTGTTTAAGGGATACAGAAATAAAGTAAGAGCTAAGAAGAAAAATGACACTTCTACCTGTCTGCAAGTCAATGTGAATTATGTAAAATGTTCTTGATAATCAAACCACACTTGCATTTACAAATTTCATCAGAGACGTAAGGTAAACATATCCACAGGCATAAAGAACTGAAAAACTAGCTTTTCTCCCGCATAATGTACTTCAATTGTACTTCTGACAAAATACTAGGAAACAATAATTCATATATAAATCCTGCAGTATTCAACTATCAGACATGCCTTCCTAATTAGGAATTCAGAAGGCACTGAAAATCATTACAGAAACAGCTGGGTGAATTAAAGTGTCTTTTTTTTTGCCATGAATGTCACGTTGAGTTTGCAGATGAATTCACTTTGACAATACTTCCCCTTTTTATAGTTTTATATCCTGCAAACATCTGAGCAACTGAGTTGTAGTCCTATGAACAGCAACAGAAAATAAGCCTGAGTGTTTGAATCAGTATGGATACGCTTTAGATAAGATATGACAGTTTGCATGAGGATGGGGTTTACAGACTCCATTGCCAGCACTCTACCACGGATGTTAAAATGAGCAAGATACAGATCTTGTCACATACGCTGTAAGTTGTGCTTAAAAGCTAGTGAGTACTGAGGGATAAAGTAAAACTTGTGGCTATTGGATCTCCTTCAGGATCTAAGCTTTGCAGGACATCTTTGCTTACATGCAAGTGTATTTCTTGCAGCATGTCCCAAATACTCCTGATCCCCTCCAACAACATTATAGCGCATCAGCAGGTTTTGGGGATGCTGCTTCTCAGCAATGGGGAGCCTTGGTTAACAGGCGAGAAGCTCACTGAACTTTGTGTCACAGCACGATGCAAGCTTGCAGTCACTTCTGCTGTTCTAGTATTTGGCAATTGAACTTTTGTCACCGCTCGCAAACATCTGAATGGCTTCAGGTCTGGTTTGACTTATTCTTGCTGAGGAGCCTCACCTAATTCTCTGGTTATGTTTTGGATTAATTTACCACCTGTCTTTGGGGTCTAAATTACTGTTTCTGTTTGTAGGAGGCAAATTTTGGAATAAACAAGTAGTTTCCAATTTTATGATAATGATATCCTGAGTTCAGGAGTTAATTATTGCACTGCTTGCCATGTGAAAATTACCATGAATTCCAATAAATTTATCTCTTATTTTCACTGTCTGGAGTTCAAATACTTTAAATTTCCTTACTTGAGCCAAGGGGAAAATGTGCAGGCCAGAGAAAGTGCATAGTGAAACCAGAACTGTGCCCACCCACCCTGATTCTGCTTTTGTGGATGATGCAATAAAAATCAGCACCGTTCGCTTCTGCAAAATGTGAGTTACCAGAAGTGTTCTTGCTTTGTAATTTCACAAATCTCCATTCTGCATCATCGGTGCTCCCAGATATATGTGCTTCCATCTTTCCAGTTAAGAGCTTAAGCCTCTACATTGGCAGAATATGAGATTTCTAAGGAGGCAATACTGCCCCAGAAAGTTTTTATTAATATGTAGTTGTGGTAACAGATCTGAGAAAACAGCATGTGTTGCATCTTCTTCTATGTTGCACGATATTGTGATTTAGAAAAAGGATAATGTCAAAAGGGAAGAGGTTTTTGTCTGGGTAGAAAAAGGGCATTTTGCTTGCAAGGTAATATTCGAAAGCTACATGACTACAACTGTCAATGCGCTTGTTAACGTTCAATGGAATTGTAGTAATAAAAATGGAGTTTAAAGATGGGCTTTTAAAGGAAAATTGAAATTGTTGGGGGGAAAAAACATGACTGCAACTAGATAATCCCCTAGAAAAACATCTACTGTAAATTTAGAATAATATACATTTGCATAAAAATAGATGGAAAATTAAACTAAGATGAGATTTCTTAAAGTATTTTGGCTCAAAGTAAAAGTTAGTGGAAGAAATGACGCAAGATATGATCCAGTGCCAGCAGGGATGTAATTTCCTCCCTGGTGGAGTGAAACATTTTGCTCCTGATCTGGTCTACTCTGCCCAAATGAATCACGCTGTCCTGGGTGAATTGTTCTTCTTGATTATCAAGAAAGGGTCTTCTGTCTGGACACAACTGCTCTTGAGTCTGGTAGGTTTTTGGCCTTGTCTTCAGAAACTTTGAAATTTGATCTTGGATTAAATATGGTTTGGATTTATTGCAACAGATGGATATGCTGTAAGTAGATCTAATAGGTCAATACTTACACTGAACCTGGGTCCAGGCCACTGAGGTCTCATGCTGGTTTTAAGATAGATAATGATATAAATTTCACAGGTTATGACACCCCTTTTAATCACCTGCCCTACAGCTTTTGTCTTGAGGGCCAGCAGCCTGAAGTGAGCATGTGATGAATTCTTGATGAAGGGTAGGTAGAGGAAGGACTGGAATTCATCTCCCCTGCCATAGCTCAGACGGGTGGCATCATAAGGATTCATCTAACTGCCTGATTGTAATGATCCCTTCTGGAAAGAGCATACAATCTGTATTGGAAGTGTTTCTACAGCTCTGTTAAAGATGTGTCTGTGCCTGATGCTTTTGTGTCCCTGTAGCATTCACACTGCAAGGTCTGTTTCTATAGGACTTAATCCCACAAAACCAGTAAGTCTCAGTGCAGCCAAGAACAAACAGCAGCAACAAACTACAGGGGTGGGAAAAGAAGTATGAAGGTTACAATAACAATGTGGCAAGCTATTCAGGATGATTTGGCACGGATAGCTCGTTTTGTTATATGCACCACAGCCAATAAGTCATAAGAACATAACCAATTACACCCTAAGTAATTCCAGGCCTGACAAAGGACAGTGGTTGTTCATTCAGTTTAAAGTTCCTAATGAGCTTTTTGTACATTACTATTCGTGGAAAACACCCAGAACAGTCTTGTCAAAGTGAAAGTGGTACTTTATCTTTAAAATTAGGGTTAGAAAATTTCATTTCCCTGAATATTCAGCACTCTTCACATCCCAGTTCTGCTCATTGATCATGCATGTAAAACATCAGTGGCATCCTGGGTACTGAATTAAATTCACTCTCTGCCATTTGCAATTCTACTCACTTTGGAGGTCATAGAATATGGCAAGGCTGCCTTTTAGTTTTAAAAGCTGTGTAAACACCTCCCAAGCCTGCTGCTACCTATCAGCACAGGGAACAGCATTGTACATCTGCTAGGAATGAAGTGCAGCCCACAACAAATTAGCTGGCTTTGAAAAAACCCTCTGTGAATCCTTTGAACCTGATGTGTCAGTTTGATTAGAAATAGGAAACTGCAATATAAACTATACACATGGCTGCCACAACAACTAAGGGGAGACGAATGGCAGGGTTTTCAGTGTCCTGACTGTTTACTTCCCTGTGTTTCTTGCTTCCAGATTTGCCTCACCTATGTTTTCTTTCCCTTTCAAGCCCAGTTGCTCTTGCCTTTATTGCAATGAGGTTAACTAGCACAAAAAAAATTTTCCTGGATATGACAATCTTCTAGACTTAGACATTGTACTAAATTCAATTACAATTGTTATAAATAGCAATGGCTATGAATTTATAGTTATATAGGTATCTGAAGCATTGGGTGACATATAGTATTGCAAGATAATAAAAGACTTGATTAAAAGCTAAAAAAAAAAAGTCTGTGAGGTTAAATATAGGTGCATGTATCCTATGCCATGTATACCTTTGCTTAAAGACATATGCCTTCCCTGTTATTTTTGGTTATTTCTTTACATCTTTATGGAAGAAAGTGACAGAGACTACCAAACCCTCACAACAGTTTTTAAAGATTCAGTAAATGTAATAAATTGTCCATATTTTCATGTTTACATGAAACTGTGCTTCCTCTGAACTGTCTCAAACTATTTTGGTGCCAGCCACAGAAGTCCTTTTTTCTGAGGAAAACTTGCCATTGAAATTGAATAGGATGCCATAAAATTAGTTGGAAATCTGCCTGGGAAAACACTATAGGCCCATAATTCAAAACAGGATCCAGACAATTCAGCCATGTAAGTGCTGGTGTTTCAAATCATGTCAATATTTGTCCTGTTCACAATAAGTTAAGGAATAATTACAGGTAAAAATTCTGAAAAGCAGAAGTTTAGGCATATGGTAATAGGCATAGAAAATACACTTTATGTACATATAATTGACAGTACAGGGTCATAGATGCATAGTGTGACATGTTTCCTAGAAGATTTTAGAATATCTTTATTTTACTACCATTATATTTTACAGAAATATTGTTTTTCCTTTGTAAACAAAATATAAAATTAAACTCCTTGTTGCTTGAACCCCAAATCCTACAGCAAGTTTTAATCACACTTAAATCTTACTGAGGTCAAAGAGGGATTCTCAAGTGCTTTAAACTAAGCACGAGTTAAGTGCTTTGCTGGAGTGAGTCAGAATGAACATACTTTGCTGGATCAAGGCCTTATGGATTCACGGATTCATGGTGGGAGTAGTTGTGTGATTACAAGTAGCTTTGTGGTTTATTAAGTGTTTCTTGAGTTAGAATTCAGGGAAAATGTTGCAGAAGCTCTCCAGAAAGAGCTTTGGATAGCATTCTCTAAAGATTTTTTATTTTTAAAATATCCTCATGATTATGCATTCATTCCATATACATCCTTGTTATTGCTCTTTGCCCTTTGTGTGTGTTTATTGTTGCTTTTCTCCCTTTATGCATACTAGGAAGTTAAACAGTAAAACAGGATAAACAAGCAGGTATTATGTGATAATTGAACTCTAAATGTCAGTGTTATGATGCAAGTAATGCAACTCAAGGTCTCTTATCCTTCAGTAGCTAGATGGTAATTGCCTGATGATAATCATGATAACTACACTCCCTGGAGTTATTTTACTGCTGTTGAGAAGTATCTTCTGGATCTCTTACATGAGCATGATGAACCCCCCCACATCCAATTATTCTACTGAAAGTTGAATGATTATGATGCATGTTCCCTGACACGGTGATTTACACAAACAGAAGTTTTATTCTGCAAAGAGAGATAATATTTAAAAGTAAAAATAATTAAATCCAACAAGGAAACTTCATTTGTTGCAGAATGCGGGGCCTTCTCATTTGCAGAGCAATCATTTTGTCACCTGTATTACCTGCACTACATCCCTCAGCGAGTGGGGATGTAACCATAACTGACTATATTAAGAGGCTATTTTTGAAAAATGTTGTTGCAAGGAGTAAGCAGTTCAGGTCTGGCACGGGGGGTGAATGGAGATTACATCCTGTTAATTGTTTTGGTGAGTTTGTCATCTTTCTATGAACCACAATGTCTTGTTACCCCGCTAATGGCCAGTCTACAGCTCGCTCACACAGCCTAAGGTGGACTTCTTTGTTCACGACTGTTTTGCTAACAGTACGATTGCTTAGACCACCTCAACCGGGGACAGTTATTAGTGGGGTTTTAATATTGGTTTACTATGAAAAATAACCTTTTCACAGTGGATTGGGGATAATGAGATTTGGTTTGTTATGCAAATTATCAGAAACTTTGAAATCCTCAAAATGGGCAGAAATATGCCAAGGTGTTTTTTATTGTTTCCTTGGGAGGTGAGAAGTGTTGAAATAGGGGTTGTGGGAGGTCTAGGTAATCCTGTCTCTTGTGGGAGACTGAGCTTTTGCACAGCTCTTACTGTAATACATGGGGTGAGCTTTGGGGAGGATGTGTTGGATGCAGTGATGGCAGAATACCTGCTGACTTCAGGGGGCAGGATTTCACTTGTCCTCCTTTGATAACAACATAAAAACTGCTGAAGTGGACCACTGTCTCCAGCAATTTCCAGTAACAGATGCTCAGTGGAAGGAACAGGAGGGGCGTAAGGTGAACATCCTCTTGGCATATTCATTCAGCCCAGGCAAGAAGCAGTTCAGGGCTTTACTGAAGAACAGTTACATTCGCACCTTGCCTGGCAGCCCTGATTAATCTGCCTTATACCTTTTAAAATCAATTTATTTTTTTGGATTCCACAAAATTCTTTGGCAATGAGCTCCATGATTAAAATGCATTAGGTAAAAGAAGTACCATAAGCATTACTGTATAGCGTGTAGGTCATGTCTGTTCTAATGAAATTGTCGTCTTCCCTATAATCAAATTATGTGTGCGTAGAAGGAAGGCTGTCGCACAGCTTCTTCCCCCCAATAGCTGTTCTCCCTGCCTCTGATCCTCATCATATTTTCACTGCTATTTCCCCTTGCTTTTAAAGCTTGTTTCCTGCTTATGTTTTTGAGTTCTTCCTAGATCTTGAATTCTGAATAATAATGTATGATTATTCTTCTGTGTTATTCATGTTTTTATACTTGCTGTCTTTGCCAGTCTGATGCATTGTTGTCTGTTTAGTCTCATGTGGGAGCTGCCCCACACCCCTGCTCAGTTCAGCTGTGTGCCAAATGGGGTTAATAGGTTATTTGCCTTACAGGTTGTTATGAAACTAAGTGATTTGGGGGGTTGGAACTAGATCTTTGGGGTCCCATCCAACCCAAACTATTCTATGAATTAGATAATCCATTACTCAAGTACTCACAAATGAGCAGTATCAGGGGAATTTTGTTTTTACCAGCTGGCAACAGCTTTCTCCAGGTCTTGGTGCCTGCGTGAAGTGTTGTGAACCACTATTTCCCATTGTGCTACCAACTGATCGTGTGAGTTTCTGAGCAATCGCACAAGGCAAACTGAATTCTTTGTGGCCTTACAATGATGACAAACTGTTACCTTTGGAAAAGTTACACCAATTTCGGTGGACTTCCTCTGAGTTGGATCAGCTATTTTTTCTTGTGATTTTCTTAAAGTAATCAGAAAGATGTGTATTTGTATATATCACAAGATAAAAATTGTTTAAATTCTAAGGCATATTAAAACAATAGCTGAAAAGAACATGTTTTTCATGACTGCATGCAAGTTATCCAGCTCTTTTAGCAGCCCTTGTTTTCTGTGAAGATGATGATGGTTTTGAAGGACAACTGGTCAGACGTAAATCTCCTCTGAAGGGTTCACTTCTTTTGAAGTCTGATAGCCTCAAAGTTTTGAACCCACATCTTTATTGCAAATGGGAGATGCACTTTTAAGGCATGGCAATGAAGATGTCCTACAGCTGAATTAGAAAAATAACTCCTGCAAGTCATCCCTGTTTCCTCCCTCCCTCTGTTTCATTTTTTTTAAAAGCCATTTGTATAGAACTATGCAAATTATTTTAAATAGACCTCAGGCTAATGCTACAGTTTTAAAGATGTAGCAACACTGTGAAAGATGTGAGCATGCTGTATTTGCCTTTTTTTTAAATATATATATACTTTTTTTTAAAAAAAGATTTAATCCTTGGGAGAGCAGCAGACCTAGAATTCTGCTCAAGGATCCATGTCCCCCTCCTGTGTGGGGAGTACTGGGAGGAAGAGGAACGCACTAATGATATTTTTCCACTGTAACCATCTTCTTCGGATGCTTTGTTTCCTGCACTAATATTCTAGTTCTCTCGACATAATGAATGAGCTTAGGGACTTGCAGGAGTTTCAGTACCATTTGTTTTTTATCCTAAAGGAAAATACAAACCCTTCTATCAGATAGGACTGTGCATAAAAATAAGTGCTTTCTGCAATATAGAACTTGAAGGTGACCTATGCTAATAACTGATACAAACTTTTTTGAGCTGAAAGCGTTCTTCCCTAGGTTTTATTTGTTCTAGCTCACATTTCTTATGATTTAGGTACTGCATATTATTTAAAGCATACAGCATTTAAATGATAATAGATAATTGAGCATCTTAATGGATGTTAACTATTGTCAGTATTGTTTACTGATTTACTTGGTGAGAAAATGAAATTTAAGTTGGATAAAAATGTGTTTCCTCATTTGACTTCTAAAATTTTAGAGTGAAGGCAAGTATTTTTCCCAATCAAAAACTGTTTAAATATTTTTTTAGGTTAGGTCAAAAAAGATGTTTGTTTCCATCCTATTAAAGAAAAGCACAGTAAAGGAACTATTAAAGAAATAATTATAAATGAGAACAGAACAAGAGACTTTATTGAACAGGTAAGAAGCTTACCTATTTCTCCTGTTTCTTGCCTTTTTTTCTTCTATTTCTGAATTTGATGTTAGGTATAACTTTTTTTCTTCAAAATTTTGGTGTAAATTTCCTTGCTTAGTTGTGTCTTTCAGTGAGAAAGAACATCTATTTTAATATTATTCTGCGCTGCTGACTGATATTTATACTATTAACCAAGCAGTTGTATAACAACCTGTCTGTTCCAATAACTAAGAAAACCTATTTCTTTCTTTCTTTTTTTTTTCTATAAATTGCTCCTTTGCATCTCCAGTTTGAGAGAATAAGTCAGTCCCCACAACATAAAATCTTTGGGGTGTCAGTAGCATCTTGGGCTCAGAGAAGTGACAGAAATTCTTTGAGCAAAGATGAGGAAGGATGATATAATACTCCTTCCTAATCGGACATGTCCCGGTTGGACCAGGGGCTGTCTGATACCTTGAATTGGGATTTTCCCTCGGTTGCCATGAAGGCAGGACTGAGTCCCACTGACACACAAAGCTCTTCACAAACTAATTAATATTCACAAAAGTGAGCCAAGAATTGGAAAGATGAGCTAATGAGAAATGATTAAGAGGTAAATATGCATGGCATGGCTTAACTACTATTAAAGCAAAGGCCACAGTAGTTGCCTGCAAATACAGAATGTAAATAGAAGGGGCAGAGAAATTAGTGAGTTTGGTTCTGGAACTAATGAAATAATATGCAGTAAAGTTGTCTTTTTGCTTATTAAACTTTCCCTTAAGCTCTAATGCAATAGGCATTACTGGAAAGAAAAAAACTAGAAGGAAATTCCAGGATAATTGGATAAAATTAGAAAAAAAAAATATTAAAGAAATCAGGCCCTAGCCAAAATATCAGCTTTTTTTGACACTTTCTGCATCTGAAATCGCTAAAAAATGCAAGAAAGGGGACTTGGGGAGTTACAGGGCCATCAGCCTCACACCAGTGCCTGAGGATACCAAGGAGCAGGTCTCTCTGGATGTGATGCTGTGTCCAGTCACACAAAGGACAGGGAGGTCACAGGAGCATCCAGCACTGGTTTGCAAAGGACAAGTCGGACTTGAGTAATATGACTGCAATCCCGATGGGACAACTCCCTGATGGTGACAGTCATGAGTGTTGTTTGGCTCCATGTTAGCACAGCCATCAAGGCAAACCCCACCAAACTGCCAACACTGAGGCAGCTGGGGTTGGGTAGGTGGCTTAGGAGGAGGGTGGACCTCAGAGGAATCTAAGTCTGGAGATACTGGCCTTTGGGAACCTCACAGATCCCAGCAAAGGGCAGTCTGAAGTCCGGCACCTGGAATGGAGTGACCCTGTGCCACAGCTGAGGCTGGGGATTCACTCCTGGGACAACAGCTGAGATCTACCTGATGTGCTGGTGGACAACACGTTGGCATGGGTCACCAGTGTGGCGTTATAGCCATGCAGACTAATTGCAGGCTGGGTGGTGTTAGCAGGGCTGCAGCCAGCAGGAAGGACAAGGTTATTCCCACCTGGAGATGGTAGTGGGGACACTACATCCACAGTGCTATGTGTAGTTTCAGGAGACGTACGCAGAAAGAGTTTTCTGTGGAGGGCTGCTAGATGGATAAGGCACCTCCTCATGTGAGGAGAGACAGGGGTGCTGGCTTTGCCTAGCCTGGAGAAGAGAAGGGTGCGATAGGGTGGACCAAACCTAACAGCAACCTTCCCCAGCTCTGCTCAGAGAGGCTTAGAGGAAGGACAAGAGGCAAAATCTATATGTTGCAACAAGGGATGTTCAAATTGAACATACGGCAAAGAACCGGCACGGTCAACAACCAACAGATGTGGTTAAACACCCCATCAGGAACACAGAGAGGCTGTGGAGATTTTCTAAATTTCTAAACTCGACTGGACGTGTCCCTGGGCACCGTGACCTCACTGGGATGTTGGCCCTGCTTCTTGCAGGAGGCTGGACTGGGTGACCTCCAGCCTGTGTTTTTCTGTGATTTTATGCAGTGGCTGGAGTATCTGATTACAGCTGGGCTTCTGCTGCAGGATGGTGTCCAGAGAGGCAGGGAGAATGGGGAAGGAGGGAACAATCTGATGAATTAATCGTATATAAGGAGGATTTCTGAGAGGAGCTGAGAAGAAACTTGCGAAAGATTGCACATATTGCAGTCAAACTCCAG
The DNA here is from genome assembly GCF_963210335.1 of Falco punctatus. Taxonomy (NCBI): domain Eukaryota; kingdom Metazoa; phylum Chordata; class Aves; order Falconiformes; family Falconidae; genus Falco; species Falco punctatus. The sequence continues at coordinate 37,160,631 of NC_137588.1, forward strand.
TGTAGCCAGGGGTTCTGGGGACTCCTTTGAAAGCTTACAGCTAGGCAGGGCCTTCCTAGGAGGGACCAGGGCTCTGCCTAGGCATGGGAGAGCCTGATGATCCCATCCCGCCTTGTGATCAGAAGCCATTTCTGAGAGATTTTGTGTTGGTAATTGTTTTCTATATTGTTTAAACCAGATTTAAAATGCAAGTCTATTGCAGGAGTTTTGTGATATTTATTGTTCTAATTTAGTTGACAAATTGATGCTACTATAAAGGCAATGTTCTGTTAAATCTAGTTTGCTTGAAACAATACTTTACAGGTGAAACCTAGAATAATTGAAGTGTGCGTGCCTATTATGCTGTTTAAAGTGATTCACCTGCCTTTGCATGCATTCAGCGAGATTTACTTTAATACCCAGTGTCATGCAATAGAACATTTCAGAACAATCTGCATATTTAAAATGCTGTAATTCTGTTTGGCAAGTCAGCTAAATGAAGTACGGGCTAACAGAACGACAGTGCAGTGCTGTCAAAGCCTGATGCCTCTAACACACCATTGTGGAGCCCAGTTTGTTGGTGGGGTGATAGCCTGGCTGTGGCCTTGGAGGTATGGGCAAGGTTCAGAGGGGCAAGGTGAGCCCTAAAATTTGATTTCTGAAAGCATTTAGAAAACATACTTCTAAGCAAGTACAATTAGAATTATAGTCCTGATTTGGATTTGCTGACATAATAGATTTTTGTCTTCTCTAGTATATATTTTATCTTAAAATTGTGCTGTATGCCTCAAGTAGCTTTACTTGTGAAGATGTAAAGCAAACACAGGATGAAAACCAGAAGCTTTAAGTCTAGCTATAGATTGAGTATTGGTGATTTATATTGGTAGTGGTGATTTTCTGTGCTTAGAAGATCAAGGCTTTTTAAATCCATATCGTACTGTAACAATATTGAGTCAGAAAGTATCAGCCTCCTCTAGGATGAAAAAAAACCCCTTTTTGCTTTTCTTACAAGAAATAGTATTATTGCAAAGTTGAAGTATGGAAAAAACCCATTATTGCCTCCAAGGTGGTATGCCATCTTAATAAGACTTATCTTCAAGAGAAGAAAAAATGTACTTTTCAAATCCCACATGCATTATAAACCACCACTTACAAAACCTTTGTACTGAAGTGCCGGGAATTTTACCTGGGGCAGACGTTTTACTGCGTTTAAAAGGTCTCCACAGGATACCAGTAAATCTAAGGTGAACCATAAAGGCTCAATGGATACAATGAAATTTAAAGTTTTTGTTTTTTCCAAGTTCTTGTTGGTTTTATTCTTTTTAAAAAATGTAACTTTCATCCTGCTAATATAATCTTAGTTTATACTTAATATTGTATTTTAAGAGAAATGGCTAGCAAAAAGAATAAAGTCATGTTTTTTCAAGACATATGATTAGAAAACCTAGGACTGTGACAATTAAAGCAAATAGACATCTGAAGTAAACTAACAACATAACCAACAATGTATTTGGGTCATGAGCCAGAAAAGGCCATCTGGCGTTCCCAGTGATAGTGTGAACAAGAGCTGCCACCTTTTATTGCATATTGATAAGGTCTGGTAACTACTGAGTTGCTCCACCTGAATGCAAAATCGCAGGCATAGCGGGTAGCGCTGAATCCCAAGAGGTAGCTAATGCAACAGAAGAATAACATTACCGGCCACACGGCCTTTGCTGTTAAAATCGGTCTACTTTGCTCCAAAGACCTGGAAACTGAAAATCTGAAACCAAGTGCTTATTTGAGATAAAACAAAAAATTAAGGGACTATTTATGCAAAACCAAATTCAGTTCCTCGGATGTATGATGGACTGCCAGGCCTGGTCTGCAAGCTGTACTTCCACAGCAGCATGGTGATGGTGGCTTATTGTGAGCTTCTCCGTAGGTTCCATGCAAAGTGAAATCCTACCGAGAGCAGGCATGACGTAGCAGGCTGAGCATGAGGGTGTTTTCACTGTGCCTGTAACAAATGCAGCCCGGGAGGAGTTGGCATATACCTCCAGCAAACTGGATTTTAAATAGCACAAAGCTCGAGCCAGAGGAATTTTTGTGAGCATGTGGACAGTTGAAGATAATGCCTGGAAAATGAAGTTTTACGATTGTATTCTTCTTAAACTGAGTTTACAAACTCATGTTAGGATGACACTAATTTTGCCTTTACTAGAATTTTACATGTAATTGGCAAATGCCAAACCTCTTCCTTGTGAAAACAAGGCCTAACTGCTGAATTGCAATCCCACAATTAACATTGCACTAGTCACTTTTAAAAGCATTAGAAATATGCATATAACTTTGTCAGGGTTGAGAGCTTTTAGTATAGTAACTGGGACAGCTAAGTTGAGTCAAAGAGAACAGAGTCAAACCCCCCCCACAAAACCAACAACCAACAAAGCAAAAAAACCCCAAACAACAAAACCCACCCCCACACACACAAAAAGATGGTGCCACAAAGGTTTCCTCTTCTTCCTTACCAGTCATTTTCCTGCCATGTATTTAAATGCCTCTCAGCCTTTTATACCTAGGAGCAGAGGTTATAATAATGGCTTTAAATGTGTAATCTTGTGCAGTAAAACCTCTGCCATTAATGCAAGGTTAAGTACCTGATTTTTAAACCTATGAAGGTCAGGAAAGTAAGGAGGTAAAATTACCAATGCAATTTAGTTTGGAAGTTTAATGTATTAAACAGAGTTTACAGCTGCGCAGTGTAGTGGAGGAGCATGTGTCCAAATAGCATGAAAAACATGTTTATAATGACTTAACTCGTTCTTTGACTGAGCAGAGAAATCAATACTGAGCTGAGGCAGGACCACGCAGTGTAGCATCTGCGGTGCCTTGGGCCCAGGCGATCGTCAGTCCCATTCCCTCACCATTCGCCTTCCCAGGAGTGTGAGTTTAAGACTCCATTGCAAAATGGAATATATGGCTGGGCACTGGCTCCACTATCTAGGCAGAGAAGAAAAAAGCCTCTTTGATTGATTAATCAGTTTTTAGCTTCAGGCTCCTGCTTTCTGGTGGGATTTCTCATGCCATTGTGGGCAAATGTCTGAAATAACAACTGGAGAATGCTTGCACAATACGGACCAGTTATTTTTGGAAAGTGACAGTTTGTCTTATCCAGTGTTTTTACAGAATCTATAAAAAAAGCAAAAAGAAAATTGTTTTTTTTACTTTCTTGTTTCTTTGGACTTTTATGAAGTCCAGTTAAATTCCTCAGTCTCAGAATCTTCCCTGACAATTTAACCATATTGAATTTATAGGTTTTTTAACTTAATCTTGGTAAGCGGCATGGTTCCTGCCTGATACTTTCTTTTGAGTTTTGTCTGTTATCAGCTGTGAAATATTCTGTCATAATTCTGTACAAAAGAAATTTTGCAAAAAAATTTTACTCAGATTGCAGCTAGTCCTGCTACAGCAGTATTTAAAAACAGAGGACTAGGTGGAAATATCTCAAAGGATTCAGTTCAATGATTTTGGTCTGCTTTTAATTAAGCTTTCTTCTTACTCCCTTGAAGCTTATTTAGTCTTCTCTGAGGCTTGGCACATGCTGTGGAAATATTCACCAAAATTCCCATCAGCTCAGTGAAAACTGCAGCAAAGCCCAAATCACAGCCAACCTTCCAGGAACTCATGGCTCACCTGCGATGGGTGCCACTTGTTTGAAATGAGTCAAAATTCAGTGTAAGTTTAGTTTGTCAGACCCTAAAAAAAAAAAGCATGGGTAATGGTGTGCTAATTTGATGTATATCAAGTGGATGTGAGCTTTTGAGGAAGCTCACCCAAGGGCTCAGTTTATCAGGGAGGGAAGCTGTAATTCTATAGAAATAATTTTGTGCCTCTTGGGTGACCTTAGGAACTGCTGCTTTTCCTTCTTTTCCCCTTCTTTCATCTACATCCTGATGCCACCAGAACCAGCTTATCCTTACCCATCTCCCTTTCCTTCCCTCATCCCCGTTTTTGTATGTCCACCTCCTTTATACTTATTACTGCAAATGATAGGAGATGGACTAAGGCAATGGGGAAGGACCTCTTCTTTCCTGGGTTCTTGCACACGCTATATTGATGCCAGAACTTTTGTTCACTGGTTACCTCATGGCAGCTCACATATTGGTAAACAATAATTTGGACAATCTTAAAAAATTTCCAGGCTACAGATGTTAGTTGTTTTGCTGGAAGACTGTCAAAACCAGCAGGGAAGAGAACTGTGGCCAGACTGGATTACTGTGTGCCAAGAATGACTCTTCACTCATAGCAAAACTCAAATTCAGATCCAAATCAAGATTCTGCTCCACAAGTGGTCTACAGGCAGAGGGATTCACAGGAGTTTCATTCATGAGGCATGATGCATCACTGAGACGTGGATGATTTAAACACAGTGACGGTGAAGAATGTGTAAGGAAGTAGAGAAATACAGGGAGGCAGATTTGTTCGTAGCTGGCTGGTTCACTGCTAATCCTTACGTGTGTGTGATGTTCTGGAAGCAGTGTTGCCATAGGGAATGGAGAGACATGCTCAGAGGACTGGTGGACCATAAGGGATTTATTCTGCCTTAATCGTTTTCATAAGGTTATTCTTTTTAAGAAAAGATTTTCAAAACAAGGAAAGCATTTTATACATCTTAATAATGAAGGTTCTTGAAGTACAGGACGTTATAGTGCCTTTGCCAAAGGTCTGTGGTAAACTTGTGGTGAATTTAGAATTAAAATTGATGTTTTCTCTCCCCTAGTCCTAAACTCCAGTCTCACAGACCTAACAGTCTTTCTGAGCGAGCGTTGTGGACACTGGAGACTGGCAGGGTTTTCCAAGGTGGTAGGTACTGCTAACTCATTCCTACAATGTGTTCTGCGCTCTCCTACGGTAAACGAGACCTAGCCATGTATATTGGGAAATGGAAGAAATGGGTGCTAATCGAAAAAAAAGGGCAGAAAAATCTGGTAGGAGAACAATTTATATGTCAATAGACTGACTGCTTTCTGCCCCTTGGTGCAAGCAAGATGCTGTTGGAAGATTACTGCATAAAAATCTCTTTATAGAAGGCCAAGTAGAAGAATGCATGACGCTTAAAAGTATTTCCCAAAAGGTAGCTTCTTTCAGCTGAACCTTGAGCCTGCTTGCTCAAAAATAAATAAGTATTCAGCTACATGGAATATTACTTAACTTGTTGCATAAAAAGGCTGAAAAGATGTTGGTGAAGGTAGTGGAGGCAGTTAGAAGGAAATTAATATAACAGTCCAATAGATATGCTAGTTTATGGAAAATACATTTACAGCCTTAAGGGGCTTGTTCAGAATTGTTACTGCTTTCCCCAGAACAATTAGAGAATGTGTCATAACCCACATTTTTTTGAAAACACAGTAACTACAGTGTGTTTTCATAGTCTGTGTACCTTTTAAAAAAGCCCTAGATTTCATAATAAAATAAAAAGAACCTTAGCAAAGTTTAGTTACATTTGGGTTTTTTTTTTATTTGAGGTCAGAACATTTATATTAAAATCAGAGAGGCAGGGATAAATAGGCATGCATCTTATAGCTGTGGTGTATATTAATAACGGAGATACTAGCAGATTTCATAATGCTTTTAATGCATTTTTGTCTGAATTGTTTGTCATAAGCCTGTACCTGTGTTTAATGTGTCTGTTCTGTATGTTAACTGCATAGTTTCAGAATTGAGTGATATATATTTACATTCCATATGATAATGGACAGAGAGTTTCAGAAAAAGGGAGAAATTGAACAGTATGCATTTTATTGGAGCTTTGTGAAGTTGCTGACTTCAATTTGCTCCAAACCAGTGGAGCTAAACCAATGTTCACGAAGATTGGAAATTTTAAAGAAATAAACCTATAGCTTTTTTCCTCCTACCTCTTTCTGTCTTAGAGGTTAAAACTCTATAATACTTTGTGCTAACAGCAGGCTTCATTATGTGGACTCTGCAGTATTTCGGACTATTACTGCATTATACTGGGGCTTTTTTTTTGGTAATCATGCTAGATGCCAACTTCCAGGTGAAGAAGCTTTGAAGGAGTAAGGAATTTTATACCTCAGTGGTATCTTTTTTTTTTTTTTTCTGTTAGTAGGTTGTATTGGACAACAAACCACACTAAGCTACCATGAACTCAAGGTTTATTGCTAACTCTTTCCTTCAGCTCAGGTAGAAAACAAGTATGCTTTCTAACCAATTTACTAAGTTAAAAGATGTATTACCTCATAATCTTTGAAAATGCCACCTAAAGTAGAATTAAAAATGGCATAACTGTCTTTACTCATTTGAAACAAAATAAAATGATGTGAAGAAATAAACAATAATACTTTCTGGTAGTCTACCACCTGAAATATCAGCTATTTAAGCTACTCTCTGTAACATAAAATTCTTGCTTTTAAACTTTAAAGCAGTGGCTTGTTACAGATCAACTTTCATTAATAAAAAAAGTTAAGTAGACTGTACAACCTAGAGTAAATGATTAAGAAAGAAGAGGAAGTATTTTAATGTGAATATAATCAGTAAATTGAACAATTATTCATTATTGTGACATGCATGTCATGTGAGATGAATGCTGAATGTTTTTCTACCATGTTAACAGTGACAATAGTATTTACCTTCAATATAATCTTTTACTTTTAAAATAATAGTTGTCCAACTACTAGAAAATAATCAGATTTTAAATAGCATAGGTCTAGAAATTAAATTCAATAGATTTTCTATCTAACTGTTTTCTTTCACATAGCATAATAGATGAAGTTCAGTTAATGAAAATGATGTACTAATCTGGTAAAATGCCATCTCACTTGTACGGCTTTTCTTGCTTGTAAAATTGACTTTTTGAAGGGGAAAAACTTCTATCAAGTATCTCAACTAATTGGAAAACTGTACTTGTAATATAATGCGATAGAAAGTACTCAAGGCAGAAGAAGGTCTCTAAGGGATGTTAAAAGGTAACAAGCCCTGCTTATTTAGAGCCAACAGCTGCACTCAAACTTCAAAAGATTAGCAGATAATACTTTATTACTCTGCTTTGATTATCATAACTCTACATTTTATTTATATATTTTAAGTGAAACCTGCAAGCACTGTAGTTTGTAATGTTCCTTGATTCTTTCTTATTTACTTTTTTATCTACATCTCGCTCTCATCCCCTAGTATCTCCAGCAGAGGTTATTTCCGCAATCTTTTCTCATCTTGCAGGCAGAGTTAGTACCATTTTTTTTTTTTTTTTTTTTAGCTATCAGAATTTAATCAGGGAAGGCGTCTGAGTGAAAAAGAGGAAATCTGCTCTGTGCTCAGAGGTTAGAAATGCCAGATTTATGGCAGGCTGTGTGCAGTCTGGCTCTGGCTTCTTCTGATGTCCATACAGTGCATCAGCTGAAGCTGGAATCCTATGGAAAAGTGTGGTTTTGTAATTATAGCCCAAACAGAATCAGAGAATCAATTGGGTTGGAAAATACCTTTGAGATCATAAAGTTCACTTTTAACGCAGGACTGCCTGTCCACCACTAAAGCATGTCCCTAAGCACCTCAACCACACATCTTTTAAATACCTCCAGGAATGGCAGTTCATTCAACCATGTCCCTGGACAACCTGTTCCAATGCTTGACAACCCTTTCAGTGAAGAAATTTCTTCTGCTATCCAATCTAAACCTCCCCTGATACAGTTTGAGGCAGATTCCTCTTTTATTGCTTGCTACTTGGGGGTCGATCTCTGCTCCCTCCTTGCTACAACCTCCTGTCAGGTAGTTGTAAAAGTGTTAAGATCTCTCCTGAGCCTCTTTTCTCCGGACTAAACACCCCCAGCTGCTCCTCACAGGACTTGTGCTCCAGCCCCTTCCCCAGCTTGCCCATCTCTGGACACGCTGAGGGTATAGTTAAGGTTTAAAGGACAAACATCAGTCTGGCATTGTCTGACACTGACAGCCTGACATAGAAACTTTTAAGAGATAAATGGTCTGGTTTCGGGAGAAAAACAAACCGTAAGCGTAGTCTCAGTAGGTGGTGTTACAGACTGTTGCACTTGCAATCCTGATTCTCCTGTTGACACTGCAGAAGCAGTTACATTACTGGCAGCCCTGTGGTGTTGGTGCCTGTGGTGGGGAGGAAGGGCTTGTGGGACCTGGTGCCTGCAGGGCCCTTCCCTGACATTCAGAGCAGTTTTGCAGACATGGCTTTAGCCAGTCTGGATGACTGTGGGACTAATAACTCTTGTCAGGTTATTCCTGCTATGAAGAATAGTCTGAGCGGTGCTCTCACATGATGCTATGGGCCATTTCATGCCCCAACCCTTGGCAGGCACGGTTTGCTCTTCCAGTCCCTACAGCTGGGAGCTTGAGGAGTTCCAGCATTTTGGGAAGCTGGAGACAAACCTAAAGACATCTCTGCTCCCAGAGGCTCTGATCCCAGCAGCTGAGGGCCCACGGCCCTCCGAGTGCTCACACCAGAATGAGGTGCTCCTCTGTCTGCTCCCTCTAAGCACATCAGACGTTTCAGATTAGACCTCCTGTAGAGTTGCATTAGCACAAACCAGAGTTTCCATGGAAAATAATGTCCTACAGCCAAATTAAGTTGTGCTGCAATGACTTAATGAACTCGTGTTACTGAATGCTCTCTGCCTGTTTCTGTTCCCTCAGTATGCCTTTTGCTGTATGGAAACACCAACAAAACAGGCTGCTTTGTTCAAAATAGGCTTGACAGTTTTAAAAATGTCAGTGTTGGGTAGGCTAACAAAAAATTCCCAATGCAGCTCGTCAACAGCTGGGTTTTGTGTGAACATTTCTGTCCATAGCATCCACTACCCATGAAAATGAGACTACTCAGTCTCTTCATAAATATCCAATGAGCTATAATGTCATCAGTCTTCCTAAAAATAAAATATTAAACACTGTAAATGGTATTTGACCTCTATTATGGTGTCTGGAGGATTAAAAACGCTCCAATTTCAAGTGGCATGCTGTCCCACGTGCCGCCAGCCTGTGCTGTGTGCAGCCTGAGCCGGTGGCAGGGATGCCTGGAAGGAGGGCAGCCTGAGTGAGAGCTGTCTCTTCTCCAGCATCTGCCACCGGTGTGGTGAGCACAGCACTCTTCTGTGCTTTCTGTTGTGTTTTAAAAATTATGTTGGAAATATGGAAAATGTGCTACTGTGACATCTCCCAACGCTATCAACAATATGGTATCAAACTGCATTTGTGCAGCTTCACTTTCAGTTTCTCAGAGATAATGTTTTTGCAAGGCTATTTTTAAAATCTATACTCACAGTTCCCTTCTGAGCCCTGATAACATATGCTTCAAAAGAAGGATGAATTTGCCATGGATAACTGCCATATTTTTCTTTAACAGCCAATAAATAATGTTTTGTGTTGCTGAATGAGTGGAGCTGAACTGGTGCCTTCAGTTATTTGAGAACACAGGATTATTATGGACTAATGTGTCTGTTCTCATTCTTATTGGAATATCCATCATACTTCCATCTTGAAATCAAAGATAAGGAGCAAGGAATATCATCTGGCTCTAGAGCTTTGATTTGCAATGGGATCTGCTTAAAGGAAGGAAGGGAGAAATCAGGAGCAGGTAGATGGTAGAGAGTTTTGTCTCTATATGTATGTAGCCTGGTTACTAACAAGGAGATGAATAATAGTCAGCATGAATTTATTAAGAAAAAAATCATGTCAAACTGATCCTTTTCTGTGGAAAGTGTTATATGTCTTAACTTCATTGTCTTTTGCAACTGTGTCGGAACTTTTTTCATGGGCAAGCTGAGGAAACGTGGTCCAGGTGTATTTTCTGTGGGGAGAGGAGAGAGCAGACCCGAGGAGTTACTGGTGGTTCACAGTATCTGCCTGGACACACTTTGTTAGTGAGGCTGTTTGGTGACAGACTGTTTTTGCTAGTGATTAGGGTGGTAGAACAGAGATCCTGCCTAAGAAATGCACAGGTAAGACACAGCTGCAGTGAGCTGCAAGTAAACTGTAAGGTAGGAAGGGTTAGGATTCAAAATGAGTTTAATAAATTGGAGCAGTTGTCTGGAAAAACAGGATGCTGTTCAACCATGGAAAATACAACATACCACACTCAGCAGGAATAATTAGCAGCCTGAATACCACATGGGTAGATGGCATTTTTGTAAAAAAAGCATATAGAGCATTTTATTGGATCACAGGCAAAATATGAGTTGGTGGTGTCCTGCTACAGAGAAGTCAAAAAGCATTCAGGGATATATCAAGTATTGCGTTACTAGTGATGTTGCCTGGCACCAAAAAGCCTCTGCTAGCTCTTCCCCTGTACTCAGACAGGGAAAACGGACCTCACGGTAGGTTTTGACAGTTACAGAAGTACAGAGGAGAGCAGTGAGAATGATGAGCAATGTGAAAACACGAGGCAGGGGAGTAAAGAGTGGGAGGAACAGACTTTAAAGAAAAGAAGTTACTGTAGGACTTAAAATGACCAAGAAAGGCTGGTGAAAGCTGAAGGACTTTTTTGGTATAATGCCTCATTTGGTTATGAAATGGTTGGTAATCTCCAGTTTTAACTGTTAATCCCTTCTTCAGCTCAAACCCAGACTTTTACCTATTCTCTGCTGATATGAACAGTATAAAAGGGAGGAGGTAGGAATCAAGGTGTATTTAATGATAATAAAAATATTGCAAAAATAGGAAAAGTCATTTTACATATGTACCATGTAAGGCTTTACAATTTGAAATCTCATATTGGTTGGAAAATGTATTTATTTACTCTCATTTTGAAGACAGTTGTATAATCAATATTTTTTTGTTGTTTTCCTTATATATTTGGATCCAAGTCCTTTCCAAGTTTTGGTACTCTAGCTGGCATATTTTTTTCATTAGAAATTGTTTACATTATTAGAAAGATAAAATGTAAATATTTCTATTGTCTTGGTAGTAATTTTATAAAATAATAAAACATAAAGTAATACTAAACTATTTTTTGAAAATCTAAAGGCCAAGCTTGATGTGATTCTGTCTCTTTGAGTTATACGTTATTTTACCTATAAACTACTAATTAAAAAGTGCATTGTGCCCAATAAACGTCCAGTTGGATTTGTGTTCTCCAGTAGTTACTTCTATCAAAGAAAAGTAAACAAGAATTTTATAATTTTTAATGGAAGCTTATTATTTAATAATGGTTTAGCTTTTGTCTTTGATAACTCTTGCTGTAATTTTGTTAACGTAAAGTAACCTCTGCTTAGTTTGCATGGCATATTCAATAATGACACTATGCTTTTCAGTAAAAATACACTGAGTGCTGGCTTCAAATCCCAGTGCCTACTGGACATCTTTCTAATTTGCAAATAATTTCAGGTTTCTTGTTTTGCTATTACAGACTGATAAATCCACAGCCTAGAACTCAGTTACTAGCACTTCTTTTCTCTAAACTTCGATTCTGTGACTTTATAAAAAATATATAATCTCTTGAAATGAAAGACATTCTCTCTTTTGTGATGGTTCACTTAAGCTCCTGAGTTGCTGTACCGAATAGTTCCCGTTACCTCTGTGCTCATTCCCTAGGGAGCCCAAGGGGGAACTGCAGATGGTTTTTAGGTAGGTCAACTGATGCACATGGAATGTTTGCTTGACGTGATACACCTTGGCAACAGGATATATGGGCAAGAGCATCTGTAACTGAAACTCCAGTGTAGATAGTGGTGAAAAGCACGTGGAGGGACTATAGAGAGCTGCAGGAAAATCAGAAGTTGGAGATGCTTTTGGCCTGGCTTCAAGAGGGCAGGCAAAGCACACACTTCTCCGTACAGCTGTGGAGTCAGAGGGGATTCTGTTCTTCAGGCATCTTTCTCCGTGTGTATGAGGCTTGTGAGACCATTTGATCTTGAGAAAATCTGAGCTCCAAATTAGCCAGAAAACTTTCTGAACTCCTGCCTAATTGTTTTGTTTTTGTTTTGTTTTTGTTTTAAGTTTTTTCCCTATTTGTGTTAGTAATTTTGTTCAAACTCTGCTCAGAGAAGAGCTACTTCAGCAGTGTACTATGAATCTGTGAGCACACCTAACTTGCATAAAATTGACCGTATTGCAGGTGCCCTCTCCTAACTAGGGAAATGTAAAGCTACTGACTACAAATCCAAGCATGAAATGGTCCAGAGTGGAACTCTGTAACTCATGTGGCCTTTTCTCCTTCATCTAAATTTAGCCCTCAAGTGTACAGATGCATCTTGCTGTGCCCTTGCACCCAAGGACAGGACTTAGCCTACAGCATCTAGGCAAAACACTCTCCAGTGCTCTCAGGCAGTAACAGATTGCAGTACTGTAGTCGTCAGTACAGTATTAAAATTGAAGATTATGATTTCTTTTCATGGACAGAGAACACCACACCAAGATTGGAAGCAGTTTGTGGCACAAAACTTTTCTCTTCAAGCACAGGGACAATTTCTCACATATCTATGGAGTCTTTAATAGTTCTCAGATTGCTCATTAACTGGGAGGAGTGGATAAGTGCATTTAGGTTTGTACTATAGCTAAGGTATTAAAATGGGTTTAAAATAGCTTGAACTTTGCTTTCTAAAGTTTGTTTCAGTGGAACTGTGGACTACATGGTGGCAGCATGGCCTTGGAAAAACTTGCCTTGATTTGTATTTGTCTGAGTTTTAGCATGCCCTTGTGCCCTGTGACCTTAAATGAATCATGTAGTCTTGGAAAGAGTTAAGACTTTGAGTAGTATTACTTACTTGATATAACTGGCTCTTTGTTTTGTTTTTGTGTGGGTTTTTTTGGTGTTTTTTTTTTTTTTTTTTAATACAGCAAGACCAAACTTAAGTCAGTGACTTTAGAAAGGAAAGATGGTAAGAGCGCCGGTCCGGACCTCAGAGTTGTATTCAGCTGTTGGCCCTAAGATTGTGTTGGAACAAGTTTGGTCTGGCTTGGTCAAACTGGTTGCTAGGAAAACCACAGCTTCCAGAAAGCTGTGTGAGCACAGCCACTGCTGCTTCTGCTCTCCTCTTGACCTCACTGGAAACTGCCTCTCCTCGTCCTGCCCACTCCTCATCGCCACCTCCTTGGTCTCGTCGGCTCATGGTCATTGGCAGTGGAGAGATGTTTGGATCTGGCAGAAGCATCTTGTTAGACCTGTGGAAAGTTCCTTACCTTGTTGCATCTGACTTCTTCATTTCACAGGTGTCTCATTTGCCCAGTTCTTGTACAGAGATTGTAAGAAACTGTGTGTTCATATAATGCACAGCTCAGAACTCAGACTTTGAAAACTTGGGTTCAAGTCCCTGTTCAAATCCCATCACTTTCTGTTGTGATGACTGGCCTTTCACAGCTCAGTAGCAAATCCATTTTCCTTATTCCCATTCCTGGAACTACTCACAAAGCAGAAGGTGTGTTTGAGGTGGAAGAACAATTTAACATTCCCTTGAGGCCCTTTTCAGTACTAGTCTATTTCTGTGTTGAAACCTTGGTTTATAGAAGTGCAGTTCTTTCCCCCCTAACGAGTAACATTTCCAAAAGTACAGGCTTGAACAGTAAGTTTGTGTACTTCTTGCAAAACCATGTGTTTAGCATCTACAGATCAGTTATATCGTTAACTCATTAGGTTTGGGTTTGATTAACTCAGTTATTTAAAACCACAACAGGTACCATGATCACACAGATTTTATCAGCAATTCCACTGGTAGGTTCCCTCAGTTTAAAAGGTTAAAACTTTGATCGTGAATGGGCTGCATATATTCTGACCTTAAAGTGATTTTATAGAATACCAGGTTGGAAGGGACCGCGAGGATCATCTGGTCCAATGTTTCTTGGCAAAAGCACAGTCTAGACAACATGGCCCAGCACCCTGTCCATCTGAATCTTAACAATGTCCAGTGCTGGGGGATTTGCCGCTTCCCTGGGGAGATTATTCCAATGGCTGATTGTTCTCATTGTGAAAAATTTTCCTCTTGTGTCCAGTTGTAATCTCCCAGGAATAATGTGTACCCATTACCCCCCATCTTTTCCATGTGAATTCTTGTAAAAGGGAGTTTTCATCTTTCTTGTAGCCACCCTTCAAATACTCTTCACATATAAACGCTTTCCTGTTTAGACTGTAATCTACTTTATAGGTCTATAATAATTTCCTATTTTATGTAAGTATTCTTTATCTTTTTTTAATCCAGTCTCTAGTGTAAGAGCTACTAATTTAGATCCTATCCATCATCCTCCCCCAGCTCCTTTCTTCTGCTGCTGTAACCTTGCGCAGGTTCTTTCCTGAGTTGTTTTCTTTTTTTAGACCTTACGACTCAAAAATTTACTCTTGCCTTTTGTTGCCTTGTGTCTGAGCCTGGCTTTCTTTTGTTTATTTTGGATTCATTTCTCTCCTCCTATTTATTTAAGGAAAGGGAAATCAATTGTTCTGGGATTACTTTGTAGTATCTATATATCCTTATGTCAGTATTAATCTCTGTGCTTTTGCCTTCTTCAGATACCGCCCTATTTGTTACATTGTTTTATTTTACCATAATTTCAATAACTGATGGTTTTCCATCTTGATCTTCCTAGCTTCCTGTTGCCTTCAAAACAGTCTGGTTTAGGTCATTGTTTATGCTTTGACTTGCATCTTTATTCTCAGATGTTTCCAAGTAGAAGTTGCAAAAATAGTTCTTGTTATGTATGAAGAAATTGAGATTAAAGCCAGGTTTGAATTTCATTTTGTGTGTGAATAGTGCTTTGGTCATGTTTGTCTCCTGCAGGAAATCTCTGCCACTTGCCTTCGTGAACCTGCAGCCATATTCAGTAATTTGGTCTTGTAAAGTGATGGTAGGTCGTAGCTGTCGAGGGGAAAATGATTGTTTGGTTTATAAGGGCATAAGCTTTTAAAAGCGGTCTAATGGCAGGAGAAAGATTTTGAAATGGACTCTGTATTAAAGGGCAAATGAATGTATTAGGTTGATAGTGGTTTGTGGTATTAAACAGATAGGTTGCTTCATTTTGCACCCATTGAAATTCTTTTTCAGTGCCCCAGACATAGTTAAAATGTGAAATAAACAGGCTTGATGATCACAAAGGCTTGGATCTTCTTGCTCTGAGACATCCATGTTAGTAATAAACTCTTTGTTGACTATCAGAAGCTTGGCACAAAATATAGGGAAGGCATGCAGGTTTTGAATAGGATAATCTAGTTTTGCTACAACCTTATGACAAATCTGTTTTATACCTGACACGGACTCTGACAGCACTAACAATCTAATAAATCAGTCATGGGTAATGCATGTCAAAAGCTGCTTCGGGGAAAAAAACAAAAGGAAAAAGGGGGGAGGACTTAAGAGCAAACCAGGGGTATGTTTCTTTTTTCCTGTGGCTCTAAGCAAACTGATTAAAAGCCTCTGCATTCTCTCAGTAAACTTATCACAAGTTATTCCCATCTTCCTGTTACAGTACAAATGTCAGCAACTTACACATCTAGATCAAAATTAGTTCTAAACAGGGGGGAAAAAGTCTTAACCAGGTGTCAAATAGATTAGCTGGGAAATTGGCTGGTCCCATCAGGAGCACCATCGTGACAGAAGACTAAAATTTCAAAAGTAAAGTTAGTACAAAAATTTTTGACACAATTATGATTATTAGGATAAAAGTTCTTACAGGTTCAGACTGAGAATTTGTCTAGTTAGGGTTTTTCCTTGGAAGTACTTTCCACTTTTTGATCAGTTTTAATAGAGAGGCTTCTCTAAGCCTGGTTAGCAGCAGTCTGGGGAGGTGTTGAGTTATCTGTCAGATGGGGAGGTAATAACAGCATTCCAGTAATAACTGGTCTGGCACAGAAAAGAGAGAGAGGGACATCTCTGAAGAGGTCAACTAACATGTCTAATTTGGAACTGAGTTGCCTGTGACTCAGGCAGAGAAGAAAGGCACCTCTGGATGATTTGTGTCTTGGCTTAGAAGCACAGAAGCAGGACACATCCTCCTGGGTAAGGGAGGCAGGCATGGGCTGTGCTGCAGGAGCTGGATTTCACCTCTGCAGGACAAGCTCTGTCCACAGTGCAGGACTTGGACCTCATATAAATAAGGCGCACTGTGCATCCATGTGCTCCTCTTCCTATGGGGAACTGGCTAACGTCAAGTCTCCCTAATCTCGGCTGGCAGAAATAGGAAGCAATATAGAAGGGAGAGCGATGTCTGCCTGCGTCCTGTAAGGCAGAGACCTTCTGCCTTTCCAAACTTGCCTTGCAGGTGCCCGGGGATCAATCCAGAGCTCCTGTTCTCAAGCACAGTGAAAATCTGTTCTGAATAATGAACATTAATTTTGGATGTGACAGCTCCTAGCCAGAGCTCCTGAGTATAAATTAGTTTATTGAAGTATAAAAGGTAATCTTAGAGGTGCATATTGTTATGCATACCATGTATATTCTGGTACGTCCTGCTCCTTCTTCAACTGATACTATTGTTAAAAAATTAATTGAGCATAAAGATGTAGTATTAGGCCCACAGATCATGTCATGCTCTACAGCTTTTGTAGTTAAACAATTTAAAGTGAAAATAATTTTATGCATAATTCGATGTGTTTATTTATGTATATGGAGTATTGCAAAGTCTTTCATTTGACACGTGATACACGAGTTGGCAGACCCCTTCAATGTGTCATCAGCTTGAAATGAGCCCCCAAATATACTCATTTCCATCCATCATCTGCTGTTTTTCTAGTGACCCATGCGGAACAGGGTTTTCTGGCAGGAAGGCTGAGCATTAAATACACATCGAAACCAGATCATGCTTCTCCTCCCCTACGGGTGGTCTCCCTAAGACAGAATTAGTGACTTCTGTTGTTGAGCTGCTGCTGTACTTATCCTTACCTGGATAAACCAAGGAATGACATCTGCAGGCCTCCGAAAGTGGTACATTTCTGGAGCAAATCTCTGCTCATTCTAAAAGGACATTTTATAGATGTTGTTCAGATGTTGTTTCTACCTACCTTTCTGCAGGGAGTACATGCACTTCTTTCAGCTCCCATTGAACTTCCTAGCTTGAGAGAAAAAAAAAACCACCACCTTTTTAAATGAAACGAAAACGGTATTTTTCCTCCTGAAATACTGAATGGCATGGCTATTTTCCAATAAACATGTTATTTGCTTCACAGCATTTTCTAGGGGTTTTTAAGTGTGAGGATACACATACACGTGCATACAATGTATGCTCAGTGAAGGATATAACCTGCCCCACCTTTCTGGGAAAAGTTAATAATGGTAGAGAGTAGGCACAAAAATTAACTCCTTCCTACTTATTGCAGTCTCCTGCTTTCTAGGTAGAAAAAGATGTTACTGTAATCTTCTCTCTTGAAAACAACACAAACCCTATGAAAATTCAAAAAGAATAGAGCCAGGGACTTAATGTTTAGACATCCATATAAATGAATATTATAAGCCATGGATGAGTTAAATCTGCCAATGACTGCTATTAAAAAAGGTTTGCATTAAGCAAAAAAACCCAAAGACCCCCCCTTCTGCCTAATGGTTCTGTTTGCTATTCCCATAACAAGAGATTGTGATTTGTTGTACCTTATTTATTTGGGGATTTAATAGGATTTTGGCATAAGTCTTCAGCAAACAAAGAATATTGGAGCTCATAATGACAATTAGAAGTTAGAACTAACTATCTTGTAGCTTCAAGTAACTACTGAGCTAGTACAGTTTTTTTGGTAGAGTGCAATTATTAAGGCTGACTCCTGCCTTAAGCTCCTTGTCGTAACTTTGGGCACAACAGTTAGAAGAAGTGACTTGTAAGACAAGGTTTACAAAAATAAGTCCCTGTATTTACAAGAAATTGTCTCGATGGGCTATTTGTCAACAAGTTGTAAAACACTTACAAGATTCTAGAGAATAATTTTTCTCTTTTCTTACTTCTCTTTGATATCTTGTTTAAAATGCAAGCTGGGAGTATAGTCATCACCGTATCTAATGACTTTTTAGCAAAGTATATTGAACAATCAAGGGAAGAAAATCAGTTAAGAGCTGAAGTGGCTGGGAGAAAAAGAACTGTTGAATTCATCCTCCAGAAAATAAGCGTTACACTGACATGATCTGTGAACCTACAGTAACTGTAGGTTACGTGTATTTGATATCCAGATACTGGAACCTGAGTGTTGCTATTTATTAGTAATTGCTTCTGCTTTATAACCACACATAAACCATCCTCAGTGATTCAAAATAATGTTCTAATTGTCTAAAAATAGATGGGGATGCACATTGTCTCAAACAGTCGCTTCTAGAAATACAGGGAGAAGCTGTAAGGCATTGAAAGCTGTTACAGGTTTTCAAATCCAATCTTGGCAAGGGGTTTTGGTCATTAGCACTGCCTCTTGTAGACATTATGGAGGCAAGGTAATAGAAATCTTTTTTATTGATTGGGGCTGTACTTCAAGAAAGGCGTAATTGCCACCCTAAATTTAATCTTGTAGATACTCATCTGGTGCCAATGTTCTGTTTTCAGTATTAATGTCTTCCTGGAACTGTTAAAGCAAATGTTAAAAATTTAGCTTCATATTGACATTGCTAACTGTGGTCTAGATCAGTATGTATTGGTAAAATATAGCAAGTATTTTTGAAGTCTGGTCCTTCATCTAAGTGTTAGTAGGAAACTGGCAAGAAGCGGCAAGTGTAATTTGCTTTTATTATCTCTTGCATTCGGGATACTATTTATATTGGATCAGTCCATAACATGAAAGGGTAAACTTCAGAAATAAAGAATCATTTATTGGAAAACAATGGATACGTTTAAAAGCATCTTGCTGTATTATTTAGACGTAGAGAAAAACATGCTATTAACAGCTGGGTGAAAGGGAGGAGGAATTTTTCTGTGAGATATAGTCCCGACAGTTTTTCCAGGCTTTCTTGAACACTTAATTTGCAGTATTCAAAGGTGTCACAGTCTGTATTTTTTATTCTTATAAACTTACAGAAAGGGTCAGATCAACTCTTATGTCTAGTTGCTGTTGCAGACCTGAAGGTTCAATCAAAAATTCCCTACTTGTATCATTGTTCCCCGAAGTGGCTTCTGGAAGAGTGAAGGAATGTCAGAACTTTTGTATTTCTCCATCAAGGCACTGAGATTTTGCTCTACATTTGCTCTGAATCTTCCAGTGTGACAAATGAGAGTGTGAATGCTCAGAGCGTGGTTTGGGGTTTACCTTGCCAAACATGAGTTGCCCAAGGTGACATTTTAAACCTCCCTTTTTCCAAATTAACTTATCATTGGTGTCGTCCTCCTCTTCCTCATACTCCTTTGCCCTGCCCCCTGGTTTCCTGCTACTGCTCCATCCCATCCCAGGTCAATCCTGTAATGAAACACGCAGCTCAGTCTTTGGCCACTGGTAGGTGAGCCAATGGGAGATTTCTGTAAATCTGAATTTTCAAATTAAGATGCAGATTTCTGAAAGCACCTAGATTTTCCAATATTTCACTATTGTATGATTAGAAAGCTAGTTTTCTAAAATGCTTCCACAGATGGAAGTTGTATGGCTACATGGGCCCTTCTGTGTCCTTAGCAAGTCAAACCAATAACTCACCCAGGAGCAATGTATAGCCATTCCAGAGGGCAAAGGAGAACCCAGCTGCAAAGGCAACTAAAAACCAGCATTTCACCAGGTATTGCATTGATACCTCCACAAATAAATGCTGACACGTTAGCAACTTCAAAAACTAAAGCATTTGGCTTTAGCCGTTACTCAGCGGAGAGACACTACAGGCTGGAGCTAGTGTTAGTTAAACGTTACTGAGGTTTTTCTCTTGGTAATCACTGAAATTTCTCAGTAGAAACAGGATCTTATTTATTCATTTTTCTCTACACTGTGGGTAAACCTGCCTGTTTAAAAAAAAAAATAAGGGAAGAAATGAAGTTTATCTGTGCCTTCAAATTTTAATGAAAGCAGAATAATGTGGTGCTAAAATTTTTATAAAATGGTCTGTACCATTTTAAAATCTTGTTGTTGTCAGGAACAGTCATTGTGATGGTGTCACTACAGCCATGGATCATGAATTTGAGCCTTGCCATAGACAGGTTTGAAAATAAATGTAGGTTTATTGACATAAGAGGGTTCTTTTTTATCGTTATTATTCTGTGTGATTATATGATGGTAAAAGGGAGAGAACTAGCTATTTCTTCACACTCTATCTTCCTGAATGAATAACATGCTCAGTGCCAGATTATCAATACTCAAATGATTGTCTTCATTGTCCTGCTGTTATCTTCATCCTATGGGGAGCTGCAAAAAAGAAATGAGGATTCAGCTGCTTAAGGGACTATAGAAGGAACAGCCTCATGCGTGTAGTGTCATGTGAGAAATATTATGCGCAAATGTTCAAATGATTTATTGTCGTTACTGTATTTTCTTTGGAAATTTTATATAATTATGGCAAAATCACAATCCACTTCCCATACGTTCCTCCCCCCCCCTCCCCCACCCCCCCAATTTTGACTTAGGCAACCAAAGTTTTTATTAACCAGGGAAGGAAGAACATGTTTTTGAAAGGGATTAAGCAGTGAAATGATGAATGGAACTGTTTCGAAAGCATGCACATAAAGTGATATCATCTGGCTATGGTTGATTTCTGCTCCATCGCTTCAACAGGAAAATAGCTATATTGCTGAAATGATTCGGCTTAGGCTCTATTATTTGCGGTGGTGCTTGACAGTTATGGAGTTGGAATTCAATTTCTTTCATCTAAAGCAGGTGTGCCTTAAAAAAATCACTCTGCCACTTCTGTATAACGCATGGAGATTGTTGGCTTCTTGCCTGAAAGCATTTCGGTGCACTTATCCCATTTTCATACAGCAGAAGTCGTCCATGAATATCATCTTGGTTTAAATACATGAGTGAATTTTCTTTATCCCAAAACAAGATAATAGATGATATGAAAAGCTTTATTTTATGCTAGCACATAGATTTAAGGACCTGTTTTGAAGGGCAGTTTTATAGAAATCTATATTACAAAGCACATAAAGGTGCTGATATTAATTTATTATTCAGGACAAGAAGAAAGGTGCTCCTTAATCTTGATGTATCTGTATTTGATATGACAGGTTAACCTTGATATTAGCATCATGTCCCCAAATTTCACTTCCCTCTGACTTTAAAATACCTTACCTTAGTTTCTGATAGTGATGTATCCAGGCAGCAGTTGTTTATTTGTGAATAGTACATGGCACGTTTATTTTATATGAAAAGACAACATAGTTCTACAGGTGTCTGCTGGGATTTAGACAGGTTTAGTTACAGTAAGGATTTGAGTTTACATGGAAAAATTGTGTGTAATATCTGGAAGAGTGATGTATATTTATTGAGGTCAACAAATTATGTGCATGTCTGTGTCATATTACATATTTTTGTATACCTATAATACACATTTATACTAAGATTTATATCTGGATTTTAGATGTGTATATTTTTTTAGGTGTAAATATATATATATATATAGAATCATAGAATCATTAAGGCTGGAAAAAAACTGAGATCATTGAGTCCCGCTGTAAACTATGTCTGCCAAGTCCACCACCGAACTGTATAGCTAAACACCACATCTACACGTCATTTGAATGCCTGCAGGTGTCTCAACCACATCCCTGGGCAGCCTTTTCCAATGCTGGACAACCCTTCCAGTGAAGAAGTTCCTCCTGATACCCAATCTAAACCTCCCCTGGGGCAACTCGAGGCAGTTTCCTCTTGTCCTGTCACTTGTTACTTGGGAGAAGAGCCTGACCCCTACCTCACTACAACCTCCTGTCAGGGAGTTGTAGAGAGTGATAAGGTCCCCCTGAGCCTCCTTTTCTCCAGGCTGAACACCCCCAGTTCCCTCAGCCGCTCCTCATAAGACTTGTCCTCCAGCCCCTTCCCCAGCTTTGTTGCCCTTCTCTGGATGAGGACATATATACGCATGTTTATATAAACATTAGAATAGATTATAAAACTTAAAATGCTGCAAAAACCCTTTTCTGATTTTTTTTTTTTTTTTTAGAAATGTGGGAAGAAAATTGGAGCATATACTTAGCGCCAAACTTTAGCAGAAGCCTCTAAGTATTCATGTCAGGCAGACCTGTCTGCAGTCACCCCAAAACTCCATTCTGAAGGCCTGCGTCAACTATCAAAACCTAGCAGGGAGGAATTTTGGTAGAGTGCTTTGTCCTGTGTTCATGAAACTAATGAGAGCCAAAGAAAAACGTTGTGATTTCCAAATCAGTAATGCTCTTTTGTCCCATTTACACTTGAAAAGAAGGTATATGATGCATCCTTTTATGACAGGGAAACAGCAGAAATCCAGAATGAATGCTTCTATGCATGTTCTTTCTTGATAAGCACCTCTGAGGCTAAAAGTGTGGTCAAGTATTCATAGTGTGCACTACCAGAGGTCTTGAATCCTTTAAAGACCAGTGGTAGGCTTTGGTCATCAGTAAGATGGAACATGCATGG
Organism: Falco punctatus; assembly: GCF_963210335.1. Lineage (NCBI taxonomy): Eukaryota > Metazoa > Chordata > Aves > Falconiformes > Falconidae > Falco > Falco punctatus. The sequence continues at coordinate 37,183,033 of NC_137588.1, forward strand.
AGACCTCTGGGTTAGCAGGGACCTGAGCTGGTGAGTTCACCTGGTAGGGCACATCTCTGTGTGGATTTATCCGGGCATGCCTGGAAGCCCAAGCTTCTGGGTGGTTCCAGGTCTAGACTGACTACAGTGTATCAGGATGCCTCTGACTACAGCTGATGCACGAACAAGTACATGTGTTGAAGGCATTCAGTGATATGATGAGGAAGTCACAGACACTTTTCTTGCTTAAATAGCATGAATTACTCTTACGTTCCTAAAATATAAAACAAGCAAGCAAATAATGCGGCTGGCATACCTGTGTATCTCAATATTTGACTTTCCCTTTTTTATCTCATATTACTTCCCTTTATTTGTCAAATAATTTATGAATAGGCATGTCATATTTTCCTAAAACTCCACAGATGACTAGCTTGTATATTCAAAGATGCTGAATACAGCTTGTATAGCTTGAGCACCATGATTTGTGGTTTAATGTCCCTTAATGTATAAGTGAACAAAGTAATAGTGATGTTAAGGTCATCTAACTGCAGCAAAGGGTTGCCTAAGATGATAAATTGTTTATTAAAAACATCTTGTATTTTCAGGCTGAACTGAAATCAATAGTATGTTTAATCTTTGGAAGGTAGTCGCTGGGTTCATTCACAGGGAATGAATGGCCTGTTGCTGTTCAATTTACTGGTAAATTCCACTGTTAAAAACATCTATCATAAGGTTTGCCTTTCCTTAATCATTATTTTCTGTAACAGGCTACACTTCTCAGTATCTTTATGCCTTAGAATAAATATTCAACAGGCAGGCAAGTTTAGTGCATTAATATTTAAACTGGTTTTAGGAAAATACACCATCATGATAGCTTGTAGTATAATATTACTTACCATTTGTATCTAACTAGATAACACTCTTTAGCTTAAATTAATTCTGTTGGCTTAATTAATGCTATTATTTTAATCCGTTTAGAAAGGAAAAAAAAACACCCAAACCCCAAGGAAAGCGTGATGGTATCTGATAGGACAACGGATACAACATGAATTTCAACTTTCTGGAAAACTTCATGTTGTACAAATGATGTAGTGATTGTCATTGTTCGGGACTCACGCCAAGCTGTGGTTCCACTGGAAAAGAGGTCTGTTCAGTCTGTTTTGTTTGGGTCGCCCCTTCCAGCCCCGAACAAATGTGCTCTAATGGCTGTTTTGAATGTAAAAGTCAGCAGGAGCATTTGTCTTCATGTCTGCCACGAAACTTGCTAAATTATCTGAATCTCTCAAAGAGTCAATACAAATTAAAAATAAGCAAAAGGTTTCTAAGAGAGTGATTGCTATCCTAGCAAGTTCATTAGCCTTCTGAGGAATGCTGTTGGCAGGCTTTGTTTAGCAGAAGTCCAAAACAAAGTAAACAAAAAATGTCAGAAAATGAATTGCAAATCACAAGGCAATATAAATGTAAGAACTAGGATGGAGATGATGAATAATTTGGGAAAATGTATATTGTTCCTTCAGGAATCTTAACTGCACAAAGGGGAACTATACTGAAGATTGCAGCAAAGGAAGGGGAGTATCTTGATTAAGTGAATATGGGCCATCCAGCTTTTCTAAATGCACTGGCAAAAGCAGGCTCCAGACACTGTGGAAAAAAACAAAGGACTTCTGCAGTGAGGCCTTTCTTCCCCAGCTCCCTGTTATCTGTCTCCTTAGTGTTTTCAGGTTATACACTGAAAAAAAATTGCTGCTAAAATGAATTTTTCACTCTAATTTTGTGAGACTAAGTTGAAGACCAGAAATTAAGTTTAAAGGAGGAAATGAGACTCCTAAACTGGATGAGTGGCGATCACCTTGCGTCCTCTTCCCTAGGGAAGGGGGGCTGGTGCGATTCAGCTGCACGTGCAGTCCCTCGGAGTGTCCCTTGTCAGCTGCTGCTGAGGGAAGGGAAGGGGCTGCTCCGCTCCAGCTTAATTCAGGGGTTTTGACAAATTTTACATGCCACTGCTACCGTGTTGTTTCCAGTTATTTGAAGATTCATAACGCAAACAGAGCAAAGCATGGGTTTTAACTCCTGTAGCAAAACAGAGTGGTAAATCTAACAGGAGGGAGAGAAGGTTGCAGTTGACAGAGGCAAGGCTAATGTGCTCGATGCCTTTTCTTCAGTCTTCACGGAAAGGAAAGGTTAAATGTGACAAAAGGTTTAACCTGATCAGAATTAACAAGGGAATAGGAATGCAAGGGAGGGTAGGGAAGGAACTGAGTATTTAGATTCAGAAAAGTCAGATTTAAGGCCTGTTTACAAGGTTAAATGACTAGGCAATAAACTGGGATTTGAATTTATGGTATGCTATCTACTGTGCATTAACTCCCCATATGGAAAGTCTTAGTATATAAGAGGGTCTTTACATGAAGCAGCTTTTCCAGGTCAACCAGCCTCATAGTTTACCCCAGCATATTTAAAGATGTGGTTTCTAAACCAGCAGTGATTTGCTTTGGGAACTCCCAAAGGATATGAATAATCCCAATAAACATAGTACATATCTTTAAACAAGGAAAAAAAAAAAGAAAAAAAAAAAGGAAAAGCAAGGGAATCACAGCCAAAGATTCAGATTAAATTGGTATCAGGAAAGTTACTAACACTACTAAACAATCGATTTGTAAGCCCTTCAAGCTTAGTGAGGGAAGCAGCCACTCTATCCAGCAAGAGCAAATACGTTTTTCACTTCAAGGAGACTTCTGATATGACCCAGACAGTCGTGCCATTAGCTATGATTCAGATGAAATAAATAAGGAGCAAGGCCTGTTTGAGAAAGTCTTCTCAAGGAATAATTTTATCAATAGTCTGTACACCCTGATTTTTCTACTATTCGCTACTTTCATTAATGTCTTAGACAACGGCACATCACATTTTTGAACAATGTCACACTTGGAGGCAGTGCAAGCACTCTTCGAATTAAAAATCTTCTTGATTAATGTGTGAAACAGCTTGAAATCCTTAAGACAAAATTAAGTGAAGTTGGTGCTTACAGTGGAAAAGTCAGCTGCACGTAAGCCAAATGGGAAAGAAGGGATAAGGTATTAGCACTGTGGAAAAGACTGAGCAGGTCAGAGTGCTGCTGCAGAAAAATATAAATCTCTTGCTGTAAATGTATTAATCAGAGAGTAGGGAGCCACAGGAGGGGCAGCCGCTGGGCTCTAGCCTGCGCTGGGGCTCAGCTGCAGTGCATCAGGAAGGGGTGGAGAGACTGGAGAGAGTTTACACAGAAGCGACAGAGAAAGGGGTTTGAAACTTGGTTGGTTTAGTTTAGGAAAATGGGAGAAAATCAGGCAGCAGAGATTCTAATTGTCTGCAGACATGTAAATGTCATTACTGAAAGGACTGTGATAACTTTTCTCTGTCCCCACCAAGGTTACCCCAAGAAGTATCAGTTTTACTTTCAACAGGTTGGGTTGATGTTCAGTGTTAGGAAAAACAAAATGGTGCTCTAATAATGTACTTTAAATACTTGAACAATCACTTAGGTAAATTGTGACATTTCCACGACTGACAGGTTTGGAGAAGTTGCTGATTAAAGCCTGCTCAGATTGTTCACTTATACCTGATCCAGTCTGATAAATTAACTGTTGGGAGGCTATCACGGGCATGAATTCCTATGTTTACAATTCACTATAATTCATACTAGTAAATGAGCTGTGTGTTGTAATACCTCTCATAATTTTGATTTTTCAGAGGGGTAGCTCATTTGTTTTCATATAAGCCATGTAATTTAAACTAGGCACTATTAAATCCATCATTTTTATAACTAACTTTGATTCTAGCTTTCAGCAAGGCTCACAGATTGTGGGAAACCCGTTAATACCCTTTTATTCAGAACGTTTCCTTCTTCACATCAAAGCAATGCACGTTCATATCAGTCAGTATTTCTGCAGAACAAGCCATGAAACTGAAGAGTGCTTCAAATGGTCTTAAAAAATGTGTGATGAGTCACTGCTAGAGAGACCCATGTGTTTGCATGTATCCTTGATGGCTTGGTGTTTTGGACATATATAATATGCAAAGCGTGTTTCTACTTTCTTTTTCTTTCAGGGCTGATTTACTGTGTAATAGTTTATTGATGCAAAAAAAAAGAAGCCTGTTTTTTTTGATTTAATATTTTCTGATAAGTGCAACAAAATTCCACTTCATTTGTGAAATGACAAATACCATACTTCACACTTTCACAACTAGAACTATGCTCTAAAGCAATCCTGGTAATCTTGGTCTGCTGTATCAAAAAGAGCAATTCTTGACCTACCAGGGGAAAGTCTGCTGGGTATAAACACCTGCAGACAATAACTCCAGTTTATCTTGGCATATTCCTGCTTCCAATTGGACTTTTGTTAATTGAGAAAATGTGCACTGTACTTTCCTAGGCTACAGCCAACCTGTTTAGTAGTTTTTTTTTTTTAATATATAGAAAATTACAACACTTTCTCATCTTATCTACATAAGCTGCATTTCAGTATTGATGTAGGAGCTGTAATTTAGTATGAGAATGTACTTGTCAGGAAAATCCATACAGAACTTTAATTCTGATATTAAAATATAATTATCATTAACAGAATAAGTGACTATCTGAGTAGATTTTAATGCTTTCTTTTAATGCATTATGCAATTGAAATGAAAATATGCTGGGTTTTGCCCATAGCCTTACAGCATAGGCAAATGACAGGGCAACCTGCCTTTTTGAAAGCTGGAGATTGTCCCAGTCAGGACATCCGAGTGGAATACTATTTGAGTTGTCGGAAATGACCATGGCTTTAAAATGTGGCCCTTACAATTGCAAACATTTAAAATGTTTTGGGTGTTTGTGACTCTGGAAGGGAGAAGATTTGCTAAAGAAACAGAGGGTGCAGGGTATGAAGTAAAGCAAGAGTCAAAATAGAAGGGGAAATTCAAGTTGATATATACAGTGTTTAGGCACATCAGGCAAGATGGAAAAAAAAAAAGATTTTCTCTTTGTGATGGTGCAGGGGACAAACTGGACTCAAAGACATATGCTGATGTGATGGTCAGGTCCAGACCCTCTATCAGACCTTGCAAACCATTCTCGTAGCTGGACATGGCTTATTGGGTTTTTTGGGATGGTGGCGAGAGTAGTATTCGCCCAACTTAATACTTCTCAAACTCATACCAAAAAAGATTTGCTGGGCTTCACTTTGCTTTTGTCAATGCCAGGAAGAAAGAAACAATTGTTTCTTAACAAGGCAATGGAAACAACTACCATAGCAAGAAGGTACAGAGCAGAACAGGTGTCACCTGTTTAGGCTGCCACCCCCCTTGGGAAGGCATGGAGATTTAGTTCCATCAGTGCTACCTAAGCACCTGCAGGAGCACCTGTTTGGTGACGGGGTAGCAAGTGCTAACAGGTGCAATAAGAGTTCATCTTGGAAAAAAGCCTCTTATAAAGTTACTTGGAGGAGCATGGTGACCCCTCTTGGACCAGGAGAATTGTTTTGGTGTTTTGCCACTTTTGGATATGTTTGTGGTGGTGTTTGATGTAGAGCTTGAGGTCAAGCTCAGCAAGATAAAGAAGGTATCTGTGGACATCAGAAACTGGACTGGAGAAGGAATGAACAAGAGCAGTGAGTACTGGCATACCTCCTGGGTACGAGGCCTAAGGTTTCACATTGTGAACAAGTGGCAAAGTTGAGAAGGGAAGGGGTGTTTCGTGGAGAGGAGCAGGTTGCCCTTGCAACCCAGAAAAGCTTCTAGGCTTGGGCTGGACTACAACCAGCTATTTTTATCCAGAGTTTTTTGTGCAGGTGGTTAGTGGATTTGGGCAGCAGCACTGTATTGAGGATGACCTTAACTACCAGAATAGACACAGCTTTTGTGGGTTTTATGTTGAAGTATTAAATCGTTCCTTAAGGGAAAGTTGTGCACAGACTTGCATACAGGGTTATTTTGGCAGATGAGCAGTCATTAAACTTCCTTTAAAATATTTTATAACCTTATTTAAATCTTTCATAAGGTTAACAAGACTTTAATCCATTTTTCTGTAAACGATTTTAGTTACATTTGATTATTTTTGTCCTTACCGTAACAGTGCTTTTGGACCTTACCTTCTTTTCACATGCCGAACCAGTATAGCCGCTTCTGCAAGCACAGACATTTGGTCTTATGCACCTGCTTCCAAATAGACATTTTTGCTCACAAAGTGCTACAAATGAAAGATAAAGTTGTTTAGAAATATACTTATTCTAAGTCTTGTAATTAGAAAGGTAGTATTTAGATGCTTTTGAAAACGTTGTGAGAAAATATATTAAGGTTCTGCAGTTTCATATGATGGAGAAAAGGAAAATAAATAAAAAAAGTATTGAGGCATTACAGATGGTTTGCCATAGGCTTTTTCATGCCTATGTGTCTGTTAGGTTTACAGTTTTCTTTATTTTTTCCTTTTTTCCCCAATGATGGGGAAAAAGAAGACTGTGCCAAAGGAATTGCCCTGGCTCAGTTGGAAATGGATCAGTGCAAGGCCTAATTTTGAAAGCCAGGATACAGTTCTGGGCATTGATAGTGGGGTCAGATTTTGCCAAATTGATTTTCTTTTGTTCCAATAGAAAGAAACCCCCTACCTGTTAAAAGTTCCATTCTTGACTTGAGGAGATATATTAAATAAGTACTCTTAAAGGTGATGTTATCACAATAAACAAAAGGGAGAATTTGGTGACCTGCACACTTTACAGCTCTGGAAACCCGGGCACAAGAATATGTAATTTCATGGTCCCACAGAATCAGTAATGAGCTGCTTATCCCAAGTAAAAAGGAATCAGAAAATCTTTTTTATCTTATCTAGAGTACCAGGGTACTTATACAGGCCCATCTGTTTGAAGACATTCTGTTAATAAAAGAATCAGTGTTTGTTTTTTGGTTTTTTTTTTGTTGGTTTTTTTGTTGAGAAGAAATATCATCAATTGAATTAGCAAAATTTCAGCCACTTCTTCATCCTCATTAGCAGTTTATATTGTTTTGATGTTGTTTTGGCATAGAGGAAAGAGAACAACCAACTCATAGGGCACCAATTCAAGAAGAACACACATGTCATAGTATTTTAATTAGATCTCATGAATTAAACCTTCTATAAATATTGCCAGAATATTGTATCCTGGTTACAGGCAGTCAAACCTAAATGCCTTCGAAACTAGTCAGATGTCAGAATCTACACAGAATCAGTAAGTGGCTTCTTATATTTTCTTGCGTGGCAGAGGCATATAGGAAGCTGCAAACCATGCACCATTCAGACAGACCTGAAAATAGAGTAGACACATGTCTATGTTCTGATACTATCTTCTTCATCATGAAGCAAAGTGTTTCATCAGATTTGAAAGAGTTTAATGTATCCCTATAAGGATGTCTTTTTCACAGAAAAGCAACTAATTCGGGGGCTGAAGGAACAAATTTCAGAATTTCAGTTTGTTAGACCTAACTTCTGATTTTGACACAATTTGCTCATGCAGATTCTTTGTATTACGATCTGAATCTCAGAGATAAACCAGGCCAGTGAAATTTCTTTAGAAAACACGTGGTAGGAGCCTAAGCCACCCAAATGTGATTCTCAGAGTTATACTAATTGTTGTAGTGACTGTGGAAGGCTGGTGACAAGATGTTGAACAACATCTGGAATTTGTATTGTTTTTGTTCTATCAGGGTATCATGGCAGCTAACACTCGCTGAGGAGGCTGAGGTTTTGCTGGAGTAGGGAATATTAAAATCTAAATATGTGTATGGAAGTTCAGGCCTGATGGCTATGGGACAGAGGAGAAGAGCCAGACTGACTGCCTCTATACATGTCTTGAAAAGGAGGGGCTGTAAACAGCTTGGGAAACTGCTACTCTTATGAGTAGTCAGGTGGTGAGGGTTCATGCTGTGTCAAAACTACTGACCCGTACCATGTCCAGAACAGGGACATGCAGAGACCTGCACATAGTGGTGACCTTCAGGTGCTCCTTTTTAAAAAGCCAGCTGTGCCAGGTGATCTACTGTAGGACTCCAGTGACCTGCTGTTAGCAACTTGCCTTCCCAGTAGGTAAGCTAGTTGATGCATTTGTGATGCATTTGAAAAGGTAGAAAGTACTGTTTTGTGGAAAAAAGATTTTTTTTTTTTTAAGAAGCAAACTTCGCTTTGTTGGGTGTCTGTTGCAAAACACTCAAGACCTAGAATGGGCAGCTGCAAACTTCTGAATTGGTGCTGCTTCTGAGAGGGGGTGGCCCAGGTTTGGATCCTGGGTGTGGATGGGGCAGAGGAGGAAAGGAATCACGCTCAGGCTAGAACAGTGTGCTCATCCTCTGCCGACTGCTGCTTCAGCTCCTCCACAAACTGAAAGAACTCAGATTTAGAACTGGAAAAAATCTTAAGAGTTTCGTTTACAGGAACAAAAATGCTTCCCCACAGGGAGGGCATTGTCGGGGGAAGGGGCTCCCTGTGCCGACATCAGTTTTGTTCTACGGTATAGTAAGCTGGAAGAGAGAGAAATGTGTATGATATTGTTGTTATCCATTTGATAGGAACTTGGGCAAGGGGAAAATGGAAGCTGATTCTCCCTTCAGCTTGGTAGTGGATAAAAGAAGAACAGGTAAGATAAAGAGAGATGGACCCTTCTGGGGACCCCTGTAGCAGCTGGGGGTGTTCTGGTATGCATGGGCAGAACAGGCATTAGATAATGTACCAGGCTTTTTTTCTGTCTGTGGTTTCTTTGATTCTCAGTTGATGCAAACAAATAAGAAAAAAAAAGGGAAAAATTTCTTCCTTTTTTTTTTAATCCTTTGCTACCTGCCTGTCTCTCCCTCTCCACCCACTGCTTCCTGCTGTAGTGCTCAGAAAAACAAGAGCTCAGTTAGGAGAAAAGTTAAAAAACATTTGGAAGAAAATTGGAATTGAAATCACAGAGGATAATAACATAGCTGAAGTTCAAATGAATATTTCATAAATGTATTTACAAGGGATGCTAAGCCACTAAACACTAAAAATGACACGGGCTATGTATGCATTATCCTGTACAGATTCAGCAAAGAAAGTAATTTAATAAGCTAAGCTTATGTTAAAATTATAATCAATAAATGCCCATTATAGAAAGAGATTTATCCCTGGGTGTTAAAAGAACAGGGCTACAATTTGCATGCAAACTACATTCTGTTTTAAGATTTTTCTTTTTTTAAGGTTTGAAAGGGTTACAGAGGAAAGGTAGAAGAAAGCCTGTCTGAGATGTTGTTCAAGGCACAGAGAGAGAACGAGGAGGAATGTTGAGGAAATTATACGGCTATAAGCTTGACACTTATAACATGCAAATAAAGAGAAGATATTCTGAAGGGCAATGAGGAGCCAGTATGGGTTCAATAATATTAGAACAGAAGATAGCAGCATGAATTTTAATGATGAAGATCCTTCACAACTATAACCTTCTTATACTTTATAATTAATTATTAGAATTATACCTTGATCCTGAATTCAGAGCCTTAAACAATAGACTTATATCCCTGGCCAGAAGCCTTCTGACTTTACTGGGTTGTGTTTTGGCTATATCTGTCAGGGTAATCAGGTTGTACTGTCAGGTCTTCACTCCTTTGGTCTAATGTTTCTTGCCTAGCTCAAGAGAAAGAGAGATGTGAGTTAATCCCACAGGAGGCAACGGGAAGCCACAGGCGTGGTGCTTTAGACTGGTTATCGCATACGAATTGGGAAGAAAATCACTGATGGGAAAAGATGGTGATCTTGGGATACCGTTTCTCTGTTTTCAGATAGGGAATTTTTGGAATATTTGTGCTGCTGTCATGAAAGTTAAAAACAGAATCAGACAGAGAAAGCTTCCAATGGAAGAAGCCTAATCCATAAAGCTGCTGGTTTCTGTAGTTGAGATATGTTGAATATTTCAAACGACATTTTTTAACCTGTCTTTCCAAAAGGGAATTTCCCTACATTTGCAATACAGCCTGAAACTTGATTGTTACTCCTTAAACTATGACCATCAAAGTCACAGGTATTTATCAAGGATAATGTGTGTATTCCACCATACACCTGATTTGTTGGGACAAATGACTTATTTTACTGATTCTCTTTTGGAAGCTGTTCTGTTCAGTTACAGATGAATGGGGAGGAAAACTACTCTCCTGACTGACCTCTTTATTTACAGTCTGATAAAAGATGACCATTATGTTTTATCCCTTACCAATGTCTTCTAAAAGTCTCTACTTTTACTCTTGTGAAATTCTGTGATTTAGTTGTAGCCAGAGAAAGATGAAACTGTAAGAAAAATACAGCCTGCACAGATGTCTCTGGAATGTCATTGTGAGTTGGATTTAGCATTAAGAAATTAATAATTCACTGCATTGCATGGACATTGTACATCGTTGCAAAAGAGCCAAAGTTTTTGCTTGTATGATTGCATCTCCAAAACGTAGCAGACTTGTTCCAAATAAGTTCCTCAACCTGTGGTAACTACTTCTGATAATATAGTCTGCTCTTGCTCCCTGAGGCATTTTCACAATACTCTAGACATAAAATTATTCAGACTTAGACATTGCCAATCTTCATTGCAACAGAACTGAAAATCTGTTCTAGGTTATTGTCAATGGTGGTGTCTGCTGAGAGGTTGAAGCATTTTGGACTATCACTTGTGATAGAGATCTACGACCTTTTTTCCTGGTGAAAGTTGGCAGGAGAATCTGAGACGTCTGTATTTGCACTTGTAGGTATTTAAATTAATTATTAGGAACCCAAATGCAGAGAATGTCATGTTTTGCTTTTTCTGGTTTTACAGAAGACTGAAGAGAGAAGATTTAAAAAAAGACTGTATTGTGGCAGCTATATCTACTGCTGCCTCCAAACGTCTTCTTGAACTGTCCAGGTAGGTTTAGGCCTTTGTAAGTTAGAAACTGCACTGATGAAGGTAGTCTGTGACTTCTTAATAAAGACAGATCAAAAGTACGTGTTGAAGATAATTTATCAGTACTTGTCCGTTGTCTTTTTTGTTGGCTTACTGGCCTACTCTGGCTAGCTATCTCGGTATAGAAGACTGAAACAATTTTTTGAGTCTTAGAAATGTCCAGAAAATAGTGGTGGAAGTTTCCACAGATTCTTTGGTTTAGTCACCCTACTAGAAGTGTGTGAGAAAGTTAATGAGGAAAAGAGGTTCAGTGTGTAGGTGAAACCTGTATCTGCATTTCCATTGCTGCCACCCCTATACGGGCAGCTGTGTGAATGCACAAGCTGAAAACAAAGAATGAAGCTGGGTTATTGAACCTCCTCCTACCCTTGAAAAAGCCCCAGAGAAACAATCCAGCTCGATTTGCCTCTGGACATGGGAGGAGGTACAGCGATTGCTGAGAAATGTTGTCACCTGTATTGTTACTTGCAGAGTGAGATGGAATTTTTGCATGATGAAATGGAAACAAATTAGATTAATAATATACTATCTATTAATTATTACATTTTTATAGTATAATAATTTCATGTGCAATGTAAAAAGAATATGTAATGTTTTAATATAATATATAAGAATAATATAGGTTATGAAATAATATTTGAATAGCATGAATAATAGGTTGCTACTTTCTTATCTTATAATGTGGATGGTTTGGTCTGTTGTTGAGTTTAACAGCCAAAGTCTGTAGTTAAAGTGGTGTAAATCAAGGCCTCTCTCAGCCTTCTTGTTGATACCATGGCAAAGTGCAGAATTAGGGCACATGCATCCACATGCAAGTAGGGGGTGATGAACACAAGGAAGCCTCGGGAGCTTAAATTGAGGTGCGTAATTTGGTGCAGAGGGGAAGCACAGAGGAGCAGCGTAATGAACCAAGCGCCTCCTTGCCAGCAACGCTCTGGCGTTGGCAGAGCGTGTGGATTTGGCCCACTGTTTGTGTGCTTCTGGGAGGTAGGAAAGAGGCCATAGTAACACAAGAGCAACAAGATGATGTTACCAGGGGCTGGTTACAGTCCCCTCTGCTGCTGCTAGCAGCTTGTGTCAGTGCCAGAGCTGAGGGGAAGGTGAGCGCTGCTTTGAGCAAGGGAGGTGCTCAGAAGGCTTTTTACGTTCAGATAGATAAATAAATTTTTTCCACTGAGTTCTGGATTTGGGCAAATAGCCTTCCATTAAAACGCAAAACCAGACTTCTTTTCAGAGGTTTCACTCTATGTGAAACTTTACACCTAACATCTGTGAGGATGAAGAGTTTCTTGTTCCCCTGCTTCCTCCCTGCCTCACTGTGAATACCCCGGAGCAACGTTATAAGACCTCACCATCTGCTCTCTGACAATACTCTTCTCTTTTTATATTTAAAAAAACCCAGAAATTCTAACCGCTTGGTGTTTATTTGGCTTTGCTCTGGGACCTAAGAGTTTCAGCCAGTTCCTTTTGGACAAAAAACTGATTTAACTTCCCACTACAGTGAAAACATGCGAAAAAACAGTAAAATCAGAGTGACTAACAATTGAATGGATTTGGAGCAAAGTTTCAAAGTTAGATAAATATGTAAAATATTCCCTAGGCTTGTGTGCCCGCGTAGGACAGCAGAAATTGTTAATGATAGTGTAAGCCTTACTTGCCTTTCACAGGAACAAGCACGGTTTGTTTATTTAGTTAGAAAAACTGAAGCAAGAATATGTCATCAACTAATAAATAACTTTAAACATTACTGTGTTTGAACTAGAAGACAGCTGGCACAAAGAAACAATTACACAGCCATTGGGATTTAACTGACAAAAGATTTCCATAAGTAATTATGCTTTGCAAGTGTGAGAGGAAAGAAAGATTGCCCTTTAAAGGAGATAACGCCTTGATATTTTCCTCATGCACTTTTACTGTAAAGCCAATAACATACACAAACTGCAGTGACCCTGTATGTAACAGACAATAACAGGTCTCTTCCCATTCCAGATCTTCCAGCCCTTCCACGTGCAAGTACTTCCAGCCACCTCGGTGGTCGCTCTGAACCCACAGCGTTTACAGGGCTGGACTCTTAGAATTTCTTTCTGTGCTTAATGCCATCTGGGTATGCAGAATGAGCTACTCAGTTTCCTTTTCTCCCTGACGTGCCCCCCCCCCCCCCCCCCCCCCCCCTTTTTTTTTTAACCTTAAATTTATTTCATTTAAAGACGATTAATTTTGTCTGACATGTTGAGCTCAGCATCCACACATGTAAAAGATGAGTCGGGTCTCTCTCACACTGATGTTGAGTCCAGAAATGTTTCTGGAAGTAATAGTTCTACCAGCAGCATAAGACAGTTCTGGCAAATAAGATGTTAACTTACTTGTTATGGTTGTTAGCCATCACAACAAATCATCTTATGGTTGCCTTTACATGTAATAAAATCATCTAGGTTGGGAAAGACCTTTAAGATCATAGAGTCTAACCATAAACCTAACTCAGTATACACATAGTAGAAAATTTAATGAGTAAAGGTCTCCAGCGCAACGTGTGTGACTACAAAACTGTAGTAATTAAAGCAGCACTTACGAGTCTGGCACAGCATTCCTACCCATCCTTCAGAGCACTCGCAGATGTTTGGACCTATACATTCTCCACCGTTCAGGCATTTCTGCAGGCAAACAGCTGAACAGATTGACATGAAGCAAGTGAGAAGAGGTACATGATGTATCTGGATGTTCCAGATCTGTTTGAAAGGTGACCTGCTAGGTTTTATTCCATATGGCTAATTTGTAAAGAATGCATTCTATTCATCAGATAATCAGTGTTCAGGATTCTTTGTTATTTCCCCTTAAGAACTGGATCTTTGATGTCTGTCTATGGGGAGCTTTGCTATTTCTAATGCTCGCCTCACCATCAGCTAAGAATGCTCTCCATATGATATATTCATATGTGTTATATGCATACTATGCATTCAGTGTTAGAAATAAATAGGTTCTCATAGTAAAGTTTGATAGGTTTATTGCTTATGTTATTTCTTTAGAGACCCTGAAAGAGAGAATGCATGTTTTGGTGTATATGTGTGACATACACATGCTTCCTTCAGAATTTCTGAAAAAAATATGAATATTATAATTTCAAAACACTGGTTCTGAAATCACATTTACTGTCAGGACCCAAAGGGTAAAAAGCCAATATTTTAATCTGGTTTACATACAGTATGTCATCTTGATTATGAATTTATTCAGTTTATCTGTCAACATCATGGTAATGAATAGCCACGTAAGGAAAAATATTCCTTGAAAATATTTTAGGGTGAGAGGTTTTTTTTTTTTAATTACATTTTTATGTAACTGTAGTCAGATCTGGTAGAGTTACAGAGTAAGAACACATCATGCTCCAAATTATTCACCAAAATGTATCTGGTGACCTTGAGAGTATATCAGTTTGGGAGGCTTTATAGCAGGCTTTAGATAGTTCTGTGTTTTGAAATATGGCATTTCTCTGTAAAACCTAACAAAATATGTGAAGCTGTTGAAACATAAAATCAATGCTTGAAGTTTAGTACTATGAAAAAGAATTTCCATAACAAGATGTATAACAGACAGCTGCATGAAGCAGAACCAGGGTTCCCCGACACAGCTTTTTTGCTCTGCAAGCATCCAATGTTTATAGCATTTTGTATTACCTGTGCTTAAAATGGTTTTCTTCAAACTGTTGAAGTAGCAAAACAGGTTCTATTCGCTATGTTGTAATCTTCTCTTAACGTTAAAAAACAATTGACGTTGACTAGCCTAAGTAATAATAATCTGTTTGATGGGCAGTAGAGGTGCTTACGTTTATTACAGTGCTTTCCCCTCCAGCCAGATGGGCAGTCGCAGACGTTTGGGCGTACGCATTTCCCTCCGTTCATGCACGTGGGCTCACAGACACCTGCAGGTACACATCAAAGGGAGAACGTGGTAGCTGGGAAATGAGGGAAGACTTTACTAGGGACTTAGTCGCTTCCTTTCAGAAGGTTCAATTGCTTGTAATTAAAACCCGGAAAAGTAATTTGGATTTGAGAATCTGAAACACAGAGGCTTGATAGCTCCCATAAATCCTTCTGGAAAATGCTGTGCCTTGTGTGGAAGCTCTTTCAGGGAAGCTCCAGTAAGAGCTGCCTCACCAGAAAAACAAGAGAGGCATTAATTACAATGATTCTCAGTAAAACAAATAAATTTTCTGTGGCAGCTGTGGACAGACCAAATACTTGTTATAGCTTTCACTTGACTGATTGGAAAACATGCTCTCAGATGTTCATTTGGATAAGAAAAGGCTTGAAGAGGATAGATTGTTTTCACATAATTCTGGGAATATTTTTTGCATTCAACCAAGCATAAAGACTAAGTAGATCCATTCATCCATTGCCTTTTTGCACCGTTATTTGTTAAGGTACTTACCTTTTTACTTTATTCTTTCATACAAATAAGATGTGAAAGCTAAGTTGTTCTTTGAACTGCAGGAAAACATTATTTTATTTTTTTTTTTTAGATTTCATTAGAAACCTAAGTGTTAATTTTTGTGTCTCGGATTAAGCCCTACATTTATCAATACTCCTGTTTTACAACATTCAACAGTAAAATCTCATTGTTCTGGCAAGTGAAACCTCTGCAATCCCAACCTGCTTTGATATAGGTGGATTGCACAGGCAGATAGCCAAGAGCCTCATCTCCTGTTTCTCCTCGCCTATTGCAGTAAGTGTAGGAAGGACCCATCAGAGGCAGTGTACTTTAGAAGCATGGCAGTGCTGCTACGATGGGAGTGGGAATGATTTACCTTTTACATGGAAGAAGGCATTTGATAACTGGGTAGAAGACAATAAGGCCATATTACATAGCAAGTGGTTAAACTGGCGCATGAAAGTCAAGTCAGGAGGAGACCGACAATGAAGGCTTGAGAACACGTGTGTCACATGGCTCCTGCCGTGTTTAAAGCTTCATAGGCACAGTGCGATTTTCCAGCGATTTGTTATCAACTGCCTAATCAGCACCAGTCCTCCATGCTTGCAGAACCGGGTGGCGGCTGCACACCTAGCCCTTCCTCAATAGGGCGCAGGCTACTTGCTCCTGCAGGCACTGAGGGGGCTGACAGCTGAGACGTAGCATTACAGTGCCTTTATTAGCCTTAAGGTTGTGATGTGTTTTGGCACATCAGCAGTAAGAACAGAACTTGAATACTAATGCTATCGCAAGTCTGATTTTCAAGTCATTGCCATGTACAGGACTCTGAACCTACCACAGCCCCCTCCGACCTTTACTGTAGAACGTGGAATCCTGCAAAGAGCGTCAAAATAGGAATGATTAGTAAAAAACAGCATGCAAAAATAAAGCAACTGTTATTTGATGGAAGAATAACCTTCTGTTCCTCTTTTAGATATGATCAAGTGTTTTTAGATAGGTAGATTTAGGTTCGCTAATTATTCCTCTGATATATTGACATATTGCTTTTGTGGGTTTTGTGTCCTGGCGTATTCAGTGCCAATGCTGCTGCACTGGCACTTTTAGTGCTATATTGCTGCTCTTGGTTGGCTGCTACATTTGCATTTTGTGCTGTGCCAAGCCTCCTGGATCCCTCAGCATAGTGACCTGCCCTCAGGCAGGTCAGACTTAGCCACATTCATAAGGGCTGCTTGGATCCAAGCCCTTAAACTGGCGTCCTCTTTTTCCTTCTTTCTCCACCTCTCCTGATCCATGCTATAGTCTTGGTCTCTGCTTACTAAGGCTGACGGGGATCTATTGTTCTTGCTGAACTATCAAAAACTAGTGCTGCAACCACTAGTTAAAACCTAGATGAGTTCAAAGTGTCATGGAAACCATAACTCTGGACTAATTTTTTATTTTCCCTCTTCCTTTTTCTCTCCCTTTTGATCTCACATCTCCAATACTGGACTTCTGACCCACAATCTTAAGTTGTGTTGTGTTGACTGCCTGTTCTGATTATAAAACAGCTCAGATACTCAGCATTTAGAAAAGATGACCCCAAACCAAAATACATGGTTCTAGACTTTAAATGACCTTACGCTTTTTGATATTTGCAGACCATGGTGTCCCCAATGCTAACCTGCTGTTCCAAGATCAGTTGAAAATCTATAAGTTTGTTTTTGAGATCACATGAAACTTGGACAATGTCTTTCCCCCCTGCCCCTTAAAAAGTAAAGCCAAGAAAAAGTAACTAGGGACACAGTAGCACTTGTTCAAATGAGTATTTCTTATTTATTTTTGTTCCTTACATATCCTCTGTTTTTTTAACCTTATCCAAACAATTGTATTTTAAGGCATTCCTGGTTGTTTTGTACTGACAGCAGAGTTTTGTAGGCTGTAGAGCAACAGACCCTTCAATTACAGGGAAACTAGTCTGATTTGTCATTAACTTTGTTTTTGGTTTGTGAATAACTGAACTTGTTCCTGCTCAATTTGCATTGTAATTCAGCAAAACTTTAAGCAATGGCTGAGGCCCAGTCTTAGTCTGAGTAAAACACATAGGTCTGAGTAAAACTTTCAACTTGGGATCTATTTCTCTCTTTTTTCAGCTGCCTTAGAAATGAACAAGTAACTATGAAAATACAGTGTGAACTTCCTTTGTGTTGTTTATTGCTTATGGCATCTCTCACATCGGTGATAAATCCAAAGGAGTTCAATTCAAAGCAAACTACGGGAAGTACCAAAACTGTTCTGAACTGGGAGGGCAATTCTGCCTGCTGGCCCTCCAGGGCAGGTACTTTCTCTTCTTACTAGGGAATTCACCAGCACCTCTATGTCAATGAATGCAGTGTTATCTCTCCCCTTTTCCTGTCTGACTTCTCCACCTTGTTCTCCCTTTCTTTAGCTTGCTTAAATAAAATTCCATCTCAATACCCATCAGACAGACTTCAACATTTGTTGATGATAACTAGTTTGGATCCTTTCTAGTCCCACTCCTTGGCCTCTGTGGAGGAGCTCCAATTTCAAAATAGCAAACAAAAATATTACAGCCTCTCACAGGAAAACTAAATAAATTATCAGACACTAGGAGAGCAAATCAAATTATTGTAATCCTCCCAGGCACTGGCGTGACTTTGAAAAGACTCACGTTTCTTTTTTTCCCCCCTCCCTTTAAAAAAGGCTTGGCATCTTGACCCAAAGACAACGGCAGATTGATAGGGTTTCCACTTGCCTTGGGGACTAGCCCTAATGACACGGATATAAACACATTATTTCCCATTGTAGCAGTCTGGTAGGGTACATCGCTGGGGGTAGGGAGAGTCCTGGACTATCGACACATCCTGGGTGCAAGCTTGCCGGCACTCAGTATTACTAAACCCTTAGTCCCACCCCCTTTGCTGTCAGTGTCAACATTTCCGTGCTCTTCAGTAAGAACCGAAGCACATAATTTCATATGCAATATAGTTACTCAGTTCTATAATGCACCACAATTCTGTAAGGCCACTATTTAAAACTAGAAAGGACTTCCATCTTATGTTTTCCAAAACTGGTAAGTTAAAGTAAGCCTGTGTTGAAGGTGATAATGCAGGTTAGAGAAAAAGCATGACTATGTGTTGTATTTCAGGTGAGGGTTGATTTTGATAAGGTAAGAAGCAGCTGAAGGTGCTAAGATAAAACATAGGTGTTGAACAGAACATCATACAAAATATACGCAATTCTGTGCACTGAAAGGCACTCTCAAGTCGCTAAGTTTTCTGTTTTATGCAGCAGCTATTTCTCTTTGATGCCTTTAATGCGTTTTGACCTTACGATCACTTAAAATTTCCTGTGACCCTTTTCATAGCTTATCCCCTCTAGGCTGACTTGACCCAGTGAAGTGCTGCTTGCAACTCTTTATCAACCTCCACGGAGCTCCATAGTTCAACTGTTCAGCCCTAACATCTTTAAGATAGTCAGACCTCTTGCTTTGTCAGCCAAGGGGAAGAATCTTCCTGCAAAATAAATATTTCCAGTGGTCATTAAAATTCTAAGAAAAAAAGCAGCCAACACCTTGAATTTTGTGTGTAAAGTCAAGTAGGTCCTCCTGGTGTACGTAGCCCCAGTGATGGACACCTACAATTCCAGTGTCTTCCTTTGCCTGCCCTTCTTGCTGTTGATTTACAGGAACAGTTCCCCTAAAACATACAGTGTCAAGCAAAATATCTCTGCTGTGAAAACCAAAGGGACTGGGGGCAAAGCTGGGCACTGGGCATGGTTTGCAAGGCTGCACGTGCTAGAAGCAACCGAGAGTAATCTCTTATTCTAACAGTCACGATATTAGCCAGCACTATCTGCTGATTATCTTACAGTGATTAAAAGAAGTCAGAGACTTCCCTCAGGCTCCCACTGTTTCTGTGGTTTAGCAGACAAAAACTTTTCAGGTTGAACCTAAGCCACCTTTTCATGCAAGTAACTCATTACATCTTCTCTCTCTAGAAGTAGGTAATAATAAGTAGTGAAAAGCCTGTAGTTTTGTTGAAATAAGACAGTCTTCATCACTAGCCTCGTAAAGTTAAAACAGAGGGAATATTAAATCAAGCTCCTAAAATCTAGGCAGAAAGGGATCCTGTACAATGTTCCAGGAACATGCCTCGCCACAGCTGAACATCAATGTCTTCTCCTGAGAAAGACTGCCCAGACTATTTTTTTCTGAAGCAAAAATTACAATTACTTATCATCATGTATCCTAAGCCACGCTGCTGCTGAGGCAGTGCATCACACTGCAGTGCTGATTAGAAGATGTAGTTTTCAAGACAAATTTTTTGGGTATTTTTTGGTTTTTGGTTGGTTTTTTTTTTGTGCCCTGTAGAACCTAAGAAAATTGAGCTGCTTCCGGATGCATTCTGCATTCGGAGGGATGAGAGAAAATAGCCTCAAGCAGTAACATCTGTGTGGGCCAGCTAAGGTAATGCATCAGGCTATAGCTTGCTAACAAAGAACACAGAAATGCGGCCAAAAGAACACCTACCGGTAGATACAGACTTCAACATGTCCTTTAAATCACCACCCCTGTGCTGTCATTTATTTGGGATTCACAGGCACTGCTTTTATTTCTGGCTGGTGTTGGTTTTGGA
The DNA here is from genome assembly GCF_963210335.1 of Falco punctatus. Lineage (NCBI taxonomy): Eukaryota > Metazoa > Chordata > Aves > Falconiformes > Falconidae > Falco > Falco punctatus. Next base: position 37,202,990 of record NC_137588.1, read on the forward strand.
CTGGCTTCTCTGTGGGTCTAGCGCATATTTTGATTTGTTTTCTCTACTCCTCTTTTGAGGAGCAGGAAGCTTGATCAGTTGCAGTTTTGGGTTTTGTATGTGTACATGTTGTTTTAATGTTCCTCTTCTCCCTTCTTCTTAGGGGTTATCTTGATTTGGTGTGACATTTTCAAAAACAAAGAGCTGTAGCTGGGGAGATACGACACAGTAAGGATGCAGAGCATGGGACAGATTTAAAAATAACACCAACTGGTCTTGTCAGGAAAATACAGATGACAGAACTTAAGCTGAGAACAAAAAAGAAACCACATAGATGTGAAAGCAGTGAGGTTTGGGTTAAAACTGGCTCTTCTACTCCTTTTCCAATGTTTATAGGTAATATACATCACCTATTGATAAAGCACAAAAACCCAGCAGAAGGTCTGTGCCAGGAACGGCACAATCATGAGACTGCAGCCTTAAAACGTAGGGATGTTGCTGATCTTTTCCATAGGACGAGAACTGTGAGGTCAGGTCAGCAGTTTCAAAAAATAGCACGGTTCAATTATTCGACTGGAAAGAAGGTTCCTCATCTCTCTGGATGCATTATGCATCCCAGCAGCGCTGCTCGAATGAAACATTATCCTGACTGCAGTAAGGAAACAATTGGTTGGATGCTTCTATGTTCCAAATAAAGATTTGATCTTGCTGAGTGATCTTTAAACCTTTCAAAAAATGAATCACAAAATGGGGGTGTTCTGGCCAAAAAGGGGGTTTCTAACAAAGGGCACCGTTGTGTGGATTCTACTGCCCTGACACTAGCAGGAACTAGTCGAGGTAAAAAAATGTCCTTCTCCCCTTTAGAGGGTATAACTGATGCTCAACAGATCATTAGCGAGATGGATGTACTAATATATCTGTTGCTGTGAAGGTCCCAGATGCACATATCTCTGAAAAACATGTTATGGATTTGGGACACTAGCAATTTCTAGTCCCCTTTTTTCTACCTCCAAGGGCAGTAAGAAACTACTTCTGCCCATGCTGAGTTTTAGGCGCATATGTTGTTCCAGAGCTTGATTTTTCTCTGAAATTCCTCATCTATGTTGATTTGGATTTGTAAGTAAAGAAATAACTTTCTCTCTAAGGTCTATCAGAGTACCCTCGGATGTGCAATCCACTGAATGTCAGTAATTATAGCCACAGATTAAATTTTAAAAGGAAGGAATACTTGTCATGTAATAAAATTGTTTGTAATTTTTGTGCAAGGTTCTTCTAAAATTTAGATCCTTATCCATATCAAGCTACCAATCATTTTGAGGTTTGCTCATCCCTATTTCTCGCTTCACATATCTCTGACAGAGATGCAAAGCATTTCTTCAATAAATTACCTTTCTGAATAGTAAAAATAATTTGGTAGAAACCTCTGAGGGATGTAGTGCGGGAGAGCAAATTACTACAAGACACAGTGGGAGCTGTAAATGTAATTGTGATGGGTGTGGTGACAGTTTGCATTTATAATATATTCACTTTACTACATGGGTATAGCAATATGAGTTAGTTTGCATGACCTAGCACACATTAGAGAAGAAAAAATGCTCTGAAAAATTGTAGACCATATAGATAGTGCAATGCCAGTGGTTTGCCTAATTATGTCTGCTCTTTGTTCTGATGCATACTCTGATATACCTATGGGGCCTTTTAGAGACATTAAAGCAGGAAATAAATCTGGTTTAGGTATTAGTTCAGGAAAAACGGGAAAAATAATAACGTACGGCAAAATTACTGAGATGCTGGACTAAACTCTGAGTGTTGGTTTGTGATGTACTGTGCTCATTTGCTGTCATGTCATTCTCATCAGATGATAACTTTTGGTACCATTTAAAGAGGATCCTGATCTCTCCATCTGTACCTCCAAAAGATTCCCTGGTACTGTATGGTAGGCAAGACTCCTAAACCTCAGGATGCTGTGGAAACCAACGAGGGATGGTCACCCCAATACGGACAGGGGACTCGGCGCTCTCCTTGGACAGAAACGTTTCTCCCTTTAGGTCTCCCAATCTTCATTTTGCCCATTATCTCTTGTCAAGTGAAACTCTTTTGAGACATACAGTGGTATGATGTTTGGATAGCCACAAAACATTTCAGCGTCTTTCAGAATGAAAGGCACTATAAACAAAATAAGCATGTGCAGGTGCACGTGTTTTGAGATCATTAGCAAAACCTTTTTCTCATTTAGTGATTGGTTTTAGACCAATACCAACACTATTAATTTGAAGAGAATATAGCTAAACTTTTTTTCTCATCTTTGCAACTGTTAGTAGATAATTAATGTGGGGAATTGTGAAGTATACTCTCAGCACAGCTTATATTCCCATCTTGTTAGGGTCTTGTGTTCGGTAACACTTTCTCTTCATTGAAGAATGCTCTGTGTTTTATTAGGTCAGTGAAGCGTTGCAGCATGTGTATAAATTGTTCTGTTGAGCTGCTTTCTTGTCATGCCTGACTAAGAAGTGAAAGAAGGTTCTCATATACGTTGTTTTCCTCTGTTGATTATTTTTGCAGCTTCTGTGCTTGCAGTATGACCTGCCATTTAGGCATGTTTTCATTGCGCTGAGTGGGCTCAGCCTGTGCTTGATGCAATTTGCTTTATTTTCATCTGTACAAAGGAAAAGGGAGATTCAGGCAAAGTAACCAAAGAGAACAGCAGGGGCATGGGAGACACGGTCTCAAGCCAAGAAGGTGAGCCTCAGGCCACTGTGGTCCAGCTGGAAAGCGAGGACCTCAGGTGGGAGCCTGGTCAGGGCGTACAGAAGAGGGTTACTGTCTGCATTGGCACTGCACTAATCTGTTAGTCATTCTGCTATTATCTCTTTTAGAAAGTAACCTAAGGCTTACTTGGGAATTGATACTCGAGAGGATTGTCTTGCCAAGGTGTTTTTGTGGCTAAATAGGCAATGTTATTCTCCAGAATTTGCTGTCCTCTGGGCTTTTCAAGTGGTAGATCCCATGCCCCTTTTTTCAGAGACATTAAAAAAATATTTTCATTAAAAATAGACACCCCCGACACCCCCCACCCCCCCATTTTTTTTCTTCCTGGTTTCTTAAATCAATTAGTGGAAAAAAACCAGTTATCTTCACATGGAAGCCCACTGCAAGAGAAATGCAGTAATTCAGGAATCCCTGCCCTTTTTAGGTACTGTATGTCTCTACATACAGCAGCAGACCTACCACTTCTTTAATGCCTTTAAGAAACAAGTAAAGAAATACTGATTCGAAACGTAGATTTTCTACTATAGTAAAATTCATGCTGTAGTCTGTGAACGTTTTGCTTATGGAATGAATAAAAAATTAATAAGACTTTTGGGTTTATTTAGGATATATATTCAGTTCTTACCCAGAAATGTTCTTGTTCTCTTCCTGTGAAATAAATTTAGACAACTGCATGTACTCAAGACCCCTATTAAAATAATGCATCAGCTACTTATATGAACAAAATGCAGCTTTGAAGCAAGGCCAACTAATGGTTTTGTCACAAATCCTTACTGCAAGTGAGCAGAGAGCACTGCTGTGAAAACAGACCACAAACCAGGTTGTTCTTGAGTCATTGTCTCCTGTTTGACTTTTCTCCGGGTAGTTCGAGCTCTCCCTGTTCCCCCCAGGCAAGATGCATGGATCATCTTGTGTTCAGCTGAATGGGAAAGACCACAGTAGCCCTGATTTTATTTTTTTTTCTTTGTCTTCCGTTGTATTTCCTGCCTAAGGAAGGAAGATGACATCTAATATGAACCTATTCTGTTACATGGGCTGGAAAATCAAGTAAGAACTGAGACCAGTGCTTCCTTTTCCTATGTCTCCAGACCGTGTACCAACCAGTCAACAAGCCAACCTACCTATCTTTCTGCTTCTGTTGCAAAACTAATGCTTTTAGCAGTAACTTACAAGTCTCTCTGCTATGAGAAACTATTTCCAAACACCCACTGTCCAAGGATATTGGCTATTCAGAAATCTTAGACAAATAGTTGTTGCCTCTAAGCACTTCCTTGACATATGAAAAGCAAGTCTAATGCAAACTATTACTCCATCCATTTAGATGAGATACGTGGAATGTTCCCTGCTTAGTTGTGGAGGAGGGGACGTTGGACCTCTGTTTTGTAAACTGGCTGATTTTAGAGAGCTTAAGTCCATCTGTCTACCCTGAAGTTATTCCAAAGACTATATCACCCCTTGTCAAGATGACAATTCCATAGAAGTTTGTTTTGTTGAGCAGTAAAATTTCCTGCTTGTGCAGCTGGCAAGGCAGTAATCTACAGAAACGTTACGTGAGAAGGCTGGGATATGGGAAATCGGTGACTTTCACAATGTGACATTGCTTAGCAAAAACTGCCTTTGAAACACAGTGTTCACATTTCCAATTAGTTTGCCTCTAGCTCTCATGCAAGTAAAGTCCTCATGGTACCGGGAAGGAAAAAGGAAGGGGGAGAGGGAAGGGAGCAAGCAGAGCTGGAAGAATGACCGTGAGTTATATTGTGCACTGTGTATTGGCTATAAATCCTGCCTGCAGGAATTACTGAAATGGAGAGACAGTTATCTACCAACTTTGAGATCCAATCTGCAAAGTCCCAATGTCAGCATGATGATTTATGTGATAGAAAGTCGGCAGGATTCAGCCTGATGCAATGAAATAGATGCATGCAGAAACACGCTCTTTGTTTTAAACCGTAGGCACGCTGCAGCTAGCTGGTTGCCAAGTGGGGGGCGATCAGGTACCCTGCCACGGGGCAGGCTGCGGGTGTGCCTCCTGTTCTGGAGGAGGATGTTCAGCCCTGTTCTCCTGTGACCTTTGCTTGCTGATGAGCTCCAGAGGGAGCTGTGGCTTGCCTTTTCGCTCCGAGATGAACTCGCTAGAAGCAGCGGAGAAGGGATAAACGTGTCGTCCCGTGAATCTCTCTTCTTCCCCCCCACCCCTTCTCTTTGCTCCAACCGTTCATAAGAAAACTCAGCTTTTATTTTCCTTTTTTCCAGAGCCGTTTGTAAAACAGTCCTATGAAAATGCATGTCGTAAATAAATGAAACTTAATCAGTTTTTGTTTATAATTTTTTTAAGGCTGTGGTAGAAATTGGCGTAAATGCTGCTTTAAAGCCTCGTGAACAGGAGTGATAGCCAGCGTTGTTACAACGGCACATTTTTCAAAAGGGAATTTAAACCCACACGTGAATAGCTTTTCTTTAGTATTAATGCTGAGTACATTTGTTTGATGCAAAGTTGATTCAGAAATATATTTTATCTTGAGGTACTGCCAGCATTTGCCTCTTTCCACTCAGCCAGACTGATTACACCGAAAACAATGTGTAGCGAGCGAGGATACGAGGTTATACAATTGCTGAGGCATAACCGCACATTTCACTGTCAGCTCTGACACCCGCTCATCCTGGGTGCGGGTGTCTGGTTTGCATAATCACCAGGTGCTTATTTATCAGCCAGCACACCAGGCAAACCTTCGATTTCAGCTGGCAGCCAATCAGACCTCGTTGATTTACATGGTTTTTTTTGAGACAATGTTTATTTACGTACAAAACAAACACAAACTTTCAGGCTGAATGCCTTTCTCTGTACGCTGAGGAGGCAATGAAGAGGAAGCCCCAGTGGCAAAGGTGTGGTGCTGCTCTGTCCTGCACATTTTTGGGTGTCGGGCAGAGAGTATCCGAAATGCCAAACTGTACTGGGATAGAAGTGAATATCCTAAGGCATCCAAGAGTGTGTTTGGGTTTGGTTTAGAAATAACCTGTCTTTGATTGGCTGCTGTGGCTTTTAGTTTTAATTATCTCCTTCAATTGAGAATCTGCAGCTGCCAAAAGCAAACAAGCTTTTGTTTCTCTGTCCGTGCAGGTGAGATATTAAGAAGGAAAGAGAAATGTCTAAAAGCAGTGGAAAACATTCCAAAATATCCAAGAGGTAAGTGACCAAAAACCTGATTTGGCTGATTTTTATCTTTGCCTGTAAACACTGTTTCTACCTAGAAAAAACTTCATAAATCTGCTATCATAATTATGCAATTAGAGTGAGTTCTTTATTCAGTTATTTCACTTGTGGATGTTAAGGTGCATTTTTATGGTATCTGTTGAGATGAAAGAAGTACTTCTGAGCTTTAATTGCTGGAGAAACACCCACAACTTTTATTATTCTTATTTTTTTGCCTCATCACAAGGACATATGTCTGTCCCACTTGACCAGCTGCTACTTACATCTGGATTGCAAGACACTTGGATTCACACCTTAGGAACAACCCTAATGTGTGAATTATCTCCAAGATGGGCATACAAGTGCTTCTGGCTTCCCTGACTTCACGTAGCTCCATCAAAGAGGTCATCTAGAAGTGTGTTATGGCACCATGAGCCTGGAAACTGGAGCATCACTACTGTAATCAGGGCTGTGCATGGCAGGGAATTTTCCCCTTGCTCTAAACTCTGCTGCGGAGCATACCAAAGCTGAAATCTGAAGGTTTGCTCAAGTGGTTCAGATGATTATTAGTAGGTTTCAGAGGTAAATGTGCAAAAACTGCGTACTGCTGTGTATAAACAATGACAAAATTGAAAAGACTGCCAATTTCAAGCATTCACTGCAGGTTCAGGAAGGTAATATTTTTGTTCAGATCAGTTTCTGAAAAGACTATTTCTCAGTTTTTATGGTTCACAGGAAATTTCCCAAACCCACAAATATTTTCCCAAACTAAAGATCAAAAATGTGAGGCTGCTCTGTATGTAATACATGGGTAGGAAACTTCTTCAGACTTGCCTTTCTTAGTCTTAAGTTTACTTGCTCTATCTTGATAGGTTTTATTAGGCAGGTATAACACCCACCCAGAATTTCTAAGATTAGAGATTCAGTGTGAGTGAGTACGTGAGTGTACGTGGTAAAGCTGTCTTGTTTTTGAAACTGTACTAGAAGTGTAAAAGGATGCAAGACACAGCTCATTCATATTCAGAAAGCGAAGAAGAATGAAAATAACGATAAAACTATTCACAAGGAATTGTTTTTCTTGGCATTGTCCCACTCCTCATTTTGGCTAAGCCACCTGCATGTTTCTCAGTGTGGGGTAACCTGGCAGCTCCAGGTTAGACATGATTTGAGCCACAGGTTCACCTCTCATGGTTCCTTGGAAAATGTGGTATGTTGCCCAGGTGATTTGCAAATGGAAGCTGTTGAAGTGCTAAACTTCCAGTAAACTTTAATTACAGTTTTACTATTGCCATATACGTCTTTCTTTTCCTTACTCTTTGTGTAAGGATATTACACTTCAGTGCAATTTGTAATACCCTGTGCTACTCAGGGTGCAGCTGGGTTATGTGAGGTCCTTAAAAGCAAGCAGAAAAGATGCTCAAATCCAGAGAAAACCTTCCCTGTAAAGGTAGAAATTTACTGTTTTTTTCTGATTCCTTCTTGCCCTGCCCTTCCTAGGAAGGTCAGCAGAAGCGCTGTGTGGGTCGCCTCCCAGCTGGGTTTCTGAGCACTCAGCCACACAACCCATGGCACTGCTCTCATATCTAGAGTCAGCGGCCCAAGTCGCTTCAGGACTATCAAAAGTAAATTGATAAATGTATAAATACACATATATATATACTGCTAGTGACACTGCAACTGAGACAGAATGAGCTATATGATATATTAGCTCTTTTTGGAACATCAAATGGATGTTGTGGTATTTTTTATATGTTTTATTTAAGAAAAAGGGGTTGAGTAGTGAAACTTCTTCATGCTAGGAATTTATTTTTCCACTTTTTCATGTGTGTATGTGTAAAAGAGTTAGGAGCATGTGTCTACATTGCTCGTAGCCTTTAAGTGTATGCCACATATGTTCATCAATCCATCAATCAGGTCAATGTCTGGTTGAAAATGATATAAAATCATGCCTAGAAAAAGGTATGAAATGCCTTTTGCATTGGAACTCTGAGATGTATGGGACTGGGAGAAGCCTCCAGCTGATGGGAGTACTGGTTTTCTCCATTTAGTTTGTGGGAGAAGGTTTGCAGAGGTCAGCTGAGACTTTCTTCTGCCATGTGTCCTGCAGTCCTTTGCTCCAGAGAAGTGTAGAAACCTGGATCCTCCAGCAAAGAAGAGAGAAGCTATTTCATATGACAATGGTGATAAGACATACAGCTGTTATAGCCACGGCTTGGTGTGAAAACCTTGTGAATAACCTATTTCTTTCTGTGGCTCATGACAGTCATTCCACGTGCAGTTGATTTTAAGCAAGGAAAAAGGAACACATTACTCAACATTTTTTACCTATTAACAGTCAGTGGTCAGTAAGAGTAAGTGAATAGTAGTATTTGCCTTCTACTTAATCATGTTTCTCTTCATTCACTACAGACACAGGTCCTTTATCTAAGTTTTTATAACACTAGGCTAAATAAAACAGACTATATAATGGTAGTTGAAGTAGAATGGAGGCTGAGATTGGGCAGAAAAACCCCATTTTCATTATACCAGAAAACTTCTTGGAAAAAGATTATACCAAGCTGGGCAACAAAACCTCATAAACTTTTCAAAAGTGGTGCTGCGTGTTGGTAGCAGTTGGAAAATTTAGGGGAGTGCTTTGTGAGGCTGCAGTCGTGATCACCTCTTTTTTCCTTGATCTGTCTGGAGACGTGGTAGTATGCGTAAAGCTGGAAACAGCGCTTTTCTAATGTTCCCTAACCTCAAAAACAAAATGCCAAGCATAAGGTTTTTTCCTCCTTTCTTCCCTCCAGCTTGTTCCTGCCAGAACAGACTATTCAATTGTGTACTTTGCAGCCAGGCAGAACTGTGCATTGCGATTCTGCCTGCTGAAGAAGAGGAGTGCGGGGATTGAGAAGGCTTTTGTTGCTGGAAGGAATTTTTTACTAGCTTTTTTTTCTCTGTGTGCGAGAGACATAAAGTGCTCTGGAAACATACAGATTCTTCCTGCCAAGAATGGTTGTTTTCACAGCTCCCCTTTTGCCAATTTCAAACTGGTTAAGAAATAATAATAATAAAAAAAAGTTTTCACATACTGTCGGGGTTTAAGCTCAGCTGGCAATGAAACCCCACACAGCCACTCGCTCACTCCCCTGCCAGCGGGATGGGGGAGAGAATCAGAAGAGTAAAAGGGAGCAAACTTGTGGGTTGCCATAAAGACAATTTAATGGGACAGAAAAGGAAGAAAACAATAATAGAAGTAATAATGATAATGATACTGATAAGAATAAAAGAATTAGAATATACAAAGCAAGAGATGCACAATGCAGTTGCTCACTACTTGCTGACCAGTGCCCAGCCAGCTTTCCCCCTAGTTTCTATACTAAGCACAATGTTCTATGGTATGGAATATCCCTTTGGCCAGTTTGGGTCATCTGTCCTGGCTGTGTCCCTTCCCAGCTTCTTCTGCCCCTCCAGCCTTCTTGCTCGGCAGGGCATGAGATGCTGAAAAGTCCTTGACTTAATATAAACATTACCTGGCAACAACTAAACCAGCAGTGTGTTATCAACACTGTTCTCATCCTAAATCCAAAACACTGGATCACCTACTAGGAAGAAAATTAACTCTGTCCTAGCTGAAGCCAGGACACATACATATCCTAAACTCCCTGGGTGACAGATTTTGTTGAGCAATAGAGTCTGACAAAGTGCCAAAATAACCTATTTCCCCAGAAGAATAGAAGAGTTGAGTATTGAAACTGATGCCAAGGTGAAGAGGGATTTTTCAGTGACAAGAACAAAGACAAGGCTGAAGTGTTATTAACCAACTGTCTTAATTAAGCTAGAGATATGATGTTCTAATATTTTTAAGGATCCCAGTCAGCTACTCTACCTTTGGCTTTTTCACCCAAAAATCTTTAATGCAAAAAAATGAATCCATCTCCAAGTAGAAGGATTACTCATTCTGAATGCCTGAAATGCTTAAAGAGGATTCTAGTAAAATGTTCTACTCCCAACACTGACTTGACTTAATGCTATTCTAAATAACAAGTTGATTTTAGACATAATGTAGTGCTAAATGTGTCCTGATAGAAATATAAGAGATCATGGCATAAATGCAGCCTAAATATTCTGTTGAACATGCACAACAAGGAGAGAAGCTGTTCGTGAGTCAGAGGACATTGGAAAGCAAAGAGAATTTTGTAACTTACTTTTCTGACACCTTCTTCCAGTGTAGCCCTCGGTACAGGAGCACACATTGGTCCGAACACAGTGACCACCGTTCTTACAAGGGGGGATGCAAACAGCTAGTGAAAGGAAAGCAAACATTTTGTGCACCAAAATCACGCAGGGGATCAATGTTGCCTAAATTCAGGCTCCTTATTCAGGTGTCTGTGATGGGAGGCCTGTCTGCAGGGGCTTTTTTCTTTAATCGGGGTAGAGAAGGTGTCTCTCCAAAGGGTGATCTGAGCAGATGCCAAGCTGGAGATCCTGATTCTCCCTTGTTTGTGGAAAGAACACCTAGCACCTAAGGGTCTCTTTTAGATACCTGCAATTAAGTGGTCTGTATTCTGGAGAATCTCTTGGGTTTTTAACACTCTAACTAAAATGCTTCTTCAAGGGCTTCTGCACTTCCACTGTAGATTGGTGTTTGATATTTGCTAGCTTGGCTTTGGTGTTATCTCTCCCCCTTTCTCAATGAAGCACAAGGAAGGGCTTTGCTTTGGCTTTGGTGCTATCTCTCCACCTTTCTCAATGAAGCAGAAGGAAGGGCTTTGCTTTTCTTCTGCATTCATCCACTATCTCCTCCATCACTTCCATATCCTACAAATGTGGATATTCATTTTCAACTTTAGTTCTGTCTAAACCATAACAAGGATAAACATTTCAAATCACCTAGATGTTGAAAATCACCTTCCATGTTGAACCTGAAAAGAATGAGCATCAAATTACAGAGTCTGTATCATTTTCATTCTCTCCTTTACCCCCAGCATCACAAAACCAAAGAGCTTCCAGCAAGCTCCATTTGCAATTAGATTTTTGTGTGTGAATCATTCACTTGTAAAAATATGCATTGGAATAGCATTCATCTAGGAACTCCAACGAAATAAAAGAATGAGGGAAAGAAAAAAGAAAATTTCTTATTGAAATAGTTTAGGTTTGGTAGAAAGAGTGTATTTACATTCCCAGATTCAGGAGGGGTTGTTAGAGCCATGCTCAAAAAATGACCAGGGGTCTCCCAGGTATTTGAGTCCTAAACATAAGTTCCTGTCTATTCTGCCTGAGCTAATGGGTAGTTAAAGCATTCATTAATTTGACTTCTGCAGCACAGAGTGAGCAAGAAGCCCAAGATACTGTTAGCCTTAGCTTAGAGCTCTCCCCTTTAGGACAGGGACCCAAAATCAGGTCCCCCTCTATGTTTGGCAGAGCAATATTTGAACAGATCTCTGAGCGGGGATCTGAAGAAGTTCTGTAGAAGTCTTCCATCCATTACCCTCTGGGATGGTCAAGTAGGTGATATTGTGAGCCCCATTTGAAGACAAATTATCATCTGGCTCTGAAACGCATTAAGTGCACAATATAGAGTTCACAAAATGAATGAAGAGCCATGCTTTAACGAATAATTGAATAGTTGCTAATTAGTAATATCACTGGCTTCAGACAGTTTTAGATTAATTGTTTAGTTATCATTAATGTCATCATAAATGCTTACTCCTTCACATATACCATTAAGAACAATATAATGCGGATTGACGACAGACTATAACATCAAAATAGCACAGAGGGAGTTATGGCAAGGAAAGTCTCTGGATATACTTCATGCAGGGGCAGGTAATGATATAGGCTGCTGTTTATATTTTAAGCCTGAATCCTTTATCAAGATGATAAATAGTACATTCTTACCTCTCTGGCACTGTGGCCCGTAGAAACCATAAGGACATGTACACGTATTTGGCCGTACACAGATTCCTCCGTTCAAGCACACAGGATTGCACGTGGCTGTATGTGGATATAAGACAACTCTGTGAACCTCTAATAATTTTCATTTTTTTTTTTTATAGTAGGCTCTCTTTTGTTGCTGCACATGTCATTGGACTAAACAATTCTAATAATACTGTGATAAATTTCACACAGTCCTTGCTGGTCAGTTGTGCTGCAGTATTTATTCATTGTCGACACAGTGGGAGTGTTTCAGTGGTGTTTTAGCATAGCTTGGGGGATGAAATAAAATATAATTTAATAGTTTATTTCTGATGCCCTCCTTTGATTTGTACAGTTCATTTGCTTCCATTGCAGCATCCTCACCAAACACGATCCCAAGGTAGTAAAATGCAGTCACATTGCTCAGAGCCTGGATAACCTGGAGATGAGATATTAACCATTTGCTGCTTTGTCTGAGTTCAGCAGAGCATCATGGCATTTCTGCGAAGTTGAAGAGTTATGCACCACAAAACCTCCCTTTGTTCTGTCTCATTTAAATGCTGCTTCCAGCAACATATTGGCTCGTGCACCACCAACAAAGCCACTGGCTGAGCTCCCTTTGCTTCTTTATTTATCTGTTATTACTGTAAATGATGTAATAGGCATTAGGAATTAAACAGGCTTGCATATTTCTATGCAGCAAGTACCTGACTGTTGAAAAAAAGGAAAAGTATTAGAATTGCAGATTAGTTTAGTTGGGAAGTTAGTGTGTGAAGAATAAGGAATCTGATAAAGTTTTCATTGTAAAGCAGAGCGACACTTTAAAGCAGTCTTTCTCCTTCTATTCCCTTTGTCTTCCAGTATCTCACAGAATAGCCCGTTAAATAAATTAAATACATTTAATCTTAAATAAATTAAGAGTCACTAAAATGTTTCCGATGAACTAAAGGAGAAATAAAATGTCAATTTGGGAAGAGAAAAAAAAGTGAAATTGTAGTCTAGATGAGAGCTTTTCTGAATAAACAGCAATAACTTCTGAAGTCAAAATGGACTTCATTCCTTGCTAATGGAGAATTTGGATTAGTTGCCCCATTATTCTAGCTAGTTAACAGATGCCCACACTCTGTCAGTGTTTGTATTTCCATTGGTAAAGTGCCTTAAAGTGCCTTGAGTCCTTTTTTTTTTTTTTTTTTTCTCCTCTATCTGAGTTCATCCAGAGATGCCTGTCATATCACCTGAGGAGGAACCACAACAGTATCCACAAAATACTCTGTGTAGTGCACATGAAATGGTGCTGGAGAGGTGAGCCTTCCACCTGAGGTATTGGCAGACAAACAAATCCTGCTGCTGTTGCTCTGGGTTGGAAATTACAGCTTCTGCTGCTGTTGCTTGTCCTCCTCTTGGAATAATCCTGTTTAAAGCCACCCCATTATAAATTTGCAGAACTCAAGAAGAGCAATCTTCAGCAGGAAAAGAGGAGATAGTGGGAACCAGAATAGCTCGAGGCAATCCCAGTCATTTACCATGGATCTTAGCCTGGTTAATTTATGTGTCTTCAACAGGTTTGTCATTTCAACACTTACAGGAAGAGCAGTCTCCAGGAGATGGAGGTTAAAATGACATCTCTCACCTGCCAGCGAAGGTAATGTAGGCTGGAGGTGCCCTAGTCATTTAACATTCACCATGGCAGAGGCACACTGCCTCCATAGCCTTGAGGTTTGGCACTGATTAAGGTGCTCCTCATTCTTGCTGCTTTTAACATGTCACTATTTTGCATGCCTTGTCCCAGGTGAGTGCTGTAGTTGCTCTGCCTTTGGAAGAAAAATACGTACTCCAGCTTTTAGCGCTTAGACCCTGGGGAGAAGGTCTGAGCTGTATCAATTCAAAAGAGGGTTCAAAACTAGGAGTCCTGACTAGAAATAGGTACCTACTTCCAGTCCTCACCTCGTCATTTTGTACTGATGGGTGGAGGTGGCTTTTCCCTGCGCATGCACACTTCTGTGGATGCCTTTTGTAGGTACTCTGTGAGTACAAGATGCAGGCAGGAGGAGCAGAGTTAATTCTGGCAGCAGCAGGATGTTTAACGTTAGGGGGTGAACAGTTATGCTCTCCTTGCAAACTGGCTTTTGTTCTGTCTTGCACAGTCACAAGCCATCTTCTGGGATGGCAAAGCTGAACCCAGGAACTGGACCACAAAAATCGGAGTAGCCAGTCTCAGTTTCCAACAGCTTAGCTTTCTAAGTTTGCTTTTGTTCCTTAGACTATGCAGTATTAGAAGTGTGTATGGATAGTCGCTAACTTCGCAGCAGAAGTCATGTTTGCTTGCTTATGTTCTTATCCTAACTTAAACTGGCCTCCTTCTATTGCTGTCTCCATAAGCTGTGTTTTAAGTTCAGATTTGATGGCATGCCATTAAAACTCAACAAAAGCCAAACTTTTTTTTTTCTACTCCACCATAGTACCTTGAGGGAAATGCATAGGGTTCAAAGCAATGAAAACGGGAAGGTGCACAGGTGGCGAGCAATGCAGATGGCTGCACATCCCTCGTCCCTGCCCTTGCGGGGCAATCCGTGAACAAGACCAACAAAGACTGAGGTTATGTCCATGGCAGCTGAGACTGAAAATCAACACTATCTCCAAAGTCCCAGTGAGAATTGTTCTCATTTGCAGAAGCCACTTAGTAAGGCTGTAACTTCTGAAATGGTGAAGAGCTTTTTAAATGTATTTATTTTTGCCACATGCTAAAAACAAACTCCAGAATCACACAAGCTTAAAAAGCTGCAAAAAGGTTTTGTTTGTGGGTTTCCTCTGAGTGATCCTGAGATTTAGATAAACATCTACACCTATGAATACTTACATAAACTCAAAGACTTCCAAGGTTTTGCCCTTTACTAGGTTTCCTGCTTTTGTGATTTAATTCTTCAAGCAATTTCAAGTCTGACTGCTGAGTTGTGAGAACCACATGGATATCAGGCAGCAAAAGACATGAGAGACCAGTCATTTCTAACCTCTTACCTGTTTCGCAAGAAGGGCTGCTCCATCCCTTTCTGCATTTGCACTCGTCTGGCGACACACAGACCCCGCCATTGTGGCAGTGTCTGTTACACACCACTGGAAAATATGCAGAGGATCAAAATCTCATTTCAGTAATAACGATGCAGATCCTAAAGTTGCTCTATTACAGCAAATAACTAATGGTATGAGTTAAAGAAGTAAACTGATGGATGATCTGTCCCTTTCCTTGCATTTCTTTCTCTACCAGACGTCTTGCATCTAAAATTCCTTGCTTTTTAAGCATTCTAGCTACTCTGGTTCAGAGATAGAATTATATCCCTGTCAAAGGCGACCTGATATTTAAATGAGCAGTGAGGACTGTAATAATGGAACTGCATATGTTTTGCCATTCAGCTAACATAGAAGGGTATGAAGGCTGATTTTTTTCCCCAGATGCTCTCTTTATTGAACCTCTTTCATAACTTGTATTGCACAGTAACGTGACTCCTAATAGGTATGATTGCCTTTTTGTGTTCTCAAAATTATTATTACTGCATTCACTCACATAACCTTGAATTTCATAAAAGTTACTCTGGATGACATGGACATTTTTGCTTGTTTGTTTGTTTTTCCAGAGGCATTGTTATGCAGAAAAATTGATATAGATGTGCATGTTTTTACATAATACAACTGCACTGCTGGTAAATGTATGCTCTGAAATAGTTTAAGTACTGTAGTACTTCAATATATTATGCTTTGATTTCCTTGCTGAGGTCAATCATTTTAAGGGGGAATACAGAAAAATAAAAAAGGGTTTTTTTTGTCTTCTAGTTTTCTGCAAATCCAAATATGTAATGAGGAAAAAAGCCTGAATGAGTTCATACATACTTGTTTCACATCGAGGTCCAACAAATCCATAAGCGCAAGAACAAGTATTTTGAGATAGACAAGTTCCTCCATGCTCACATGGTGGATCACATTGTGCTGCCAGAATAAAACATGAGAAATAAAATACAATTCAAATATTACTTTCTGTGTGGTTATGAGCACAACGCTTGTTACTACTTTTCCCATACCATTTTATTAATCCAACAAGTAATTTGGCCGAGGAAAACACTGCAGGATAAAAGTAGGTATCACATTAGTAATACAGCACTAACGAGTAGCTATATAACGTCTGCAAGGGAATGAATTTAATACTATAATATTTAATTTCTCAGCATGCACGTAGTTTTGAAGTTTAAGTTCAATAGTTGATACTGAAACCTTGCCCATCCCTTTAGCAATTTGCCTTGTGGATGTTCAGTCAGCCTTAACAGGTGCCAGAAGGTACACTAAAGCAAAGATGAAGTGCTTTTTCTTTATAGAAAATAGTTAGATGGGAATTTGTCAGCAAAATGACAAACGTTTAAGCAACAATTTGAATGTTTACTAAGTAGTGTGGGGTCTGCAGACAAAGCAGCAAGTTAAATAAGGATTTCTTGACATGCTGCAATATGCAATGTCATTCTGTGGAAGAAAGAGGATGAGCAGGTGTATTGTGTACAGCTGGAAAGTACCACAGCTCCTGGAACAGGGTATCTGCTGAAGGCATCTGTTTGGTTTTAAGCTTTGATTGTTATGAGCCTAATGGCTTTATTGTGCAGAGCACCTGGAAGGTTTAGCCTTTTAAACCTAACATCCAAGGTAGGTACCTGATATCTGATGTCATGAACACTTCTGTTTGCTGTTCTCTGATAAAAGGGACCTCCGTACGCCAAACACGGGAGAGGAGAAGGCCAGTGAAGGTAGAAGATGACCACTGACACTCGAAGAAGAAGAAGAAGTGCTGCATGAAGGAGCAGTGCAAGGCATGTGTGTCAGCTGGCTCTTACACCTTCAGAAAAAAAAGCCACCTCATATAACAGAATGAAAAATATCTTCCCTTGTGCTTGGGAAGTGAATATAGAGAAAAATGTACTTTGGCACACTTTGCTGGCAGAGTTTTGTCTTTATAATGAAACTAAGCAAGGTTATTCCAAGGAAAATGCAAAATGAAGCTAATTCAGAGATCTGAAACAAAGCATCTCTCATTTTAAGTGTTGTTACAAGGGGAAAAGCCCATAATGTACCACATTCTGTTCTTAAAACTGGAAAATGGACTGTGTAATTGGAAAGCTAAATGAAGGAAAAATACTTGTGGCACCACATAATTTAAACGAAGTTCACGTGGTGAATTCCCCCTCACCTCTTGTGACTGTCACCAAGCCTTCAGGTAAAGCCATTGCATATGAACTTTGCCATCCAAAAAAAGTAATGAAAGCCACCACACATTTTCCAATTGCATTGAAAAAGACAAGCCCCAAGAAGCTACCTTGAAATAAACTTTTTTGACACCAATAACTTCAAGAAATATACTTGGTATTAGATGTGCTTTTCAGGTACTTCAGTATTTATGTTTGCTATTACCATACAGTTTTAACTGTGAAATTTTCAATGCTGCATGAAGATTACTTTAGGATTGGGCATGCCGAGAAGAGAAAACTCACTAGATGTAGTTTAGATTCACACTATACATGTTAAGAATTTCATTAAGTTAAATTTAGTTTTGATGTGATGGGCTATAAGGTTTAGACATTTGCAGTTCAGCATGTGTTTAGCTGAAATTTGAGGTGTACGTGTGTGAGAAAAAAACCACCCAACTAACCACATTAGCATTGTCTGGACAGCTAAACAGATTTTATTTAGACCCATTTAAGCAGTTAATGTCAAACTTTACCAAAGTTTTTCTAACTCAGCCACTGGTAGCAGCAGTTCAGGATCTCGTGCTATTAGGGTGAACAGCAGGTAGCACTCCGTGATGAAATAGAAAGTTGAAGAGAGGGAAAGAAACTGAAGCTGTTTTCCAACAATTATTTTATTCCTTTAAAATTGCAGTACTATATTTGTAAGCCACAACTCGCGTTTGGGAGCCCACGCTAGATCTCACTGAAGTCCATAGTGGGTGTAGGGCTTTGAAAGGAGGGTGCTGACCCGTCTGCTGCACACATGTCCATCTGGAACATCTCCCCTCCTCTGGGTTTGGGTAAGCACAGGACCTGGTTATAAAGGGATTCCTTTCCAAATACAAATTAACAGTAGGTAGAAGTGGTTCATATTCTTTGCATGGAGACAGGGAAACACGAAACCTGGGAAAAATGTACCACTCTTTTTGAAGTATATGAAATGTGATTGCCTTTCCTATGGGACAATGGTTGCATAAGCCTCCAGGTGCCAAAGGAAGTGCTATGCCAAGCAAAGTGACATTCATACATATTATGCTTTATTTCAGCATGTTTTGTATGTAGCACTTAAAATGAACATGTCCGTTTGAATAACGTACTTTCCATCTGGCCTTTATGCATTCCAAGATGCATCTGAACTGCCAGAAGAGAACATGGTATTTTGGATATTAAAACATTCAGCTCTTATGGTGACATTTAGTAGTAAAATGTTTAAAACTATTCTATTACTGGTGAACAGCAAAAGATAAAAACTGAATGGTGGCTGCAACGTGAGAGCAAGAGTAATATTCACCTAAAAGACATTTCCCTCTATAATAGAAATATACTGTTTGTGTCAACGTCTTTTCCAGAAGTTCTATCTTTCATCTCCTGGAATGAGTATTTTTTTCCATAAACATTTGCTAAATTGTACAAAGATATTGCAGTGTTTTTATACTAAGCAGTTTTGGATGGTATAAAATAACAGTAAAGAGGAAAACATTGCTGCAAATGGTCAATCTTGCTGTCAAATGTATGTATGTTTATGTTTATAATTTAAAATCTGGAGGTGAAAATGGAGAAGTCCATTATTGTTTTCTTTGAAAGACCTTTTTGGGAAATATCTCCAAACTTCTTTTTTCCATCAAAATGAGATCATGCACTTTTTATAAGTTTCTTTACGATAACTTCGGGGGTGCTCAGGAATACCAGATGCTGTGTTGCTCCCTCCATTTTCCATAGCCTAATCAGCAAATGCCTTCCAGGACAGAGTTATTGCTTAACATCTCAACAGTGAGTAAACTCCCTGTGTTTACTCCCTGCCACGTGAGGTCCTGGGCATGTGCCACTGAAGCAAGGCTCAGAGGTGTGAAAGCATCACCTGCAGTTCCATTTAAAAACTGGAAAACCAGTCAGGTCAGGACAAACTTCACTGGAAGGAACATAGTCTACCTTGTCTCATGCAATCACTGTGCGTTATTTATTTTCTTTCAAAGATGCATTAATCTAATTTCCTAAATGTACAGATGATGTTTGAATATGTGCAGCATATGAGAGGGAAAAAACAGAAAAGAAAGTTATCAGGTTATTGGTATTCCTTTTGAAATGTTGTGGACTGGAGCCTTTCTTTTGCATGTAAGATACACAGATAAAGGAAATAAAGCATAGGGTTTAAACAAGTATTGGTGCAATTAAAATAAATCGTAGGCATATTTATACAGTCCAGCAGTCTGGAGCCCAGTTATGAAATAAATATCCATCATAGCAAATAGAAAATTAACAAGATTAACTTGACTGAATAAATTTGGAATACAAATGCAGACAATGGTTCTGGTTAGGTTGTACTAATGAACTTTGTTTTGTGAAATGTCAGCTGAGTGCTCATCTGCAGTCAAAAAAGCAAATAAAGTGTTAAGAATTGTTAAGAAATGAGCAGAGCACAAAATGCCAGACTTTATCATGGTCTGTATGCACGGTGAGCTGCATCTTAAACACCTTGCCTGGGTCTGATCGCCCAGCTCAGAAAAGATATAGTAGAAGTGGAAAAGATGCAGAAAAAGGTGACAGGGATAGTCAAAGTTATAGAGGAGCTCTAGTACAAAGAATAAGTGAATAGATAAGGTCTTTGGGAAAGACATGACTTGAGGGGTAGTATAGAAAACTGCAAAATCAGATGTGGCCCGGAAAGGTTGAACAGAACACTGCTCAAAGGCATCACCTCGGCTTTTTGAAGCACATGATCCATAACTTGATGAGAGACTATTCTGGACAGTGTCCCTATATCTTTCCCACATACTGCCAGACATCTGCTGTTGGTAGCTATCGGAGATAGGCCTTTCGGTCTGATAGCATAGAGGTTTTGGGGTGTAAAAATGTCAGAACGGACGAATGTCAGCTACCTGATTTATTTTTGCCTTGTTTCATCCAGCTGTTCATCCTGTAATACTTTCCCATCTTTCCTGTTATTTTGAAAATTATTTGGTTTGAACAGTGGTCTCATAATGTCAGTGCTGTGTTTTTAACTCTTAGGCAGAAGGTATGACTACTACTGTTCTAGACTTCCCCTTCTTTTAGAAAATACTGCACAAAGCCTATGAAATATCCCAGTTTTACTGACTTAACATTTTTAAGAAAATGTTTCTAAAGCAGCATGACTTTACCCTCCACAGGAATTGTTAGGAACTTTTGTGACTACTAGAAACTGGAAAGGTACTAGTCCTTAACTGTCACCTAATCCAAAATAGTTTTAAATAATTGTCTGTATTCTGTGGAACTGAGTCTCTGACTTTTTAATCATACAGTTTTAGTAATCAGACACTCCCTATTGAATGAACTTGGGGTTAGAGAAATAAAACCAAGGATGACCAGAAATTTGGCTTAAATTCTTATCTTTTGTCAGTCTTCAGGTCTAGGTCTTTCAGAAAGAAGCACAACGATGAGGCCCAGAACAGAATTTGTTAACTTCAACGCTGTTATGGAATGTGTTCCACCTTGGGGCACCCGGAGGAGCTCAGTTAAGTCCAACAGCTGCTCTTGGAGAGTGCCATATGCGCAGACCGTGGTAAATAAACCGAGCTCAGGGAAAAGACAGCATTTGTTTCCTTATCCAGTGCATACAGCATCTTTGAAAGTGCAGGCCTGTGTCCCTGTTGTAGAGTGGGGAACAGAGGCAGGACAACGAGTAATTGCGCTAAGGTGACTAACACCACACTGAGTATTTCAGAGCATTACCCTTAAAGGTTACAAAGTGCTGCATTACATGTGCCACTTGTAATACACTAGAAAAAAATATCAGAAACACTCTGAAAACAATCCTGTTTGGACTAGCTGTCCATTATTAAAGTACTAGGTTTTTATTCGTTTGACATACTGAGCTGAAATGTGTAAAGCTCCGTGAGCGTTATGACACCTCTGCAGTGTGCTTTGGTGGGTGATAGGTGCTGTCCTGTAAAACTGCTAGGAGTGTACTATAGTAATGCATTGCTTTTATGGTATATATCCTTGAAAAGGGCACTCAGAGTGGAAATTACGTATTTAGTAGCATTCCTCATCACCAGAGGAATTCTTGGCTAAGTTTACTCCATAAATGCCAGCAAGCACCTTCTGCAAGAGAATATGCAGGAGAATCCAGTGCACTACAGCTCAGCTCCCCTACGTATTTTTTATTGTTCTGTAAGTGATGCTGGCTATTTTCAAAATGCTACTCTGAAATGAAGTTTTTCAAGGCCCTGCCTGTTTAGTAGACTTGTCTTTACATCAGGCCACTAATAAATGGAGATACTGCCTTTGTGCAGGAAGGTGAAAAAGCTCTGCAAGCTGAGAACCTGGCCAGCTGTAGGAAAGGGCATGGGAGTGCTGAGTAGAGCCTTGAGGAACTACTTCATCTCCCCTAATCTGCGAAGTGAGTAGCTGCTGCCAGAAGTAAAAGATTTAAGAATCTGTAACGCTTATTGCGCCAAGGCAAGATGGGCAAAAGCAAGGTCGTACTTTTTACAGATGACAATGATGTTGGTAGTGAAGGAAGTAAATAGAAATTGCCAGAGCATCTGAACGTATCTCAGTTTAAGTGTCCGAATATGAGCCAAACACACTGTCCTCTAGCTATGTTCTCCCAAAAGAAGGCGGGAGGTTAGACCTGATGACGCCCAGAGGCCTCTTCCAGCCAGGACTCTTCTGTGAGTCTCTGATTCCCAAACCAGGAAGACAGAGTAGGGGGAGAGGACTTTCAACTAAATTGTAACAGTGAGACTGAGGTGATTGTCCAAAGGGATAACAATATTACAGATATAAAAGGTGGTATGATTTACTTTAGAAATTTATTTTCAGGGTGCTGCTTATTTTTTCTCTACCAGTCCTCCAAGCCTGATTTTGAATATGCACA
This sequence comes from Falco punctatus, assembly GCF_963210335.1. Classification (NCBI taxonomy): domain Eukaryota; kingdom Metazoa; phylum Chordata; class Aves; order Falconiformes; family Falconidae; genus Falco; species Falco punctatus. The sequence continues at coordinate 37,224,942 of NC_137588.1, forward strand.
ACTAGAAAAAAATATTACATTCTGTCACAAGATAAATATTGCTTAGTAAAATATTTATTATCTTAGAGTATCTTCAGCCACTCTTACTAAACAAAGGTCACATCTCCTCAAGCTCCAGAGGTATTAAAACTTGGTACCGATGGGCTGTTTCTTTCATCTCGGTGGATTTTTATATCAAATAGGATGGTGGCAATTACCATCAGTGTGTGAGTCTGTCAACATTTTTGCCTACTTGCCATGGATGCTGCATCGAAGCCCGAAGATTTCACAAATGTTGGTCTCACCTAAGCTTTGATCACTTGCTCAGTGTTGCTGTCTCCTGTTCTTAAAGGGTATCACTGCTCTGAGGGAAGTCAGTACACTTGTGGCGGCATTGTAAGGTGCCGATTGCTGAGGTTATGACAGGCCTAAATCCAAGAATTATCCTCCTCTTTCAGCTTTGTCTGTCATGATGGATCAGCTGCATCTGACATGGGAAGGGACACCGACGCTGGAGGCACAATGGGCGCTCTTCACGCTACTGGCTGCAGTGCAGGTGTGCAGGGGAACGCGGAGGGAAGCAGGAGCTGGGAGCGTGTTGACAGGCTTATTATGGAGCCAGGTGAGTGACAAGAGACAAATAAAGGATGTTTGTGTGTCGTGTCGTCAAGCCTTGAGACAGAGAATGATGTTGGTAATAAAATATTTCATGCTAAGGACCGTCCAGAGAAATTTTCAGTAATACCAGTAATTGAAGAAAACATCTTGTCTTGTGAGACAGTAAAAGGCAGGGGTAGATTTATGTTTTAAGGACCATCCTGATGGGCATACTAAACATACACAAAGCAGCCGTATGCCCATATTCATAAATATTCATACGTGCACACGCCTGGTCTGTGAGGGGAGGCCGCTCTGCAGGCAGGCTTGCCGTGGGCTTTCCAGTGCTGGGAGCCGCTGGGTACTCTTCCAGCTCCAAGTATAGAATAGAGGTCAAAGACAGGGTCTTTTGTGCCAAGTAACCTAAGTCCTATAGAAGGGACATTTCAGAAATGTGCAAACTGGCAAAAATTATAGCACCCAATGTTATAATAACCTTTTCTTACGCGTTTTGTAATATATCCCCAGCACTGCTCTGAGCTCAGGGGGCTGCAGTATTGCTGGGGGTTTTACACCCCCACAAAGCCTTGCTTGCTGCAAGGAATCCCTGCGAGGTCCTCTGCAGTGCATCGTGGCTGAGACCTCACTACGGCTGTGCTCTGTGCGCAGGGCATGAGAAACCGTATGTAAAAGAGAATGAAATAGATGATACTTTTGCTTTGTGTAGTGAAAGGCCAATTAAGATATCAACTTATCAGAAGGATTTCAAAAAAAAGGTGTAATTAATGATATCTAAGTCAGGGAATTCATTGTTTCAACAATGTGCATAATGCTATTGCTTTATGGAGGTATTCTAAGCTGTCTAATAAATAACTCAACATATTGTGAAAACCCTTCTGGCGCTATACATTTCAGATGACAAGTTCAGTTTTGTATTTAAATTATTAGATAGATATTTTAAAAGTAATTTTTCAGGTAGTAGAACAATTCGTTTTTCCTAGGATATCTGTTGTATAGAGAAATTGTGTCAATTTTACTCTTTCCCACAGAAGTTTTATATGTTTTCAAATGTAATGACTTCAGTAGAATGAATCTGGCCTTAAGCAAGGGTAAGTAAGATTGCAATCTGTCCCTGGTTTCAATAGATTAGATATTATCAAATAAATATGTCATTTTTGTAAGCAGAAAGAGCTTTTTCAAAGTTATAGAATGTTTGTCTGTTATTTTGAAATATAATTGGCTTCAAAAATCAGAATGACCTCAGATAGAAAAACCCGCAAATTTATAACTAAAATTAATTTTTACTTTGGAGGGTTATTAGGTTTGAAGTTGTAAAAGAATTTGAAAGAGGATTTCCTCCCTTACCTTCACATGTAATTCCATCACCGCTGTATCCAGCAGGACAAGGCCCACATTTAAATTGTCCATCTTGGGCTGGCTCGCACTGCACACCAGTAAAGCACGGCATATTAGCGCAAACGACTTTCTGATGTGTCCTGCCACTGTTTTTTGGCAGTTCCACACGATCCATCACTGTGTTGTACTCCTTCCTGGTTGCTGCGGTCAGTGCTGGAAGCCTTGCTCGGGAAGCTGACCCTGCTGGGACACTACCACTTGTATCAAGGGAAGAACCTACTACATGGAAAGGGGAGGGGAGGCGTGTTGCCAAAGTAGATACTCTCTCCAGCTCTGTTGGAAAATCTTGAGATGATTTAGTCTTCAAGATTGCAACTCGACCAGGCCATTTCCTGGGAGAATAGCTGTACTTGAAACGAATTTGCTGGACAGCATGTGGCCTTGCTAAGAATGAACTTGTGCTTGTGTTGTGATGAGAAGGAACTGTCCGTGCTGTACCTGGTTTGTCTTGTTTAAAATGCAGAGGGGTACGGGTTGTCATACTGACAGTTGTGGCTCTGGGGTCTGACTCCTCATGCAGAAGGAAAGTGTGTGTATCGCTTCTTTTTTCAAGAAAAGATTGTTTCTGAGGTACTGTGGACTCCATATCAGGTGTTTTTGCTGATGATGCCTGAGCTTGGGAAGTCTTCCTTTTCATTGTAAGGGATGGAGTGTTAATGACTGTGGGGTTTCTTTCCAAAAAGTATGTAGCACTTTGTCTTGGAATTTGGGTTTGTGAAAGAAGGGAATACATGTTTTCTGCTGTCTTTAAAATGTCTTCCTGGTGAGAGCCTTTGGCATCTTCAGTATTTCTTCCAGCAAGATCCACATGGCTTTGGGAAGATCTTGAAACTAGGACAGAAGAAAGATATATATTAGCCATAGTTTTGCTGGTCTAGGGTTTATAGGAACCACAGTGAACACTTACCTTACAAGCAAGCAACAGAACATCAATTCTAGCAGTAAAACAGTTAATCTGTCATATATGCTAAGGACACACTTATGCAAACTAGCATAGAAATGACATGGTGTTACCTGCTCATGGTGTTACCTACTAGAGGTAACACCAGCACTGGATGCACAGGGAACTGCAATACCGAAACTTACAGGGTGGCAGTTCATGAACCAGAGAAAATGTGTTTATGCTGGCTTAACATTGAGCCTAAGGTGGTAAGGCTCACTGAAGTTCAGACATTATTCTTTGAGGTGCAGCACTGGGTTTACAGGGGTTAAACTGCAGCCAGGTAAAAACAGTTGCCATACTGGTTTATTAATTTTGGATTACCCGAGTCCAGGAGGTTTTGGCACCGCGCACCTTTCCTTGGTGCACCCTACAGTTCTTGACCACCTGAGCTAATATTTGTGTCTATATCATATATTTGTGTCTACACACAATAGTGTGCTGGGAAACGTTCTGCTAGACAGTCCATAATGCAGCGACTTTGCATTCAAGCCTTTGCAGTCTAGGAGCAAGATGAGACATTGCCTTTTGGGGCAGATAGATACTGGAGTTGGAGAAATAAAGAACGTTAAGATGGTCCTTGGCAAGATTGTGTCCTAGAAAGGCTCTAGTGCCACCGCACCTGTGCATAACTCTGTAATGCTTTTGTAGACCTTATGGCAAAGGAAAGTTCTAGGATAGCATTTAAATGAGACAAATGGAAAAGCTTTGTTAATGCTGCGTACAGCTCCCTCCAGACGTGAGGGGCAGCATGTAAGAGACTCTGCTGGTTTGTAACTGTCACCCACTTGTTACAGAGCCAGCCACCTTTTCACTTGTGTAAGGAGGGATGATAGATGGGGAGAGGGTAGTCTGTGAAGGCCCTTGAAAGTGGAGACGAGTAGTTTGAATCAATACTTTCAGGAAGATTAATGGCCATCTGCTGACTCTAATGAATGGAAGAAGCTATTTTTAACCGGTTCTGGCATACTCACTCCATAGGAAGCGAAATATATTGGATCCTGAACAAAAAAACCTCACTTGGTTCTAGGGTTAACCCCATGCGGGATGTACCTCTTTCTTTTAAACATAAATATTAATCACTTTCTTAAAACTCCCATTGATGTAGAAATTATGCCAGAGTTAGCAAGGAAAGAGCTTGAAATGCTTGAAAAAGGTCAAAATGAAAGTTATAGCACTGACTAGATCAAAGCAAATCCTGGCACCCAAAGCTGTGTTTATTTGGCTGATAAACAGTGTCATTCGACTGGTGGCTGATGAGTTTTTATTGTCCTGAAGCACAGTGTTTTGAACTTTTACAATGGTACTGGACCAAGCTATGGACATGAGTAGGTAAATATCTGGTATTTAGTAGAGCAGTAGGTAAATACATGGATTTTGCTGTCCAGAGTAAGGCTGATGAATGATGAGGTACACAGAATGGGAGGTAAGAGATAGCGAAGCAGGGAGGTCATCAACAAAAAGAGCATGAGAGGATAGCAGAAGTCAAAAGAGGTTTAAATATGAATGAGAGAAAGATGAGAGAAATATCCCCATAGAAAATTATCAGTAATAGATGATCATTACTGCCTTTAGAAAATTTGATTCAGGGACCAGAAATCAACAGGAATGACAGTGAAGGGCTGAATGACCTCTCTGACGAATTTCCAAAATGAGCCCTGATTATAGCTTTGAGCTCCTTCTACTGTGTCATAATTAAATGGGCTTTCCTCCTAACTAAATTTTAGTAACTAGTAAGGGGATCAGACTGACTAGAGTATCCTCTCAGCTTTCATTATCTCAGAGTTTTACTTACAGTGATACTGTGCTATTTAGTTAGGATTAGAATATGATTGATTTTTTTTCTGAAATACCTGAAAAATTCTTTCTACAGTCTTCCAGATATCTAAATAAGCTAAAACAAAGAAGTATACCAAAAAATTGCAGACTCAGTTGTCTATAGTCAGCAGCTTTCTCATATCTTGTATTACTTCAATTTATTTTGCTTGCAGTTTGATCAATATCTTCAAATGTATAACCCATTATCAATGCAGAACTGTGATTGCATGAATCTGGTTTTCTCTGTGATGCTACTGTATGATTACATATTGGACTGGATGAAAATAACAAAAAAAAATGACAAGGCAAAGTGCTCAAGGTTATATGACGGTACAAAACCACATTTTCACTACCTGTCAGTATTTCTGCCTATACTAATAGGGAAATGTGCAGCAGTGAAACTATGCAGTTTGTTTTCCACAGAGGTAGATAAGAGACTGAGCATCTCCTGCTTTGCTCCAGCTATGTGTGGCACAAGCTCCATTCCTATCAATGGAGTTACGTGACTGTAAGCAGGGCGTAATGCCAGGATGGATCAGGCCTTCAGAAGATAGATTCCTCTGTTGCCTCCTTGTTTGGAGAAGATTAGAACAATGGTGATGGAGGGAAAACTTCCCAGACAGAAGTTTAACATCCCTCATCCAAATCAACACCTGGGCACTTTCCATCTACGTGGTGCAGGATTCCCCAACATAAGAACCCCTCAGACTGCAGTTTGCCTGGTGTTTCAGATATTTTGTGCCACTTGCACTAAGCTCATAAATAAGAATTGTCATAACCAGTCTCTGGTTCATGCTTGCCATGCCATTACAATGTTGTTAAGGCACAGTAAATTCTGATTTCTTCTCTCACTTGAATTGTATTTTATAGTGAATGACTACATATCTGTAGTTGAAGAGGTTCACTTTCATTCTGAAGGTAATAAAATGACTATATAAGCTAGCGATAACGGCAGTTCACAAACAGAGAAGACACTCAACAGTCTTTTAAACCCAGGATGAGATAGCAACACTCTGAAACACAGAAATCTAATGTATTTTCTCTCTTCTGAGTTTCTCGTTATTTTTTTGCATTTACAAGCTTTCAGAAAAAAAGCCACATCCAGACTTGAACTAAGAGAAATCACATTCCCTTCTGGCCCAACCATCTCTGTTCCTAGAGAAGCAGCACACGTTCAGTGCTGTGCCTGGGACAGGGAGGAGGACCAGGTTGGTTATCATGTTCCTCTCTGCTGTTCACCCAAGTCTTTCCTGGTCTTACACTTATGCACCTCCACAACTTTCTTCCAAAGCCGTGTGCCTTGCGGACAGCCAGATCCTACCCTACAGCTAGCAACTGACATGTCAAAGGCTTGCTTGAACCTGTAGACACGAGTATTTATTACCTTTTCATTGCTATGCTTCTCTTTTCAACTATTAGGTAGAAACTTAAATTTTGTTTTCTAAATAAATCCAAGTTTTTAATGACATGACAGAGACACTAAAACCATTGCCATGTAATCTCAAGTGCTGCTTTTTCCTTTAATCTAATCTAATACCCCAAACCAGTTTACTCTCCAGGTGGAGGCTGGCTCCTTCTCCTTGGCAAGATCATCTAGCTGTGGTCTCTTTTGCCTGTCAGCTGAGAGGATTGTGGGCACCTTTCATTCTGATCAGGTTACAACTATTTCAGAATTCTGTAATAGCTTAAGGATTCATTATTAACACAATTCAATAAATGTACAATTTGTGTAGTTTTAGAGCTATTAACATTTAGTAGTACATGCTGTCTCACACATTTCTGATTCAGAAAAATGTCGACAGAGAAATGCTCTTCTGACATATTACACTACGTGGGTCATCATTTAAAGTTTGAAACATCTACCAGCACATAAATCTTATTTAAAATGTCAGGAGAGAATAGAAAAATTACACTGGTCTAAGGAGTCTTGTTACCAGGGTATTAAGGATCATCCCATTTCTTGTGCTACTTTTTCACATTAATATATTTTTCACTATTTACTTGGTGAGAGAAGGGAAACAGAGCAGCTTTCAATAGAAAGCTCTAGGGAAATTCTGTTTTTCCATCAATTCTTAATCTGCTCTTTTATTTGATTAAGTTCTGGCATAACTTTCTTTTCTAGTCAGAGCGTGTTTAATTCCTAAATCTTCTGTTTAGCCATTCAAGCATACCGTAATGTCTTCCCTCTCCCAAATATTCAGAAATACGGCTTTGATTCTCCCTTCTTTCCGCTTAAGCATCCAGAAGTTCCCCACATTCAGCTGCTGGTTGGACTTCCCAGTCACTGATGTCCCTTCTCTTACAATCACAAGCAGTAACTCCCAGAATAAATTCCTCGGGTCCTTTAAGTGAAGTATGGCTTCGATTTCCCAAGTTTTATAAAGGGTATACTTCCAGGATTATTTTTGTAGAAACAAAAACATTCGAAAGTCCCATTGAGATGCGGATATTATTATAAATTTACATAGGAGCTTAAGTTTAGAGCGCATGATCCTTTACTGATTTTTAATGTTAAAAATTGAAAAATCAAACCTGTTGTAAAAGAGTTCAGGAACACACAACACACTGAATGTAGGCACAGGAAAAAATTAATCCCCACTTAAAAAAAATGTGGAAATAGAGGATATGAGTAATAACTTCTATAGGAGACATGCCCAGATCTGGAATTTGCAAATCAAAAAATGATGTGGAGCTGCATGTGAGCCACTAGCTGTGCACAGACAGGCAGAACTAACCAGCCAGCTGCGTAGCTTGTACTGGGCTCACAGTGAAGCAGCTTGTGGACCCAGCATGTCTTACACCCAGGCAGGTCAGCACATGAGCAAAGCAGTCCCATGACTGTAACCATCTGTAAGATGCATTCAGTCTTAGTAAAATCTGTCATCCCAAACCACCACTTCTGTCATGGGTAAATTTACTCATTGCTTTAATGATGGAATTAAAAGGTGAACATCTAGTTCACTGTCCCTGAGCTATGTTTCAGCCTGATAGAAAATGAGATTGTGTTGCTGATGTTGCTACCTGGTGAGCAATTTTCTTCCCCTTCACCTACCAAAATCCTGAGCCACAGGGGCTATTCTATGGAGTTTGCATCATTCAGCCACTCCTGATTATAACTGTTCCTCTGCTCAGACTCTTTTGTTTGTCAAATGTGGCTGCAGCTGCACATACACAATTCTGTAACACCATTCATAATTTGCAACTCAAATTTGCTTTCTGTGTATGAAATACAAAATCATTCTGCTCTAACACAATGTTTTTTTGTGGAGGAGAAAACCTGGCATCTCCAGCCAGCTCACCCACTAAACTTTGTTTATGAGTTTTCTCCCTGTATCCTCCCTGTATTCAGATTAAATGATTCCCACAGATGGCATGGGGTCTAGGCTCTGCCATCAAGGAGGTCCTTTTCCAGTGCTAGGGTGTTGAAATTGTATGTGAGTACACGAGAAGGTACTACCTCAAGAAGAGATAGTGTGTTTGGTAATGTCACATTAAAGGGCTTTTGTATTTGTTTGCATCACAGTATAAAACTGTTCGTTTGCCTCTAGGTTTTCAGAATAATATAACTGACATCTCAATTCATTTACTGATGTGTTCAACAAAAACTGGGGTTCTGAGATGCTCGGTCAGGAAACAAACAGTTCAGGAACATAGAAATTATATTGCTGAGTACATGTCAAAGAACATTTTCCGTCTTACCTATAGATAAGTCAAGGAATACATAAAGATAATCCTTTTCATACTCAACAAATACCAAAACAATGTCTTAGAAAGATTTTGCTTAGATATAGCCCTTTCCTTACATGAAATATTTTTCTATTCATAGAACTTTTCTGATAGAAAGCATTATCATTTAGGGATTAAGAGAAACAAAAAACTTAGAGTTGGGGCACTAACACACACCTAGTTTATATTCATTTAAGCCAGATTTCTCCATAGACTTTAAATGACTGGCTCCTTTTTAGGTGTCCTGAATAAATAATAGCAACATCAGGCTATAAGCTAGATTTCTAGAATGCTACTCAAGCCTGAAAGTAACAAACCAGTTTTAAATATGAAACTTATCCTAATACACACACATGTAATATATGTGTATCTGCATTCCAAGGAGCTATCCATCAGCTTTTGATTAGTATGATTCTTGGGACAAGACATCATCTGCAGGCAAAGTGCAAGAACAGTGCAAGAAGGTGATGAACAAAGCAAAAGCTTTACAAAAAAATGAGCCTTTGAGGAAAATAACACAGTTTGTGCACTTTGTTTGCAGACTCTTTTTGCAGGGTGTTTTGGGTTTTGGTGGTGGGTGGTTTTTTTTCTTTCCACTTATGTGTTCTGTAAGTTTTCAAAAAAAAAATCAGCGTCAGGGTCACCAGAGACAGTGTTTTTAAAAATGGTGTAAGAATTATTGATTGCAAAGATATGAGCGTGCTCTCCAAACAGTTTTTTCCCCCCTCTATCAATATTTTTCTTTATCAGTATCTTTTTTGGATTGTATATGGAGATTTAGAAAGCAGCTATATTTTTACAAACAGACAATGTTTTCTCAAACACCTCTTCTACCTTCCAGTTTATTTCAAGATTTAATTGAAAAGTTCTCTCCTAGGGATTGCAAACACTCAGCACGCTTGATGTGCTCTCACCCTTGCACAGGAGCCTTGCTCTTCTTGCTCCTTTGTTACTAGATCTCTTTCTGTGCTCTGTACATTCCTCGGGTCTAACCCGTTCTGTAGTTTTTAGAAGTGCTCTTCCTGTGCTTGCCTCTGAATAGCCAGCCGGCAAAACAGGAAGCAAAGAAGTATGGTTGTATTTCAAAACGCCACGGATCACCCACTTCATCCCCTCATAACTGTTTTATTGTCCCCTCTATCATTGTCCCTTGCCCATCTTTAAGGTCTGAAATTTACCTCTCTTCTTTGTGTTCTAACTTCTCCAATTATTTGAGTCTGCAATTGTATTATTTCAGCAGCTACAAAGACAGTATAAAGATAGACTTCATGCAAATAAATTATATTTTCTATTCAGGAATTGGCAGTGTATTTTACTTCTCAGCACTGCGAGAGATGGAAAAAATAATAGGAACTGTTCTTATCTGATGATGCCTCATGGGCCTTCAGACTCTCTCGTGGCTTGAACAGGTTGATAGATATATACAAAATAGGCTAAATCAAGACAGATTGTCTCTGAAGCATCCCTGTCTAATTCTCTGAAATATCTATGTAAAATCCTTTAGACTGTAATAACAGATTATAAAGAAAGTTCATAACAGTTCTTCAAAAGAAAATCCACAATATTTCTTCAAAGAAAAAATAGCTTAAATTTGAATATTTTACTGAAATTCTCCTTTTATTTGATTCAAGAAGTAAATGGTCTAAAACTATAATTATGTTGTTTTGAGCTGTAAACACACAAAAATGAGTTACTTTACATATGAAAGCCAAGAAACAATCTGAACTATGCCTTGCTGGAGACCAGTAATGAATCTATTTTAGTACCACATAAGTACATATAAATACCCTCAGTGAAATCATGCTTTTATGGAACTCCTCACAATTTCAACTGATTAGGTTGACCACTTTCTATAGTTTATTTTTAATACAGAAAACAAAAAGCAAGGAATTTCAGTAATAAGTTTTAAGATGGTATGTCACAAAAGTTCTTAGTCAGTTCGGTCAATATGTATCTAGTTGAACCAAATGGGGTTTTTGCTATGGCCAGCAGGTTAGCAATGATAAACAGTATGTCCATTTAGCTGTGCATAAAGACTATGAACAACGTGCATTGAATTCAGGTTCCAGTTCAGAAGAGGGGTTGGCATCCCTAAATTCAAGCTGAGCAGCATTAATGCAGAATTCGAAGCTTGCCTTCCATCTGAATGGCATATGCCATAAAAGCAACAGTTCCTGAAGTATGGTTATTTAGCTATAGCTCACTGCTAACATAGGTGTCGTCAGCTCTTGACAAAACTTACTTCTGCCCTTTGAATTCTGTGGTGGCATGCTGGGGACAGTCATATCATGAGCCTTGCCTTTATAACATTCGTAGTTTTCTCTTTGAAAGAGTATTAGGATGAGCAAGCAGAGACATTTGGTACTTCAGCTAGCAACCATCTGTTTAATCTCTCCCTCTCTAGGCTCTCAGGATGTATTATGGAGATCATTGTTTTTAATGGAGCAAGAATTTCGAAGCTAGACGAGGTCACTTAGAGAATCACCATTGTGACATAAATAGCTATGAAGAAGATAATGGGTGCCCTTTTTTATTTGCATCGAAATAAATATAAAGGGGAAGTTATGGACTGACCAGAGGCATTTGTGGGAGAAGGAGGAAAGAAGGCTTAAGGATTACTTTTCCTGTAAGGTATCACATTAGCTTAAGAGGAATTTAAAATTTCATAAACCAATAGCTTGATTCAAATCTGAGGTTTTAAAGACAATATTCTATAAGTACTGTAAGCGTGTTAGGATGGACAAACTCCTAGTGAGAACTGTTAATTTTTTAGTAATACAAAAGATTTATCAGTTGTTCCACCACTTACAGACCAGAGAGCTCTGGTGATGCTCTCCAGTGTGCAGTTCTAACCCCATGTCCTATAGAAATGAAAAGAAAAGAAAACAAAAGTCTTTTGTATTTTTATTGTAATAGACGAGATAAATTCTCTCTAAGGAATCATAGGCTGGACCAGATGATCTTACAAGGTCCCTTCCAACCTGGACTATTCTATAACTCTATGAAATCCTTAATGTAACAAGTTATCAGCATGAGAGATCATTTTCTCCTGCATCCCAGAGGATCAGTTGTCCTGTGTTAGCTATAGGCTGTTGCTGTGCCCCTTCAGAACTGAACTAGTGCTATACATGTGATGTGTAATTTTGGGGGCGAAAGTCACATGGTTTGGCAGTGAATATCACCAGATTCTGCAAGCAAACCTGGGGAACGGAGCGCCACTGCATCTGCAGGTACCTGTTCATCAACAACAGGAAGATGTTAAGGAACTAGTCCTAAATTTGCCACGAGCAATTCCGGAGAATTTCCCAGCTATTTTACCCCCCTCTACTGTAGTGTGCTTTGCACTGCTTATGAATCCTTTTTCCTCAGCTGCTGCTTTGGTTTTGCAGTAAGTTGCAAAACTCTTGTGTTGCTTTAATGGGGCCAGGATATTGGTCCAGTATGAGTTGCTTACACTTTTAAGGGGCTTCTAAGTGCCTGTAACAAAACAGCAATCTTACCAAATTTGTGGAAACAGGGTTGGCTCTCTTTAAAAGCTGTGTGCTATTATAGCTAGATGATTAAATGAGCTTGGAAATTTTAAAAGGAGATAAACTTGCTCTTTGTTCTGTCAGTGTAGAAAACTACAGAGCCTGTATCTTCCATAGATTATTTGTTGGAGATGAGTTGTTATTATCACTTAAAAGTCACGATGGCACAGTGATTGCTTAAGCAAAAGGTGGCACATTCTTGGTAGGAGAGAAATGTAATCTGTACTTGATGTCCTGATTGAATGTAAATATTATTCATGGCATATAGCTGAGTCCTCTTCCCTAGTGGTTTTATGGCTTGGGGTTCATTGGTCTTCTATTGCTGAGCTACATCATTTCCTAAATATATCATCTGTATTGGAAGCACTTAACAAATTCTGGATTGACAGACTATATGGATCAGTGAAGCTGGAAACCGTTTATCTTTTAAATTATCTAAACATATTCTTCCCACCGTGCCTGCTTTAGTTGTTATGTTTGGGTCATAGCATATACCGTACAGGCCTCTGTTGATATTTTTCTGAAAATACTTAATATTTTATTAGGTATCCCTAAGGAGGAGAAAGCCATCAGAAAGACTGTCAGGTTCCCTTTCTACCTTGACAAGTACGGGGGTGGATTTTCAGTGGCAATTACATACCCAGAGGGCAGGAAAGGGTCACAGTTTATGTCCAAAATGCTAGGCTGATCCTGGCCTCTGCAAATATTACTGGTATACCTTTGCAGAACTGTGTCTTTCATGAGTCCAAATTTATGTGGAATGTCTTTGTGTGGCATTTCTAACCCCACTTCAGTTACTGTTCCATCACTTGCCCCTTGAAGGAGATATCGCTACATCATAACTGGTCAGTCTGAAGAAAAATGTACATTTTGTCCTGAAATACACAAACTAGAAACACTGAAACATAGTTTACAAAAGGGATCAGCAACTTCCACCATAAATTCCAAAAAAGAATTGTGGACAGAGTTTCAATGGCCTGAGTAAGAGCTAGATGCTGGAAGCCACAGCATGGAGACACTGCTTCCTGGTTTTGGAGCCCACAGGACTGGCAGAGAGCTATTACCACACAGAGGCAGAATGGACTGTTATTTACTATTGACGTGGTATTTCTGTTATGCCTTCTTTGCAAGGATCTCAGACAACTTCACAGCCAATGACTGCAGCATCAAAATATTCCTGCCTTCAAGTAAGCTTTGTAACTCATTGCACAAACCATGTCAAGACTGGTTAGTTACTTCTTGCTAAGCACCCTCTGAATGCTGAAAAGTGTGTGCATTTAGTCTACACCTGTTGATACATACAGATTTAAAAGTTCTGTGTGTGATGTGCCTGCCTTAACAGGCTTTAAGATGTGTCTTCCAGGAACAATGCTTGGCTCTCTCCATTAGGGTAGTGCTATTCATTTAATGGAATCGCTTGTGATTTACACTGGTATAAGTGAGACTGGAAGCTGGGCCTTGATCTTTTTAATGCAAATTAATCAATTCTGTTAGATAAGAGATGAAAGGAGTCCATTATGTTCTTCAGTCATCTCTTGAAGCAAAATCATTTGATTGGTTCCAGGCAGTAAGAGGTCCCTACTCCTGCAGTTAGCTCCAGAGACGAAACCTTGCGTTGGTGACCAAAGCTCTTACCAGAGTTATTTATTTTTCATGGACAGTAATCAATGATGAGTGCTAATAATGGCAGCAGTCATTTCAAAGTTAAAAGTTAAGAATGTAAAACTTAAAGGCTAATATGCCTCTGGTGTTAGACTGAGCACTATGTGTTTAAACGCAGGCATTCTTTTAATTCAAAACATTTTACCCTCCTTTTAAATCCTTATCTTGATGTTGATCTGACAGTGGTGCAAATAAGAAGGTCACAGAGGTCTCTCTGATGTAAAATCAAAGTGAATTCAGAAGCATGATGCGGATAGTGGAATAGTGTAAAACACGGAGTATGTAAACACAAGAAATAGCTGGCGCATACAGAAGTATATCAAGTGCCAAATGTCTACAATACTGCAAATTAACTGCTATGGCAGGAGAGCTAGCAGTGGTGTTCAGAATGGAAAAGCAGAACTCGATTACAGAGATCATAAAATAATCCTTTCCCTTGATCTTTGGCTCCCTAAACCAGGAGAAGCAGAAAGAGCTGGCTCTGAACAAACAATCTTTTATCAGTGATGGATGTGGTACTGCTTTGTCCAGTAAAATTGCTGATTTACTAATAGGAAAAAAATAAATCTTTTGCGATGACACCGACCTCTCTAACCTGCTAAAGGAAGTGCAAACAGATGGGTATCTCTGTGACTGTGAGTGATGAAACCAGACTAGAGAAATATCAGTAGAGTCTGACGAGAACTAATATTGCAACCTGCAGTAACATCACCAGCATCCCCCATTAGGATATATTAATTTTCCCTGTGCCAAGAATATGACCACTGATACTGCATGGTTTGATTTAACAGACCTGCCTCTTCTAACAACAACGTAAAAGATATTTCATACTAATGTGAAATGTACCCAGGGAAGCCTGGACAGATTTAACTTCCTTAGACTTTCCTTTTTATTGCAATACCAGCAAAATTAAGGGACTTGTGATCCTAATGGTAATTTTTGTAAAAAATGCAGGATACCTGCTTTCTGGATTTTGAAGGGAGAGAAATAAGTTTTTGTTTCTGATATAAGAAGGTATTTTAAAAAATAATAATTTTCCTTTAGATATGAGACTCCGTATTGGCTTTGATACTGGTGATGTTTTTCCTTAAGACTAATCTAATATACTTCAAGAACAATTGCAACCAAGTCTGGTTGATTTAAACCGGTACAAACTATTGGTACAAGCCAGGCAAAAAAAATAAGTGAAAACAGAATGAGGCCCTGCGTTGTTGGCAGAGCAGGTAAATATAGCTCAGAAACTTATTTGTGGAGTTACATAGTTTGCAGTAAGTCAAGTACATCAAAAGATTAATACCTATCACATATCAATGCTGAGGAAATGGTACTTTGTTGATTATAAATCAAAATTGAAGGACTTTTGGGTGCAGCTCATCAAACAGTGACTTAGGAAACAATTTTCTTCTGGCATATTTTTTCTCCTCGGTAGTCTACAAAGGCAGTTGGGTAGTTTTTGCAGTTTTGGTATGAAAAAAATGCTTATCCTTTAATCCTTAAATCACAACAATTGAGTATAACTTCATGTCAAAAGCAGCCCATAAAAGTACAAAATAGGGATTAGCAAGAGTATTTTTAGATTAAATTTACTGGAGTTGGAAAGAAGTGGCACATAATCTCAGTACCTTCACAAGCACTGTAGCAAGCTGAAGAGGATTTGCTCTGTTTCATTTGAAGACCGATAGCATAAGTTACATGGGAGAGAAGCTATTATTCTAACAGGGAGGATTTCACAATAATCATAATCCATAACTACATAAATTTAATTGAAAGTTCATTCTTTTTTGTCTGATATCTTTTAATCATGAACACCATACAATACTTTTGCTTCCACTAGCAAAGCACAGGGGAAAGAAATTTAAACCGATCATTTTTGGTCATAAATTAGGACACTCCTAGAGCTACAGCAATTGCTTTCATTTCTAAATATTAAAACAAATGACTGTTCTCATTTAACCTTGAGGCACAGCATCCTCATCGTTTATATTGTGACATAATTCACATGAGTGAATATAAGGTTCTGATGGAACAAAAAATAATCCCTCTTCATTCCCTCCCCAAAGTGCTCAAGCTGGCAGGATAGCCACCTTTGCAGCGTGAAGTCCTGGACTCAGTCTGCATATTGAGGAGGAAAAAGAAAAACAACCTCCCAGCTTCTGATAAACAGCTTGCTTTAACAGCAACGTGCATTCGTTTGAGATCCTGATACTTGGAATATTTCTTAAGTCTTGCCTGGAATGGTGTACGACAGATATGTCGATGTCTATGCTTCCCTTTTTAGAACTTGCACAAATATATTTGTTATCTGCTGTACCAATACCTACAGCTGCAGATTATCTGTTCTACTCAACAGCATTTGAATGACCTTTGGGGTGCACAATGCATATCCCATTATCCCATTAACGACAAAGTGCAGCTCTGGGCTGAAATGTTAGTTTATTTATATGTACAATGATTATTGTTTTTCTCAACCACTTTTACAGCTTCACCAAGTTATAGAAGAGTCAATAGGAGACTTAATGACTCTGACAGACTAAATAATACTTTGTACACACTCATTGCTAGAGAAAGAAAAATGTTGGGTTTATTTTTGTGACCTTTAGATTCAGAGAACTGGCTAAAATCAATTTATAGTTCAAAGAGGTTGGATGATACCTACACTAAGCAGTAAAATTGCTTCCACTTTGATAGTGTGCATTAAAATATAACACCAAGGTAACAGTCCTTGATTTGGATACAGAATGGGGGGGGGTGGGGGGGTGAGGGTGGGTTTGTCAACTGTAGGAGGCTGGGGAACAATTTGACAGGTTTCAAGCCAGTCTGTCTGGAATACTTAAGACAAAGGTTTAGAAAAAACCCCAAGGAATCGGACCTAGTAACTACTGTTATTAAGGAATAAACATGAGTTCTCTTGGCTAATCACTCTGTGCAATAAAAAGTGGACAACCACCTTGACTGTCCCTGGAGAACCATGCATTGAGTTATGAGAATTTCATTGAGAGAGCGAGCAGGACTGGATGAGTGATGAGTGGTTGCTATGCTATTGCCACTTTCTGCCTGAGGTCAGGACCCAGCTTTGCTCTTATCACAGCAGAAGACCTCTTCTAATGATCAGTCCTCTGAGATTAATTGGGCCAGATGAGTTTCAGAGCTCCCTAAGGAAGTTTATTGCTCAGGCTATGAATGATACTATTGAAATGCTTTAATTATCTGCTGCCTTTAGTAGTTGGCATAGTTGTTCTTGCATGACACTTTGTTTATCATCATCTTCACAGGTCACCTTGGAGAACAGATGCCTTGCAGCAAAAGAATCAGGAAGGAAGGAAAGCAGAGTGATACTGGCATGTGTCATGTTCTGATCTTACTGAGGAGGAAACACGTTTTGAAATCCTATGCCAGTGCTGCCGCAGAAATACAGATGTGGTGATTCATACCATCTAGTAAGTCCTGTCGTGAAGAGTTCTCCCTAGTGGCAAATGAGGTTAATCTATTGAATTTCAACTCACAGAGCCAGGTATTCCTGAAACAAGACCTGCTAGCTGCTTACCAGGTAAGAGTGACAGAAAAAAAGCCCTCAGTGTTCAATTATAAAGTACATTGTATTGTAATGGCGTACTAGTTCATATTTTCTTACACTCTTTGTATGCCAAATCTTTTTAAAATTCTAAAAATTACAAATTACCTGGTCTGGGGACTTTGGTACAGGTTCGACCATTTCCAAAAAACCCAGCTGGACATCGGCTGCAGACATAGCCGATGTACGGGGGTTTCCGATCAAAACACAACACCCCGGGAAAACACGGCCGGTTGGCACAGGTGGGGACATGTGACAGTGGTGCTGTGTGGCCTGAAAAAGAGGGGAGTTCAAGCATGTTTATTTTTAATTTCTCATTTCAGATGCATATATAAGATTAAGTAGTGGCTGCCTGAGCCCAGCTAAAGCTTTGTAACTGCTTTTATTCTTCTGAAGTCTAATTAATGCAGAATGTTCCCAAACCTTGAGCCAAACATGAGAATGTCCTGTAGGCACAGTGTAACAGAACAGCTGTTTCTCATTAAAGCAAGATTTATTAGTCCTCTAATTACATGTTTTCAAGTTTATTACTCAAAGTTGTTTGGCATTTATCATGGATAATATAGAAACTGTAATTTTCAGCATAAGTGAAAGATTAACTGAGTGAGAAACTGTATTAATTGATATCCTTTTGGTATTTTATAATTCGAAGGTAATCATCAAACCTCACAGCACATACATACCTTACCTTTAAAAATACACTGTCAAATACATATGTTTCTGATCTAGAAATCACCCTTAATGTGTCATACCTTGTATGACAGGAGACTACTTCAATTATCTTAGAACTATGTGCAAAATTTAACACGCCGGTAGTATATAACGGTTTATAACTTATGATGTCACTGAATAGCATGTGTATATGAACTGCCTGTGAAGTGTTTAACAGTGTCAAGACAGAACTGATGATGAATAAAACCATAATGATGGTTGTAGATCTTTTTTAATCGCCTCCAGTGAGGTCTCCATCATGATTCTCAAGTGTTTTCAGCATTATTCTTGCACCTTACCTACAGCATTATGATGGATACCTGTAAGAGGCAAGTTCTGGTTAGGTGTTGCCTGGCCTGGTACAGATATAAAAAAGGGTGAGAAAAAATAATATTTTCTTTTACATATTTTCTTTTACGTATGTCTTTACACAACAGATGTGTTCAGTTGCAATTTCTCTGCTCCCGGCTTTCACTAGAAAATCATTTAAATGTGCAACACTCATTAGAACAGGACCAACAAATCCATCAGGCATGTGCACACCCATGTTAGAGTGCTGTAGTGCTCCCCTCCAGGAAAAGCAACTGCCACGGTCAAGTTCACACTTCAGGAGTTGGTTTTCACTTATGCTCAAAACTCAGTCTTAATTCAGTGACTGTCCATCAAATACTGAAATAAAATGTCAGCATCACCTGGCTATGGTAAACTGGCATAAGCTGTCATTCCTACTTTGCTTTCCATTGATCACTAAGATCTGGAGTGATTTTGTTCTACCTCATAAGCGATGCAATTTCTAGTTAAGCCTGACCACTCTGACTGTTATTGCTGTAATGTCTCCCTTCCATGTAAAATTGTTTAGCAGCAATCCACAGTCTGATGTAATTAAGGGGGGGTTAGGTTTATCTTTCTAACATGTATTATTATAAATGGCTAGTTCATGTTTACTGTTAAGACAGTATAATGTTCGATTTCTGAATATGTAAACTGCAGCAAATGAAAAAAGATTTCATATCCTTGTATACCTACCATGTCTATCACTTATGGTAAAATTCTTAATTACGGCAGAATCTTTTGCCTCTAAGGTTTGCAGTGGCTGCTTAACCTTGGTCATGTTCAAATCTTGTTTAAATGCTTTTGTAATGTCAGCAGCAAGCACGGCTGTGAAAAGAAAGCATGGAGACAAGGAAACAAGGTGTTAGAGCTTAGCTGTGGTTGATGATAAAAAGCAACAGTAACAGCAAATCACATAACCTGACTGAAGTTTATTCTGGAAGACAACCATCAAGCAAACAGAGGCAGATCAGGTGAGTCAGTTGCTGACACACAGTAAAGCTTCAACACAAATATAGAAAAAATTGTTATGCCCAAACTCACTGAACTTTGCTAATCTGGGAGACATATTTAATATGCACAGTGATCTTTTATTGAGCTAAGGGCACTAAGAAGGCCTCAGGTTCCCATGTATGAGACAGCATCGTTACTTGGATGAGGATGCTATGCTACACACTGGGACCTGTGCTCTGTCTGATTCCTGCCTCTTCTTGAAAGCTTCTGTCTGAAACTATGTTGTGCATATTTGTTGGCTTTGGTTAGTTCAGCTGCAAACTTTGTACGTGTCAAAATATCTGTACAAAGTATACATAGATGTAAAAAGGAAAACTGATTGGTGGAGACTCTAAAAATAGTGATTTCTTCATAATTTTAAGATAATTTCTTGAATGAATTAGGGGTTGTAAAGTCTACGTGGATAATGTTCAAGTTAAACAACTGTTGCCTTGGATATTCTCTACTTAATAAAGACTGAGACTATGTCTTTTTATATATTAAACAATGCAATGAGCTATAGCCCGCTCTACAAGCTATAAAGTTAGTTTTCTCCTCCTCCCTCCCAGAAGCTTTTATACTTGCTTAAGCAAGGGAAGTATGAGTAGGTACATTAAGTTTGTATATCAGAACCACAAAGAATGGTTTCTGTCCTATTTTGGGTGGACAAGGAAGCCCTCAGGTTTATTCCTTCTAGTAAATGTCCATTTTTGAAATAGAGAAATCTTTCTGTAATTAAAAAAATGCAAAGGAAGAAAATACTTTTCTGATATATTTTTAAAAAGGTTATTATTTTATATAGCCTTCTTTCATTGGTTAAATCAGCTGTGAAAATATGCATTAGTGAAACAGATGCAAAATCGCTTTGAAATGACCAATGTGGCCAAATAATACAGAAAAGAAAACATTCTGTTCAGACATTTGGCAATATGATTGAAGGGATATTTGGTAAATCTGGCAAAGGCAGTCCTGCCGGTGCCAGGATCCTGCAGCTACAGCTGA
Organism: Falco punctatus; assembly: GCF_963210335.1. Classification (NCBI taxonomy): domain Eukaryota; kingdom Metazoa; phylum Chordata; class Aves; order Falconiformes; family Falconidae; genus Falco; species Falco punctatus. The sequence goes on from NC_137588.1 coordinate 37,245,217, forward strand.
GTCTTTTTGCATCAGGTAATTTTTTTTTTTCCTTTTGGTAGTCCATATGAGGAAAAGTTAATATACGCACAGTTAATATCTGTATTTTTGCTTTTCAAATTTCTTTGGTAACACCAACAGACAAACAAGCAAACAAATGCAAAACACTTCAAGTGTTGATTTCTCTCCTTCTGGCCAATGGAGTGTTGGTTTTGGAAGAAAATTATGTATATATGACTGAAACAGATTGTGAGCAGATCGCATCCCATGCGCTGGGAAGGTCTCAACAGAATACAGTCACTGTAGCCTCCCTACTAAAGAGTCTGTTGCCCCAAAACCAAACACTGAGCAGGTGTAAAATCGTTCTTGGTCATTTCCTTCAGTAGCTGGGATGTGTGGCTGACTTTACACCAAGTACAAGCTCAGCAGCTGTGGACTGTGTTCTCTAATGAAAGCACACCTTGGAAACGGAGGTGAAAGGACGTGAAGGATTTGCACGTGGATTTTCTTCCTTTTACTCAACATCCTCCTTGCACAGCATTCATCCAAAACAACAGTCATCCTGGGGGTGCTCCCCAAGTATGTGTTAGTGAGCGGTATATTTAGGAGTGCAACAGTGGAGATTATGGAGAAGATATCCTTGGCAAATTATCTAGCTGGCATCTGAAAAACACTTTTTTGTGTGCAACAGTGTTCATTCTAAACCAAAATGAAACTAAACTGCAGTGAAAAATAGCAGAGACCAATTTGCAATTATCCATATTAATATAACACGACAATAGTCTGCTTTGTGTATTTCAAGGTCTGTACTGAGCAAGTGGCAAAGCACTCAATTAAGGATAATATTAGTAGAATGGAACCCATTTTTCTCCCCATCATTAAAATAAATCATGCAAAACACTTACATTTGCAAGTTTTACCATTTCCCTCCATCCCACTGGGGCAAATTCCACATGCATATGATCCAAAGGTATTCATACAAGACACTCCAGGAAAACAAAGACTGTCTTCACATTCATTCCTGTCTTCCTGACAAGTAAGCCCTGTGGCAAAACAAAGGGGAGGTTAATAATCAGGAAAGATTCCCTGTTTATTCCTCAGCTCAAATGTTGAAGCAGGCTAAGGCTTACTTCTCAGCTGTAAACTCATTACAGGGTATGTCACTCATGTTAGAGCCAAATTCCCCACTGTCTCACTTAAACCTGCTTTTATCGCACTGTTTATTACTGTTGTTATTGGCACCAGAAGTGCTGAACTTGAGACTACTGCTCATAGAAAACTGTGCATGTTAAATAAATTATTTCCCCTGCATTTCACACTTCTGCTGCTGGTTTTGTTGTCTTGTTTATGGGAGATCTTTACCATATACTGAAGAAGCCACTGAAAGTCACCATTTTGGCTTTAGGATATGGAAAGCCATGTACTGACCTATTGTGGTTTTCATTTCTGTGTGAACCTCACATCACTAATGGCTTATTGTGAACCAGCCTGACAGAGTCTGGCTGAAAGGAAACCTTATCAAATTATCAGATTTTTTTAAAACCCATTTTTTTTTCTATTTAAAATTAAAATTTGAAGAAACAGTCTGAAAACATCTCCGAGCCACAGCGCAGGTATACAGAAGGTAAGCTGCTCGAGGCTCTGAACCCAAAACAATGTGTCCTGACTCTTGCTGATTTTGGAAATAGGGTTTTCAAAAGACCTTTGAAGCAATTGATACGCAGATTCACAACTCTGGATGATTTAATAATAATTAATAATAATAGGACTTCACCAGAGTAATCACATATTATGTTGTTAAAAACTCCCTCAGGTTTCAGGTATGCATGCTGCTGTCTCTGTGCACTTTGGAAAACTTGCTTGGCTATTGCTGGTTACCAGAATCCACCGCCCTGACAGCAGGCTGGAAACTAGCCCGTACCACTTCTATTAAGGGATGCCCTTTGCTCCTTGTAGGAAAACCCAAGGAGACTGGGACATCTCCTGGAGAGTCCAGGTACCTGCTTCAAGACAAATGACGAGGTACGGAAAGGTTTGCTCTATATCAGATATCCAGCTTTATTATGAAAGAAGATCTAAAAGTAAAATAATTTTTTTTTTCTTCAAAAAAAGAAATTTGTCATAGTGGAATGAATTACAGGATGATGAAAACACAGCATTATTATTCATCTCCTACAACATAATCTCTCATCACTTCAGCATTTCAGATAGCTTCTACTACTCCTTTCAAGTTAAAATAGCATCTCCATGTTAAAATCTGAAATTGAAGTCTGTATTGATTGAGCTGCCTAAAAAAGCTAGTGACATCACCTTCTCATGTGTGCTTTGTCTTGTGGGAAAAAAAGAACAGCACCACGAAAGCCATATGCCTTTTCTGGTGCCATCTTAAGCTAAATTGTTCTGGTTTCGCATGCTTCTTCCTTCTTTCATTTAAGCTGGACATCACATAGCATTGCGGGGCTTAACATACTTTTCTTCCTCCCTTGTTACATTTTGGATTACTATTTCTTTTATATAATTCAATTAGCACATTCTTAGCATCACGCTGCTTTTCTCTCATATTGTTTTCTGATGATGCATTGGGAAATTATTAGACATCACATCACGGAAAATATTGAATGAGTTACCCTCTGATTAGATTAGTAATTACTTTCTTTCTCTAAGTATCATATAAAGACTAAACATGATACCATAGACAGTTAAAGCAGGAATGAGGTTCCCAGTTTCAGTAACAACAGACCCTCTCATCTCAGTCCCCTCTCCTCCCTTCTACATGCTCTATTTTTGCTGCAAGGGGCTGGCTTTAAAATCTCAAAGACAAGAGAATCAGAAAAAACAACATAAGTAACAAGCTAAATTTTAAAATTCAGCCATTTAATTGGTTTTTAGCGTAAAGGTGGAACTATGCAAGCACTTTTTTTCCCTCAGAGAAATTTGATTTTAAATAGTATCTGATCAATTTGGGCATAATGCTAACCTAGCTGAGTCCAAGGACAAATGTTTACGAAGTCTGAAACTTGGCTGAAGGTTGCTGAAGCGGCAGCAGCAACGGACAGAAAACTGTCTGCACCGAGAAGTGTCAGTGGTTGTGTTTGCACAACCTCCGGTGCACTGCAGCACAAGGGAGTCTCATTCTCTTGGTGCTGCTACGGTACAAATAAACGTAACAGGAACAAAAAATCTTCAGGTTGCAATGTTGAAACACCTGTTTCTGTGCCAGCTCTATTTCTCCATCCCTGCATGGGAAATTGCCTGAGAAGATAAAGTCCTTTTATGCCTTGAGAGCAGCTGACCACCTGCAGATGCAGAGAAAGACTTTTTGCCTGTGCTCATGTTAAGCTGACTGCAAGGCACAGGCAGTCTCCTCCAGGGACTCTAGAGTTGTTACAAACCATGAACAAATCTTGGGGGTTTCTTCAGTTTCCTGAAAAGTAAGATGAAATTAATTTCATATTCCTATCCACCCCACAGTTTTAGATTAATCGCCGGCATTAGGGGAAAGAAAGAATGGTCTTGTGATTGAGATCAAGTTTTCAAGGAGTTGGGTTCTCAGATGGGTGATGTTCTTGCTTTCAGTGGCCAAACGAAGAAACAACAGGAATTCTTGTTATCTTGTTAACAATGTCAAAGAAAACTGAATGAGCTTTGAACACTCGATGAGATAAATGCTTATAAGTCTCTGCAGAAATGCAAAGTAGTAATAATTCTGGACTCATCCTTCTCCCTGGTTTTCCAGTGGGTTCTCTCCCTGCCTTGCTCCTGTTCCTGCATCGTACCCTTACATTGCCTGAGATACACCGGTGCAGCTGACTGGGTACCGCTTGGCAGCACAGTGTTCCCTGTGCTGCTGCTTCTTTTGCCGTGATGTTGGGAAGCTCTCAAAAGAGTTAATTTTTTCGTTTCTACTACCTGTTCACTATAATTTGTAAAGATTTGATGGTGAAGTGGTGCTGTCGTTGAGCAGTATAGTGTTGCCTTCTCATTAGATTATTGATGGTTTTCTGGGGAATTGAGGCATAAACACACCATCAAGGATGAGCTTTTATTGTTGTCACAGAACCTGCCCTGAAGTAAAATCATCTACTTCCCAGCTGGCTTTCAGCTCCACTTGCTTATAATTTTTCACCTGCTATTAAAACTTTGAGATGTATTCCTCTTTCACTCAACCATATCTTTTTTTTCTGTTGTTGTTTGTGTTTAGCATTTTGGGCTAGGGAAAAACAGAAGAACCCGTGCACTTTTATTTAAGTTGGCAAGAATTAAGGGTTCGGTATACCTGGTGTTTCCCAGCCATCAAGGTGTCCTGTGCCCTTGTCTCTATAGTCAGCTGTATGTTGCTTTTAAGTGCGTTGTTTTCAGTGGTAGATATTGAATTCTTTAGTGTTTGTGTAAGAATGAGGGACACATTTCAGAATATGCTCCACGTGAATTTATAAACAATGTGTTGTAATTATGGTAGTCTATTTTATATGGAATAATAGGGCTTGATTTCACTCCATGTGCAATAGCCCATAAAGTGAGGACAGCAGTGTGAAACTGGTGAAGATCAAACAACAGGAGCAGATCTACTGAAGTTATTAACTCATAGAATTATATTTTTTTTTATTCATTCACTCCATCTCCTTACAGGCAATAAATACGTATTCTCACTGTAGATCTCCAGTGTTTACCCCAACACAGCCTAAAAGGTTCCCAAATTTCCCCATGCTCATAGGAATGTTATTTCCAGGGGGATTCAAGACATTCTGTGTATGATTGTTTGGTTTGGGGATTTTTTATATTTTGATCAAACTTTCCTTTTCTAACTTTATTCTCCATACTCAGGCTTGTGCATTCTTGCATTAGTAGAGTCCCAGTGGCACAGACACTTTGGACAGCAGCAGGTTTTATCTATTTGGTTGCATTACCTGGCGTCGATGTCACAGATCTTTTAGGCCATTTTTCTGAACTTCCACATCTGAATAATTTTTAGCATTTCTGCTGGAATTTTATAGTTAAAGAAATCTGGACTTGCAGTCCCACATGACCAAAGCAAAGGTTTCATGAACTGATGAGAGGCAGAAAGGGTACCTTGCTGCCTGCATGAGCCCTTTGTGTAAAAACTGTTCATTGCTCTTGTATAAAATTTAGTTTCTTCTACATATATACACTAAACAGTAATAATGATGTGCATTTGATGTTACTTCTACATTTTTCAAACCTATAGCACGGCACAGCAGCCAACATTATGGGTCTCATGAATTCATTCATGCTTCTGTATGTGAACAGAGTAGTGTTTGGGATGGGTTCAGTGACTGAAATCTGAGCTCAGCCTAAGGTGTTTTTTTCTTAGTCTGCTTTTGAAATGGTTCTGGTCCAAGAGGTGCTCTAACACAGATTCAGTTAGCACATTTCACTTGCGGGAGGCTAATTTGACTCTGACAAGAACAGACAGTAATGCAATGTCTTTACTTTCCTATTGACTACACAGCAGCCTGGCTGAGAGAGGGTTGTTTTAACTGCACCTTTGCAAAGCAAAGCAAGTGACAGGTTTAGAAATCCTGTTCAAGTCCTGCATGTTCAGATCTGCCTCGTACCTCCTGACGAACTAAACTGGAAATAAAAAGACAACGTCTGTGCAACTCCAGGAGAAGGTGAGTTTAGGCCAATGTGAAAATCTGTTATGTTGGAAGCGAGTGGTGGTATGAGCAGCTGGGGTGTGGGTCCCAGCTTGGAGGAGGTGGTGGGCACTCTATGAGACTCAACAGTGACTTGGCTTAGCCAAACTCCAGCAACTAAATGGGGCAGAGAGTCTAACAGCTGCCTCTGCTGTTTCCAGTCTGCAGAGCATGGGGCCGTCATCATCCCGTGCTGTCACAAGTGCTTTTTCATGTGTGTGAATCATTCACAGACATCCTGAGTGCAGTGAAGCTGACTGTAAATTGCTTGATAGGTACACACATGTTCTCTCCTCATCCGTGTTACGTATTAGGTGCTTCTCGTTCTCCTCACACTTCAGGTCTTTACTCCATTCCTGTTTGCATCATGTGTCTTGCATCCACCTCTGGCATCATTGCATTTTGTTCTCCAACTCCTCCTATTTGTGCTTTTCATTCTGCTTTACTAACAGAATCTTTTTTTGGTGATGTGATCATTCATCTTCCTTTCATCTTTTAAAATCATATTTTGGCCAGCCCTGAACAGTTTGAAAGGTTAGATTTTTTTCTACCACCATGCCTGACAACCAGATACACTTGTGGTCTTCTAATGTTTAAATTTAGTGAAGTTTCAAGTGGGACTAAAGGACAATTTGTTTTTGCATGTTTTTCATATCTACTTCTCCTTCCTAGACATAGAAGAATCATTCATTCCCAGTTCTTATGTTGGCTTGATTTAGTCAAATTCTGTGGAGTGCAAAAGGGTGGTGGATCTTTGCCTATTCTCTCTTTCACTCAGTCCTCTCCTCACTCATCTCATGGATGGACAGATCCATAAGAAATAAGGAGGTGGAAACTGAGATCAGGGAGGAGATCAGCCCTCCCTGAGTGATGTTTCAGGACCACAGAGCCTTAGGTCATTTTTCCTTCCTTGATCATGGATAATTAGATAGCTGGGTTTGCACATTTTCTATCTGTCTAAAGCTGAGCCATGGGAGCAGAAGAGGAGGCTTATGTCTTGACAGATGCTTGTGGTCATGCTGGACTCAAAAAATCCTGTTGCACAACATATCTTCAGTTAAATCAGAGATGGAAACAGTGAGGTGTTACCTCCCAAGCCAGGGGGACATTTACAAAAGTAGCTATCCACACTGTCCACGCATGTTCCACTGCCGCAGGGGTTGGATTTGCAGTCATTAATATCTTCCTGGCAAAATTCCCCATCAAATCCATTTGGACATAAGCACAGGTATTCACCAAGGCCTGGAGGGAATTTAATATTAGTAACACATGTTCCACCATTGAGGCAGCTGCAGGGCTTCACTCCAACCTGAGGAAAGCAAAAGGGAGTCATGATAAGATTCCTCCAAATAATCACACCTGAGAGGTATATTCTTACCCTTTAGGAAGGGACAGATTTGCAGTGCAAACATGTTATCTTATTTATGGTTATTTTTTCTAACCATTCTCCTTTGTCTAGATAGATGGTCTCACATTCAGCATACTTATTTATTTGACTGAAAGCTTGACTTTAAAGGGATATTTTTCTTCATCATTTAGGGGCACATTCTAACTTCTTACCAGAAAAAAATAAATCCTGTTTTCTATAACAGCAGTTTTTACATAGTATCTAAGGGCAAAATGTGTTCCTTATTCTTCAAAGAAGAAATGAAAAATCTTTTCTCTTTGCCTGCCTGCTTTCCTTACAGTTTCACACAACAAACAGCTCCCAGGCAGGAACATGACTGTGGCATTCCTTTGCTGGTCTCTCTCTTCAGGGAAGAGAGGTCCCTACTTGTATTTCACCTGCATACAAGAACAGCATTCCAACAGATTCAAACCTCTGTATTATCTCACCTAGTTAAACATAGGTCTGGTTTGAAATGTTTCCATTAAAACTGTATTTAGACTCTAGTTTTCCCTTTGCTTGTGGGTTCAGCAAATTGGTATTTTTTATGATAGTGGTTTGAATGAGTTAAAATAGGGATCTTCAGGAATGACAGTCTTTCCTTACAAAACTGTTCTTATGTCAGGAGTCTGCATCCCACTTTATTAGCTCGTCCTATCCCAGGATTAATGTTAGGCTATACAATAAAGACAAAGCAATGCACCAGCTCTGCCAAGAAACTTAAAGTGTGGAGTAATGACATAAGAGCAAGACATCCGCTAAAAATATCATTGAGAATGAATTATAATCTCCCTTTTATAGCTAAAACTTGGTCTTTTATGTTATATGCTTTTTTTCTGCAATCCAAATGCAGAATGTGAATTTTAAAGCAGATTAATGAACCATTAAAAGGCTCTGCAAGAGTGTTCTTTGAAATCAATAACACTCTCTCTTGTTCCTTGTATATATAGTTTCTATGGTCTCAGAGATATTTAATCCATTAATGATCATTATTGCTGTGCTGGATAATATACACTTATGAGGAAATAGCTGAAGTCTTCGTTTTCGAGACAGAAACAAATTATTAGCTATAATGACAATTGCACCAAAGCAATGGCATGATAAACAGGTTTGGTTTGTTTTTTTCTTTTAAAGTGTTCATTTCCTTACCTCAATAGAGTATCTGCTCTGTGCATTGCATTCGTCTGACACAGTGAATTCAAAGGTCTGCATTTCTTCTGAATCAACTTTCCAGATAAGAAGACCAGCAGGAGAGAGCCTGGCATCCTGTGGCCCAGACTCTAAGACGAAGAGCACAGCTGACCCTTCGGGATCCACTGCTATTAACTGGTAAACAAAATTCTCACCAATAAATGTCAGCAGCTGGCTGGAGGGGGCCTGGAACACAGGAGGCAGGTTGTCTAAACAGCAAAAATGAAACCAAGATTACAAAAGTTCCAGTTTCTCCCATGTAAAGTTTCACAGCGTGGGTCTCTCTAGGACTGCTCTCAGGGAAAGGTACAGAATGTACCCCGAGAGTGACAGAGGAAGCAATTTAGATGTTAGAGGCAGCACATGGCTTCACCCAAAAGTACACCCTTTTCATCCTCTATTTTTCATGCCATATACTGAACTTTTCTCCTATACTGAACTTTGATTACTTTTGGTGTTAGCTGAGACATGGGAGGAGATCAGACATGACTTCTGTAACCTCCCACTGGTCCCCCAGTTCTTAATTGTATTTCTAATACTTACAGATAGATTTTTATTCTATCTACCACTCTGTCATCTATCCATTTAAATATAAGTAAACTCAATTTTATAATTATGAATGACAAATGAATTGGGTGGGCAGCTCCGGGGGGAAGGGGACAACAACGACTTTTGTGTAATTCTTCCGTTGAATAGACTCTCCTGTCTATACACGTGAGTAGTAATTAAGCCTGAGCAGTTTGTCTGAATTCAGTTGCACATTTCATGAGGAATAAAGGTCTTTTCAGTGCCAGCAGAAGTACGTCAGTGATGCTGAGACTGTCTATCCCCCGTGAAGTAGTGCATATCATGTCACCATTGGCATTGCTTTTTCTAGTGGTGCTGTTTACATTCAGTATTTCCTTAATGAAGAAAAAAGCCTAAATATACAAGGCTATTTTACAATAGAAGACAAACACTACTTGAAGATACTTACAATATAAATAGGTAAGGAGGACAAGGTAGAGAAAAATATTGCATTTTTTAATTAGTAACCAAGGAAAAGTAAGATCGGATGAGTACCCTGAGGTGACAGCAGCTCTGTTGCAGGGCCAGGAATTTTGTCTCCATGTCCTAAACCTCCTCAGTCTCAAGCCATCTTTCCTCTTTAACCAGCAGTACAAATTGACATGTATTGATATTTAAAGGAATCTTCTCACATTGTCATTTGGCTGTAGTTATGTTTAACTTAAAGTACATTTCTAATACTGAGGATTAATTTCAACCCATGCTCTAAAATTATAAACCATATATGAGTTCTTATAAGGACTGCATGTGTCCTTGCATTATGCTTGTGGGAAGACATCATTATGGGTTTTTTTGTGGTGCATATCCTTTTATCAAACTTTGCTTTCCATAACATGCCTCATATTATGCAATTATTTAAATGTGTCTCCCCACTCATTGCTGCTGTGCTATCAAGAGCTTTCTAAAATGCTTGTCCAGCAGATTGTCCTGGCATAACTGTTGAAAGCTTCCATCTATTAATTTACCTTTTATTTCCCAGACACTCAAACCATGGAGCCCATAAAAGTTGTGCCCAAAGTAACCAATGAAATATTGATGCTGGGTATGCATTTACAGATAAACACAAAGGTGTTAACTGGATGGAGGGTAACCAGAAGCTGTAGACACAAAATAACATAAAATCAGATATTCTGAAAGTAGTTTGTGATGAAGGGTGTTTCATTCCACAGAGATCTCCTTGCCATCCAGTGTGTATATATATCTCTCTACGCTCTCCCAAATAATGCAAACTTTTAAAAAGTTTTTTGCAATTTTGAAAACAAGTCTGAAAAAACATTTCTTTTCAGTATTTTAAAATTTCATAATTAATAAAATGTGAACAGTGATCTGTTTCAGATTTCCCAAACCACTTCTAGCTTTATAAGTTCCAAAACAAACGCACTTTTCCCCTTTTAAGCCATTTTCTGAATTTTAAAATCAAACTGTCTTGGTATGAGTATTGATATGGTATGAGTCTGTCTATATAGCAATCGGGGTCAGCTCATCCCTAGAAACGTTGCTGCTTTGGCTGACACAATGGAATGATGGAAAGGGAGCAAGGTTGGGGAGTCACAGATGATTTCTCTCCTTAGATTAAACTATATCCCTATATATATATATAACCAAATACATAGGTTATATAACCTATATAACCAAACCTAAAAAAGTTGGTTTTTCCTTTCAGGTGTACAAGCTCTTTTTCAGGTCTGGCTTTCCCATAGGCATTTTAATTACTCATCCAAGTAATATTCAATGGGATTTTTAGTTGGTCAACACTTGGGATGGATCTTCCTACAACTCTTCCTGATGGAGGGGTTTAAATTCCAAAAGCCGGATCTTTTAGGACATAACTAGAGGTGTAAGTTTTTAAATAGAGAAAATTCAAGGTGGCTATCGTGGAATAGGGATTAAAAGGACTCATGAACAACTCTCTCCCTTCTTATTGTGTTCTTGCTTCCAAAATTGTTTTCAGACTACTTGTGGCTTCTTGTGTTGCTGGAAACTGTTGGGTCCTTTCTGGTCCTTCTCAAGGGCCTTTCTGTCACCTTGGAGGAGAGCGTGTCTGCTCACCGCTTTCCTCAGCAGTGTCTCCACTGGAGCTATGTGCTCCAGCCACTGTGATACAGCTCTCGCCGTTTCTGCTGCCATACCTTGCACTCTCTAGGAGCCTCTGTCCCTGAGCATCCCCAGCTGTTCCCCAAGGACAAGAGCAATCTTCCTCTCCTTCCAGAAGGGTCCTGCTGACCTAGTCACCCTAAAGGAATATAAAACTGCAAACAAACAAAGCAAACTGGTCCTGTCACTCACATACCTTTCTGTAATTTGCTTGTGTTTACAGAACCTAAAAGTGCAGAGAAACTATTTCTAGAGCCAACACATGAATCTACATAAAAGCAGTAATATAATCGTCATATTGACCAGATGCAAATATGCTCATGTAAGTGGGGAGATGTGCTGTGAGGATAATGCTGTGAGAAACATGTGTTATCCCTAAAGCATGCGGTAAGTAATGGCTGTCATTTACTTACATTACATTTCAAAAGCTCTGTTTGAAATCTGGAATTTACACTGGGGATGTAGACATGAAAAAGCTATGATTAAGTCCTCAGCATTCAGGAGGTGCTTCAAAAGGCAGCCCCCTCCATGACCCCTGCCACCACAGCTGCAGAAGGAGCCTTTAGGTTCCGCAGCAGTGGAGGTAATGAGTGGCTGATCCCTGTCACTTAGACTCCCTGCCAAGCCAAGGTGTTTTGTGTGGCATTTCATAGGATTTGGCTCAGGGAAAGCAAACAGTTCTTCCAGGTATCAAAAATATACACTAGCGGTTTAAAAACAGTGTTTTCCCCAAAATCAGTCCCTTAAAGATTGGTACCTGCAAGATGATGAGAGAGGTATTTAGGGTCCATCACCTTTAGCTGACAGAATTGGGCACTGTGTGGGGCACTGGCATATCAAATGTTCATTTTCAGTTTTTTCTAATTTGAGATTTGTCAGGTTTCAGCCGGAACAAGACACATGCCCAGATGCACAGAGCATGCAGTGGAATACTGTCTATTTCTGGTCAGTCTGCATTTCTGGTGCACCCAGTTGTTCCCAGTGCAAACTGTCCAGTCCATGCTCACTGAGCAAGATGGATTCATGTTAGTCAAATGAAGGAACAAAGTATTTCATAGACCGAGTCACAAATTTCCAGAGAAGTGTTTTTAAATCTTAGAAAAAAATGTCTTACTTTCATTAATAGACCAAGTGAACTTAGAAATGCCAGGTTCACAGAGAAGACAAGGACTGGTAGGGCTTGACTCTCCTTCGCCGTAGCAAAGTCCATCTATATTGCAAGTATTCTCCTGCCAAAAAAAGGGAGATAAAAATGGGTGGGAGTTCAAGGCAAGGAAAAAAGAAATGAGATAGATAAGAAATTAGCAGTTAATATTCTGGAATAAGCAGAAGCTCACTTGTCTCTTGAAACAGTAAAATGGTAGCAAAAAACCGCTAGTACTTTCTCCTGACAGGGAGAAAACAAGACATGTAGGTTTTCCAGTTTCAGTTTGAGATCCTTGTGGCTTTGAACGTTTTAGCTTAGAAAACATGTGATATTGCTTGTCATAAGTGACTGCAACAGAATATGATTTTTTTTTTCATTTTCATGTTTATGTAGTGCATGTGATCATTATTTCCAGCTGTGACTTTTAATATGATGATGCTTAGGTAAAGCTCAAAAGTGAGCTCCATGAGACTACCAAAAACTGAGACTGGATAAAAGCTCTGTTTGAAATCTGGGAATCCTGTTCTGGTAATTTAATAATTTCTGGAGGTTCTTCATAAAAATATGAAAAAGCAATGCTATAAAAGCAGAATAAAGAAGTGCGTTAGATGTAAGCTTCCATGAGATGTAAACCAGATCTGAACCCGTAGGTGGTGCCGGGTAGGGCAGGACATCCCAGCAGCAGCTCATGTGGGGCACTATGGGCACAGCAGCCTTGGGTGCCCACCTGGTCCCCTCCTAGTTAGGGTGGCCACCAGGGCCAGGGAGGCCTTGACTCTGCCACATGGACTGAAGACACTTGGGTTGTCTGAGAAGCTGACACAGGGACATAATTAAAAGATATCATTAACTATCTATGCCAGGGAAAAGTCCTATGGCAGAGTCGTTCCTCGTGCTTTCAGCCCGTGTTGGGGCACACCGGCAGATGGGACTTTGTCTGCCTGGCTTTGCCGATTCCCGGCAAAACGTGGGGTGCTGTTGGGAACCCCGGGGTGCCGTCGCAGCAGTGGGGCAGCAGGAGAGGGAGCTGCCAGGGCCAAAGGCGTTTTTCCATCTCCCTTCCCTCGAATGCACATCGCTTTTCAGAGGCTGATGTGTGCCCTCGTACTGGCCCTGCGGTTTCTGCCCACTGCTTCATTAGTTTCTCAAAGTTCTTTTCCAAAGTATATTAGTGAGTACTTTAAATAATACTGCTTTAAGATTAATGGGTAAGGTAGAGAAACAAAAAGGACTCTCATAATTGCCCTGACATGATAGCATGTGGCAGACCTTCAACATTAAAATCTGGATGTTAATTAGATTTTATTACATTGTTTTCAAAGGCTTGATGTTCTGATGAAAAAGATGAGGGTTTTTTTCTGATGTGATAGCATGGTACAGAATGGGATCCATAAAAGGACACAGATTGTGAAATGGCCTGGTATAAAATGTCCCCTAATTGAAACATTTTTTTTTGTCCCCTTTTCTGAATGCAATTTAGGTATTCTGAAGTAATGTTATAAGAGGGGTAATTAGAACGTGGTCTGATGCAGTTGGAAGCCGAGTTCAAATAGTCCCTTGAAGCATCTTAGGATAGAGATTGTTACAGTCCCTGGAGACCACCAGCGCATGGAGAGAACGTACGTATTTGTGAGTTTTGAAAATGTAGGAGCAAGGAAAGCCTTCGACAAAAAAACCCCACACTAGCTTTAATTGAAATGGCTCAGACACAATTATTTTAATCTGAAATTTAAGTGGTTTGGCTGTACCGGGCCGGTGCTGCGGGCGCTGCCCCCGGGCGGGCCGGAGCCCGGGCCCGCCGGCTCCCAGCCGGGCCCGCCGCTGGCCGCGGCCGAAGCCCCCGGCACGGCAGGGGACAGCGGGAGAAGCCGGCACCGCCCCGGCGGGACGGGAGAGAGGAGCGAGGCCCCGGCAGCGGAGCGGCCCCGCGGCACCCGGGGCGGGCGGCGGCGGGGGGGGCTCCCGGCGCCGGAGCGGAGCCGCCCCCGGGCCCGCGGGCAGCCCCCGGCCGGGCGGGCCGTGCCCCGGGGCCCGCGGAGCCCCGCGGGGGAGCGGCCGTGAGGAGCCCTCCCGGGGCGGGGGCCGGGGGGGAGGAGCCCCCCGGGGGGCCGGGGGTGTTCCTGGCCGCCCCGCCGGGCCGGGCCCGGGGCTGGTGGCGGGCGGTGGCCCCGTGCCGGGACCCGGCGAGCGCTGCCCGCGGCCCGGGAGCCCCCCGAGCCCCCGCTCTGCCCGGCCCGGCGCGGGGGGGGGGGGGCCGCGAAGCGGCGCGGCCCACCGCAGGGGCCCGTAAAATCATTTCTATTTACCGATTTATTTGAAAAAGATGTGAAGTTTCTTTTTGTGTTGGTACCCGGTGTGAGCGCTGTTTTCCCATTGGCATTGAGAGCAGGGGGGGAGGTGAGACGAGATACACCTGATTAATCTTCATTGTATAAAAACACAGCCCGGTGGTCTCTGGGCACTCACACTGGCCTCAGGGCGGGAAGGCAGGGTCAGCACATCCTAATATCCCACCTGACACCCTCCAACAAAAGTTTTCTTTGAAGCCCTGGTGAAAACCAGCAAGGCTGACTAACACGGCTCCATGGAAAATAAGGCCCAGGAAAGTTTGTTTTTTTTTAAGGGATGAGGGATGTTACACTAATAAGTCCATGGGAAAGCAGAGGCTTATGGTGCTCTCCAGGCAGTTCCTGGCATGTTGGCAGTTTAAAATGTGGCCAAAACCAGACTTTGGATTACAGTTCTGAAGCTGTCAGAGTGCTATATGTTCACACTTAGCAGTGTTTAATGTAAGCAAGAATGTTTTATGTTCTCTCAAGGGTGTTTTCACATGACAAAAGCTGTATAACAGGCATCTTCATATACCTCTTGCTAAGGCGGAAAATGGGTATAGAAATGATATACCTCACAGCTGCGGTGCCCTTGCCAGCAGGCACCTCGCGAGTGAAGCTAAGCTGCCTTTCGGGGAGGGTCCTCAGCTTTATTTACTCCATTTACAGCTGCAAAGTATAAATATGGTCAGCCATGGCCTTTCTGGAAGCGTCTGTCTGAGAAAGGTCCGTCATAAAGTGTGCTCTATGAGGTATTCATAGCCCACGTAAATACGAAAAAAAATAAAATATCACAGAGAGATTGTGAAAGAGAGAAAAGTGTTGGGCTGTGCAGCTGACCTATGAAACAGATTTTCTTCTTCTAAAGCCGTTATTACGCGCAGTACATCAAAGGGAGGGAGAGGGCTAAGGAAGAGATGAACGATCCGTATTAAACCTTTATGATCTTTAAATTACCTTTAATTTACAAAGTCCGGTTGGATGGAATTGGCAGGCCTGGCAGACCGCGTCGTACAGGGTCAGCACTCTGGAATTACTGTACTGGAAGCCATCGTTAGTGATCTAAATGATACAAAAATCATCCTTATAAGTAATAATGTTCCATATGGAGACTGTCTGCTCATTTTTGAGCATATACCGTTGCCCCCTTGAACTGGATGCTTGCCAGAGAGATAAATTAAACCACTTGTGAGTGGCTGTGCTGCAAGCTAACAAATTGCTTAATGCTCCAAACTGGAAACTATTCATTAATAACCAAAAGATCTTTCGGCTTAGCTGGCATTCAACTTTTCTGATTGCTGTTAGTTGTTTTTTTTTCCACGTTTTTTTTTACCATACAATCGTGCAAACCATATTCAAGTATGACAAGGGGGTCTTTCAAGGAATTGTGAAGTGAAATTAAGATTTTATTTTAGCTGAAATTCAGGACCACTTTTGTACTAATGGCAAATCAGTAAGTAAAACCCTTGGGGTAAAAAAAAAAAAGAAAAAAGAAAAAAAAGAAGAACATGCATATTTTACAGGTGATTTTAAATTAATATTAACAAAAATTGCTAGGGTGGATAATACCAGAGAACAACAGTCCCATTTCCATAGGAAGTTATATTAGAACAGCCACTTTCTGTCCCAGCTTACAATTCCCTGTACCTTTAGGTAATTTAGAAAGCCTTAATTTAGTGTGGTGTTTTTCGTATGTGAATGCTTACACAATAAGGAAGTGTTAAGTAAGTTTATATTTTAATTTTTTTACAATACAAATGAAAAGATACCAGACAGGTATAGAAAGGATTAGCTTTTGAGAAAACATTGACTCTTGAAACGTGTAGATGTTAAAGAACACCCCAAAACCCTGCCGAAAGCCATGCTGTAAACACTGATGAACACCAGCAAGTCAGGGTTTTTTTAGGTTTTGGCTTCTTACAGTTAAACTAAAGCTGCTGTTTAGTAGATCTCACAAGTCCTTTGCTTTGGATGGGTCAGGTACCCCTCTGTCCTCTTGCTATAAAAACAACCCCCAAGCCCTCCTCCATCTCTCCTGTGACCTTGAAGCTGAAACATCCTCGGTCCTTTTAAAAGGGACTTTTACAAGATCAAGTGTATGAAGCTAAATTAATAAACTGTTTCAGCTCACAGAAAGAATGTATGTTACATTGAACAAAGATAACTAGAAGTACAGAAAGAAAAAAATAATGTTTCATAAAAAGCACTGATTATCGTAAGTTCACTAAGAATGATCGGAAAGCTCATAGAACTTGATACAGTAGATATGCCCACAGTATCACATTTGATGGTTCTCAGCTCAAAATGCACTGCAAGCTGAGTGTTTATATCTGCAGAAACCAACACAAGGAGATAAACAGGCAGTATTCATGGATATTCATGATCTGAAATTGTGGAAGGGAAACCACTTTCTTTGACTAATTTTTATTGTTCCAAAAATTCAGTAAAATTCATCGGTGTAGCTTTAAGGAAAAACATAGTTCTTTCCTGGGCACCATATTCAGCTGAGTTATTAGACTATTATGTGTTACACTACAGGTAAAAACTCTTTTAAAAGATGTAAAGAACTTATCCTGCAGTTTGAGAAAAGAAAAAAATAAAACAGGTAACCCCCTTCCAGACCTGCTCTTCACTGAAAGGCAATGCTTATTGGCAGCTAGACTTCCATTAAGAATATATTATTCCTAATGCAATTTACTTTGCATTTAATTTCATTCTTTTACCACAGCGTCCAATATTGTCTCAATGCTAATAATGGGTGAAGAAATGGGTAGACAGGGAAAAATACAAAAAGCTATAAAATTGCACTAATTGTTCTGTCTGAAGTCAGCATTGTGATTGAAATGTAACTCTTGCCAATTTGATTTTTTTTTTTAATCTGTATTTTTTTTCTACATTCTATTATAAACATCCATTTTGGTGTCTTTTTAGAATTGGGTTGGTTTATAGCCATTTTAATTGTTTTTCCATTAGTCACCTTAGTGATGTGGAACAAATACTTCAATGAGACCTAAGCTGAGCAAACCTCTCTTCAAATTTGGTTGGCCATTAAAAGCCAAAGATGCCCTTAGAGTTGTGCCTTGATTGCTTGAACATACATATATCATCTGGAAAGAAGGAGCCACTTCTGGACAGACAGTCAGGACAATCAGGAATTTTGTCACTTCTGCTTGAAGTATTTCATTCATCATGAAACAATCTTAGCTACTTGTATCACTCATAATCCACATAGAGTTTGACTTGTTCAGATGTTTGTAAATGAAAAATGAAAGCTGTACAAACTTGCTGAATTCAAATTCAGTTTCTGCCTTACTGGCTTTTTAACAAATATTTTTTCTGCTCTTGACAAATACAGGCAACGGTAATGACTTGAGGATAAGCGAGAGACCTGCTTCCCAAATTAGATAAGTGCCTGCCAAGCTCTTTCACCTCTTCACCCAGGCATCTGTGTGGACAGCCCAAG
Source organism: Falco punctatus (assembly GCF_963210335.1). Taxonomy (NCBI): domain Eukaryota; kingdom Metazoa; phylum Chordata; class Aves; order Falconiformes; family Falconidae; genus Falco; species Falco punctatus. Next base: position 37,263,032 of record NC_137588.1, read on the forward strand.
TCATCCTCTGCCCAAGCAGAAGTTTGTATTTTGATATCTAAACTAATTATACCAAAGGCTCTAGGGTAGCCCCGTGTACTTTCTTATCTATGTTCGGCAGCATGTCATGGAGAGAATGAGCAAAATCTGAAACATGAATACAAGAGCAGATAAAATGAAAGAGCCCTGAGAAGAGCTTGTCAAGCCCCTGTTCCCCTAACGTCGGTAGCGAAAAAAGCTTATGTGAAACTTTGCTGATTCCTCTGAAATTTGATTTGGGAAGGGGGAGAGATTATGAAAATATTGAACAGTGATATTTCCAGAAAGAATTGTTTTGATATTTGGTTCTGAAAGATCCTTTACCTACATTTTAAGAAGTATCTATTAACATAACACAGAAGATCAATGTTGCAGTAAGTCTTATCAGGAATTTTCCAAAGCACGAATTTTTGAACATCTGTGGAATTAGTTTCAAATCATTTTTTATCTTGAAAAGCTCTGTCGTTTTGTTCTCTGTGCTGCCGTGTAAGGCCAGCTGCCTTTGAAACAGCACTGAGCTCTGCCTTCCCAATTCGATCAGCAAAAGGATCCACAGGAGAACTAGGATTCACATGGGGACTGAGATGATTTAATTGTGCATTCACTGCATAGCCATCAACCTGTTTTTTCTGCAGGATTTGAAGGGGAGCGAAAGGGCAGAAGGCTTACAGGTGCAGATGTTTTCTTGAACTTAAGTGCAAGGAAAGAGACATTCTGTATCTGTTTTGAGGGGGGGGGGGGGGGAACGAGAAAAATTGTACAGACCTCCTCAGGGCTGAAAGGCAGCACTTGAAAGCAAACTGCATCTTAATGCAGCTGAGCTGTGAGGAAGCTGTCCTAGTTACACTGGAGAAACAGCCCTGTGCACATGCAAAAATGTTAGCTGTCCTCCTGGGCCAGGAAACTCCAGGGCATCTCCCGCTCAGATCCTTCCATCATGAGGCAGCATTTCATCTCATGGTTGGCAGAGTTCAATATCTCTTTTGAGAAATTTTGGAGCCCTGAGCGGAGGAACTGCCCTCCTGGTTCAGCCTTGGTGTTTGCCCAAGGTACTCACCCTTGGTGCCTGCTGTCTGACAGCACCATCTCCAGAAAGATGGTCCAAGGTCCACCCCAGCAGCCAGCAGCCAGGCTCTGCTCCCACAGAGATCTTACGCTAATCTTTTAAAACACAACTGCCTATCTATTTAAAATAAATGAGTAGCTAGAAAATGCACACCAGCAAATATCTTTCCGCTTCCCCTAAGGCACATGGCAGCACGTGTCTCTGGTCTGGGGTACAGACAGCTGCGGGGTACAGGAGAGGCAGGAAGTGTTTTATGCTTTTCATTTTTACATGCTGCAATTTTCAAAATACATCTGCACTTTTCCTACAATGGCAATATATTTGTCTCAAGTATAGAGCCTTTAAACGATCTCAGTCTTATAAAACCCAACCAATCTACAGAAAATAACCATCCAGGCTGAGAGCAAGACCAAGGGTACCAGGCGCAGGGTCAGTAAGACACTGATTTCCTGGGAATATTCAGAAAGTAGGTATCATTTTGTGAATAAAAGGTGCTAAAACTGCAGCAGAGAACCTGGCATGAGCAGGTACTGCACAAGCTTCTTCCTGCAGTTATTCAAGGCCAAGTTTGTGCCCATGATACCCCTGCTCACGTGCCAGCCCTTGCTTGCAACCAGGGCATCAAAGCTGTCTTACACTCCCTGCCTAATCAGGAGTTTGAGCTGGGATTTCCAGAAATAAAATACTAATGATTAACAATTGATTAGTACAACTGCATCAATCTCAGGTGATTACCTGGAGAAGTGATTGTAATTTGCACTTTCAGATTGCCTGTAAAGATAAGGGTTTTTTAACTTATATTGGTTTGGTTGGTGGTTAGTTTTTTTCCCCTACATGACATTAACATGAGTAATTCTACAGGCATTTTCATTTCTGAAGGGAAGAAAACTGTGCTTTGCATTTTAATTTACTATGACTACTGAATTTCTCCTCCTAAATAATTTCTTAGAAACATAAGAAATTCCTACTTTCACTTGCCATCTTGCAAACGGCTCATCACCGGCCACAAAGTGCACAGCCTCTGTCTCTGTAATGTTCGGGAGAGGAATCTGGCAGTCAACAGCCTCAGAGCTGAGAAAATCCGCTTTTGTGGTTTGTTGTTCTCTTGATATCCATTCACCATTGAGATGCTACAGTAAAACAGAAGGAGAGTGCAGAAACTGAAGGCTCGTATAAAGAAATTCCAGTTGTCAACATATGTTTGTATTTCTAATTAATAATATAAAGCATTTCCAGATGGATTATTTAAAAGAAATGATGCTGTTACTATAGCCACAGTAAAGAGCAAACCATGCTCATCTATGCAGGCAAGTGGTCTATTGATTTAGGAAGTGCCGTGATCTGCGCTTGGGCTGAGCAACTGGGATGAGGCAGTATAATGTGATGGAGCAACTTTGTGTTTGCTTCTGGAGCCAGCTCATTGCTCCTTGAAGGTGGTGTCAGCTATTACCTAGATCGGCTGCACAAGACATCACTGCTTGTTAAAAGCCTAGGGAGCCCTAAGCGGGCATGGTAGGCAAATCTCAGCTGTGCCTCTTTAGCATGGTAGCACTGAATGGGAATCAGGCTGAATGTCTTTTATGAGGTGGATTTATGAGATTAATCAAACACTTCATGTCTGAGTATGCTGATACACCAAGCAATTCACCCTGTGTATAGCTGTTTATAGTAAAATTATAGTGTTAGCTGAAGAGGTGGGTTTAATACTCATTAAAACTTCTGATTTGGTACTCAACTATGACTAAGAAAATTCAAATAAAAGCCTCCATAACTATGTTGAGGAAACCTTATATTTAACCACAAAACTTAGTATTCATATGTGTTTAGGAAAACAACCAAGCGTACCAATTCCAGATGTACAGAATGAGAAATAATATTGTGATTTCAGGCTTCACCGGACCACAGTTGAGCTGAACGAAGCAAGAGTTCAACAAAACCCCACAGAGAAAATTAGCAAGAACGCATAGCTGTGCATTTCCAAGAAACCACTCCTGGAAAGGGCTGAGCCTCTCCAGCTCCCCTCGCTCATAGCAAACATATTAGCAATGGGTTTGGAAGGTATTTGCACGCTGCTGTGGCAGCGAGAGATGATGGCGTTCAGCACTGTTTGGGGTAATAAGCTGTAATATAAACATGTCCAAGTTTGACAGTGGTACTTTACGAGCCCATGGGAAGTTGCTTACCATCAGCCTGGTGACCTCACAGTGCAGGTTGGGTGACTCTCTGAAGCCGAGGCCAAACACCCGGATCCTGGTGCAGTCAGAGGCACGGATGTTGCAGAGGCCCCTGTTCTCTAAGCCTGTGATTTCCAAAGCTTGCTCTGAAAGGGTGAGAGATAAAGCTTTAGAGAGTAGCACTTACATGCTGTTCTGTTCCAGTTTACCAGAGATTTTGTTGTTTAGGTTTAATTGTTTTCCTTGGGCTCTTCCTTGCCTCCATGTGAGTTTCCCTTGCAAAGAGGAGCAGCAGTTGTCAAAATGGGAAGCAGCAAATATCCAGTGAATAATTGCCCTGCGCACTCAGTACTGCAGGATGTATCAGTGAACATTATACGACCCATGGAGTCAATTAACCAAGGCCGTGGCTTCACGTTAAAAGGTCTGCGATGGTCATACTGCTGCTGACCCAGGTAACAGGATGGAAGCACAGCTGAGAGAACAGCCTATGCTATGCCATAGCACAGAGAAGCACGAAAATGAGAAGTGGAAATATCTGAAGATGACAATGCTGCTAGGCTCCGCATAATATGAAACAGCAGTGCAAAAGACAGTCCTTTTTTTTTTTCTTTTTTTTTTTTTTCTCCAAAAGTTATGGATGCAATAAAAGTAATGATCCTCAAAGGAATACTTGCTTGCAAGGGTTAAGTCATTAATGGGTGGCACTCAGCTCTGCCCTGTGTCAGCACAAATGTCATGTACCAGCTAAGTTTCACTTAAATCCTATTTTGAGGCCTTAAGTATAGCTTAAGTGATGTACTGCCTGTGCTGCCCCCCTTACAAGGTGGAATTTCACCCATTACTCTTTTAAAAATGTTTTATGATTCTCAGGTAAAGTTTCACTTGTGTTCTGTTGTACTTTGGGTATTCACCATTTAAAATTGCTTGTTGCTTTCATATTGGGTTATTTTTACGAAGTGAAAATGCAAGTTCTTTGGGTGGCAGAATTCATATCTTTAGAGAAGAATATAACTGGGCAGACATTTGCATCGGCACTTGGATAGCACAACACTCAGAAGCTCTCTAATATCCTGCATTGGTAGCAGCAGTCAGGATCATGGTTTTGTATTTTTCCTGATAATATTTGTAGTTCTAATGGTCAGGAGAAGTCACTATGATGACAAATAACACAAAGCAGAAAATTTGCTTCATGTTTCCTGAATGACACTCAATAGCAGGGGCATGACTGGGAGCTCTCAGAGGCAAGTCGTGCACCAGCACAGCATAGTGCAACGTGTTTTCCCTGTTACACGGTGAGGAGAGACTGCTTAGCTTTTGCTCTTCCCTGCCCCATCGCCACTTCCCTGGCAAAGCAACATTGCCCATCAATTTTCTCTGAGCTGTAGCTTATCTAAAACAGAAGCTCTGTGTTGCCTAATATTTTAATGGTACATTGGTTCAGCTCAGATTCAAGGGGTAAAATGCCCTCAGCTGAGTTGATAACCTTCCCCCGCACCTCGCAGTTCCTTTAGGGCTCTGCCATTTAAGCTGCAACCAGGATGAACACAGTTTAAACACTGCGATCCCACCAGACTGCAGCCCATAACAACATAGCTGCATGACTTGTTTTCCCAGGCAAAGGAAGGAAAGCAACATAAATGTGAAAAATACTGAAAAGAATTTTTTCTGCACTTCTGGAAGTTTTCCAGTTTTTCTTTCTTTTATTTTCTTTTAAATTGATTTTATTGCAGCAGTATTAGCAGCACTGTTGGACACTTCGCAATATTTACAAGAAGAAAATGGTTTACGGCTTATCAGCATTCATCGGTTAGTTGTGGATTCCTGTAATGTACAGAACTATTAGTCAGATGTACTGAATGGTTTTGATAAATTGCCTTCTTCTGTGGTTAGTGCATAAAAATAAAAAAAAAAAAAGAGAAAGCTTCATTATGTTTTTCATGAGATTTTAATAGTTAGCCCCACTAGTACTGAGGTAGCTCAGATTGCTTTAACATTTTCATTATCATTGCAGATTTTCAGGCTTCTGTGGGTGAAGTAAAACCTCCTCGCCTGGGAAGGAGCGAGGCACAGGAGTGTGCTCCTGCAGCCCTTCCTCTCCCAGAAAGGCACTCCTAGGTTGGTTGCTTGTTGATGATCCCTGTGTGCTTCCCTGAGGGTTTCCTCGCATCCTTATGAGCATCCTGATGCCACCGCAACACTGTTGTGTCAAGGCCGGGGCAAGATTATTCAGCCTCAATGCTTTTTGAAATGACTTCCAGTATCAGCACAGCATTATGTATTTATTTCTCTCAAACTATTCTGTACACACTTTTGTACAACATCTTTAATTTGATCTAATCTGGAAGAAATACGTTGCTGTATGTGCTTTGGACATCTTTCAAGATTTGCCATTTTGCGGGTTGATCAGGATGAACACGAGGTTTCTTTTTCTGTTGAAAGGGGTGAAAGGTTGTGGAAGAAAACTGCACCTTGTGTTACCTTAAGTTTGGTGAAGGTGGGGAAGGACTGAGCTGCTGTTTGAGTGGGCTTTCTGCTGTTACCTTGGCAGATGTGTCCAGCCATCATCAGCTGGGAGCACGCTAAAGGAGGGAATACACAGCCCATCTGTGGGAGAGACCATATTTAATTTAACGGTCTGTTCCTTTACTTCTGGCCAGCTGCAATGTGATACTGAGGAGGCTGTGGAGTCCCTGTGCAGATTTTCACCAAGACAAAGGCAAAAGTGCAGCGGGTATTGGGAGGAGAGGAAGAAGAGTGAGGAAGTCTGGTGGAAAATGAAAGTTATTATGACTCCTTTTTAAGCAAATGGATACTAGAGCTCAGTAGAGGCAGTACATAACTTCTGAAAATGGTACTTATTTTTATCTAATTGGTTTTGAAAACGAGCTATCACATTTAATGGACGTAGGAATTTTAGGCATTTGTTTTTAATGTGGTTTTCTGTCTATCTTTCCCTCTGCTGTCTAGTTTTGTCATGTATTAGCCAGTTTCAGCCAAACACAGACGGTGAAATCTCAGTGACGTTAGCTTTGGAAACGTCTCCGGACAGCTGGTAGCTGGATGCTTACACCGATCCTGCCCTTGCTGGGGGAAACACAATCCAGGCTCAGCTGTTCATCGCTCCCCGTGTCAGCCGATGGGTAGCTAATAAGCCTGTGCATGGCATACACTCACGGGGCAGAGAGGTGCAGACGTGAGAAGGAAATATTGGGCAGCCTGAAAAACTTCAGCAAAAGAGCTGGAAATGCTGCAGTGGAAGACTGGAGGGGAGAAAGAGAGGAGCAAAGGGAAGAGCTGGGAAATATCAGAAAGGTGAGAGTCAGGGCAAAGGTGCAGATACCCAGAGAAAGCAGAGGTTGTGGAGACCTGGGAGGAATGAATAATGTCTGCGGAGGGGCAAGGTAGAGGCAGGAGAGGAATCTGTGGGAAATCAGGCAGCGCATGGAACAAGCTTGTGAAAAGTATGATCTGTTTATATATTAATAATTTATGTTTAGGAGTGTGAATACCTAAATAGAACAAAATCTGGGACAGATCTTCCTCCTTTTCTCTGTATGGCCTATAAGCAAAAATGTGCTTTGACTCTTACTGGAGGATTAAATACTGAAGCTCAGGGCAGCACATGGTGCTCTGATGGGTGGCAGGGTGCAATCACATTATGGAGGAGGATTTAAGGGGCTGTGTTCACATCCACTGGCTTAGACATGGGCATCCAGATGTATTTCTAATGCCTGGTCTGCACACACACCGAGCAAACACACCAGAAATGCATCTGTCATCTGGTACAGCATCTCACTGGGGCACTGAGCAACAGCAGGAGAGCCTTGGGAAGGAAGCAAAAAAATCTCAACTTTTAATGAAATTGTCTTGGAAAAAAAGGAGAGGGCTCTGGAGGTAAAGGTGGAAAACTGAGAGGCCTCCAGACCTCAGGCAATTAGACAGAAGTAAGGGATCTGTCAGTTTGGTTTGCAATACTTGCATCGTGCCTCCCTTGAGAAACAGGGACCCTCCTGGTCCCTCTGCTTTACTCCCAGTCAGTATGTGCAGTAGTGAATAGTAAGTTCACTGCTGGCCGTGCTGACAGTGCTGTTTCTTCCCATAAGCATTTACATGAGTCAAACCTGACAAGGATCACAGGCTACACAACAGTGTTAAAAAAACCCTGTATAAATACCCGATTGGTTTTACAGATATTTGTTGTAGTGTATTATGTAAATAATAAGTATGCACAGATGTAGAAGTAAAATGGAGACAGTTGACACAAAATCCAGATTTGCAAAACTACACTTTTTGAAGTGTTACTAATGGATGCATGTGGCTCATGTTGGGTTTCTACTTTTGGTTAGAAAAGTGTTCTAGCACAAATAAACATTCTTCTGCAGTATTTGAAAGCTACACATGCAAGTCTGGGCTGGAGCAGCAGACCTGAAATTGAAACTGGCAAGAATTTTCTTCAGATAAAGAGAAGGAAATGGACTGCCCTGCTTTTCTTGATCAGGACGATAAAAACGCAATCTAAGTCATGAAAAGTAAGTCAAGAACCAGATCATAAGTTCTGGGGATGGTTGTAGCTTTGCTGAAGTGCCTAAGAAAATTGCCCATATTGTCCAGTTGCCCTGTCCTTGAAATCTTACAGCTAGTTGAGCAAGCTGCTGCTCTGGAGCTTGCTGGTGTGGTTGTGGACATCCAGCTATTGCAGCTATGAGGGTTCTGGATCAGAGCAGGCTGACGCTTTATCTCACAGCTTGGACAGAGCAAGTCTGAATCTGCCCCCATTCAAATACATGCACAAATATTGTATTTTTTTCTTTTGTAAGTAGGGTTATTACAGCAACCATGTACACAATTACTGAATGCATTATTCTGGAACTTGTGTTATCCATAAACCAAAGCTCACTAGAAAATCCTCCCTAAGAAAAAGTATTAGCAGTTATATGCTGTTTGCCAAGAGTTTTGTGCATCAGTGACGTCCCTGGCTTCTAAATGAAGACTGTTTCTGTCCCTGCTTCCAAAACCAGTTCTCAAAGAACCAGAGAGGCTGAGGGAACCGGGTTTGTTCAGTCTGGAGAAAAGGAGGCTCAGGAGGGACCTTATCACTCTCCACAACTACCTGCAAGGAGGTTGTAGCAAGGTTGGAGTTGGTTTCTTTTCCCAGGTAACAAACGATAGGAGAAGGGGAAATGGCCTCAAGTTGTACCAGGGGATGTTTAGGTTGGATAGAAGGAGAAATTTCTTCACTGAAGGGGTTTCAGGCATTGGAATACACTGCCCAGGGAAGTGGTTGAGTCACCATCCCTGGAGGTATTTAAAAGATGTGTAGATGTGGCACTTAGGACATGGCTTTGTGGTGGACTTGGTAATGCTAGGTTAACAACTGGACTTCGTGATCTTAAGGGTCTTTTCCGACCTAAATGATTCTATGATTCTGTGATTTTATAGTACCAAACTGCAGACCTGTGATATTTAGCTGCCATGGAGTGAATCTGGTTTTCTGCTTTGGGTGTCTCTGGTACCAGATTGCAGAATTGAGCCCTAGGAGAGCATGGGAAAGCATTTTGCAAGTACTCACTGCATGCAAGAAATGGACTGGCTCGATTTCACCCTGGCAGCATCCATGCGCTGCAATGGTATGGTAGATTATTTTTGCTATAGAGATATCACTATGACATTTAATGTTTATTTGATCCTTCTATTTTTAAAAGGCTTGCTAGCAATTTACTTTAGCAATAGAAAGGAAGAGGAGTGCGCTGTTAAGCTACAGAATATTTGTTATTTTCTAGATGGCCTTGTATTCTGGCTGTGCATTCATGTCACTTACTGGCATACCAAAGCAGGTCTGCGTTTCAGTCCCTTGAAGGCACTTCAGGGCAGAATCCCTAGCAGCATCCTGTGGCTCCCCATGAATGACAGCAATGATGCCACTTAAAAGGATTTGGGCACAAGGATGCTCGTGGGTGTCATCGTGGTCCTTATGTCCATGCTAGTATCCAATTGGTTGTTTTTAGTAGTTTTCCCATCTTTACAATTACTGAATTAGAGTAAGACCTCATTATTACTTAGGTTTTTATTCACAATTGGTTTAACATTCTGTACTGGTAGATTGTGGGTTCTTTACACAACATAAAGCATGAAATAAAGGCATTTGGTCTGAATTTTTTGCTTTGGTCAGTTTAAATCAGACCTTTTAATGTTTTACAAGTTTTAATTCTATAGCTCATAAACTGTCATGAATTTGTTATTTATCATATATGTGTGTGTGTGTGAGTATTTGGGGAAGGAGGCTGTTTGTGCAGGGCTTTTTGTTTTGTTTTGGATTTAACAAGATTTAAGGCTGAAATTTCCTGTGGTGCCTGCGAACAGGCTGATGTAAAGAAGTTATAGGCATGCATCTGGAGTGTCTAGCTTTGGTCAGTTTATATCAGACATACAGTTTTTTAACCTTTTCTAGCATTTAATTCTATATACTTCAGAAAATGGTTTTGTTTAGCTACATGTTTCACTGACCTGCTTTCACTGCTTTGCATTAAAGCAAATAAACTAATCACCAGAAAAAACTAATCTCCCTGATCTGATTTGCAGGGTATGGATCACTGAGCATGCAACCTTCCATGTCCCTTATCATGAGGATTTGATATCCTTTTGAAATTCGGTTTCTATTGACTTTGTAACCATGAAGCTAATAGCCCTCTTCCCGCTCAGCCAGGTCTGTGCTTTGAATGGAGAGGTCTGGGAGTTAAAACAGTAGATTAAGGCTGGTATTGATGTTTACTTTTTCAGATGCATGTTTGTTGCATCTACACCATCAAAAAGTAAACTGAAATTGCTATGAAAAGAAGAAAGTCTTCAAAAGTACCATGAATCTTGTCGATGCCTGAGAGTTACCCACAAATATGTTTTATGTGATTAGGAAAAATCTGTCTCCATCAATATAAAACAGAGCACTTAGGTGTCGGGTGGGAGGTATCAATTGTAAAGTTAGGTTCACAATTTTTTTTTCTTCTGATTCTTAAGGATTTTTTTTGTAAATTTTGTATTTCTTACTACAGTTTTTGTGGTTGGAGGTGTTAATGCATTCTAGAAGCACAACAGTGATATTTTCAAAAGCAGGTAAGTCCTATGGTTCAAAAATCTATCTTTTGATGGGTAATCTCAAAGCATTGTTACTCATTGTGACTACTCATTATGCCTTTAGTAATTAGGACTACTAATGCCACCATTGATTTTAGCTTGAAAAGAATATATTGGTGTAAATTTTTATGGCTCACATCTGCAGATGCTGTAGAATAATTTTAATAATATAAAATGCCATTATTGTTAAGATTCATAGCTCGCTCAGCTGAAGACCATTCCTCTGTAGATGTCTGGGAGAAAGAAATAATGTGTTTTGTAAACAAACATTTAAAATAATCCCTCCCCCCCCCCCCCCCCCAGTTGCATTCACTATTAAATCATAAAATGTTTTAACTAGAAAAATCTGAATACCTGAAACCAATAATATTTTAATTGCATAATATGTATTTTCATATTTATTCTTTATCTATTTTTTAATATTATTCAGTAAGCCAAGGAAAAAATTGATATTAAGTGGAGAGAACAGGTCTCAAAAGGGAAGTTTTCATCCTCAAGTTATACAGAGCCTCTTTTACAAAGTATTGATATCTTAGTGAAATTTCTTTAATGTCAACTCAAAGGAAATAAGAATATATTCTAAATATCTTTAAGCTCTGTATGAAGAACACAATTCCAGTGGACTGGAAGCAGCATATTAAAATGTGTTTTATGTTGCAACAGCATATAGAGATCTGCTTGAAGTGTTCCCTGCTTTACAGAAATTACTACTGAAGAAAAATGTATTTGATAGAAAGAGTTCAATTCCCTTCTAAACTTTACTACAATAACATGGTCTCACTTAGTGTCCATCATTTGTCAAGTGAAAAATTACATACTTGAGGAAACGTGGGGGGCATAGGCATAGTAAATTTTCAAACCTCCCTCAGCTGGCTAGGTAGGAAGGTTCAACATTGTGGAATAGAAAAGGCAATAATTAATACAAGAAAAAAGGAAAAAGAAAAGACCATTTGTGAAAAATGACCTAATTTTTCTTAATAATGTAAACTTCATCAAAGTAACAGTAACTGTGACTTTGTTAATACCATGTCTACCAAAGTCAATGGAATTATTATAATGAAGAGGAGAATTAAGCCCAATTACTTTCTGTTTGGAAAAGGAAAAAAATTTAAAAAAGCAAGCTTGTTAAAGAATAATGCCATTTAATAATTTCTTTCTTTTATATCAATGGCACTCTGTTTTGGCCAGAAGAGTTTAACAGTTGTATGGTGCCTGCTGTTCTCACAAGCACGTTTGACTCTTCTTTTGAAATCTGATTTTAAAAAATTGATACAATTGTTTCAGTGTATTGCAGCCTCACTACTATATGAAATGTTTTGCCATATTAGCGAAAAGTTTGGTTGTGTTTTTTCTTTGTTTACTAATCTAACAAATTTGAAAACTTGATCAATTCCTATGGAGAGGATCAGACAGAAATCCCACAATTTCATGTAATTAACTTTTTCTGAGGCCCTTAAAGTAATATAAAATGTAATTCTCCCCTAAAGGTTGGTCACCCTGCACCACAGCGCGGTTGCAGAGGCAGACGCTACCACCTTTACATGCAGTGATCAGTGTGTTTCCTTGTAGATTACCTGGTGATTTAAGAAATTAGCTGCTTTTTCTTTGAAAAGTCCAGTATGCTGTTTTTACTTTGCATAGTCTAATTTATGCATGAAGAGCTTCTATTGACCCAATAGACCCTGATAGCTTTGTCTGCACTGTGGTGATGTATCACATCAGCAAAACACATATTGCATGTGCCAAAAAGTATCCATTTACTTGACGGACTAACAGCCCTTAAATAATCATTATGGCACCATGATCGGGAATTTAAAGACCACTGAACTGATAGAAGTGGGAGAAACATATTTATTTCAAAGTCAGAACGTCCCCATATAAAGTCTCCAAAGCAGATGTTTGATGTAGAGAACTGAAATATTCTGTCCCCTTTCACCTGAGGATCTCAAAACAATTTAAATCTTTTCTTTAGATGTCTCCCTCATTATTTGTCCTTGAAAATAGGAATTAAGCTTAAAAATAAAGCACAATTATATAAACAGTGAGGTTTCTATAATACATATTTCATCCTCAACTTGCATGGCTGGCCTGATTAAAGCTCTGAGCTTATTCTTCCATAGGGGACAGACATCTTCATTTGGAAGACCCTACCTGCGGAACTTTAATAGCTGACCCCATACTTCTGCTCATTGTATTTTTTTCTTTTTTAATAATTGGTGCTTTAATTAGTATTATTTAATTAGAGCACATGAACAAGGTTCAGCCCAAAGCAGTATAATATATTCAGAAAGGCCTATATAATCGTTCTAAAAATGACACGGTGTAACTCCTGTAGCTGCTGTTGCAGATGGGACTGAGGGACCTGCATGGTGGTGGGTCACCGCTCAGAAAATGTAGTTGGGTTCACAGCACTTCTTAATGACGCTGCTGAAATTTATTGATATGGAAATGGGATATCCGTAAGTGTGTTAGGTAAGTGGTAACTTCTCACCTTCTCACCATCATTTTTGCTTGCTTTGATTTCTTAGCTGCCTATTTTTTCCAGAACTTTCCACACAGAAATTTAAACTTCAAGTGTCATTACTTCACTGAAACTGATTTGTCCTTATTATTCTTCATTACCTTTTATCGTGTAATTGCTCTTTAGAGCTTCATACAATCTGCATATTACATCCCTCTATGTGTGCTTTACTGGTCCCGATTTTTTTTTTTTTTTTTGTAAGCAACACGGTCAATATATACAAAATGGTAAGCACCAACCTGATTTGCTATCTGCAGTAATTGGATTCTGCATTTAATTACAGGTGGTAATGACATTTTAAGCACCTTATACAGGTGTTGGGGGGGGTTATGAAATGTTAAGCAACATTAAGAAAGTCTAAGCTTCTGGAGCATTGCCAAATTTCAGAGGTGCCTTTCAACTCCAAATTGCAGTTTTCATGTGAGGATAATTATAGCTCTGGCCACCTGGACTGCTCCTGTTGGAGTCAGGCAGAGCAGAGGAGTAAGCCTGTCTGCAAGCCACACTTCACATCTTGTCTCTTGCTACATGTTTTCATTTAAAATTATTCCAAATATGTCATGGGTTGTAAGCTGATCCCTAAAAATACTGCATGGCCATCTTCTTGTGTGTGTGTGTGTGTGTTGGTCAAAACCAGTGGCAAAATGCATTATTATGTATTGGCAGTGTAGCTGAGATTGGGTGACCTTGTAAAAGATATTTGAATTATGTTGATGGCCTCCTTGATCTTGGGGGAGTTTTAATTCATGTCTATAATTCCAGCCTGAGAAAATTAGACGGAGATTTGTTTTGGAGCTAATGGGAAAATATATGGCCAGCAAAAGGAGTTGCCTTCTCCTTCATTACTCATGTAACTTCTCCTGGAAAATAACTTTTTCCTAACAATGCCTAACAATGGCTTGTAAGAGTTTGCATTTCAAAAATCAACACACATTCTTCTGTTTCTTTGGTCCTGTCTTTTTAAAAGAAAGAGGCAGTGGTTTTATATGTCCTGCAGAAACCTAATGCAGTTCTTAATTTCTCCTCCTTTTCTTCCCTTCCTACAGAACCTCTCGCTGTTAGTACAAAAGCCCAGAGCTTATTCCGCCGGTGCAGGCTGAGTGCTGCCAGCCATGTCAGGGTGCCTGGGCTGCCAGCCAGGGGGCTCAGCTGTTCCCCTTGGAACATGCAGCTTTATTTCTGAGGTTGACCTTAATTCTTTATCTCTAATAGCCTTTTCTGGTGTGAAATCCTGGCTTTAGCGATGTTCTGAGGACTTCCAGTCTTTAGAACTGCCATTTAAGAAACACATAATTACTGTGTGATATGGCAGTGCTTTTCCCTGCAAATAAGTGTTCCTGTAATGCATACCTCAGGGGTATGTATACCTTGGGGGTGTGCATGTAAACAACCCTGGGGGTGTTCAGCCTGGAGAAAAGGAGGCTCAGGGGAGACTTGATCATATCACTCACCACAACTACCTGCAAGGAGGTTGTGGTGAGGTCGGGGCAGTCTCTTCTCCCAAGTAACAAGCAATAGGACAAGAGGAAACAGCCTCAAGTTGCGCCAGGAGAAGTTTAGATTGGCTATTAGGAAAATTCTTCATTGAAAGGGTTGTCAAGCATTGGAACAGGTTGCCCTGGGACGTGGTGGAGTCACCATCTCTGGAGATACTTAAAAGGCATGTAGATGTGACATTTAGCGACATGGTTTAGTGATGGGCTTGGAAGTCCTAGGTTAATGGTTGGATTTAATGATCTTAAAGTTCTTTTTCCAACCTAAGTGATTCTATGATTCTGTGCTATGTAGAATATTTCTGCCTAGGAAATGTAAAAACAAGCAAATATCTTTTAAAAATGTTATGAATGAAACTCAAAAATCAAGAACAGCTGAAGGTGAAGCTCACACTAATACTTATCTTGCTGGTCTGTACCAAATTAACTAGCTGACCTTTCTAAGTATTGTAATATCAGAGTGACTTGTGTGCCAGAACTAAGATTTTATTCTTTCTTGTAGGGGATCTGACCTCTGTTTGGATGTATAGGTCTGCTTTACATTGCATTTACAAGAGCAGGTACTTTTATAGTTACGCAGTTTCTGTATTTTTGTATATAGAGAAATAATAGTCTCTATTCTCATCATCATGAATGATCATAAACTCATAAATGAATTCATAAATAGTCTGTAATACATGGAGCTCATTGCAGTTCATCACATTGATTCACTCCAGGCTGTGGCAGTACTTTCCCCCCTCCATAGTTAATGCTGAAACCAACTTCTTGTGCTGTCTTCTCAGCTTTTCTACAGCTATACTGAAGATGGAGAAGGTTCTGCAAATTAAGCATGCCAGTTGTTACCTTGGGTTTGCATCTATTTTTTCTGGATATTCTTTTTTTTCCCCCTCAATGTTGCTCAAAGTCAGCTTGAACTTCAAATGCTTCTCCATCCTGTTATTTCTGCACCAGTAGTACAAAGGATGGACTAACCCAGCAGCCAGGTCCTGCTCGCTGCTGGGCTCTGGTGTGGAGCCACCGAGCTATTGCCCTCCCAGCATGTACTGGTGTTTCACCAGTACAGTGTTAGCTCATACAGGATATCTGGGAGCGGGGCAGGAATGAGTACCAGAAGACACATTCTGTTTTTCTTCTTCAGCAAGAATGCTTTTATCTCTTGTATCAAGAATTCAAACCAATTTAAATATTAATATTTAATTACTGACCCTCCTATAAGGACCATTTCAAATGCTTCTCCAAGGGATCCTGAGGGATCTCCCAAGGGAGAAGGTGACTCCAGGGGGCTGAATTCAGAGCCTTGTGTTTTTGACCACCCTGAAGACCGCTGCTTTCTGAAAGCACTGCAGTCAACTCAGTTTCCAGGGTCCAGAGCTCTGACTTTGGGCTATTGTAGGAGAAGCATAAACTTTCCAAAGCAAATGAGAAGCTGTGGCCAACTTTGGAGTCTGTTGTTTTTAATAATGATGGGCCTCTGCCAGTACTTAGGTCAAGAGGTGTTTTCTGACACCCAGGTCGCAGGTATGCACTACTTATCCAGAAGTAGCATTCACAGATTGTTGCACAGACATAAGGTCAAATACTCAGAAATTAGTATAAGAGAAAAGATAGCTTTAACCACCGGTCTTCACTAAAATCTTGGCGAGTATCCACTGAACATGCTGAGAAGCTAATGCTCAATGCTACGTTCCCCAAACTAAAGGAAGCCCTGATATGATGACAATCTTCAAACTATTACCACTGACGTTGGGGGAAAATCACACGGGCTCCCACTCACCCATCACATGGAGAAGCTGAGGACTCTTCTGGCAACATGCACTGGGAAGAGCCAAGCGATAGCAACTTATGGATTCAAAGGTCTATATTCCAAAGTGGTTTGCATTTGTGGAACCCGTGTTACAGAAGGTTTTTGCAACTCTCCTGATTACTGTTGTACCCATTTGTAAATGCCATGATATGTTGGGTAAATTTGGTTGGGAAATGGATCCTCTTTATTTCTAATGTCTTCAGTTTTTGGGGAAAATGGCAATTTAAAACAAATCCAGCCAAACAAACCCTAGGTTTTTATATGAAGGATGATCTCTTCTTTAACAAAAAAAGTCTCAAAATTGTTACTGGATTTTTTTTCATTAGTCTGTGGGCAATTTTTTTTTTTAAGTTATATTTGAGTAAGCAGCTCCCTTTTTTCCCATTTCAATGAAAAAGAGATTGTAAAATATTTTGAATAAACATTTTCTTTAGGATATGGAACACAGTGAATTGCTAAGTAGTTTTATTTGCTACAAGGATATTTGGGAAACAGCACTTCCTCTTAAGATCCTAATTTTCAGGCATAACACAGCTCAGAGGTTTCCATGGGCTGCAAGGTCTATCCTTGTGAACCGTGTTGCACATTCAGCATTTTACGCTGTACAAGCTGCTAGATAGATTACAAATAGAAGAAAAAAATCATCTGTATTTTGCAGAGAAGATTTTAGTGCTTAAAGTTAATTCCTCTAGCTTTAATAACATATGTTGTGACATTTTGAGTTTTATTTTTTCATTTTTCTTCTGTAAAAACAAGTCAATTCCCAGTGTACGTTCATAGTGTGGAATATACCATGAGTCACTGTTGTCTTATACCTCTGGAGATGGACAGCTGTTGGTGAAAGGGCAGTATATAATCTCATTAGTATGGTGGAAAAAGGAAAAATGAGTGGTAAATGTTCCCCAGGTCAGGTGCACCCTTGGGAAGACACCCTGCGCACCAGAGAATTATGCCATTACCTTTTCTTCGAGAGAAAAATAAATACTGGTGGCTCAAAATGGCAATTTCTACTACATTTTCATTTAGTGCTTTCTCTTCTGAGCTCGCTTTAATTATCTAGAAAGCATTCCACTCCTCAAGTAGTTATCATTAATGTGTTTTGTAGGTTTTCTTAAATAAAAAATAGTATCTGTACTTAAAGTTTAAATACACAGAAAATATTTTACACGTATTAGTTAAAAAAAATAATTAAAAAATTATACAAGTCCTTAGATGCAGCTAAAGTAATCTGGGTTGTATACAGCGTGATAGAGAGAACAAGGGCCATTCACTTTTTAAATCAAATATTGCCCTTGAAATGTTGGGAAGACTCCATGGGAATTTTGGAAAAGGGCCTTCTGCCTTGTGTTAGGAAAGCTGCTGAAGCTGTCAATGTTAATTTTGTCACGACACTAACAAACTCAACTGCAGCCAATGGAGCAGCATAAACATTAAGGGGAAATTATACTTTCCTAATTGCAACAGTGTGGCTTTTGCAGGTCCAACCCCAGGGACCAGACTCCCAAAAGAAGTGGCTTGAAGCAAAGACCAACTTCCACATTTGCCTCAGCTGGAGAAAAGTGAAGCAAAAGCGGTGAGGCGGGTGAAGTAGTCAGATCAGGTGGCAGTGGTGGCTGATGGTGTGTTTGCCACAACTGACGTGCTTTTGTTTTCCACTTCTCACCTCCGTGTGCAATCTCAGGCTGTGCTCTGTGCTCTGTCCTCCTTTATATTTGATGTCACAACAAGAAGACAAGGTGCCGTTAGATTTTACTTGAAAGGTCATATTGAAGTTATTTTCCTCTAACCCGAGGGATTTCAGCCATAGAAAAATAAAATAGAATGTAAAAGCCTGGCCGAAGCAACCCCCCCCCTAACCTGACGGTATCACAGAAAAATGAAGTTAAACATTGAATTGTATATCGGACAATGACTGCAAAATTGCTCCACTTGCTTTTCAGTTACTGGTGTCAGTTGTTCTCTGTGTGAAAGAGAATGGATTCCTCCATAATTAGAAAATGATGCTGCAAATTTTAGCCTCCTATTAATAAAACCCAAATGTCAGGATACATTTTAAGCACTTCAAATCAGCCCACTGCAGACATGCTTATTGCAAAGCACGTGGGTAATCCCATCCCAGCTAGTAAATGCATTGGGGCATCAGATGTTCCACTGAGCTCCCAGGGCTGGATGGATGTTTGGATGTCTCAGCTAAATCATGACAACTGACCCTGGATATGAGCTTTACCTGTCCTAAATACAGAATAATGTCCTAAGCATGGTGCCCTGTTTGGGATGGGTTAAGAGGGCATACCTTATCATTTCAGTTTAGCTGATATACTGTTCCTTCTTAAGATGCAGGAACCCAACCGTATGGCTGAGCCTTAAGAACCTTTTTTGTTCCTTCCAGCATAAGCTTATGAGGTCTGCTGAGGCAGGGCATACATTTTGAAATTAATGCTAACATTTATGCATGGGTTTAGTTTCAAGTACTGTCAGTACTCACGTTGGACTTTATCCATTGAGAGGCTGAACTGTAAAGAAGAAACAATCCTAGTGGGATGGTCTCCTGTGTAAGTGGAATTTGGAAACCTTTGCAGAATCAGGTCTGCAGGTTTGAATATGTCCTGCAGCTATTGTATGGCTGTATATAATGTTACCTGTTCATTTTGTCACCTTTAATTTCTTTTGGTTTGTTACTAGTACAGTGTTTGAAAATAATTTTCAAATTTTATTCTCTGTTGATCAGGAAAAAATAATATCTATACAGTGTTAACATGAATATTGACCACAAGGTGAGCAGGACCCTCTTTTTAGTCAGAAGCTTGCTTGTCAGCATGCTGGTGATAGATCAGATGTAAAGAAAATCACTTCTGCAGAACCAATTTGCTAAGGGGCTTGTAAAATCCATTTTTAAAAGTTACTGAGGCGAAAAAGTGAAGGACCAGCCAACCAGATACTTTGATCGGCTCTTCAAGGTCAAAAACTGATTACTAATTCATCAAATAACTTACTGGTAGCACTGTTTGAAGAGCAAACAACTCTGTGCAGATGTTCTACCTGATAATTCTAATACCATGGAAAGATGGGTAGGGTAGGAACAAACAGGATTTTTTACTTACTTTTGGCAATGCTACAATCGTAGGAGATGTGGTCTTCAAAGCACTGGCAGCCCAGTTCAGTACATTGTCCATTGCCGTTACAGAGACCAGGACACCGGAGAACAGTGAGGATTTCCTCCTGGGTAGCAGATGGCTGCTTTCCTACATGAAACCCTTGGTTTCTGTTTCCTAGCACTCTTCTTTCACATTCATTTTCCAAAAGAGCAATCAGTGCCCTCACCCAAGCCATGTCATCTTTGAGCTGCAGATCTAAAAGGCATATATCAATTGCCTCATCCATCTGTTTTCCAAGGAGATCTTTACACACTGAGCCAATGGTGGAATTTACAAGAATCTGGTGACAAATCTCCTGAGCTTTGGTGGCGGTTAGGCCGTTGGGTGTGGGCCATGCCAGTGGAAGCTTCATCCGAACCCCTTCAAAGAAATCCTCTGGGAAAAAGTATGCAAAGCTTTCTGATTCTCTCTGGCTTGGGCCATGCAATGGGTGAAAGGATGAGTATTCATAATAGTCTTCTTGCCTTTTTGCCCTCCTTAGGTCTTCCACTGGTTTCGTAGAGTTCATGGAACTGTTACTTTTCACAGAAACATTCTGTGCAAGGGGTTTTAGTTGGTCCTTGGGGCTACCTCGCTTTTGGATTGATTTAGGCAGATATCTTTGCTCAAAAAACTTGCTGGGCGGTTTCTCATCTTTTGTTGAAGTAGGCTGTCTTTCTGAGGGAGTGACAAACTCTGACGTAACATCTAGATACGGGATTGCAGAGGTGTAGTCCACGTGGTCATGGTGGCAGCCGGAGGGCTGAGGGAACGGACCCTGAAAGGCATGCAGCATGTTTACCATGGGCACGGACCTGGTGCTCTCCTTCTGACATCTGCAGTAATTTTTCCTTGGCTTCCCCTCAGAAGGTGCTGGAATCTTGTCAAATAAACTCTTCCCTGGAGGTATTCTGATTTAAAAATAGAAAGAGATTAGAGGGAAGAAACTTGCAACAAATTAGGCTACAATACCAAGTAAACTTCCTTTTCCTGAAGCTGGGGAATGTATAAATCCTCAGTCTACCAAAGTACTTCAGAAAATGCTTAAGTTTAATCTCTGTTTTCTTCAGTCACTTTTGCACTGCCCTTCTTGAGTTGTCCTCTACATTTTTTAGAGCTACATGGGGACTTCTTAGTAACAGATGCTTAAGTGCTTTGCTGGAGTGCTGCCTAAGTGCTTGACTTCTCTTTGCAGAACTTTCTCCGAGGTGCAGGTAACCCGTTGCGTATTACACATGAAATAGGGGCTTGGATTTGTCACTAGTGTGACTTAGGTACAGCTTGGAGAATGACAAAAAAAGACTTATTTGTTTCAAATGCTTTATTATGAAAATCCTCTTTATCTATTTGCCTGTGCTCTCCTTACCAAGTGTTTTCTCTAAGACTTGGGCCACTACTTTTTTTCTTTTAATTTTTTTTTCCTTTAAGATTTTTTAATGCAAACTTAATTTCATTCTTGTCTTCTAATGGAGCTTTCTTTGAATTTTTCTTTTGACACAAAGCAGTTTTTTTCTATTAATCATAGGGTCAGGCTATCAAATAAGGTGAGGTGATTTCACCCACCACCCACCCCCACCACCCACCTCCCACTTTTGATTTAGCCCAGCTTTAATGATGGATGAACTTCTAGAGAGTTCAGTTTCAATAAACAGCCATGATTAAAATTTCTTTGGAAATCTCATGAGCACAAGATCTCTTATTGATCTTATTTGTGCAGTACAAGAGGAATCCTAGAGCTTCACAGAAAAATCTATGCTTCTTGTCCCAATAGTTGGCAGCACTACATTTCCAGAAAAAATTGAAATAGCACCAAAAACTTTAAATTATTTTGGCATTAATTTTGTCTTGCAGCCAAAATGTAGAGATCTCAGGAAAGTGAAAGCATTTACCAATGCTTTGAAGCCAGATGCTAGGTATCGTTGCAAAAAAAGTAATTGCCTTTATCTGATTTTTTTCAAAATATATTGAAAATGACATCTATGATAGTACTATTTTGATCATTGATACAATACTAACTTTTAATAAAACATCACAGTGACACAGGCAAAGTGAACCAATTTCTCTTTTGGTGCACTTCTGTGCAACCTGGGGCAATAAAAGGTATCTGGTGGTTGGGGGAGCGCTAGTCCTTTGGTCAGCGCGGCTCAGTGTCAGTGAGTGCCCTGGACCGCTGGCTCTGCATGGTGCTGTTATCTGCAGCTGAAGCTGCCCAGTCTCATCATGAACGAACTGTAAACCTAAACTAAGGCAGCAGGATGAGCTCTTTCTTTGAGGGAACACTATGTAAACTAGAGGCTAGGGTCAGTATCCCGTATTTAATAGCTAACTAAATAAAAATCACATACACTGGTCCACAATCAGGAGAGAAACACAAATGAAAATTTCAGTAAAATGAAACTCTCTTGCCTTACTCTTTTATTGAAACAAATTCATTTGTTATTCCTGTATGAAACCAAATACCTTCCTTTGGTCAGCCCTGGTGAACAGGACGGGGGTGTATGGTGTGGAACAGGTGGAGCTGTGGGAAACCCCATCCTTTCTCACAGGCATGCACATAACCGAGCACCTTGGTGAGCTAGGGTGTGCCTTCTGTCCCCTGTATAAGATGACTAGACTATCATTCCTCATAGCTGTCCATTATAATCAAGAAAGAACCAAAGACACGTTTTTCAAAATAAGTTAGATGCTATTATAGAGAGGGAGTCCAAAATTAATAGCATTGCTGGTGGTTTCTCAAAAGCTTTGAAAAATGGTTAGAAAAATATATTTTGCCTGCTTAAAATACAAGTTTTAAAGTTCAGCTCCTCTTTGTCTGGATGCTGTTTAAGGGCTGTGAGGCTCTGATGTTGTTTTATTGTTTCAAAGAGTTGCGTTGGAAAGCTGAAGTTCTGAACAGATCTGTGCCATTCAGAGCCCTGCAGCTGCTTGAAAGAGGTGGGAGCCAGGGGAGGAGCCGAACTGCCAGATGGTGAGCACTCAGACTGGCTTCAGGTGCTGGAGAAAACCTAACATGCCTTCAGTGTTATTTAAAATAGAGTTTAAAACAGCAGCAGAGAAACCGCCCTCTGCGTTTTGTTTGTTACTGTGCCATTTCTCCATGGGTGGATCAGAGACTGATCCAATCTCCTCTAGAGGTGGCCTTCGCCTTTCCGTTGGCCTGAGTTTTTAACCAGGTTCTGAAAAGTCCTTGAGAATCCCTCCTTGGGAGTACTGCAAGGTGAAACTCATCACCCCTCTTGCCCTTCTTCCTTAGCAGGAGCTTCTCCTGCCTTTCCTGAAGTATCTCCATCGTATGTGCCGAACCCTAGAAAGCTCCTCACTGTTTTATAAGTAAATACCTATATACTGTGCTTTGCCTTTTGATCTTTCAACAAACTTTCTTTGAAGAGGTCCTCCTAAGGATCATGTTAACCCCTTTTTGTGTAGTCGACAACTGATCGTTTCTTGCTCAAACTATTTCTGTATCTGCCTTCCCAGAAGCAAGCTCTGACTGATTATCGCCTTATGAAGATGTTGAAGATGTGTGCTGAATTCTAAATAGTACAATTTGTAATGACAAGTCAAAATTGCAATTAAATAACCATTACTTAGGCCATTGAATATAACTAGAATATGGTAGAGGAGTTTGTTTATTTTCTAGAAAGTAATAGGTCTAAACATTTATTGTTCCTGTAAGCTTGTGCTAAGTCCCCAGTAAGTGGTATGCTAAGGTGGTTTGCCTTATTTTTCCTTATTTGCGAAACATATTTCACAAACAAATCTACATAGTCAACCAAACCCATCTTTGTTTTGGGAACACCTAATAGACAGGTGTAGAATTCAGCAACAAGAATTAAAAGGTGGGATAGAGATAGGGAGAGGGACAGAGATATGTCAGAGCACCAGACTCTTGGCTTTGGTTCCAGACCATCTGTCTCAGAAAGTGCAAGTTTTTAGAGCTCACTGTCATTATCAGTAGAGGAGATATTAAGTTTTAGCATGGTACATACATTACCCCACTTTGTCAAAATGTAACATTTAATCTATACTCACATATTGTAATTAGTGTTCAGGAATAAAAGAACAAGGGAAATACCAAACCCTTAATTAATCCCTATTGTCAGTTATCTACATTTTCCAATGTGAGTGAGAACTGCATTTTTTTTTAACAGCTGAATGGGATCTTAACACAGCTGTTAGCATGACATCACTGGCGGATATACAACTTCTTTCTCAGTAACTGCCTGTGTGTGTTGTGCTGGCTGAAAATTAAGCCCATGGGCTGTTAGGATGGGAATGGGTCTCCAGGATTCCCTTGCTAGATGAAGCAGATCTCTCTGTCAGGTCACTAGGGGAGTATGCAATGAAATAAACCTGTCGACACCCCTTGAAACAGCACTACGGAGCATCTCCCAGGCAGGGATCCGCTCTTGCTTTGTACCTCCACTCCTCTATGAAGTCTTCCTCTGGCACGTTGCTCAGGTCGTTGTGACTGATCCCGTCAAAGAGGCCACATAAACCGCTGGTGCTGTTGAAGTCACTGCCCGGCACCCTCACTGTCAGGCCCATTCCCCACTCGCTTAAATCAGCTCGCACAAACGCCCCCGAAGGGAACAGGATCTGAAGAGGCAGAAAAAATCCCAGCAAACTGAAGCTGTTATTAAGATTTTTATGCAAAAAAACCATCCCTTTCTATAAATGAAAATATCAAAGTTGGATGCAAGCAATGGCAGGAGTAATTTAAGCTCACTTAGATACACTATAAATATTTATTTGTGCTATTATTTAGCTTGCTTTCAGATTCTATGGTACCAATATCTGATAGCATTACATAAACATAAAACTGCACAAGTACTTTCTTTTTAAATTAGTAATTACATCTATTGAAGTTTTCCCACTGGTAAGTTACCAGCTAATTTTTGAAGTGACTTCCATGACAATAAGGCCACCCTTGAGTCTTTGCCTAGGAAATAATTTCTTTTAGATAAACTGCCAAGTTTGAAAAACAGCTTTCTTCCCTCTGAAAAATCGTTTCATTTTCCAGGGCTGGCTTACCCAGAAGAGATTGTGTTTTAAAGTGGATAAAGTAATTTTCTCATTAAAGAACTTGCGGTAGGCTTACACTGACCTTTAAAAGAAAAAAAATAATCTTGAGGTTAAGACAATGGAATAACTGTGTGGATAATGGATATTTCAGATTGGTGTCCCAACCAAATAATAGGGAAAAAAATAATCTGTTCAAATTTTACAGCTAAAACGAAAATTATTTTGAAACTGATCTGTGCCAGGAGTGGGAGCAGGAGCACTCTGTCCACATAAGTAACCTTAGCTTGGTATTTTTTAATCCAAAATTAAATGTTTTCAGTTAATCTTAAAAAGTAAATTAAATAGTTGGAAACACCACATTATGATAATTTGAAAATAATAATTTTTCTTTTTTCAAGTGACCCCTGCCTCAGTATAATTTATTCAGCCAAATAATGTCCATTGTGTTTTTTTTTTTCTTTTAGTGGGGATTTTTTGGTCTTTTATAAATTCCTCCCCACTGAATCTATTAATATCTGTAAAGAAGCAACTAGCTTGTATTTGTATTTCTGTGCTGGCATCCAGAGGTTACATCTTGGCTTTGCTAAATAATAATCTTGCCAATTTTAGCTTCCCAGTCATCATTTTAGGCATGAGAATAGTTTCTGAGGAGTTCTCTGCAAGCGTTCTCCTCGTCCAGCCGAGTGGAGCCACAAAGTGCCCCTGATGGCCACAACAGCCCGGGACACAGTTTTGAACTCTATGTTTTGATAAGGGCACTTATAACCTCCCTTTTTCAATAATTATTGGCCTTGGTGAGTAATGAACATCATCATATAAACCCAGTTCTTTGCATACATCTGTTCTTTGTTGTACCTCCACCTTGGCTGTACCTCCACCTCAGCTGTATGCTTTGCTTCCCAAGGTAAGTTTAAAAAACAAAAAAAAATTCCCCACCATAAATCTCAGATGGTCTGATGAATTAATTTTTTCTTAGTATTTAAATAGGTAGAGCAGAGGACCTTCAGCTGACACAGTGCTCAGTAGGATTTGATTTCCTTCTTCAGGTAAACATGTGCCTCTTAATTACATGCTTTACTACAGGGAGGAGCATTTCCTACAAGGCTGCGTATAACATCCTTGCAGTCAGGACTGCATGAGCTGCTTCAGTCTTCTGTGCTGTCTGGAGTAATATTGCCAGGTGTGGATTTATTTCAGGAATTCAGAGGGCTATAAGCCTTTCTTCTCCTGCTGCCCCAGGCAAAACATCCCATCCGCCACTGAGGACTGAACAACTGCCCAGCTTTTCTGTATCCCACCTGGATTTACCGCTGCTGACTGAGGCTTTGGAGAAGCTTTTTTGAGACCTCTCCAGATAGTTACTAGCTGCTGGAAGCTGCTAAGTTGCACAGAAAAGCAAGTGACTTAACCCTGTTCAAAGCATCAGGCTTGAATGGCACGGGAGCTGGCTCCCACACGGCACATGGCTGGTCACGGGCAGCCGCTGAGCAGATCGGGATCCACCATGCACAGTGGTGCGATCAGGTGTCCTGTTCCTTGCTGCACAATTCCTACAGATTCCCGTTCAGATCAGTGCAAGATTCATATCTGTGTCCTGGGTGCATCCTGATTTGTTTCACTGAGACTTAGATGAAGTGTAAACCAGAATAGGGATTCCTTGCTAGATTATTCTGGTAATAAAACAGTAATTATATCACATTCAGTTGCAAAATGAAATGACAGCTTGCTTCCTGCTTTTTCTCTTTTCTATAATTAACAGACTTACAATTACTACCTTGCAAAGATCTATT
Source organism: Falco punctatus (assembly GCF_963210335.1). NCBI lineage: Eukaryota > Metazoa > Chordata > Aves > Falconiformes > Falconidae > Falco > Falco punctatus. Next base: position 37,289,188 of record NC_137588.1, read on the forward strand.
CCAAAAGAGATTACAAGGAGAGCCAAGCACAGGCACTCCCTGCATCGTTCTGGCTCTTCCATGGAATCATCTTCATCCAAAACATTTCCTGCCAATAAATCTTGATGATACAACTCTAGGATAAAATCATCTCAGCCATAATTTGTGGCTCTTCTTGTCACCGGAGCCCCTGGTGCTGCCTGCTCTTATTCTTCCAGTGATTTCACTGGGTTACTGTGGATAAGTGATACTTATGCAAAGTATGCTGCGGCCATACATTTTTTAGGCAAATACTTGAAGTTATACCAAATGTTGCACATTTGCAGCCCATTTTCATGGCTTTTGAGAGCTATCTGGATCTGACTAATTTTGCCTTACTGTCCAGCTCTATACCAACATTATTCTGCTACCTGTGATCTTTCCTTGAATATTTATATCCTAAGCTCTGCAAAGAAATTTGCTTTATGGGATGCAGTTGAGTAGTGCCTAGCATAAACAAGCTGAGAGCGGATTGCCATACTGCGGAGAGTGAGTAACGCTACTGGCACTCCGCTATGTCTCTGAGAAATTTCCATAGATATTTATTTTGCTTTGTTTTACAGTTTGTTAAACTAACACTTTAACCAGCTTCTTCCCTGCATCTTGTTTTTCGGTACATTTTGCTGTAGGCGCTCTTATGGCTTCAGATAGATGTTTCATAGCAAATCCATTAATAATTCAGAAATATTAAACTTACATTTTTAAAGAACAACAACAACAAGAGTACTGAAATACCCACGTACTGTTATTTTTCTCCCTCCATAGGACTGTAGGATTTTGACCGGTGGTGATGCTTCAGCGCTTTTGATGGCCAGCTGGGGTCTGCTCTCCTGAAAATGGCCATTGCAGGTGTCCAGCACCACAGTGTCACCCCCCTCTCTTGCAGCTACGCCACAATTGCAGGCGGTGGCGGAGCGGTGGCCTCCGCAATCCCATTGCCGAACGTGCACTTCGAACACCCGCGACACGCTCCGGCACAAAAGGAAGGTGCCGATTTTATAGTTATCGTAGCGCCTAAAGAGCAACAAACCAAAAAGAGGATTTAGAGACCTGGAGCAGCCACCTATGATGCCTGTTTGTCAGTGCTGGTGCGGCGGCGCTCCTTAATTAGAAGGAGGGAAAAATCAACGTGCAGGGGATTGTTTCTCTGGCACCATAAGCAAGGGCATGCTGCTGCAGCTCTTAGCTGGAAGTGCACAAGAATTCACGTGAAGAGAGGGTAGCTCTCTTCTCCCAGCTGGTGCTATGGCAATGGGCATGGATAAAAAGGATAAACATTTGATAAAAAGAGAATGGGAAGAAGTCCCTGACTCCAGGCCTTAATAAATATGTTTTGGTTCTAACCGGATACTTTACAGCACGATAGTCTTCAAAGCAAAATCAGTGCTCAAATAACCTCTTCTGTGACTAACCGCCAACCTTGACAAGGCTGGCAGTGGTGAGGTGAACGCTGCCTGTGAAAAACTGGGATTCTGCTGAAAACCGGTTACAACCAAGTTGGTTCCTCCCCCAGCAACAACCACCCTGTAAGCCCAACTTTCACTCCGAACGGGTTGGCAATCAGCACAGGGCAGTGTGTTGAACACTTTGGGACTTTCTCCCCTGTACAGAAGGTCCGTGCACCATGGTAGTGAGGCTACGAGCAGCAGAACTTAAATAACTTTGCAAGTATTCCCCCTCTGCACCAGCCAGGCAAACCTCTTCCCACCTGCAGCCCCTGGATTTCCATAGCAGGGACCTGTGAGAGGATCCTCCTCTGCTCCTTCTCTATTGTCTCACTCCATAAGCTTATCTTATCCTTACTCTATTTTATTCTGTTGATGTATAAAAGTAAAGAAAACAGTAGCTGTATACTTTATATATGTTGCTGGAGTTTGCTACTCACAAGCCAACAGCTGCCATCTTTAAAAGTGATGGATTATTCTACTTTCTTTGAAGGCACTGCATTTAGTCTTAAATATGATTTTTATGAAAATAAGTAATATGGAAGCTAAGCTATGAGCTTACAATAATAAGCGTTATTCTTTTTTGCAATAAAAAAATAAAAGAAAATGTAAAAAGGAATGTGTAAAACACCTCAACTAAATAACAAGATTACTTTTAAGCACTGCCTCATGCAAACACCAATCTTGTTTTTCAGTCTGTTAATGTTTCCTATACAGAGGAACAAATGGTTCAAGAACCAAGATTTTTTAGCATGTCTATATCTGCATTTTATTTGTCTTCAGAGTAGAAGCCATACGAAACTATGCAGCTTAAAACACAGCAAGATTTTAAACTCCAATTGCTTTTCCCTGCTAGGAAACACATCTGACTTTATCTTGCATCTTGAAAAACTTAGTGAAGCTGGCCATAAAATGATAAGATTTTGAATGGCTCTGTCTCATCTTATTATCTAATCAGGTACATAAATCCTAAGTACGCTGTGCAGATGCTGTTCCTAAGATTGATTAGAACTAAGGACAACAAAAGAATAGATAATCTCTTTTAACATCAAGTATTAGTTCAATTTGGACATCTTCACGGGAGAGACAGAGCAGACAGCGTATTTTATGAGAATCTACTTTCACAGTTTGCTTCAGCGGGGGGAGTTTAGAAGGAAAGGTGTTTAGAGAGGTTGATGGAACATAATGCATCGGAATGGCTGTACCCAGACTAATCAGCTGTATCTGATAAATAAGACTGTATTAGCATATGCATATAAATATCATTGCAGTCATGGGAGCTATTTACTGCTTAACAAGCATTGACAGTGGACCCAATCCAACTCTCCTGGAAGTCACTTAGAGTCCTTCAATTAAGTCATGGCATAGATTGCATAGCCCATAACAAATCTGTAAGTGTCTAAATTGAAGCTTTCAGCTGCCTTTGAATTACTTGAATGGGTAATTGAATGTAGTCAGGTGATGTTTATACAACTGTAATTGTGATAATGATTCTTTGGACAACATTTGAGAAATTACTGGTGGCACTAAAAGCATGAAGTAGAGATACTGGGGCTCTTGCCTGAGGGAGCTCTGTGTGTTCTTTGTGAACCAGGCACCACCGCTTGTGTCTGAGCTGCCCTCCACAGCGTATTTCCCCATCCCGCTTCCCTGATAATCTGTGGCTGTGGATGTACTGGGCGGAAAGGGGTTCCCTCCCTCCCCTTCTATGTGGTCGGGCTGTTTTTCAAGGGGTGCAGCAAGTTTTTGTCCCAGCATGAAATGACAGCTCAGATTGTGCTCTTAATCCAAGAATTATAAAACGCTCCTAAATCTTTGGTTATGACAGCGAGATGCTGTAGGAATTGTTTCTGTTGGTTTATCCTAAGAGAGAGACAGAAGGAAATATACACATATGTAAACAATTAGTACTAGTAGTGTTAGACTAACACAATGCACGTACTCTTCACCAAGCTACACTTCATCTTTTTATTCATTCAGTTATTATGGCTTATCTAAAGATTTCCCACCACAGTTTTGCCACCAAACTATTTGATTTGTTGACACGTCCCTCCAGATTCCCCCTTTCCTTGCCGGTAAGAACTACTTTATGCTACTTGTGACCCTGGGAAGTGCTGGGTGATGCTGGAGGATGTTCTCTGGTTTCAGAGCGCTCAACATTTAGGACTAGTCATGTTGTTCTGGGGGAGCAAAGCAGCTGGGTTACGTTCAGCAGTCACTCGATGGTATAAACTTCTACAGGCTATCAAAGAGAACAGCACCTCTAGCAGGGCTACTCGTGCCCGGGACTTAATTGTGGGATGCTGCGATGACTGCCATGAAGCCAACCAGAAGGGTGAGGCTGTGCAAGCTGAGGGATTTTGTCATCATGCACGAAATGGAGCCCTTGTCCCTGTGATAATGTTGATGGATGGATTAGCATAAATGGTCGAGAAATCCGAAAAATCTTTTTTCCTCTTATTTAAGGTAAAATGCAAAATAACATGAATGATATATATACTTCACCAGTCAAGAAACATTTCCCTTTTATATTTTACCTTAAAAGGATTTTCTGCTTATTTAGTTTTAAGCTAGTACTTCATATTTAAGAATCTACAATTTATGGCATGAAAAGCTTTTATATTTATAATGTGCCATAACTAGTAATGAGGGCTATACTTTTCCTTTACCAGGCTTTCACATTTGTTTAATTTAGAAGGTACTTTGCTATAAAAGAAAGTGCTCTCTCTGGATTTTAGCTAGTATAATTAACGCTATTTCACATCTATGCTCCAATATACACAAACTGATTGTGCTTACACTGTAAAATATGACACATTCTTTGATTTTTCAGTCACTTCCTTTGGTCAAAAGAATGAAAAGATTACAAGATAATTTTTCCTACCAAAATATATTTCAGGGAGCGTACCAAGGGAAGTGTTAGCATTAGAAGACAGAGTTAGATATTTCAGTTTTCTAACGAATAGCGAACTACCTCACATGTAATGTTCTCAGTATGTCAGATTAAAAACCATTGAAAACATCACTACAAAAGTGACAAAATGAAGCATTATTGTGAAATCTCATGAAACTACTACTACCAAAAAACCCCCCAAACAACCCCAAAACTTCCAGTCTTTTGATTTTCATGCCATTTTCCATTTATCCAACAAGTTTGTTAAGAAATTTTTGGAATCAATATTTTTAAGATAAATTTTAAATGTTTAATGCTTTCAGTTCAAATTTTGGAGACCAAAAATGGTTGCCGTTCTCTGTTGTCCTGTTTGTTTTCATCCTTGCTTTTCCCCATTGGGTTTTTTTACTTCTTTTCGCTAATGGGGAAGTCAAAGAAGGCAAGCAACTTTGGGGAAGGCAGGAATATATTTATGTGCATGCCTGTTGGCGTAGAAAACAGTCCTCCTGTTTTGCTGTTGGCAATATTCCCTGTCTTTAGACTTTCCCTTGCTTTTCACGTGACGGTCCTTCAGTGAGCCACCCCCAGGATCCAGCGGCGGAAAGGGTGCCGAAGGCACAGCTGATCACCACCCACCCACAGCAGCTCTGCCTACAACAGTTTGATCTTAGAGGCTGCTGTCTCCTTGTGAGCTGACCTACAAGCTTTGTGGTGGGACAAAGGGATTTCCATGGATAATATTGTCTGATGGATGCCCGAGAGCTGATGAACTCATCCTCTCAGCCTATCACTTCATAGTCCCCAGGAGAAGTTTCCCTTAGCCTTTTACTTCCTCTTGCTTCACTGTTTACAATCTGCAGATCACTTTCTTTCTGATAATTTTTTTATTATTGAGGTCACTCAGATGTTTTCATACTGGAGCCCGCAAGCTTTTTGTACAATTCTTCCATTCACGAGAACTAACGCATGCCTCATTTCAAACACCATTTCCCACCAGTACCCTTTGATGGTCAAAGGGCAATGCCTCTGTTCCACACCTCTGTGTCAGCCTTTGTCTTTAGGTTACAGGTTTGCATGAGGACAGAAGCAGGAATTGCATTCCTTAAATACAGATCTTTAAAATCATTTGCTAATGTGCTAACATTTTTTTGGATAGGCAGACAAAGAAGTTGCTTAACTGATGTGTAATAGGGTAGCATAATCATTACAATAACTGAAAGAGAAATTATTTACAATAATAGATGGGAATTTAAGTAGGGGTAATAAGACTGTGAAATGATGAGTGAGAAACTTGGCTGAATATCAAGGAGTGATATATCTTAGTGAAATAACCTAGTTATTGAGATGGCAGGAGCCCCATCAGCTTGGCTCATTTAAAGCTACGCTGGACAGAGCTGTAATGAATGTCCATCCACAAAGAAGAAATGTGCAGTTATCGAGGGGCCAGGCTAATCCTGGGATTTTTCTGTTTCAAGTCCGTGTGACTCTGAGGCAGGATGCCACAGAAGAAAGAGCTTTTCCAAACTCCCTGTGCTCAAACAGAATCGTAAAATGCTTAGAAGCATTTCTTTGTGCTATCAGTAACACAAACTTGCAAAATGAGTTACTCAAATTTGCTTGATTTTATTTTAGACCTTTTTTTTCCCCCATGGAAGCAATATAAAAATGTGTTCTGTGGCTGAGAGCGTTCCCCCCTTCCAAGAGGAACTTTCCAGTAATTTATGACTTCTCAAACACAACAACCTGGCAGATTACTGTCCATTCTTAGCCCTAAACTAGAAAGGAATATTTAAGAATATAAATGTGTGTAGAGAGTTGTGAAATAATATTTTAGTCTATGTTAATATCCCAGAGCTGAAATAACTGTGGATACATGAGGCATGGGAATGTCTTTGCACCTCTCCTAGCTCTTCCACTAGCTCTTCTACATATTGAGCAACCAAACTTGGATGAAACAAGTGCCTGGCCACATTATAAATGGTATTTAGAAAAGCAGGAGGGTAACTGGAAAGCCCCAGATGTGCAGAGCTAATTTTGTAGCTGAGACTACACAGTTTAGGTGAAATCTTTATTTGAGGAGGCATGTAACCTTGAATGAAGTCACTGCCTTTCCTACCTTTCACCAACAGATTTCTCCAGCTTTGATGTCATTTCGGATGCTACCTCCAGAGCATGCTGGACTGAAATTGGGACATTAGGATATCAAAATTAGAATATCATGCCTGCTGAGCCCCTGTGGACACTGTGCGCCTAAAGTCATTATCTGTGCTATTAGGAGGTTAACGGCGGAATGACAAACCTGGAATGTGATCTGAAATATTAGCAACTTTGGATCAAACGTGCCAGATGCAAACGGTAAAATCTTTCTGTTATGTTAAATAGCTGGTGTACATAGATGAATGAATGATTAGGGAAGTTAACTGAAGAAATGTTCTGTCCTGTACAGGCTGTCAAACACAAAGATACCGTCTTTGTCTCAGTAAGTCTTCAAGCAACATCTGGGTAATATAGAAGGATATCTGGACAGGACGGGAGGGTGTACAACTTCATTTTTGTACTCTTTCCCTGATATTTGTCACTTATATTTTCTGAACTTCTTGTATTTGAGACAGTATGACCATGTTTATGGTTTCTTGTTTGTGATTATGACTGTCAACTCCATGCCGAGATGCAGCTGTGTATAAACCAGCTCTGGAAGCAGAAGAATGCAAGAGAATCCTTGGGCTGAGTGACTTTGCACCAGGTGTTACTAAACTGCTAGGAAGGACCAGGCTGTCCCTGCATACTGTGCCACTACTGGGATGTAATGGCTCACTTGTGTGGAACTGGGGTGCCACTAATGTGATGTGACACGGTGCAGACATCCTCACAGCGTCATTAATGACGGCTCTGAAGACCATTTTGGAATCTGACCTTTGTCTTGTAAAAATTATTCAGGCTCAAAACCACTGCTGCTTCAAGATTAATCCGCTTCTATTCCTTTTGTTAAAAGGAGTGTAAACAGTTGGAAGGAAACCATGTATGTTATTGAAGCACTACATTAATCACTATAAGCAAACTACTACAATGCTCTTTTGATATTCTAATGTAAACCCAAATGCACGCTACATCCAGAAACTGAAAACTGCAGTAATTGAGCCAAATTATTTCAAAGTAGAATACTCACCATCCGTCAAATGTGATAATGTGTGGATCAGTGAAAGAGTAGCAGTTCCCTGTTGGGAGGTCTCGAACTGTGACCTAGTTAAAATGAAATGTGTAATGAATACAGTCTACACAGCAGTTTTTCTTCATTACTGTTCCTCACAAAACATTAGGGGCAGGATTCATGTGTCAAGTGCAAACTAAAATCTGACTTCTAAAACATGATTGCGAATGGGTACAGAATAGGCTTCACTTTCAAACAACGGAGTTTAATCACATGCAGTAAGGGAGTTCAAAGTGCTCCGATTCCACCTGATGTAATGCCCTGTCTGTCTTTATCTGGTAAAAAGTGAAGCTTTTTTATTAAACTTTTTTTTTGCTAAGAAGTAGATCATTCACTGGAATTATCAAGAGAGTACAGTGCTCATTAAATTGTACTAATTTTAATTCCTGAATTATGGTATAAGGTATGTTGTAATTAAGTAGCATTAGCATATTTTAGTAGTAGTCACTGCCTGTCCCCTAATTTGACCTTAGATTTCCTGACATAGAATCTGAATGGCTGATTGGTATATTTGATGTGCAGGTTATCGATCGGATACTGGCAACGAGGCCCCAGATCAGACTGCTGGAGCTGTCTGGCCTGTGAATAAAAGAGGCAAGGATCTACCACAGCAGCAGAGATCTTCAGCTGCATCAGCTTTTCGTTACTTGGGCACAAGACGAGGTGTGAGAGTCCTGGTCCCCTGCAAGGAGCAGATGTGCTGGCGAAAGCCAGAGGTAGGGCAACCGCCTTTGAAGTTGCAATGCCTGAACGCCAGGCAGTGCTGGGCCTGCATTGCCATGTCTGCTCAAGACGGTGGTTTTTTCATGGCTCAATACTCTGCTTTTCAGTTCTCAGAAATGCGGTACTGGGATGTGCAGTGATTTGCAATATGAAGAGCTCCCGGTCATACTGGTGGGAGTGATGAAGTGTTATGGTTTTCCCATATCCAGCCTGCCAAGCTGATTTCTTCACCAGGGCTGTTAATTTTTTGCTCGCTCTTTGCCCATGAGAAGTCCAGAGGTGCAATTCAGTTAGTTCTACTACAACCCGCAGAGCGGGGAAGAAGGATGGCCGCTATATCCTTGTGCATTCTTTCAGTGACAAAGAACTTAGCTGTTAGGAACAGTGGTGAAATTAAATAACTGAATAAGAGGGTGAAGATAGAACCACACTTCCTGACAAAATTCCTCACCTGCAGCAATACATCATCGGTATTTCAGAATGCCCTTAACCATTGCACAGAGACACTGCTTAGACAGACACCCACCGGTGCCTGGCATACCAGGCTATGAAGAGTGATGGTCTTGAGGACTGAGAACAGCATTTTGATCTGAGGTCAATTGTAGTATTTGTATCTGCAGTGCGATATAAAGAAGTGTCTCAGAATTTTCCCATTTTCTCCACGGCCGCAACCTTGCTAAGAAAAACCTTTGCACAAGCAAATCCACGTGGCCCTTTCTGCTCTGCTCATTTCTTGCCTGACCCCAGCAGAGGATGCGGGTCCTTGTTGTAGGCAGTCAGTCTGCTGAAGAAATCCACATTATCAGGTGTCTGAATGTGCGAGGATGTTCTGCCCACCATTTCCATTCAATTTTCGGATAAATCAAAAATATTGGAACAAGTCTGAAGGACTAAAGATTATGTGGACTTTAACATATAGATTTTTTCCCTGATATGTTGCAGGAACTGCGTTATATTAAGGCGTCTAATTAACTGCAAAGCTGCAACAGGGAAATGGGGGGAGCGAAGGTAATGTCCATTATGTTTCCATAGATCATGTTTTAACTGAGATAGATGGAATTTATTATTAACATTGATTAATTCCATTTTTTACTTTCTGCTTCTTCATATTTTAATGAAAGCATTTCTAACTTCAAGCAAAAATATGGTTCTGTGAGTGCACTACACTGAATTACCTGCAACTTCTGATTTAACGATCTTAAAAATTTTAAACGAAGCTAATGCTGGAGAAGAGAGGATATAGTCCCATGCTAGGCATTTTACCTTTGAAGACCAAAATTTTTTTGGTCCAGTTTAATCTCATTCTTTCATGAGCAAATCCACAAAAATTAGGGCAGTGAAATTATAGATTTCATTGGGCGGTTGTTTTCGGTTACTTAAAATATACTGGCTTGGATGTGCCACTGCTCTGAGAAATTTAGCTGAGTCAATCTGTGCTCTGGTTTGTTCTCTTGGGCAGTGGGATTATGGCTTTCAGACCTCCCAGATGAGGCCCTGAAACAACTTCACAGACAATGGACTGGTCCTTGCTTGCCACCCTCCTTTGGCCAGGCTTTCTGCAGGGGAAGCATGGCTGGCCTCCCAGGTTGTTTCTTGTTATTTTCCTTTTGGACCCTTCGTGCAGGGATAAAGGAAGAGATGGATCAGCCACATGTGTTGTTGGAGGTGTCCTGGTGATTCCTGGCAGTCACAAATAGAACACAGCACTGCTGAGTCCCAGTCCTCCTTTTGCATTACTGCACTACCTTTCCTCTGCATTTCCAGAAACTTCTCCAAACCTTCCGTCTTAGCTCTCCTTCTTGAAAAGATGCTAATCCCCTAACCCATGTTCTCCCTCTCTCCTCTTCCAGTATACACAAGTACACCTGGTTACATTTATAATCCAGCTGTCGGCCTTACAGATGTGTTGACTAATAATTAAACCTAAATCTGCTAAAGCACAAGGCTTTACATGTTAATTTGCTTGGTGTATAAAGAGGCTGTTTTGGCTTACACTGCTGACAGCGGTCCCCACACGTTTATATGGTTAAGGTTTATCTGCATCTCATTTTCTTCAATACTAAAACTCGCATTTAAATCTGACGCATTTGCCAAAATTATTTTAGGACCTGACCTTCACATCCTGGGGTGTATAAGCCCTCCAAAGCAAATCCCTCCATCCAACTGGCTCAGCTCTGATGTGGCTGGTGCGGTTCCCATCCCAAGCGAAGTCTGTCACAGCTGTCACTGTCAGCGTGGCTGCTGCACAGCTGCTTCCCGAGCAGGGCACCCGCAACAGATCCACCTGGCATGCCGAAAGGGTGATGTCTGGGGGCCCCGGGAGCTGGCTATCTGGAATGAACACCAACACCAGGTCTGACAAGAGTTACCCAAACAGTTGCCCATACCCAGTTTACTGTCCCATAGAAAGTTTCACATTCTGGGACCCACATGCCTTGAAACCAGATGGGGTTTGCATGAAGGAGGCTGTGACTGACTGGATCCAACATCCCTCTGCACATTTCACCCTGCTTTCCCCACCCACCCCCTTCAGCAGACAGTTTACTGAAACTCAGTGGTGCTTTGCTTTCCACAGGTGCTAATATTTCTGGCATGACAGTTTTATCTTTATGGGTTCATGCTCAGGGAATGAAGACGAGTAGTTCTTATGACAAAGAAAGAGATGAGTCTATGTTTCTGGAAAACATTTATCTTTCACTAGCTTTATTATAAGGAGGTATCTGCTGGGAGTTATTTAGTTTAAGATAAACAGAATTTTTTATCTGGAAAGAGAGAGTTCTGGAGTCAGCTTTTAGTGAACTTTGGCTCCACAACAGGAAGGCAAATGCAGCAGATTTGTATTTGTATTTTTGGCTTAGCTAGGTCATGGTGCTTTACTTTCTAATCTGTAAAATTATGGTAGTTTTATTTCTATCTTTTACAGAGGCATTGTGAGGATAAATTCACTAAAGGAATGTGGAAAAGTAGTAAGTGGCGGTGGTACTGGCTATGTAAGTATCTGTGATGGAGAGGGAAGTGATGGGTGGTGACAAAATCAATATGGCAATGGCAACCCAAGTCGTTCATGCAGCTCTGCCTCTGCACATTGTATTTTTCCTAAAGGGACCACTTCTAGTAGCAGGACCCATGGTGTCTGCTTCTCTTGGGTCCTGATTCTTCATGCTGAGGTCTCAGGTAAAGGACAAACCTGGATTTATATTTCCGTAGATGTGGTTTTTATTTACAAACACTGAATTGTAGTAGCATTTGGTTCTGAGCCACCTGGTATGCATTTTACACAGTGTGTGTCTGCTCCTCAAGAAGTCGCCCAATCCTTCATTAATCCTTTGGTAGGTTAAAAATGAAATCATGGCCCTACTGAAGCCAGTCAGAATCTCACTGCTGATTTCAGGAGCACCAGGGTTTGTGCCGAGTATTTGGTTTTCTGTCCCAGACCATTAATTATTAGCTGATAAGAACAAAGTTCTAGAAACGGTGGCAATGTAATTAATCTGATATGTAAATAAGTGATTTTCATATCGTTCTTCCCATTTGTAGAACTGCTTAATAGTTTATAGGAGATGACATTCAAGTATTTTAAAATAGTATTTCTAACATGATCAAATAATCAATGTTTTATTACTTATGGAAAAGACTCATAAAATATAGTTTAAATTAACCCTGTAGAGTTCTGTAGGAACTGAACTAAAAGCCTAGAAAAATTTATAGGACATTATTTCTCATATCAAATCCTTAAAGGCTGCCTCACATCTTAGAGAAAAGTCCTGGCTCACTTTCAAGGTTCTTAATTCAATTAAATTGGAGGATTCCATGAGGAATAGCTATTGCCATTACAGCCCCATGAGCTGTGCTCACAATCTAGAACAAAAGTTTAAAATCAAAGAAAATCTTCTTGTCAAAATAGTAATGATAAACTTAACAGAAGCCAAACTCCAGTGCCTCTGCTGTGCCTTGGCATTCATTATGATATTGTCTGAACTTGGAGAGATATTTCTGTGCTTGTAATTAGCTTTCTTATCACTTATTCCCTACATAATTAGCACAACAGTGCTGTTATATGCATTCAGTCAGACAAGGAGCTCGTCAGTTAATTTATTCGGTTTAAATGAATCTCAGCTAAAATAGTTTTTCTTTTCAATCCATAGCACTGTGGCCACAACTACGCTTTTCAGAAGCCCACAGTTTTCCCTCAGATAAAATAATAGACCCTAAAGACTATAAAGGCACAAAACAAACATGCTGTTATGCAAACACCCAGCAGCAGGTACTCAGCCTTAAATATATATAGGTGTCTCATAAATATATCATAAATTGATCATAAAGGGCCCAAGTGTCATCCAAGGAAATAGCCTCAGGATGGAGCAATCAGGGGCTAGGGCTGGTTGTTAGTTTAAGCTGCAGAAATGAGTTGATTAAAACCAAGGGAAATTCTTCATTTCAGTGACAACTTCCTTCAAAGATTAGTTAATTGGTCGAGCTGTGACTCCATCCTGGCACCTCCTGGCACCGACACATCAAGCCCGCTGATGGCTTGAAAATAAAACTCCTTCTGCAAGTCTTGCCTCGCTTCTTTCTTCCAGTCAAATGCGCCTTGTGGGACTGTAGAAGACCTTGGCAAGGGGTCAGCCTCAGTCTCCGAGATCTATCTATCCATCTCTCTCTCTATATATATATATATATATCTGAGACAGATCTGATCTGTCGATCAAAACCTCCTCCACCTGAGAGCTCCTGGACCACGCATTCGTTGTCCATGAGATTTTGAAAGGCTTTATCAATGCCTAAGAAAATGTGTATTAAAAATATGCCTTTGACAGTTTATGTGAGGCATTCTCATTCGCTCCTTTTGAACGATAGGTATGTGAGTTGCCTGGAGCCTGTGGGGATGTCCCACCACACACCAGCCTGCACTCTTGGCTCCCTCAGCACCTAAGGAACTCTGTTCCCATGAGCTCAGCGGATGTTTGCCTAATGGACTGGTAGAGGCTGAGCCAAAAGTGATACGTAGAACAGAGCAGCACTGAGCCATGGAGAAAACAGAGCAGCACTGAGCCATGGAGAAATGCAAAGTACTCCACGTGCCAGAGCCAACACAGCTGCTGAAACCATAAGGTGCCGTTCAGTTTAAGATCATTGTGTTATGATGCCATTTGAATTATTTTTTTCTTTTGTCTAAGCGCTTGGCTGATGATAGGGAGAGAAAGGAGAGGGATTTAGAAAGGGAAGAATATTCACAAATTATTTGGGCTTTGCCAACATTTTTTTGGGGCTGGCTTTTTGTGGGTAGAGAAACTGTGGCTGCAATCCTCTAAACATTTTCTGATTAGGTCCCTTGTAGAAGAGAAATAAATGCCTTGTTAGAAAGAGGGTTGGGTGTTTTATTTAGTGCAAATGGAAAGTAAATATGTATGTATGTATGTATGCCTCCCTTGGTTAGGCATGATATTCCATCAGATTAACTGAAGGTAAGCATTTACTGATTAAAAGGACAAGAATATTCTTAGTGACATTGTCAGTGTTTTCAAGTAAAAAATAATACTTTTAGAAAGATAGTGATATATAAGAAAGATTTTTTTCTTCTCTATAGAGTTAGACAAAAATTGTAAGCCAGCAAAAGAAAGAAAAAAAAGGCTTCAGTACACATTTACTGAATAATAAATCTGCAGGTGAGCTTCTTATTGATAATTAATGAAATTATTCTACCTAAGACCATTCTTGCTACAAAAACTTAAAATGGAATTTTATACTCCTGGAATTTAAAATAACTTCTTCTACTCCTAGTTATTTCATCCATAAATCTCAATGGACTCTTGTTCAGTTTGTTGCTAGTCAGAGTATTTTTTTGTCCTCAAAAACGTGTGTGATATTATCATTTATTTTATTTTGCAAACAAATGTATGGCCTGGTTTGTTGATTTTATAGCTTCTGCCCTTTGTCGCTATTCACATCTTATAATTTCCATAAGATTTCATTGTAACATAAATACAGGAAAAAATAATCACATTGATTTGATACTGATATATAAAACTCTTACCCAAATCCTGAGTACTTAGCTGCAAAGTAATTTTACAGGAATCATCCTGCCCAGGACAGGCAATGGGTACAGTGCTTAGAATGGTCAAAACATGCTCTTTGCCATCCTCTGCAATTTGTAGTGATTCAGGTAAAAACTGGAAATAAGAAAATAATTTTTAGAACACTGACAGATTAATTAGGCAATACTGATATTTATGAAATGTTGAGTGTTTTAATCAATTACAAAAATACATAATTGCTTGTAAAGTAATAATAATCTTTGTAATAATCTTCGTAATCATGATCTTCAACTTCATAAGATGAACTTGCTGAAATACTGTAACACTTGGCAGTTAAGAAAATGTTTGCAATTGTCATACATAGTGCCTAATTGCTTCTCCTAATCTCAAAACAGGTTTTTGTTCAGCCTGAAAGTAGCATGATACCATAGAATTTATTAATTTTTAATGTTCCTTGTTAAAAAGAGCTCCAGTTCCAATGCACTAGGAGAAAAAACATGGCCTGCAGTATGGCATCACCTCATGATCATGGACTCTGTGTTTGTACTCTGCCCCCAGTGCAAAGTGAACGCAATCTTTGCCCAGTTCCCCTTTCCTGTTATGGGTGGAGGAAGGATTTCTCTGTACATGATACACTGCATCTTCAGTGGCCAGGGAAAGAGCTTGGGTTGTGCCATTTCTGTCTGGCTGTTTTCCTGGGGCAAGAGCAGAAGGAGCACTCAGGGCTAGTCAGAAATGGGAATTTCTATTCCCTGGGAAATTCTGGCGTTTCCAAAAAAATACCCAAACTGTTCTTCAAACTTTGCACAGAATGGGCTGGCAGAGTTTTCAAACACCATTCATGGAGGCAGGGAGCTTATATACTCAGATCTCAAAATCTCCTGGACTGCCAGACTGACAGTCTAATCCTCGAGTGGGATTAGACCTGTTTTTTGCACTCAGTGCGCATCATCTCCAGCAATTTGTGTTTTAAGAAGATGATGGATAAAAAAGTCATTTTTGTCTCTACTTTATTCTGGTTTAGTTGCAACAAAATTCTGCATCCTTCTAGGTGTGCACTGCCATTATACATAGACGCGAGAACACTTTGGGGTGTATTTACTAGAAGATGTAGTGCACATTCTTACTGGTGCATGTGTCAACACCTGCACATGGTGCTGATGGGTGCTTCAGGGCGTTTTACAAACAGGCTGAAAGCCATTTTCTCAAAGCAAACATAAAATTAGCACTGGTTATGATGATCAGGGCTTATGTTTCTGTGTCTTGTTTTTCAATGCGTGTCAGATAATGTATAAATATACCCTAGGGACATGCCAAGTCAGTAAATCAGGGCCATCTGCATTACCTTAATCCCAGCATAGAAACCTTTGCTCTCTTCAGGCAGTGACTGCTGCTCAGGAGCGTCCCTCGTAAAAGCGGTGACAGTGCAAAAGATCTGTAAGAAATAAACAGCATATGCTATGGCTTTTCTTGAACAAAATTTGTATAATTATTAATTTTCCTGTTGATCAGAGTTGTTAAATTTCCTACTGTTGAAACATATTTTGGGGGTTTAGGTTTTAAAAATGTTTATGCATAAATCTTGAGATTTGGAAGAATTTGTGATGCATTTAATAAGCTAAGAAACATGGCTTCTGTCTCAACAATTAGTAACACTGAATGCTTACAATGTGTTTTCCTCTGCATGTTTTCAAGCACCTTGGTTAGTGATATTAACTCATTTTAATTAGAGAGAATTACATTGTTCAGAGATGTTACTGTCAGGATTAGGATATTAGCCCTTGGGATCCCAGACTTCAGTCTGACCACTGCATCAAATATCCTCTCTGTGTACCATGTTTGTGAGCATTTTTTTTTAAAAATTTAAATTAGTTTGACAGTCATCTGGACTCAGAAACTGTGTCAGCAATATAAGAAGCTCTTTTTTTTTTTTTTTTTCTTTTTGCATTATGAAAGATGATGCAGATGTGTCCACTGGGTACATATTATATAAAAAAAAATAAAAAAAAGATAAAAAAATTCTTCCAGAACAAAACCTCCACCAAACACAATGTACCAGGCCATTTATGGTTTATTCCTAGCACAGTCACGCAACCTGTATCTCCACTGAGCCCGCACACCATCTGCCATCTTAATGTTTCGTTGGTTCCAGAAAACCCAAACTGCTAACATAATTTCTAGGATCATAAGTTTAAACTACAGAAATTTTCCTTCAAGCAAACAACAACAGGCTCTGCAATTGTACTTCTGAATTTTTTGGGGGGCCTCCTCTTAGAAATGAAGTAACAGATTGTGACATACTAAATCAATTCCAAATAGTCAGATGGCATCTTCATAGCTATTGCCTTTTTTAAACCTTGAGTAACCCATGAGAAGGAGTAGGACCAATCTAATTTATTTTCCATTGTGATAAACTCCTTTGGACGGATTTTGCAGCACCCCTCCCTGGCCATGCTGCTCTTGCTAGCTCTCACCTGCTGGCTCAGGCACAATCCTCATGACCAGTATCAGCAAAACAGGCTCAAAACCAGGATGTTCCCAGATTCATGTGATCCTACAGGGATGAGCCACACAGCACTCTGGAATATTTTTTTCCCACCCTAAAAATCCCTCTTTCTTACCATCAAATCATAAGTTTCCTCCAAAATGAAGAATCCTCTTTCCTAACTTATTTATGCCCAATGGAAGTGCCCCAACAGCAGCACAGCATCATTTGTATGGCTATGGGAAAAATCCAGTTTTCTGTGCTCTTTAGGTGGATTGTTTCCAGTCCTAGCTCACCCCCAGACTTATGTGACCTGGGGGCTATTTTTACATTCATGAAGTTTCTCACTCTTTTGCCAACACCTCCAGCCAGTTTAGCCCAGTGAAAATTGTGTCATTCACTACGTTAACAAGATGGAAGCTTTGAGGTCATACTGGGTGTACTGGGGGAAAAAAGACACAGACCTCACAGAGATACTTTACAGTTAAAATTCCTCAGATACTTCATAGTTAACCAGTTTGCATCCAAAGGAGAACAAGTCATTGTCTCCTCAAGGTAATAAACCCCTGTTAATATTAGATAGTTATTTTCTGCAAGCATTCCCTAAAGGCCTGTGTGCAGCTTACAGACTTTTCAAAACAGTTCTGCTGGGGAGGCAGGAGGAGAGCATTGATCTTCCTCCTGCTGCTTCTCCTACAGCTGCCACAGGGAGAGTCTGCAAAACAGGGATCTGACAAGGCGGTGACAACAGAGGAAGAGTTCGGGTAACATATATTCCCTCTATTAAAAAATAATAAATAATACCAATCCCCTTGCAGAGCTCATTGAGTAAATCAAATGCACCTGCATTGCAGATACTATATTAACACTTGCCGGGCTGTTGGCACTTTTGCCTTCAATGTTTTTTTTACCCAAAATGTTGGTACAGAGACTTGGCAGCATGCTCCTGCCAGGGAGGGAGCTGTAATGAGGGGAAGCAGCGCACACGCCAGGATGCCTGGCACCGACAGAGGCATATCCTGGTGATCTTCCCCCAAGTGACATCCCGGGAAATGTCAGAACCCAGGTTCATTCCCTGCAAGCATTGTATGTTATCACATATATATTTTAGAGGTATATTTTATTGATAAAGCACTGAACATAAAAAAAAGACTCTGTAATGATACACTGAGATATTCTTAGACTATCAGTCCCTTCCTGTTCTATCTTCAGCGCTTTTGGAGATTAGCACAAACTTTGCAAATTCGAAATGTACGGACAGCCTTCATGAGTTACATTTCATTTCTGTCTTTTCTATCATCCCTCTTCTTGTAGCGCCTTTACCTTGTTAGGTGCACACTCCACGATCGGCAGATATGTTCATTGGCTGCTGAGCTACGGGCTGACAGTTTGTCACACAATTATGATGATAGTCACTCCGAGGAGGGTTTTTTTTTTTGCCTTCAGCTAAATACTAGCTTTTTTCTCTAGTTCAGTAATCAACTTTTTCTTTCTCTCCCCCATTCCCCCATCTCAGGATGCAGACTTTTTGAAGCAAAGAGATAAAAGCATCACTGACAGCAGTATGCTGATGGCCGTGACAGGTTAGACAGTATTTTTCCACAAACTCATCGGATCTGCTAAAAAAAATCAAATTATATTTTTTTCATCATCCCTTTTAAAGAGACAGAAACATAAGGGTGCCCTCGGACAGGATGACCAGATTGGTTCTGGGTGTGGGCAGCTCCCTTTCCCCCATCTGCTGGCAAATCTTCCCATAGGGCAAAAAACTACTTCTAGGCACAAAATCCTGATCGAAAAAGGCCCTAGTAACTGAGATAACTAACTAACTTTCTCCTTTCTTGTGTATTGGAGCAGAGTTCCACCTTTACAGGGACTCAGATTCCTTCCCGGTTTGCCACGGCCCCCCTAAGCAGCATATTTAGCTAAAAACAGAATTCAGTCATTAATCTGGTGAGGGTCAGGTAGCTTGGGAAACAGTTTGGGAAAGGATTTTAATCCTAGGACCTGTCACCATCTTCGGCAAATTTCCCTCTAACAACTTGCACATCAAAACATCAGGTTTCTTTTCCCCAGGGCTCTCAGAATCCAAAGCTCCCCCGAATTGGTTGGTTTTACTCATTTTGATCATAAAACCACCTTCAGTTTCACCCTTTTTCTATACCCCTAATTACTCCTAAACATAGCACAGGGAGTGTGGGCTGGGGTGTGGAGGGGATGCTGGCTGGTGCATCCAGCATGGCCATGCCTCCAGTTCCATCAGGCTCTCCCAGCCACGCTTAGGTAAGGGGTTGGGTACCCCAAGTTCTGTGATCAAACCCCATCCCTGCCAACCAGTCAGGGAGCTGGGAAGGCTCCTAGGCTTGCCAGATAATTTAGGGAGCTCTCAGGATGGCCAACCTCAACAAGGTGTTTCTCAAAGCACTGGCAGAGGCGGTGCCACCACCCAGCTAGATGGTGTCCCAGGGGCAACAGCACTTGTCCCCAAAATGGGAAGAGCTGGCAGATGGGAGTACTGGGTTTGGATCTGCCCATTAGGACTGCTTGCATGATTTCTCACCAGAGAAAATGAGGAAATTCATGTGCTGGTCACCGGCTGCAGTCCCCGCTTGCTCCCCTAGTGCAGACTGTGCCCTGGGGCTGGGATGCTCCCTTGGGAAGGGCAGGACATTCATGCAGCCCACAGTGGGAGGACCCAGTTCCCATCTCTCCAGCAAGCACTGGAGCTGTATTGCAGTGCCAGAGGCCCTGCAGTGACAACAGCAATGGGTTAAAGTTGAAATATCTGCTTTTACTGGTATTGATCTTTCAAAGATTAAGTACAGCCAGGTACCTCTCGGTAGGAGCTGAAAGCCTGGATTAAAATGTAGATGGAGGCACTTTCCTGACCCAGACATTCAATCTCCTGAGAGGTGTGGGAATTCAGGGATGCCTCCAGTCAGTAATTTATGTTGCCCACCCATGGGAAGCTCCCTTGTCAACTTTTTAGGGATAGCTGCTGCTTCCCACTGACTAGGCAGGGAAGCCTGCATGCTGCTGGTAGGGTGCAGGTGCCTCACCTGTGGGTGGTTAACCCTGCCACCTCCAGGATGGGATCTACCCTCCCAGCTACCTCGCTCATGTCAAAAGGCAGGCTGGGGCTGCAAGGGTGAGTCACCTGGCTGGCAGGCGAAGGGTTGGGCAGGGAATGGATCATGCCAGGTGAAAGGGTGTCTCATGATGGCTATCAGGACCTCAGAGCTGCCATTGTCTGCTCTATTAAGCACTAATGGCCTGGGGTTATAAAACCTAGAAGAGCTGCTCTACTAGGAGTTGGGGAGTACAGTCTTGATGAAAAGAGCAGAAGATGAGCAGAGCTGAAGGGTGGCATTTCTATGCAAGCCGGAGGGGGGAAAAATGCTTCTTGTTAGCCTGAAGATGTGATCTGGCTGTAGGGATTTGCAGAAAGTGGTAGGAACAAAGCCTCTGGAGAGGCTTTGCAGAATAGTTAGCAGGAAAGGGAAAGTAGGGAGAAAGTGATTTTGAGTTAGATAATAAACTAGATATTAAAGATTTTTGAACACTTGTTGTTCCCTGTGATGGGCTGTTGGATGCGGAAGGGAGCTAGTGCAGCAGTGTGACCTGACAGTGCCAAAAGTCTGGCTCTAGTCACTTTGCTACTTGCTATGTTAAAAAAAAGCATCTCTTCCCAGTTGCCACGTGGCCGAACAGTACGTGGAGGCTGACTGTAGGCCATTCATCTCCGAAGGAAAGTCATTTTGCCAGGGTAGTAGTAGGGTGTCTTATCAGCTGCAGAGTTTTGCTCATCATCTCTCTGACCGTTTCTGCTTTAAAATCTTTGTTCAAGGCCACCCAGAGCTCTGTTTCTACAAGGATGCTCTTCATTTGCTTCCTGAAGGTTGAGAAGGGAGTTGTAAACTCGAGTGTGACCTACAAACAGGCAGGTATTCCTGTTTCTGTGGCTGATTTTGTCAAGTCCAGTGGTTGGGATGAAATTGGTATTTAAGCAAGGTGAAGTTTAACCCCTCTTCCTTTGTAGAGGGAAAATTAGTTATTTTATATTTTGAGGCACTAATTTACAGTCTTTCTGGCTGGGGCACATTCTTCTGCTGTTGCAGAGTGCCATGCAAAGCAGCCACGCAGCTGAGAAAAGCCACCTTCACTTAAACATTTTTCTTTTACAATGTGCATCATAGTTTAAGTATGGTCACAATTGCTCCTCGCCATATGAACTTTTGGATTGCTGTGCTGGGCAAAATCTGCAAGGTTTTCTTCTAAACACCTTTCTTTCTTAGCATAACTCATTACTCACAGTGTGCTGCTATAATTTATAGATGGCTGTGCCTCGAGGAATGAAATGACCTCTGTCACTATCGCATAAATAAGGCTTAGGAATGCCGGGATTTTCATATCAGATGGAGTAGGCTTCTTTCAGTGTTTATATAGAAATAGCAGCGTGTTATAGATTTATTTAAGGCTGCAATAGTTTGGTGAACATTATGCTGCCAACTTTACTGTCTGAAGTAACAAAATTGGAGGCCAAAGATGGGGGAGAAAAGCACACATGATGGCTATTAAAAAATAACTGGCTCTTTAGTCAATACAAGTTCAGAAATGTTGGCCAGTAAATCTCAACTCTCCTCTAAGGTTTGACTGTGTATTAAAATATGTCAATAGATATTCTATTATGTGACTAACCTATTACCTGGAGACTTTTTGGCAGATAAAATAATAGCATAGGTATCAGTCACCCAAAAGATGATTTTAAAAAAAAAAATCTTTTCACTTGGCTGAAGGTTTTTTTTATCAAGAAATGAACAAAGATGCTGATTTCAGGCTATGAAAGCATTGAAACCAAATTCAGGCTATGTGCCGTTAGACAATGTACAGGTTAAAAAAAGCAAGCAGTTTTCTAAATGCTGCAGATTCTGCAACCTAGGGGACAAATTCTGCTCTGAATGCACCCTGGCAGTGTACAGCTGTGAGGGCCCTCCCACCGGGTTCTGCATGGAGAAAGGGAAAGAGAATTGGGAAGTGCCTCCGATTCATTTTCTCATCTCTGATGCTGCTTTTGTCAGTGGGGATCTGGCCTTCCTTTAAATCTGCCTGAGAAAAAAAGCCTTCCATCTGCATTTTTCATGGGCAGGTGGAAGTTCCAAACTACCTCTGTGTGGTGGAGTTTGGTCCCCACGATCTGTCTCTCCATTGAGTGGCATTACCTTTCTGTTGTGGTGGCCCTACCAATGCTTACTAAGTTGCTTCAGATTTACACCACTGGAGGTGAAAGGAGAGTCTACCCCTCTGTGACTCTTGTTAGACACCAAAGTGGGACAGCAAACTCAGTAAAATGCTTTTTTAAAATCTTTATTATTTAAAACCGAATTCTCAGTTACAGCTGAGGCTTCATTGCTTAGTTTTCACCAGTGATGATTTATGGATAATTATAATTAGTCAAATAGGCCATGAAGACCTTTAAAAAAAATCTAGCAAGGAAGAGAACATTTTAGTCTCACTAAACCCACTAAATTAAACATGTAGTTTCAGCAGAGGACAAAGAAGGGCTTACTGGAAATTTAATATAATAAAAATGGTCTTATAAAAATTTGGTGATGCTAGTAGTTAACAGAACTATATTTTTACTCTGAATCCCTCAGGATTGTTAGAACTAGATTTGAAGTGATTGCAAGTGAAATTATTTTGATGAAAATATCTCTTCATAACACAAACTTGTCTTAAACTGGCAGAATTGTCTGCCTCGTTATATGGTAAGTGAGGGCAGTATCAGTCAGATTCTGAGCTCAGGAGGCATAGTTATGTGGAGAAATGAGAAAAACTACCTAGATTGTGCTGCTGTTAGAAATGACTCATACTTTCAAGAACTGGAAAAAGCTTATTCACATTTCTTAAATATCTTAAATATCTCAAAGAAGAGCTGCAAAATGCCAGGACTATTTCCAACCTACTTTTAACACAAGGCCATTATCCGTGTTTATTCTTTCAGTTCATTGTAGCAGCAATAATGGCTCTCTGCCTATAAAAGTTATGAACCTAATTTAACTTTAGAAGTCTTGTTTCTCTACCATGAAAGGCCATGAATTCATACACGAGTCAATTTTTTTCACATCTTGTATTGGCTTCTGTTTTGTTGTTGTTGAAACTAGCTCTGTGTTGCTATGTAAGCCATCAAATATACTTCTTAAAGATTGTTTTGTAATGAACTCTATCTTTCAGTATGCTATTGAACCAAGAATTTGGAATCAGAGAGGCAGAACACCATGAAAAAGACCATAAAATAAACCTCCCTCTATTTTAAAATGTACTGCCTTTCTTTTCTGTAAAAAGATGTTATTGTGTCTCTGGTCCATGAGTATAAAAATTACTGAGTGCATATAGCTGAGCCTGCCTCTACGGCAATTTTTTGCTGCTGCAAGACACAAAAAATGCTAAGCAAAAATTGGCTCGGGCTCGTGTACCTACTACTCATACCAACTTCATGACATTCAAGCTGTACGTGCAAATGTTCGAGTTGCCTTTAGAAAATAGTGAAATGGATAGCTTCCATGAACTCACTGCAATTCAAAGCAATATGGATCCTGAATTTGATAAATACTAGGTAATGACCCTGTTGCAAAACAGTTTCAGTTTGGTTTTTGGTGGGTGTTTTGTTTTTGGGTTTGGGTTTTTTTTTTTTCAGTAGTTGTAAGGATAAATGAGGAGTGGCATTAGTAAAAACACAACAAAGATTTAATAAAAGGATGTGATTCGTCTGAGTGTTTAAACCTTTTTTGATGAAGGCAGGGTCGCATTACCGTGTCTCCCAATCTGAGATTTATGCCGTTCATCTCTATGTAGGAAAATGACTCCAGGGTGGTGTCATGCTGAATCTGCTCTTTCTTGCCAGGGGTGGACAGGCGCGACCAGCCCACCGTGTACTGCAGAGGCAGTGGCGAGGAGGGGCGGCTGAAACTGCACTTCAGGTGGACGCAACCTTGCACAAGCTCAGGAGTTATCACTGGTTGCAAAGCCAAGCTGGTGAGTTTTTCTGGAAGCAGGAAACAAAAGGAGGATGTAGCACAGAATGTTCTTTTAATATTACAATTGTTCACTCAACAAGAAGATTTCAGTATAACTAAACATGAGAGAAACGGTACATTTTGTATTCATGTGATTTGATTATTAACTATGCAAGCAAGAAAATGTATTTCATATGAAATGCAAAAAATTGCTAATTGTGTACTGACTAACTATTGTTGTTGTAATATTTGACCTCGAGTTTTTTAATACTTTTTTTTTCAGTAAGAGAAATGTTATTGAAATGAAGCACTCGGATTAATACAAATTAATTACTCTGGCAAAGGCCATCAGCTTTGCATTCCCCTGAAGCGCAGTCTTTTGATCCAAGTTTTGCAATAAGTGCAGAAGAGATATGAGAAATCATTATGTTGCAGAGGTAAACCGACTCTCAGAGAGCACTCAGCCCACATTGCCACGCTGCAAAGATCCTTCCCAGGCTGTTCTGGGATGTACCTAGGCTGAGCCTGCTCAGTATAGTCTGCCTCTGCCCAGAATAATGCCATTGCTCTAAAAATACAGCCTGCTTCCTATAGGCTCCAATGAGTAATGAAGTCTGAAACTTTTCTTCTGTTTAAACTCACCTAAAAAGTAGAAACAAAAAGCTGTATAATACAGTAGGTGATGCTCTTTCATCTCTAGAGACCCGGGCTCAAACAGAACATGAAGCTGGTTCAGATGCTTTGAAAGGATAAATTAAGTTTTTTGGAGGATTATAGAAAACATTATAGAAGCCCAAGAGATTAAGGTATGACGCTGTTATAGCGGAACAAAGAACCAATATGTTAACATCTGTCCAGGGCAAATAAAAAGAGGTAAGGAAAAGAAACAAGTTTCTTAAAACATGAATAAGGTCCAGTTGTTTATATCCTTTTCTCTTTGGTTCCTAAGGGAAGCTGCCTTAAACCGTGGCTTACATCATGCCTTTCTGCAGAAAATTATTCAGAAGGACAAAGTTAGGTGATCAGCTCGTGGGAGGATGTGAGCAGAATTGCAAACGTGTACATGGCTTTTCCCAGCCGTGGCCTTTCTGCCAAGCTAGGAAGCTTTAAATTCATTTTGTGTTGCAGCTCAGAAGTGCTGAGCGGGGTCCTGTCCCCCCGCCTCCAGAGGATGGAGCTGGGGGATTGACCTGGGCCAGAAGCTGTGCTGATGCCAGCTGGACCTGGCTCGGGGGCTCTGCAGAGGCTCCTGTGGTGCAATGTTCACACCTGAATTTAAGACCATGAGTTAACAACTCCCAGGAAAAAACCTTCGGGTTTGGATGTTTTCCATTCAATATGTGGTACCGCAAAAACACCCTAAAGGCAAGAAGTTAAAGACTTGGGAGAGTTGGACCTCACTGAAATGCGTGGGAAAAAGGTGAAAGCTTCAACTGCAGTGGTAAGAAAAAAGCAGAAAGTTGTTGGTTTGGGATAGATGGGAAGTGATAAACTTTCTTTTATGAGAAATGCAGCAGATTTACATTACTAAACAAGTATGGATCAACAGAAAACACAAACCTAATCATCTAAAAGGTATTGGTCAAAAATTCTTCAAACAGGGGTAGTGGAAATCTTCTAGTCTTTAAAAAAGCCAAGCTTAAACTGGAAAATGACTATATTCAGTTAAAAAGTAATTTCCAAGAAAGAATCATGGAAATTAAAGAACAGTTTCGTTTATTTTAATAGATATTTTATTTCAAATAGTGAAATATCGCAATTTCTTTGAGCCTTTTTCCTCCCTTTTCTTCATGTGGGCACGTTAAAATATTGACAAAGACAAGAAAATAGATCTCTCTCTCTTTAAAATTTAAGCGTGAATTTTGCCTGATTGAAAGGTGATAACCCTAGTTTCTCAGTGTGCCATGTCTCTATCCAAAAATGCTGAAAGGAAAGTATAGAGGTAATGTTATTTCCTTTTGAGAAAGAACTGTCTTTTCTAACTAAATCACGTGAACGTGCTCCAAAGTTCAGAAGGTTTAACTGAGTGAGCAATTGCTTTCTGCTATTCATTTGTTTCCTAGCTACCAAACAGCTCCTAGATCTCTTGTAGTAGGCTGAAAATTATTTCTGACGAGAGTAATTATATAAATGTCATGAAAAAGATGTTATCAGTTTGGTTTTCTTTCCTTCCAGAATTTCAGAATTTTTTACTTTTTTTTTGGGGGGGGGGGGCGTGGGGGATACCGGATTACTGAAGATACCTTACATACAGTGCCTCAATAAACCCAGGCGCCTCTGCTCACTAGCTCTGCAGCTTCGAGCCAAAGTGGAGCCAAAGACAGTAGGAAAGGTTACATGTGAACTGTAACCAAGCAAAGAACACTTCGGTAATACACACCAGATTACATTTTGCACCAGTAATAATAGCTGTTCTTCAGGAACACCTTGGACTGCCATTGATTTGTTTTCTACACGGTCTGCATTTCACTGGGAGTGCTGCTTGACTTGCAAGGTCACAGAGATGTGCATTACAATCCCAGGACCCTCGAGCACACAGCCAGAGAGGCATGTGCAATCTTATTGATAAACACTTCAGTGATCCTCACCTTCGGCGCAGTAGCCCATGCATCCTTGAGTGGGCTGCAGGAGGTACACAAAGAAGCTGCCGCAGTTCCTGACGGCGACGGGTATCCGAAACAAGCAGCAGTCCTTGGTGCCCCCGAAGACCTGCCAGGTAGCACAGGCTGTGAGCCGCTTGCTCTCGCCAGGAACCGGCAGGGATTCAGACTTCAGCAACAGCCACACTGGAGCTTGTGTCCCGCATTTGTTCATCTGAGGATGCACACAAAAGAAACAGTTTACAGCAAATGTGGTAAGACTCTGTGGAGAATCACTAAATCCCAAGAATTGGAGTGTGGTGAACTTGGAGAGTCAGTGGAAAAAGCTGTGTAGGTGGGGATGAAAATGTCTTTGTCAGTTTAGAGGGGTGACTTTACACAGATAAAATTCTCAAAGAACACAATCACCAGATTTGAAAATATTTTCCTCTGGTTTTGGATGGTTTGTATGAAAAAGACGAAAGTATGTAAATAGGCTGGATCTCTGGGAAGCACGCTTTGGGCCACATTGGCTGGACATTCTCACCCATGCTTTGTCTGTGGTGGGATAAAGCAAAGGCTGACAGAGCATGAGGGGCAAGAAGGTATTGACACCACCCTGAAGCAGAAGACCGCTATGCTGAGAGCATCATACACCAGCACCTTCCTCCAAAACAGCTACAGCTTCAGCTGCTACTGTCCTGGCAGCTTCTGCTCTACCCCTCCAGCATGTACTGGACAGGTCTTTGGGGGCTGAGCTTCTCCCTCATTCTTGTAAAGAAATATATCTGCAGGATATATGAAACAGATGCAGGATATATACGATTTGACCAAATTTTCTGGGGTTTTTGACCTTCAGGCTTCTAATTATTAACAGATTCCCTGAATACCCTGGACATAAGAAATCCCAAAGCAGAAAGAGTTGGTCCTAAGTGGTTTAAGCTACAGATGTTGGAAGTAGATGATCTTTAAGGTCCTTCCATCCAAACCATTCTTTGCTTCTATGATTTTGAGTCACGTCTGGGAGAGGCTGCACCTTTCCTGACTTACAGGTGGATGTTCAGGCATCTCAGATCTGAATTGCCCTCTGTACCTGCCAGGCTCTTTCCACTGACTAAAGGAACTTAATTATCCAAATTGTCTTTAAATACCTCAGTGAGGACGTTAGGTATAATCAGAGCCTAATAAAATATACACAGCCAGTAACAATGGTAACTTGTTATTCTGCACCATTACATATCATTTGCCAGTATGCAAAGCACACAGATATTTGAGCTAAAGTTTGAAAATTATTACCAAATGCTGACAATAATTTACCCTCATATGTCAGTCATGTTCTGCAGAGTGTGACTGATGCCATTGCTTTGTGTTTCTTCAGCCAGGGGCAGGGAACTATAATAGTCAGACTTGGACATGCTTCCCCCCAGTGTGAGCACTGGGCTATACATCACATTGGGGAAAAAAAACCCAACCACCATTTTTTTCCCATTGGGCTGGGTTTGCTGTTTCACTTTTTTTCAGATCAGGAGTTTGTGATGGCAGGGGAAGCAGTGAAAGTCAAAGGACAAATTTATGAAGTCACGTGCCAGTGCCCTCCTGTAGTTTGGACGTTATCTGGGAGCTACGCAAGCCAGAAAGTAGGGATGGGGGAGCGGGGGCTGCACGCTCAGAAAAAGAAAGGTATTTGAAGAAAAGAAGGCATATGGCATGTCACAGTCTGATTTCCATTTGGAGCTACTTATTACCAGGCTTCTAAAAACAAAGTTTCTAGAGAGGAACCAGTAAAATTGTATAAAGTTGGG
This sequence comes from Falco punctatus, assembly GCF_963210335.1. NCBI lineage: Eukaryota > Metazoa > Chordata > Aves > Falconiformes > Falconidae > Falco > Falco punctatus. Next base: position 37,317,389 of record NC_137588.1, read on the forward strand.
GGTTTTGCCCTTGGAAATGTGGCAGCAGCTGAGCAGAGGGGCTGACGCTGCCCTCCTGTTTGGGTGCCCCTGTCCCCGGTGTCCTGTGGAAGGCTCTGGAGCTCGTCTGGGGAGGAACAGCCAGCTAGAAGAGGGAATCAGCACAAAAATGCTTTTATGTGGAATTTTAGATTAATGCCTTCCCTCCCTTTACTTAAAAACCATGTTGTGTTTAACTTTTTGACAGATTTGTTCTGCTTATTTACTTACAGCTTTAAGGGGCACTGGTGTTTTCTGTGCTGGGAAAAAAAAAGATTTGTGGTATCTTGGTGAACTCCTGACCTAGAGAGTGAGATCTGATGTCATGCTGTCAAACGTACATTTTTGACATATGCTTGTAATGATACAGGAGAGCGGAGCATCATGCAAAGGAGGAGTGCTCAGAGGAAGAAGGATGGGCACGGAGAAAAGGACAGCAAGTGGAGCGCAGCTATCTCTCCTTCATACTCATGTCATCTTCCTGATGAGTTACTTGCACCTTGAATTTCCTCTTATTCCAGGTAACTGCTGACTTCAGTGCCTCTGCATGTGTGAGTAGAGATCGCTGGATCAAACTATTATTTTTCAAATTATATTAAAACAAGGATACTTGTGATTGTACCTTGCAAGTGTTTTGAACCCCACAAGCCAGAAAGAATTATGGTAGGGGGACACAGAGCAGGAGAGATGAGTGAGCACTGGAACTCAGTGGGTGTGTGCAAGCTCACAGAAAGCCTTGAAGGAAGATGGTTTGGCAAGGAGATACAGTGCAGCCTCCCCATCCCTTCCGCAGCACTCCCTGCTCCCGCTGACCCTGCGGCTGGCACTGGCACTCACTGGCTGAGGAGGAGGAAGGTGCTGGCACTGCCCACCCTAGGAAGCATTCCCAGTGCTGCTAACACCCGCTGCAGGGGGCTGTTGCCACCACTTGCTGACAAGTGACTGGTTTGAGGTGACGATCTCCTGCAAATACCTGTGTTTCAAGGAGTGTTTGCACCCACGGCTGAAGAAACTGAGAAAATACTTTAACGATTTTCTGTAGAAGACCTTTTGCTGCCCAAAATAGGCTGTTGTATCCATTCGCTGCTGCCTTTACCAGTGTAACTGGCCCCAAGATGTCAGTGCTGCTCCACTGCCAGCGCGACCACAGGGCTGCCTCTGGCCAGGCACCTAGGGTGCCTCAGTTTCCCTGGCTGCTCCCTGACCTTGGGCAAATCACTTACCCTTTGTGTACCTCTCTTCCTTATCTCTAACCCAGAGGCAGAAGTGGCTGAGATGGTAATAGTACTTCCCTGCCTTGCAGCAGTACTGAAAAGATAAGTTCATTAATGAGACACCTGTCTATCTGCTGTGCTGTGGGCCATGCAGATAAACAGGCAGATGCAAAGTGCAGTCTGGCTGTGAGAAAAGACAAAATGCAATCCCCATGTAAAAGGTGGGTCTGTGTCCCCTGTTTACAAATAGAGGGGAAAAAACCCCCAGGGGACAGTGATTTTCTCCCTCTTTGTATTTACCCTCCCCACAAGTCTGTGAACCATTTCAGTGCTGGAGAATGTATGGATTAGCATCCCTGATGTCAGCTGCAGGCCTTGTGTGCCGGCTTTCTGATAGCACCCCGGATTCGTTCTGGCAAACCTGAAACCATTTGAGCAATATAGTTTGTTTTGTAATGTGCACAAATTACAAACAATAATGAACCCTTTTGACTGATTTTGCATCTAGGAAGTCAGACTGTGAGAAAGCAAGTTTTTGTAAAAAGCTGTGTGTGATACAGTATTACAGGCTGGCTAAGGAAGAGTTTTGGTATAAATGAATTATTTCTGTTTTCCTGGCAGCTTTATGACATACATGCATTTATTTTCTGCTTTGAGCTACATGCTGTCCATCTGAGTTAGGCAAGTCGCCCCAGCTAACTGAAAGGATTTGCTGCATGAAGCCACTGTGAATTGGAAAACAGACCTGGAAAGGCAAGGGCAAAAGTATATTCATGTATTCAACTAATGGTAGAGATAAGAACAGAAAACCAACAAACTAAAAATATTTAGAAAAACATATCTAGGAGAAGAGAATTCAAAGAACTAAAATTTTCAAGTCTCAGCTGTGGCGTAATCAGCATTAAATTTTGCAGTAGTCATTTGGGAGAGCAACCAGAAAATTGAATACAGAGGCAGTAAATGATTGGCATTTAAGATATGGCATTTACCTGCAATAACCACAGTCACTGCTGCTCTAAGAATAGTATAAAACAGTGGGAATCTCATACCCCGTATTTCAGCAGCATTTCCAAAATGAAGAAGAGGAATTATGCGGCTGTCCCCACAGAAGAGCAAATTCCACAAGCCTCTCGCAGGCAGGAGCTGGTTTGCTGGGAAGCCAGCGGTGTGGACTGGGCAGTGGCTTTGCTGGGGTTCTCCAGGTGATCTACATGCATCACACAGGCTGCATGGCAGTGCTGGTGCTGTGGTGTGCAAAATATCCCTGTTTCTCACTCAAAAGGGAAGCTACATGGCAGGAAGAGAAATAAGCTACAGTACCAGCAACACTGGAAAACGTGTGCATGCCCATAGCCCGTCCATTTATTTCAGAGTATGCTGGTGGATCTAGCGAGAAATAGCTTCTCTCCCTAAAGATCCTGTGTCCTCTAGATGTCTTCAAGCAGTGTCCTTGCTGGTAAGCTGCAGGGATGTCTGATTAGCACTCCATTTGAGAGATCACAAGCATTTGATTGCACCAGTTGACATGTTTACCTGGAATTGCAACTGGTCAATGCAATGGCAAGTCAGTGAAGTAGTGTCATCGTAAAGCTTACATTTAGGTCGCTCGGTGCATCTGCATTAGCTATCCAGCATGAAGCTTGCACAAAGGAGAACTTATCTAACACAAAAGGCAGGTTTTAGGCGGTTGCCAAGCTTCTGTAGTGCTCAGTATCCTTTCATACTTTATCCAGTTATAATTAAGTGGTGTTTTTAATCTTCAAAGCGTTTTATAAACCTTTACCTAATTAATCTTCACAACACCTCTATGTGGCGGGTAAGCATTCGTTAAGTGTTTTCGATTCATAATTAGGCACCAGGTAATCATTTAAATAGTTCAGTTCAGAAAACCTAAATGAAAAAAAAAAATAGATTTGTTCTCCCTTTGTCAAAACAATAGGACAAACCATTATTGTTTGATCCAATGAAGTGTCCTTCCATTTAGTGGGGTTTGGAGAATCAACTAGTTTGATTGATTGAACACTAAGGTTCTTTATAATTGCGCAAAGAAATCAAGCTTGATTGTTCTTGTCACTTGGGTATTGCACTGAAATTATGCTGTTAAAAATAAGTAGCACCATATGTGAGAAATGCATTGTTTAATTAGATGGAGATGGAAGGCTTTTTGGTATACTATTGGTTGGCAGTTAAAGCATTGTGATTTTGCATCTGTCAGCCACTCAGAACTTTGTCTTAGGTTTTGAATTTCTTTGTAGTAAGTTAAAGTAAATAAGATTTTTTTATTTCAGGCTGAGGCTGAACTCCACAGAAATCAGTGTACGTCAGGAATATCTGTAGTAGCAATTAAGCCAGTGCCTGTCTTGTGTTTCTTTTAAGTACACGCTTCTGAACAATAGAGGCTGTAATTGTAATTTCTACAGAAGGCTTTTTGTATGTCTGAAAAACAAACAAGAAAAACAAGATCTCCTTATACCTGCTATTATGATTTGGAATATTCACATATGCACATGAGAAAGAGAATTACAGGTGAAAGAACACCTTGAAAGTGTGACTTGCTTTTAAGTTCATAGAACAGTTGCAAATCAAAGCAGGATTAGATTCAGAGCAAAATAAAAATTGAAACAAAATAAAAAACAAATAGTATGCAGTCGAGCTATTGCATTTTGATTGCAAATATATGAAGTTCTACAACAGGTTAAGTAGAGGAGGAAATTAAACTGAGTATGGGAAAAAGTAAATCTTCTCCAGGGGCTATATTAGGCATCATAGGCAGGTTAGATTTGACATGCTTTAACATGACCTTGTTTTATACACAAAGGATTAGCATTTAAGCCGATGTTTGAGCCTAGTATATATATAAAAAAGTAAATTTATATTGTTAAAAATGCAACTGTTGAGAAAACACCAGCCTTGACTGCATAACATGTCCTTCTTATGTCACATTTACAGTGGTACATTAATTTAGAACATATACAAATTTGGAGATGGTTTTGCTCTGTTACAGAATGAAATTTCCGAAGAAGGATATTGGAGGTAATCTTGATAGTGTGTCACAGGCAGGTATTACTGGGCATTTCCAAAACAGATTGTTGTATCCATAACTAACCTGTAGAAATCCTTGCTGTAGGATTGTGGATGCTAAAAAATCACAGTGTTTGGACTGGCTCATGAGAGAGAAATAACTTTAAAGTCTCATACAGTCCATATCTGAATCCAGAAGTCCCTGAAGCAGGGGTTCCTGGAGACTGGTAAAGTGCAAAGGTGAAACTATTCCCCTGCTCCTGCCCTTCTCTCCGGACAAACAGGTTCGGCTGCGGGCAAGGATGAGCACCTGGTGCCCGCTGTGGTGTGCGAGGTCACCTGGAGGCTCCAGCCCCACCTGCCAGCAGAACTGCAGAAAATCAAGTGAACTGGAGTGAGGGGCTGCATTAAGATTAGGAGGAAACCAAGGGTGAAGCAGTGGCTGCTCTGAGAGGCTGAACTTGGGCTGAGGGGATGTGGTGTTGTGCGTGTATATACCTATGTGTGCGTGCCTGTGTGTAAATGTAGGTGTATACACATGGCACACGCCTGTCAGGGCAGGTAGCATGCACGTTTGTGTATATGTATACGGATAAATGCTGAACCCTACATCTGGGCCATCTGTACTGATGGCTGTTGTGGGAGGACTGCTGGCTGGGGAGGTATGCTGACATTTCAGAAGATCTGGAGACCAGCGAGACCAGTGTCTTGCCTTGGCAGTGGGTGTGCAGTGATTTCTGTGGCCAGTGCAGTAATATCTACATTAATCTTTTTCTCCTCAAAGAAGACGGTACCACAAACCCTCTGTTTCAGAAGACAAGTGTTTGTTAGTGACAGTGGTTCTAGTAGTGATCCTAGTTATAATCCCTTCCTTTTTAGCTTACCTTTTGCTGTTTGCAATTGAGTGCTTAAAGCTGTGAATGCTAACACTGCTTTGAGAAGTAATGAAGCAGACTTGTGCATGTGGTATCAAGAGTGTTATTGCTGGCTCCAGAACCAAATACTCTTTGCATAATCAAATTCTTAATTGATGTTTTTCCTTATGGTTGCTGAGTATAATCTATGCTTTTTTACCCCCGTGTAAAGGAGGGGAAGAAGTGCATGTCCAACAGTATTTCTGATTTCATCATGAGGCAAGAGCCAGCATTGCAAGACCCGTCTGTCCTTAGCATGGTGTGGCATTGGGCTTTGCATTGTGATTAGCAGTGTGCGCTTCTCTTCTGTAATCCACAGATTGATCTTTTATCTGACTGTAGAGAGGATCTTCAATAAAATTAGCAGGTCTCACATTTCTTTTTAGTATTCCTGCCTTTCACGGGGCTTGCCATATGTACCTGTACACCGATGTATGTGTATACCCTATATTATTTTAATTCAGAAGCCTGAATTTCTGTAACTGATGCATGTTTTTCCTATGTTGACTGCTAGATACTACTTTGTATTTTTAACAGATTTTCTGTTAAGCTTTAATTTTTATGTCGTTTGTTCTTCCTCTGAAGGTCATTTTACTACTAGGTCTGGCCATGTCTGTGCATTGTTTCTTGCTGCTTAATCTTAGTACAAGCTTCCCTACGCTTCCTTCCTTTAATGTTTTTGCCTTTCACAGTGAATTTGGCAGTTCTTGAAGAACAAACTGTTGTTTGTGATCTGTAGGCAGCAGCCTCAATACCTGGGGATACAAAATTTGCAAGTTTGTGTTGCTTTTCTACTAGGATTTGGTTTTGGATGGGGAAGTGGCTGTGGCCAAGAGTGCGTGCCCAGGATCCAGTAATTGCTGTGTGTCCTTAGGGAGCACGGAGGGAGAGGCAAGGAAGAAATAGAGGGAGGAAGGTCAGAAGCATTCGTTACCCCCCACCCCCCCCAGGAGAAGTTCAGCAGACAAGGCTTAAATTGGAAAGCTGTTTCAATCAAAAATATTTTGCCACTGGAGGAATAAGTTTATGGACAGCATTTGGATTCAAGGGTTGGAGAATTCAGGAATACAATTTGTATTTTCCCTCTCTTGGACATAAAAGCTTTTGGAAAAGCTTTTGGGGTTTTCTTCTGCCTTTTTTTCCATTTTTTTTTTTTACTTGTTTGTTAAATTAGCAGATGAGAAGCAGCTTCTGAAGAGCTGTTGCTCATTTTGAATTCCAAAGGTGGCTGTGCCTCTTAGCTGTGACGTGGCTGTAGACTGAGGCTCTTGTAGCTTCTGTGTGTGTGACTTGGTTCCACTCTCTGGTGAATATAAGACCGTCTGTGGTTATGGAACGATATGGAGATGGGCCACATTTTTATTGTGGAGCTTTTTTTTGTGACAAGATTCAGAACACAGGTTTGGGCAGTGTGTGTGAGGAGCCCAGGCCATAGCTGGTTCTGGGAGCCCACCTCCCCCGCGCCGACCCAGCACGTGCCGTTGTCCTGCCGCAGTTCTCCCAGGCTGGGCAGGACCTCTAATCTCCATTATGGTTTAAATCCCTTTTGAGCTCAATTGGGTGACAAGAATCCTTACCTACTATTACTTTGAATTAAGAAGTTAATCTTATCCAGCGATAAGCAGCTAATTGTATCTGGCCAGTATCAACAGGATATCACCAGGCATGTATTTTACAAGCTGCTGGAGTGATGTACTTTTTAACTCTCCAGCTGTATTGTCAGGCTTTATTTGGTCTCTTTTCTCTTCTATCTGTTCAGGATTTTGTCTTTGACTTGTTTAATTAAAATCAGCTCACTCTAGCCAGGCTGGAATGTCCAATAATAACTGCTTATTAAGGAATGGAAGCTGTGCAGTTATTAATTTAAATTATTTTGTTCCAGAGGTTTTGCTCAAATTAAATAGAAAACCAAATTAAACAATGATTTAATTAAGTGGAAGAGATGGAACGTAGAGGCAGATTTAGAAGGTGAAGATCTAAAAGAAGCGTATTCTTCCAGTTGTGACATCTAACAGATGTAATCCTTCATCAGTATGGTGAAGCAGAGATTTACTGTCATTCAGAGGATAATGAAGAAGCCGACGGCAAGAATTATGTTACAAGATAAGAAACTAAACTAATGAATATAGCTCTACAAACCTGAATAAAAAACTCCAGAGAAGAGATTAAAAGAAACAAAGCGTGTATTGTTGGAGAGAAATTTCATACAGTTGAGCATTACTACCTACTGTACCAGCTACTAGGATGAAAATTAACTCTATCCCAGCCTAAACCAGCGCAATACGAAACCGAACTAATGAATATAGCTCTACAAACCCGAATAAAAAACTTCAGAGAAGAGATTAAAAGAAACAAAATGTATTGTTGGAAAGAAATCTCATAGAGTCGAGCATTACTTCATACTTCAAATTGCTGAAATACAGAGTCAGAGAGGGTGGGGGTTGGCAGGACCTCTGGAGGTCAGCCAGCCCTTCCCCCGGCCGGAGCAGGTTCCCTGGAGCAGGCTGCACAGGGTCACGTCCAGGCGGGTCTGCAATGTCTCCGGAGAAGGAGACCCCGCAGGCTCCCTGGGCAGCCTGTGCCAGGGCTCCGGCACACTCCAGGTAAGGACGTTTTTCCTCCTGTGCAGGGGGAAGTTGCTGTGTTGCAGTTTGTGCCCGTCGCCCCTTGTCCTGTCGCTGGGCACCCCTGGAAAGAGCCTGGCCCCGTCCCCTGGACGGCCGCCCTTAAGGGGTTTGCAGCCATCGATGAGATCCCCTCTCAGCCTCCTCTGCTCCGGGCCGAAGGACCCAGCTCCCTCAGCCTTTCCCCAGCCGGGGGATGCTCCAGCCCCCTCTTCACCTGCGTAGCCCGCGCTGGCCCCTCTCCAGCAGTTCCCTGTCTCTCTTGGACTGGGAGCCCAGCACTGGACACAGCACTCCAGATGTGACCTCACCAGGGCAGAGCAGAAGGAGGGGGATCAGCTCCCTTGACCTGCTGGCCACGTTCCTCCTAATGCCCGCCAGAACCCCAACTGGCCGCTTGGCCACCACAGCACGCTGCTGGCCCATGGGCAACTTTCTGTCTACCAGAACTCCCAGGTCCTCCTGCGCAGATCTGCCTTCTGGCAGGCCAGCCCCAACCTGTGCTGGTGTGTGGGGCTGTTCCTCCCCACGTGCAAGACTTCACAATGACAATTTAATGGTAATAAAATTATAAATTAAATACTTGTATAGAATATATATACACTTACAGAGCAACTTGTAAAAATAAACTTCATAATGCATTGGGATAGTCAAGGATGACCTGCCATGAAATGAATATTTCATTAATACTTGATGTTCACGTTAATTAGATTTATGGTTTGTGTATGCAGAGTTAGAAATCGCACAGAAGTAACAATTACCTCTTAACATTTCATTAGATGTTAGATTATTAAGATATACTTCTATTGTGAGAAGTACACAGGTCCATTTTGAATGGATATGAAACATTTGGTAATTTTGAGAAAGTTCTCCAGCTAGGGTAATGTTGCCTAATATTAAACTTCCTGGCACATTTAATCTTTAAAGTAATTTATGGTAACTATATTATTATTTCCTGAACAGTTTTGTTTAACAGTGTGTTTGAAATTATTCTAACCTCCTGCAGCTGGGCTATTTGAGATGGCAACGACTTGACTTAGGGTATCAAGTTGCTCTGGCAGCGATGATTGCAAGTTAAATGTTATTGTCATGCATATTAAACACACATAAAAACAGATAATTATTGGTTTGTCTTTTTTGGAGGGTAGTCTTACGTGGTGGAGATTTTTTGCTCTAGGAAGCCATTAGCATGCATATGAATCTAAGCAATACAAGAAATGGTAAGTGGAAAAAGAATGAAATTTATCTCTTTCTTTTGTATCACTCCAGAATCTCTTTTAATAGCCATTTTTCTGATTATTCCTTTCTGATTTCTTAATAAGGACATGTTCTAATACACAATAAATTATATGGGGAAAGGGTCAGGTTCCAAAATCCATTCTTACAGCGTCAGGATTGCTTGGCAAAAGTATAACTCAGTGACGCATGTGGATTACTAAGTATTTCTCTTTAGAGTTGGGAAACACCTTGGTTTATGTTTGAATAATGCCCAGTCCGTAGGGATCCTGGGATGCTGGTCTCTGACTGCTGCCCTTGGATATAACATTATGAGTATTACTATGGGAAAAGTGGTTTTAAAAACCACTCACCTATCCCCATGGCAGCCTACGGGCCGTGGGAGTAGAGAGGTGGCTGGAAAGGAAAACTATGGCAAAGGATTTACTCAGGTTCACCAGGGTTCGTGCTTAAGTTTTACTGACTTCGACGCATCTCGTTGGCATTTCTGCGGGCCTGTTGTCAATCACGAAACGGTACCATGCCGGTGGCAAGGAGTGGTCACAGACCAGGTCCTGAACTGCTGCTCGCTGCAGCTCCAAGGAGTCGAACCTGGTGCTGCGGTAGGGGTTGCGGAGGATGCGGTGTCCCTCCGGTGAGCACTCAGGAGCTGGGAAAGGTGAAAAAGGACAACGATTAATAAGTTAATTCCAGTTAATTCAATTGGATACTGTTAATAACTGCTTAAAGTGGGGTACATCCTCTTATGTTCAGGTTCAGTTTAGGATTGGGCTGATTTTCAAGGAAAACACTGGGAAAAGTTCCAGTTTAAAATTAAATACATAAAATTGGAAGCTCAGTAACATAAAGATTCTAGTTATCTAGATTTTCATCACATCTGAATGAGAACCAGAAATCTTAACCCTTTAATGTGATTGCAGCCTAGTTTTAGGGTTTAACATCTGAATCACTTCTCAGAAATCAAGTAATATTTTGAGGTACCAAAGTCTCATGATCTTTGAAAACATGTGCGTTTTTAATTTCGTTTACTATACGCATGAGCGTTTAAATTGTTATAAATTGGCGCTCAAGCGTAACGTGCACTTCACATACTTTTAAATACAGATTTAGAATAATGAAAATAAGAAAAGCTAAAGAGAGAAAAAGAAATGGTGAAACCCCAACAGTACAGGGTTTTTAGAAATAAGCTCAAGTTAGGCTTGCAGATATTCGAGCCACAGGTCAGACTTGCCTGAGGCATGTACCCATAAAGCCAAATGCATCAGAGCTGCTGTGCATGCATCCAAAGACTGAACCAAAACTGCTCCTTGATGTATGTTTGTTTACATGCTTGCCCTGCTTACTTTCATACATCCCTTGACTTTTTTTAGAGTGCGTATTCAGTAGTTTCTTATCACCTAATAAAAGGAAGCCTTGCAGTGATTCTTTTAGAAGTTGTTTATCTTCAAAAAGCTGCTCATGTAGAAAAAAAGAACCTTTTCTTGGTTATCTTTGCCATTTCTCTGCGAGGCAAGGTCTATTTTTGCTGTGTTGGCGCTGCGGAGGGGGTCACAGAGGAGACCAAGGTGGAGTTGCTCAGCTTCATGCATCAGCAGCAGAAGGCTCAGCTAATTTCTTGCTGCAGTAATCTTTAATTGCTAATGATGATGTAAGAGGCAGAGAGCACATCACAGGGATTGCACAACCTGGTTTCAGGAGCCAGCCTGGCAGTCAGCAAAATCACCTCTTTGCACCATGAATAGGGCTTAGTTAGGTGACACCGCTGACAGAGAATAAGACCCTTCCCCATAATATCATGTTTCAAATGTCACTTTTCAGATTATAACTCCGCTTTAATATTATGCCGGTGGCACTCTGAAACAGATTTATCATTTTTATTTTATTGACAAGATACTCAGAAGGTTAAAGTCAATCCATTTATGGTACTATTTTTAAGGATTATTTTTGTTGTGCCAAAGGCAAGGCAATGATATACAAGACAAATGGGGACAAAATGTAGCATAACATAGCCTTTATTGCAATTTTCAGAGAGCTAAACTGTCAGAGTGATAGTGCAATTCCAATGCAAAATTCAGCTGAATTAATCCAGTTGCCTTTTTAAATAAAAAAAGAGCACCCTAAGCTTTTCTTTTCGACAGGTAAGAGCCATTTTAGAGAGGAAACACTTGGAATTACTGCACCGCTAATTAAATCTGCGATCCCACTCCCTCCCTCAGGTGTTCTTTCTGGGGATTTGGGTCCAGCAGTGGGGACCACATGGAGACTGTCCTTTATGAATTCCCAGCCCAAAGGAATAAGTGACATTTCAGCAGACCAATTATTTTACAGAAATGAAAAGTTTACCCTGCGTTTATAAACCATTAAAGAATGCAGGCATTTGCTGACCCCTTCAATACCACTCAGTGCTTCAGGACTGTTAATGGAAATGGGACTTTGGCTTGTGGTGCCTTTTGCTTGCCCTAAGTACTTACTTTCTGAACAAAAGACAAAAAAATCTAAAAGTAAACAGCTGTTTGCACACTGTTGCCACAGGAATCCTGCAAGAACGCTGCAAATTAATTGCATTCTCTTTCTCAATAATAATATCAAATTCTCCCTTTAAATGTAATTAATAACCTTCTGCTCAATATGTATTCGTTATAATCCAAATTCACACAACATGTTGTGGTCTTACCAATGATTAACTGCTCTGTCTAGACAATGCAAATATATTAGACACTGAGACATGGCTAATTATTTTTTGTCCTTCACATAGGTTTTTTTGCAGTAGTATAGAAAATGCTGCTTCATGTATTAACGTTAGAGGAGTTGAACGCTGCAGATGGGACTTGCAAAGGGCAGGGAAAGACATGGAGGAGAGCAGAGGGGAGGCATGCAAGGTCAGTAAGGAGAGTGGTGTTCACCCATTAAAATTAACAGCATTTGGGACAAAAGCCGTGTGTTCGCTCCCTAAAGAGCATACATACAAAGCCCCTGCTCCAGCAGCCACCGCCTCTAAAGGAGTATCTTATTCTGCATTAAATGTCAGAGCATGTTACTATGGGTTTAGTGATGCTCGCAGGCTGTCATGGAGGCGGCAGCAAGGCAAACTGCTCCGCGGCAGCTCCCCAGAGCCAGGCTGGCCGGTTCTGTTCTTACCCTGGCACAGATCACACCGAACCGCGTGGAGCTGGCGGTGGGGCATGGGCACTGAGCAGGAGGGGGTGTGAGTAAAAGGCTGTCCCAGGTTTTGCAGAAACCCATGAGCAAAACAACTCCTCAATTATCGAGTTTCCCTTGTAAAATGGTTCTTATTACAGCCTTATGACAGAATCATTGTAAACTTTAACACACAAATTGCAGGCCGTGGTACAAGTTAATTACTACTGCCTTTCTAGCAGAAAAAATAAATAAAGGTATCACTGTAATCAGCCTCTATGACGAAAATGTTATTTAAAAAAAAAAACACCCAAGAAGACATAGCTGAGCCCTGTTGGTTGTTCACCTGAGGGATGCCTGCCTGTACCTTATGGTGACTGCAGCTATATTCTAACCAGATGAAGCCTTCCTCTTAATTTTAAATTCACGACAGTGTCAGATGCAGATATCAAGCTTGTGTTCAGTGATGAAGTGCTCGATATCACAATTGCACACCCCGCCCCCCCCCCCCCCCCCGTTGTGGGGAACAGTAAAAGTCCACATCCGTGTCTTGTACAGAGTCGCTGTTGCTCTGTAGTAGGCAGGTTAGATCGCCTTTAAAAGGAAATATTTATTTCTTTACATAGGAAATACCTATGCCTTTAATTTAATCACCCAGCTCTATTTCTATAATTGTATTAAAAGAGCTTATGAAAAAAAATGCTGGCTTTTCAGGGAGCAGAGAACTCATCGCCATTATGACCGTTCTGATTTCCTTCAGGAAGAAATTAAACTGTACAGTGAGATTTTGTTGTTCTTGGTCCAGAACGTTGTTGGAATTAAATGTTGCGCTGTTGCTGGTGCTTTAGTCTCCTGCAAACAACTTCTTGAACCACCATCACCCCTGATATAGGCAAGGAGCTGTTGCTAAGACATAAGGATTTGTTTGCTTTACTAGACTTAAAGCATTTTTTTCCAAGCCCAACGATTCTGTGGCAGCAACCTGCTGCTAAGAGACACTGAGTAGCTCCTTTCTGACACAACAGGCAAATAAATAATAACACCTGTTGCAGCTGCTAAGTGAAAATGGCATTTGAATAACATGGGTGGTATGATAAAGGGAGTCCTGTGGGGGGAAAAAAACCCCACTGTCTCCGTTGAAGCCACAAGGATCATTACCATTAATGCCTGGAGGTCGAGACTCACCCAACTTTCATGTGTGGAAAGTTGTTGTGTGTAAATGAAACGAAGGACAGCCTGTGGGCTTGATGGGCAGAGGGCACCCTCCTGCAGAAGGCAGAAGCATCCAGAAATATCCAATGGGAAATGAGCAGAAGGTGGATATCTGAACTGGTGTTTCATGCTGAAATACTGCTGTGGACTGTGGTTTGGCTCTCCCAGCTAAAGGAAACATCTGTGTGACCGTGGGTGGAGGAAGATGTGCCTGTCAGTGGGTCCTGGTGGCAGCAGCCCAGAAGCCCCTTCTTATCTGGGTGCTCAATATTGTAATGGCTGGGACTGAGGCTCCACCAGGGACAAGCCAAAAAAGAGTATGGAAGGGTATCTTCAGGGCATTACTCTGGGATGCACCCAGCACAGACCCAGACATTGAAGACCTGGAGTTTATTTCAAGCAGGTTGGTAGCTGGGTGGTTTACAAGCAGCTGAGCCACCCATGCACTTCTTGGCTGCAGTGGGGACCACCAAGCACTTGCTAAGGGTTCATCCATCCTGGCTGATGCTCATGGCTGTGGGACAAGTATCAGACATGTCAGGGAGGGACGTCAGGAAAATTGGAGTGGCAGGCTGAAAACTTGAAAGGAAATAATTTGCTAAACCTTTACTTTTATTTCTAAAGGCAGGTGAGTGCAGGTGTGATAGAGCTCTACCTGTCACTCTTGCTCCCAGTAAATATCAGTGGCTTACATGGAGGAAAGTTTAAGAAGCGTTGAGACTTTTTGTTTGCTTTGAATAGCAGCTGCAAATCATATAATATCAAGAGGTGATGGCAGCTAGAAGACCCTGGAAGAAATATAGTCCACAAGCCTGAGGTGCATGTTTGTTTTGGGCAAAGCAGTGCCAGCAACACAATATACTGAAAGGGCATTCCAAAGCCCTGGGAAATAGCTGCCAGACTGCAAAACAATTTTTGTGTGGAGGGTGAATGAAAACCCAGCGACTGATCCAGCTAACACTAACCAACAGCACCGTTTGGCTATGTGCAGGAACTGTGCTGTGACCAGGAAGGATTTATTCCCGGATGCACGTTTCTTTCTCACCGTTGTCCCCCACATCGTGGGAGCCCGGCTGAGCCTTCCCCACAAACCCCAGCAAGCCTCAGGCCCAGGGAAGCAGGGCTGCCCACCGGCTTTGCTCAAAGGCAAGGAGGGGATGTACCGGGGGGCTTTTGAAGTACGACCTTTGAAAATACACATAGGTATATGTAAGTATGCATATGTATATATATATATATGAATGTGTATGTATGTATATATCTCAAATTATGTATGCAAATACTCATATTTCTGAATTTGTGTGACATCCAGTAAATTTTTGAAGCCCCACCCTGGCAGAATTTCAGATTTCCACTTTTTCTTTCTTACAGTCCATAGTGGAACAAAACATTTTCCAGAGCGTTTGAATTTCTCTTCACAGGAAAACGATGAAAGATTTTCATTGGGGAAAAAATCAGTCCAAAATGCCTAAGCTATTAAGCCGTAACTCCAAATTAGTTGCAGAGAAAGGATGTGTTCGCTTTCTTCTCTTTCTGGTTCAGAAACAGAAGGAAACCTTTTAATCGCCAGCCACTTCCATGCCCTGTGGCTGCATTTCACTGATGTAGCAAAGCTCAAGTGGAAGCTTCTGGAGCTCTCAGTGTGTCAGTGCATCCACTTCCCCGTATTACGATTTACCATATGTTGAAAGACAGCTTGGGCAGAAAAGGAAGGCAGATACTGGGAAAGGGAAATTCTTTTCAGGCTCTTAATGGATGCATTCAAAATAAGAGTAGAAGGCTCTGATCTGACAACATTTAAAAATTTCTTTTGGTGAATGCAGGTGATCAATAATCTATTAATAAATAAGGCATTTGTAGCTCAGAAACGTCTGACAGTATTACAGATGAAAGTTACCGCCGTATTTCACCAATATTTGCTAAGATTTTAATGCAATCTTTCTGTGTGCTGATGACAAAAATTTTATTCCTAAAAACATTCCGAGGCAGAAATTTGTTGTAAATGTGAAAGCGATCGCTACATTACAATGCTTGAACCATACATGCTCCTCGGGTAGGTAAAACACAATAATTTTATAAAAAACTGTGATAGCTAATAAATAAGGCTATTTTCAGATAACTCAGAAGCAGAAGAACCTCCTACTGAACTGAAATGATAAGGAAGCACACTGTATAAACACCACATACTTATAATGGCCGGGTCCTGAACAAGTCATAATGTGTTCATAAGACAAAATTGATAGAGATAAATGAACCATTGTGTAAAATGAATGTAATTATAGAAAAGTTGACCCAGGAAGAGGCTGAGCACCTGCTGAAAAGAATAAGACAATTTTCATGCATATTATTTGTACTGAATAACAGACAGAGTTAAAAAGAAGGAAAATCAAGGCAAGCAGTAACGTGGTTTTCTAGGAGTCTGCTGTTCAGCATTCCCCCTTGGATATTACACTGTTTTGAAAATAAGGTGTCTTCTTTTAACCCAGGGAACTCTGCACGCAATTAAAGACACTCTCACATCTATGTTTTACAGAATGAACACTCTTCATTCAAGGCAGGCTTTAGTGTGCTCGGTTCTGAGGATCTGCTGTGTTTGGAGACAAAATGTAGCTACGATGCATACTCCTGCCGTGCCTGAGCACGGTTCAAGCACCGACGACAGAGGCAGCCGTGTGGGAAGAGATCCCTTTCCATCTTCCTTCAGTCCCACAGATGCTCTATACGACACCCTTGGTATTTTGTACTTATGGTGTATGTAACTGAAACTGTTACTAGAGATTGCTCCCACCAGGCAGGATTAGTGAGTTTATTGCTTAATTCTCAGGGATTTTTTTCTTTTTTTTCTGCACAAAAGTGATAGCACAAGGCCCTGAGGGCAAGTGTAGCTGCAAAAAAATCCTGCTACAGTCTCAAGATGTTGTCTGTATGATGCATCCAAGTTTCATTTGCCTGGGAACAAGGCCACTTATCATTCTGGTCTATGAAGCAAAGCAATATACTATTGACAAACCAAGTGCCAACATGCAGTTCCAGAGAAAATAATTATTTATTCGTGCTAGTATCTCTTTTATCTTGGCTTGTATTTCTATTTTTAACTGGTGGTTTAGAAAAGAGGGATTGATTATATGAAACTTTTCTTCTAGTCTGTGTTTCCCCTGGATGCTTTGCAGAGCGATGCACTATGTACAGCTTGCACAGGAGGAGGCAGGTAGAGGCAGACGTGCATTCTGCATGGGGCCAGAAGAGATGGCAAAAGGGGCCCGCAAAGTAGGGGACGAGGGGTCTCTGCAAGAAATGCGAGCAAAGTCTGAGAAACTTCTGGGTAGTTTAGTGTGGAGTTTGGAGCGCTGTCACAGGAGATCTGCTGAAAAACACTTCAGTGCTCCTTAGAGAGGCTGAAGGAAGTGAGTGTTTATTTTCAGGGACAATGCGTGAGTGGCCAACTGACCTGGATGAGCCAAGAAGCTTCCAGCAGAAGTGTTGTCCTCTAAACTGTTTTGGTCTCCAGGGCTCGCTCTCTGGCATCTCTCATCAACGTGAGAATTGCTCGTAAATAGCATGGTGGGCATGAGAGGGATGACGCATGATCACACGGATGGAAAGCAATGGGTAGCTGGACAGGACAGGTGAAGTCTGTAGTTCCCCTGCTTTGCGAAATATAGCCTCATCTATTGACTGTGCCAGTTCGAAAAATCAACAAAGCCAAATTGTGTCAATTACTCTATTAAATTTTACCAGATCTCATCCTCACTAATTCTGGCTTAGCTTCAGAGCCAGGAGGGCTGAGCATCTGAATATAGAAATCACTTACTATTGCTGTGTCAGAAGAGAATTAAAAACCTCATAAATTTCCTCAAGTTATCTCTCAGTTAATGATGATGCCTTTAAGGACTTCTGAGCAATCAATAAAAAGAAAATTATAATTATTGGTATTGATTGGTCTATTTTGCTCTCGTCCCTCAGAATGAAAAAGTGAAACAAAATTAAAAGGTTCCTTCTTACCTCCTAATCTCAGTTGAACATACATTTGCAAATGTAGCTTTCCTAAATAGCAGTAGCAAAAACGAACTCACATGTTTTGATTTTAGAACCCACTGGGCTCTATTCAGATGGAAATTTGATTTCCATGGTTTACCCCTTTGAGAGCTGGAGCTGTTGCCATGCCTCAACTGCTATGCAGGCTAATTACAATTTGTGAGCCACACATTTTTCCAGATCACTCCCATGGCAAATGCTGAATTTTGGCCTCATTTACCCCCACTTCTTCAATTCAATTCTGTATATGGATGATATAGCATTGGGGAAAGTGTCACCACTAACTTATTGTTAGCGCATCCAAGATGCAGCAGAGACTGGCGGAAAGATAAGGGGACTCCAACTGCAGGCAGCTCAGTGCTGCCAAGCGCCAGCGTCATGCGTGTGTCCTGGGTGTGATTTAGTTCCTAATGTATGCAGGGTGACGAGGCAATTTTTCCTGCTATTGTTTTGCTATTATTCATCGCTATTATTCACTCCATTCACTAGCACAATAGTGGTTTTGGCAGCCTCACACTCCTCACATGTTTATAATGGGCTTTTCTGTCAGGGTTTTGACATTTGGGAAGAATGGTTTGGTTTTCTCTTGCCTTTGGAGTAAGGCTTTATTCGTTACCCTTCTGCAGCAATGTACGTGGACACACTCCGCTTCCCAGCTAATGCACAAACATGGAAGGATTTCATCACCTTCCTACCAAAATTCATGTCTTCTTTGACCCTGTCCTTAATCCTCTTGTAGGCTGCCGGCTCTTGGAAACTTGGAGAGAGCTGATGCAAAACGGGCTCAGCTCAAGCACATTGCAGCTCCTGCTGCTCAGGCAAAAGCCCCTTCTCATGCATTATAGCACTTTGGGTGGATTTAAAAATATTGAAATAAAAGGTCATGAGCTCGAAATAGCCGGCAGCCTGCCTGGCCAGCATGATAAGATAAAGCCGTGTACTCCCAACCGTGGAAGTGCGACATTAAGTCTAATAGACTTCTAGAAGCCAAGTTTATCAGCAATCCTCACTGTTTGTTTCCTCAGCATTTGAAGGATACAGTTTCTGTACATACAGTCATGATTATCTTCAAAATTAAAATGTTTGGTGCCTTCCTCCTATAGGAACAGGATGGTCACAGTCTCAACCAGCAGCTTCCCTCAGCCATGGTGGTATTTCAGAGGAATCTCCTACGTCTGGTTGCGGGAAGTGCCCCACATTGCATGTCCAGCACTTGAACGACATCTATTGATGCCTATTCATGCCATGAAAGAGCAAGGCTTTCAGTGCCTGTACAGGAAAACTTCCAGATAAGTGCATTTACTATTTTTATTTAAAGGGATTTAGTTCCCATTCACTGTTGTGACAGGTACTAATTTTCCTTTGTGTTTTTTTTTTTAGTGTCATCTCTGCTTTGGTTGCTCCGTGGATCTCTATTTACCAGGAGGAGTAGAAGCATTCATAAAAACAGCGAAGTTTCAGTAATCTGTAAGGACTTTAGCTATAAGCTCCTTTTTGATGTAAAAGAAAGTCCAATGCAGCTGGTATCACCTCAGTCTTCATTACCTTTACAGCTGCTACCTGTGCAATCTTTTAGGATGTAATTACCATAATAAGAAAAAACATCTCCATAATTATGTGTGCGTAAAGCAAAATGCCTTTCTCTGGCCATCCAGCTAGAGCTGCAGATACAGATATGCATGCCTACAGAGGACACAGGGGATTAGGGAAGCATAGGATTAAACATGAGACAATTGTTGCCCCATATGGTGCATATTACAGGCAGATGTGTTTTGATCAGGATCAGCCATGCAGAAGGTAAACCGACTGTTTTTTTTTCTCATTTACACTGAACTAACTTTGATCACAGCGTAGGTTCTTGTGTTTTAAAATTTATGCTCGCTTAAAAATGACTCCAAATGTACTGGGGAGATTTGTGTCCTCAGAAGGTTTTCCGAGCCAGGAAATGAGCTCCATCCCCAGCTGGCTAGTCAGGCTGTGTGGGGTTTTCTGTGCAGGGATGGTATGGGATGGGGATTTCCTTCACCACAGTCGATGTGGTGCTAGTGCTTTTTACAGGAGGTATAGTACTGACACTTTCTAGTTCTTTAGAAAGTAAATAAAAGAAAATCAGATTGCCAGATGGAGTATTCTCGATGGGAACCAGGGTCTTTCTTTCTCAGACACTGATAACACAGTATAGTTTCTTCTCACCAGGCACAATGAGTCCTAGTAATTTTTTTATTTCCATGGAGCCATTTCCATGCTGAGCTTTCAATTCTATTCCTCCACCTCCTTTTTGCCTGATAACAGTGAGAGCAGACTTTCAGCTTATAAAACAGAGTTATACCTCTTACTGAAAAAGATGGTTTAAAAACTAGCACTGCCAAAGGAGGAAGTAACCAGAGCTTAATTGTTTTGCTAGGGAATAATTCAACAGAAAATGCTATCTGTATATCACCATCCACAGGTAAAACAAGGTGATTATAGGCACACATGCACTATTTCAGGTTTTATTCCATCTTTCTGTTATTAAAACCAGACTCAATTTTGCATTCTTACTTGGTAATTGGCTAATAACTGTAATTTTCATCTTAAGAAGACAGTCTAGAAACCACTGTTCAGAAAAGCCCTACAACATAACAGTTGATCAATTCTTCATTACACTTGATGCATTCAGTTTGCCACAGTCATTTCATCTGCAATTTGAGCTAAAGAAACAAAAAGCAAAAATCTACTCAAGCAATTTCAGATTGGAAAGCCATAACACAAATTAGTACACAAAGAAACAGCAGGCAATCAATTTATCATTTGCTACTTTATTCTTTAGCAATTTGCAGTCATTGCTGAGTTGCTTTTGAAACTTGTAAAATTAGATTATGTGAAACCTGGTGAATGTCAGGTTTTGGTCATTTCTGTGTTGTGTTGTATGAGTTCTTTAGAAAACAAAGAGTGTGTACAGGTAGAGTGGTTTGGCATCTGCTAATACCCTGCACAATTGCATGTAGCTAAAACTTATCACAGAAGCCCTGGCAGCTCTAATTCTGTTGTTTTCTGCTCTTAACCCAGTTCAGAGAAGGTTTAGTTTCCACTAAAGCAGCTATATGCCGCTTCGTAAGACACACTGTGCACCTACATCTCCAAACCAGTGTGTGAGTCAGCTGTGGTCCCACATGCAAGACCGACTGTTCCATCTCCTACAGTATCCACCATGTGGGTGGAATATTACAGAAATGAAATGAAGTTTTTAACCCCACGCTTTGAATAACATGCCTGTCAGCCCATTAATAAAAAGGGGTTTGCCTGTGATAGACTGAGAAGTGGTGATGCCACATGCTGCCGCGCAGACCTTACAGCTGCTCGCATTTATTCATAGGTGACCTCAAGCAGGCTTTCTGTTTTTTATCCCCCACAACATTCGCCTTTCTGCATTCAGAAATGGGGATCCCATTAACCTTTTTTAGCCTTGATGTCGAATTGAATTGTGTAGAGATTGTTTGCAAGCGGTGGGTATGCTCAGAGAGGCACTGACTGCTCAGAGCAGTCTGCAGAATAGATGTGGTGGAAGAGCAAGGGAAGTCAAACAGACAGGACGGGGAGTGACTTGGGGACATCTGCTGCTGGCTTGGGGCTCCCCTGGCAGATTTGGACCTGGCTGCTTTTCCCCAACTTGAAACCAGGTCCCACTGAGACTGTGGCGCGAGTGCTTGGGTATTCCATGGCAGCCCAGCCTCCCACTGAAACTGCTCTCTTTTCTATAGTTTTGTTAACTATATATTGTTACCTACAAATAAGAACGTGCTGACTTTGCCAGCTTCCAAAGCTGCTTCGCTTCCCTTTACTTTTCTTTACACCTATGCATATTCCATTATGTTTATAATATACATAATTTCATCAGGAAATTTCTGCAAGTCTGATACCAAAATGTTCTGCTGCTTCATGATACCCCTGCAGGGCAGAAACCAGGGAGCGTGATATTAAACCCAGTTTCTTCGCCCCAGCCTCTGCTTATTGGCTGTAAAGAGGTGGGAAAGTCTTGCTTTTTTTTATCCAGGCAAGAGGATTTCTGACAGAAGCACATAGCTGTGGGAGAGAGCTTCACAGATGAAACTTCTGAAGTGGGTGAGATAGAGGCAAAGTCCCTACAGGACCAGGTTTACCTGCTGTCACTTGCTCCAGTCTCCCTGTGGGAATCTAGGCATCTCGCTGCTTAGTGTCCTGGCTGTTCCTGCCCTCCTGCCTTGCCAGTCCATGTGCTGTGCAGCAAAGAAAATCGCTCCTCACGGACTATCAAAGCTGAACTGCTTTGGGTAAGCGCATTCACTCGTTTCAGAGTTGGGCCAGGTCCTTTCTCCTGGACTGTGGTGCAAGTAACCATCCTTACAGGACTCTTGATCTCAGCCCATGCTATTTATGCAACCTTTACACTGAAAATCACATTGGTTGTGAATAAAGTTCAGATGGAAAAGGTGGTCAGAAATAGCATCATCATGCCTCTCAAAGAATTTCCCTAACCTGCCTGATTCTCGATTAATTCTGTTCCCTTTGAAAAATTTATGTTGAATAGCTTTTGTGGTTTTTACATTAGAGTCTGGGTTGGTTTTATGGAGCCATTTTTGCATTGGCTGGACTAATTCTGCAGCTGATCGTGTTTGGCATGTTTTGATCTCAGCAGTCCAAAAATCATCTTTTCATCAACAGAAAATGCTGCAGCACAAGTTCATTGTCTCTCATTTGAAGCACATTGCAGACAGGTCTGTGTTTCTGTTCAACGAACACCAGAAGACCCAGCCTTTGAGCCTGCCAAGGTGAATCATGCTGGGATGGCAGGACCGAGGTGCAGTTATTTTCCCCTTTTTCACTTCATCCCCCACCATTTACCCACCTACCTCCAACAAACCCTTCTGGCAGGAACTGCAACTCTCTATTTGACCCCACATATTACTTTCAAACGTGATGTGAAAGGAAAGCCAGGGTCCAAACGTACTGTGAAGATCTTTGCTAGCTGTTTTTCATCCTCTTATTCCTTCTCTGCCATGCCACTGTAAAATTGTAGGCTAAGGACAAGTTTCGTTTCATCCTATCTATTATTTGCTGAAACAAGTGTCTAGTGTAAAGGCAAGAAGTAAAATCTAGGTTATTTCCTTACAGAACATGTAGATTCAGCAGTATGGCTCAATATTAATAACAACTGAATGGCTAAATCCCTGCAAACTGGGATAAAAGTTTGCTCCCAGGGATCCAGCAAACACACTTAAACCATTGAATTATCTTAATTCTAAAATAGCCTTTTAGCAGTACCACGGGGCCAGACTACACTTTGGGTTATTTTTGCTATATCTGGAATTTTGAGGCTATTCCAGAAACAGACATGCACAATGAAAAGCAGAGCTGGCCAAACATGTGAAGACTTGAGGTATAAAAGGATTAACAGATGCTAATGTTCTACATTTTTCTGCTGCAATAATATAAGTACAGACAACACCCAGAGCAAAGCAGAAAGGAAAAGACTGCATGTAGGAGGGACAGAAAGACACAGCTATAATATTGTTCTGTAGTAAATTTTGAAAAAGGCAACTGTTGAACAGATGTTAACAGCACATGGAAAATGTAGCAAGCAGATGATTTGCAATTCACCGGTCCAGTGAGGAAAAGTGACTTATTTCAAACTGAAATGAAACCTTTCAATTTTTTCCAGAGAAATAGTGTCTCTAAAATCACAAAGAAAGACTGATAATAATTGAAAGTCAGACTAACCTGTTCTTCAACCCGAAATTAGATAACTTGGAAACAAGAGACATCAAGTAATTTCATTTGCAAAGATGTTGAAAGGACATATTTCACCTTTTAGAAAAATATGCCTTTTTTTCTCTGGGCCAAGTAGCTTGTCACATTCAAAATGAACCTACAGTAGATCTTGCTGATGTAGGAAAAAGTGTCGCCAATGCCATTTTAACCCAAGCTTTGATCACTCGAAACACGCTCCTGAGGGCGCTTGTATCATTGGATTTTCTCCAAGGAGCGCAGTCTCCCTGCTTTTATTTTCCCTATCTCCACTGCCTTCATCCACATTAATTTCTCTGTATCGTGAGCCTTTATCTTTCATTCTTTTTATTCTGATTGGGGGACAACCAGATCCAAGACACAGGTCTCCTGCATGACCCCCATCACGTTACAAGCTGGAAGCTACACAGCTCCTATTGCTCTGGCATCAGGAACGCAATGCATGCACACAGCACAAACATATAGAAGAATGAAGTGTGTCTTGGCATGGCAGGGTTGGGCTAACCAGCCCCGATTACCCAGTGGAAAGAGCACAGAGGCATTCTGGCATGAGCAGTGCCGCAAAGAGGGTCAGCCTATTGCTTTTCTGATAATCCTTCTCATGTCTAAACTATGGCTACAGCATCTGCATGGGAACATGCTGTGGGGAGACCACTTCGGTCTCTGGAGGGTCCTTCTAGAACACAGTCATCTCCCTGTACTCTACAACAAGCAAGGATGTCTGATTCTGATGTATCTCCCGTACTGTAGTGACCAGCCACATAAATGAGTGATTCCCTAGCTATGCATCCAAACCACTCTGGATCCTTATCATCTGCGATACTTTCACACTTTTCAACAGCCAGACAGTCCTCATCTGCCCTAAAGAGATACCTGCCCTTCCTAGATTTTTACACCTTTTTAGCTTGCAATTCTGCTCAGCCACAATGCAAATTTGTTCGTGTTGCCAGCAAGTCTGATCTGCTGTCAGGGTCTCGATCGCTGCTATAGATAACACCGTGTAGGTCTGACTCGAAGTGGCCATTTGAACCAGTTAAATTCTGTATTTCTCTCAAACTCATTTCTTCTTTGTTACTTATTCATTATGACTCCTTGACTACAAAGAGTAGATCAAAGCTGAATATTTCTCTTTAATCAGGGACCAAAAATATTATCACTCTGATCATAGGACTGCAGCTTTCATATTTTCTTCTCAGACCTATTCTTGGAATGTGTCCCATCATTTAAAATCTTCCAAGGTAGAAAAAAATGACCTTTTCTTTTAGGGCAAACCCTTTCTTAGGATAGTCCATGGACTTCATGTGTATACGCCAAGAATGACATAGACTTTTATACAGATTGAATCTTATTGGCAATAATTTGCAGCACTTTTGCATCACCAAAATCCTTTCAAAGATTTCTTACAATGGCGGGTTATTCTGGCTGTGGTTTCAGGAGAAAGGGCAGGCTGCCTCTTTGCAAAAGGCTCTGCAAATAGTCATTAAGCTAAGTCTCATTTCCCGTGAGATCAGGATGTAAAGAACTGAGATGTGATCATATACATGTGTGCATAAGATGTATGTGCAAGAGTGTGCTTTTTAGCTTTTTTATAAGGTAGGTATATATATGTATAACAGCTAAAATAAATGTTATTTTTTTTTTTTTCTGCCAGAGCAAGTAGGAGCTGGAGCTGTTAGCAAACAACATTAAGATTAAAGAGAATAAACAAACCAGTTAATCATTTCTTCTGGCCCAAGTAAAATTAACACTACAGCTGAGTTAGCCCCTTTTACACTGATGGGAAAAAAAATAAATCCCCCTCTGCAAGACAAAACCTTGCTAGGAGGAGAAAGAGAGAAATACACCAGGGAAAACAGAGTGCCTGTCCCCATGGCCCTGAGATCTAGTCTGAGCCAGGAGCAAGGAACTACAGGACGCTTGGGCAATGCAATTAGAAGGTCAAAGCAAATAGGGCAGGAAAGGACTGGGGGAGGTCATGTAATCCACCTGCGTTCAGCAACATACACCACGGATTACACCCAATCCAATTTTCCACACGTGGGATAACATTTGTGAACTTTAGAGATGTTACCGTTGCTTGGTCTGTGCTCTTAGCAGAGTGCGATGCTTTGATGCAGAATTTATCTTGCTGAGCAGCTCCCACAAATTCCCTAAAAACTTTGCAAATTCTTTTGCTCAGGGCCTCAGGTGCTGCCGCAGGGGAATATCTGCAGGGTCCCTCTGAGGAGATGGCTCTGAGCAGTCCCCGTTGCTCAACAACGAGGGGCTTGTTCACACCCGCATCTATTTAGGGCTTGGCATGGGTCTGACATGCCTTTTTTCACTCTCTCTTTGCTAACAACTTGCCCCTCAGTATTTGGAATCAGTATAAAGTGAATAGGATGAGATACCATATGTTAATTCCAGTATGCTCTTTGGCTGATAAAAGTGAAAAGTATAAGCTCTTTGTGAGATTATAGCTTATAAGTGAGTTAAGGCAATTGCATGGATAAGCTAGAAAAGCAGTAGCTTTATCCATTAAGATTTTATCTAAATGATCCGAATGTTAAGAAGGAGGGAAAAAATAACTAGAAGGCTGGGTAACGAGATCAAACTACTTAAAAATCTGATCTCTGGTCATGCAGAGATTTTGAATATTAAACTTTTTGGTACGTCTAAGGGATGTTTAGTGTGTGGTGGTGCATCGGAGGTGTTAGTTACTCCCTTGCTTGGGTGGATGTGTGTATTTTGCTACTGCACATATTTCTCAGGCAAACAAATGTAAGTGGCAAGGGAAAGGATGTTGTTCCTTGATGCAGTTGTTCTCTTGACACTTCATACTATGAAATACACTCCAAATTTCCCAAGAGACCGAAAGAGACTGAAATTATGAAGAATAAGATTGACTGAAATGGATGACAGTGTTTAAAAAATGTTAGCTCGTATTGATGTTTTGAGAGAAAAAAAATACTCCGAGAACACTGCCCCGAGGAGGTGATTGATACGGCTGCCACGGGGGCCTGTGTCGTGCCGGATAAGTCACTCCAGCCGCGTCAGAGGTGATCATTACTTTTATGCTCCTCGTTTTCTGGGTGTCTGACTGATGACCCTGGTATGCAGAAATATGAGGCACTTAAAGCTTAGCTGCTACCGAAATCTCAACGTTGGAGCTGGCTGCGAGCTTTCCAATGAAAAATTTTTCTGATGGAAAGTGTTGACTTGCAACAGCTGAGATTTGCACGGAAGTGTGGGGTTTTTTTCCATTGAAGTGGTCATTGTGTGGTTTTTAGTACAGAATTGATGGAGTTAAAAAGGGAGGGGAAAAAAAGAGGGGGAGCGCTGCATTTTGGAATAATCAAAGTACATGAGAAACTGCAAAATGAGAGGCTCAGGCTCTGCTCTGGGTCTCCCCGAGCAAAACTTCCAAAAATTAACGCTGTTATCTCCTGGGCTAACAGCTATATAGGGGATCATATATATATATATATATATATATATATATATACATATATGGGGGGGGAGATGGGAAGGAGAATAGGATCTTTCTTCCTTTCTCTCTCTCTCTCTGAGTGCTTTTACTAAACATTTCAAAGGGAGTTTGTTTCATTATAGTGTGGAAGAGTGAAGAAGAAAGTCTCTGTACTTTTCACGGAAGCGGAGAGCAGCTCCGTGCCTGGCTCCCCTTTGGGCAGCTCTGGGTTCAGAGATCAGACACCTCAGCAGGTGGGCACTTTTAGCCCCATTTCCTTGTCTCTGAAACCATTAACTTGTTGGCCTGGAGATGCTGGTGAAGTCAGGATACATCACACCTCACACTTGCCTTTTATTCACTAGACCAGTAACACTGTCAGAGAAAGAAATTGGCTCATACTGTGCAATTTGTTCTTAATAACCCACGTCAGCTTTTCTCCATCACCTTATTTTTCCCTTTTCTGAGTCAGGATTTAATATTGCTGAGCCATGCACCTGTGGGGTTTGCCTACGCCCTTCTCAGCTCTGGATGAAGGGAATTTCATGGACAACGATCTCCCAGACAAGGTGTCCCACCACTCTCATAGTTAGACAGTGTCCGTGCTGAGGTCGGCTGCGGACAACTGCTGCCTTCCCTGCTCCCCATGTTAGAAGACTAAACACAACCTCTTTCAGTCCTCCCTTCTCTAACATAAGCCTATTTCTTTCAACTTTCCTTGCAGGTTACATTTCCAGGCCCCTTGTTAGCTTTGCTGTTCCCTTTTTGAACTGCCTCTAATGTGTCCTGCTTTATTTAAGTATGATGATCAAAATTAGACATAGTGCTCCAGCTGTGGCTTCTCAAGTCCGAGTGCACGGGTCTAATGAGTTGCTGTGCTTTATGTGCACTACCCTCAGTAACAAATTTTATTCTTGTTAATTTTTCCTAATAACTCTGCAAGTTGTGGGTCATTAGGAACCTGCATTGAAAGTAGTCTCGCTGGGCTGTAGGTTCTCAAATCATCGTTTCATCGCTTTTTGATGTTAAGTATTGAATTTGTGCTTCTGTCTTTGTCCTTCTTTGGATCTCAGAGGTTCTCCATAAGTTTTTGAAGATGTTTTAATGATTCAAATAATGATTTGGCTGTTACTCAAGAAGGATTCAGCAGTTACTGACAACCTGGATATATCCATTTTTAGCTGTCTCTCTTCTTTTTGTGCCTTGTGTTCCTATTACCGTTTTTAAATTAACTGTGCTAAATATCTGATTGTAATTAAATTTCTCTGAGAAGACTGAAGCAAGAAAGGCTTCGAATGCGTCTGTATTCCCTATGTCATTTTACCTGCTCTTCTTCCCTGTTAATGGACCTGCACTTCTTTCCTTTGCCTTGATAACATTAATAGTATTTGCCCTTCACCCCACAAAGGCTGTGAAAGTAAATTAATGACTGCACATTAAGCACCCAGTTACTACAATAAAGAAGGAAAAAGCCTATCAGGAAATGAATGGCACTTCCAAGATGATTTTTGCTACCTTGTGGTATACACGCATTAAAGCCATGATCTCGCAAGTAGAAACAATGTGAAATACTGGCTCATGGCTCGGTGATGGAGTGCCATCTGTCCTGGGCACTGGGGGAAGCACCAGTCACTGAGCAATTCAGCGTGTGGGCATGCCACAGAGACTGGGTTACAGTTTGCAAGGACAAGGAGCAAATGCAGTAAGGCAGTGCTAAGTACCTTAGCTCTGGGTTTTCCTGATTTGTGAGTGCTTCCCATCACAACTTTGTGTGTTGGTAGATAGAAGATGAAATCTTTGCTGTGACCCAAGCGCTGGATATTGTCCTGTTGGCTTCTCCAAGGCACCGAGTGCTTTGTCACCTCTGAAAGAGGTCAGATCTTCCACTCCTGCTTGGGATGGCGACTAGCACCCTGTTGCTGTTTTCTGGTTTTGTGGTTCCTTATCCACAGACAGAGAGAATAATATGCTTTTAGTGATTGCATACATTTAATGGAATTTCTAGCGCCCCCTTCCGTAGCACCTGATGACACTGGTTGTAGGGGGCAGGCTTGCTGTCTTCTGGACACATGTGGAGGTGATAACTGTGGCTTGCACAGCTCTTGGTGAGTGTGCACAATGATGGGAATTGCCAATGGAAATTATTCTGAAGTGAACTCGGGCCTCAAGCTGAAACAGCACCATGAAAAACTGAAATAGCAGCATGAAGGTGACTAGCAAAAATGATCTTTGCAAGCCTGCTGTTCCCCCAACAGCTTTGCTTGAGGTTACTGGGGGCCAAATGGTAGCCTGACATGATGTGACCCACAGAAGCCTCTGCACCAAACTGCAGAAGTTTCTAATGACGTTTTATGGATTGTTTCTTCCTTGGAGAGCACTACGGTGCCGATACCCTGGTTGCCCTATGGCCTATATGATCAGCTGTTTTGTGACTTGTACCCAGCATTGCTCTACCCAGAGGGAACAATTTAAAGTAGACTGTGCTGGCTCTGTAGCAAACAAGATTTCCTGCAATAATGATATTCTTACCTGGTGGTTTGTAACAAAATTAAGATCTTATTTTCTGCTGAAGAGGTGTGAACAGCCACCAGAGTGGGTCCAAAGCTGACCCTGCTTTTCTCCCAAATTCTCTTTTTTTTTTTTTTTTTTTTTTTTTTTTTATGTTGTCCAATCTAGCTGCTGGGGATTTTACTTACAGGCTGTCATCTAACCTCTCTGCCCACGACTGTAAAAGTAATTAAATACGCCTCTCTCCATGTAAGCTCGCTAAACAGACTGTCCATTCCAGCACTAGTTAGTATAGCATTTGCATCAATATTAACAGGAAATGTCTAAATACAGGACACGAAAATTTTGCACTCTGCCTGCTGTACAAATCAGCTCATTGTACATCCTCTCCTTGTCCTATATGTGTAGCCTTTTGTCTCCTGTGTCCTTTCGACTTAATTTTAGTTTGCCCTCTACTTTCACCTCCATTACTGTGTTATACATGGGCAGTTGGCTATGTGACTTAATCATATCAACCTCCTCCTGCTGTTTTACTTCAATCATCTCCAACCTTTCTCCACTGAGCTGACAAAGATACTTTCTCCTGTGCCACAGAAAACATGATCTAAAACAATATGATAGTGTTAGAGTTCTGCATGCATAATTTCAATAACGTCCCATGTAACCAGTCACCTGGCTGGGCTTTTTAAATGAAATTGCCCTTGTTATCGGCCTGTTTTCATTCAGTTCTCACAAAAGGATTGCTCACAGCATGAGTCATGCCAGACATTTCAGTATCTCTGTCAGGAAGTCAGTAAAAATAATAAAAAGGGGTACATGCAGACAAACCTTTGGAAATACAACATTTAAAAGCAGCAATGCTGCTGATGGCTTTCAGTCATTTCACAGAACATTAAGAAAAGAAGCAACCAAACCCAAAAAGTAGCATTTTGTTCATTAATACTTTTGCATTGCTTCCCACTGTGTTTACTTGCATCTGTTACATCACTCGGAAGGTCCCCAATTTTGTTTTTCATGTGAAGGTCTTCTGCTCTCAGAAGTTTCTTCTCAGGAAGAATAACCGAAAGCTCAGCTAGGCAAGCCAAGCCACTCATCTAATCACGTACAGGCTGGGGACGAGCCTGCTGCCGTGGCTCGGTGAGAGACAGCACAGAAGGATGCTGAGGAACACGCCCTCCTGCTCCCACTGCCGCCACCCGGCACAGGGGTGAGCACTGGCACCCTGGCAGGGGGCTGCTTTGGGGTCTCAGCCCCCTCCCGGCCGAATAAGAAAGGGATCGCTACCCCCCCACACACGAGTGTACGCTAGGATCATCTGTTGTTTTCTGCCTCCACGTTCCTCTCCTGAAAAGAACATTTTTTTGCAAAGTCAATTGGCAATATCTACATCATTATGAAGCTTTCCTGGCACTGCATCTGTTGATTGATGGCTGTGAAAATGCAGCATATTTCATTTGCTTTTTCTAGACATGAAGCCAGCTGCTAATGGTTTTCACAGGGTGAAGCTGGCAGCTGCAGGATCAGGTCTCAAGGCCCTAAGATGTACATTTGCAGGAGAGCCACCTGGGGTTTTGGCTGTTTCATTACTGGTCATTACTGCTCATAAGGAGTGATCTAAGCAAAATGGGTGCTGAGCCTGGCTGTAAATTCTGGGGTTTGATTTGGGAAATCACAACCATTAACATCAGATGGAAATGATCTCAATGATCTTGAAATCTTTCTGTATGCAATTAAAACTACTGTCGCCTGTTTCCAAAATCACATTAAGTCCCATGGCCTTAACAGTTGACATTTATTTAGTTTTATTCATCTGCCTCTTCAAGTCAAATACAGAAGCTAATACATAATTATCACCATTCTCATGTTAGTGGTGAATGCTTGCTGAAGACTGAAATAAAGCGTGAATGCCAGTGCATCATTAGGCTGAGTGAGAGTGTGACTGTGGCTGGTCTGCAGCCAGCAATAAGTAATCTTCTCCTACAGGTCTTGGATAAAATCGGTATCTAAGTACTTGTTCCTTTCACTCTAGAAAAAGGCCATTTGATTCCAACATGTCCATACTTTGCCTGACTTTCTTTTATTTCACACGCAGCAAGGGGCAGGGGACAGCAAGGGTGTCTGCTGATGCCACCTGGGCTGTGGGATTGCTGTCCTGCTTCCCCAAGCCCCACAGGACACCTCCTGTTTTGATGACAGCCCTCTGTGACTGCAAAGAATGAGGCAGGACCAGTCCTTCCTGGACGTGTTGCTGGCGTGTTCTTCTGGGAGGTTGGAGGCAGGAAAAACACATGGGCTCTGGGGTGCTGCGTGTTGTTCACTGACTTTTAATGCACCAGGCTGGACGTCTTATCTTTCCCAGAGAAAGACAGACTCACCAGGATGCCCGGGAAAAAAAAAAAAAAGCAGAGCTGTGAAGAGTTTCACCATCAGTTTTGTAAGCTGCTGTCAGGCGGGAAGCTGATCTGCATTTGCATCTACATTTTTTAGAGTGTTTCACTACAACTTAAATGGGAAAGAGCGAGGCAGAAATGATTGCTTGTGTGGGAATTCCTGAGAGCAGCAAGAAAATTCCATAATCACACAAAATCACGCAAGCACACATTTTGCATTGTTGACCACTCTGTCCTCACAGAAAAATGACCCTGGCACACACCTGAACAATTTTAAACAGGAGAAATGGGTTCCATAAGCAGAAATACTGGAAAGCAGAACCTACCTTCCAGGTAGGAAAGTCCTGTTTGCTTGACTTCTAATCTAGATGATCAACAAAAAGCATTCATAATTGTTAAGCAGCTGAAAAGCGGGCCTGGAGTGTGCATTGCTTTCTCCGGTGAGACTCTGCAGGTCGAACTCTCTCTCATCAGCGTGAGCCACAGAGGCTTTAGATAAGGAACAGGTGAAGAATAGCTGAGATTTGAAAGCTGTTCTCAAAAGACTGATATTTACTGGA
Organism: Falco punctatus; assembly: GCF_963210335.1. Taxonomy (NCBI): domain Eukaryota; kingdom Metazoa; phylum Chordata; class Aves; order Falconiformes; family Falconidae; genus Falco; species Falco punctatus. The sequence goes on from NC_137588.1 coordinate 37,349,470, forward strand.
TTCCTGCTTTTTTTGCCTTTCTACCTGAGTCACAGAATTCCCTTTGTTGCCGCACATTCATTTTCCTCCTTTCTCTCACAAATACCATTGAATTCAGTATGCACGACTCTTATGCACTGTTATCTAGAATTATCTCAAAAAAACCCTTTTAAGTCCTGTTCACGTACAAATGAGACTTGAATACTTCCAGGGCAGAGCAGTACATTAGCAAGCCTGAGGATTAACAATAGAATTGGGTCAATAAAAGCAGGATATACTCTCTGATCACAAGGTGACTGTTTCCACTGTCATGTGAAAAGCTACTTCCAGTGCTGAAAATACAGCAGAGCAACAGTTAATGTCACCGTATAGCCCTCATTCTGATCCCTGCATACATGGTCAGATTTGTGCAAGCAGAGGGAATGGCTATTAGGATAATCAGGAGAATGAAGAGCTTGCTTTGTAAGTAGAGATTAAAATTAATTTGCTTAGCCTAGCAAAAGGGAGACTGAGGATGCGTGTCATGTTGCTGATCCACACGTAGCAGGGAAGGGAACTCTGGGCTAAGGGAGAATGTTGTCGTGAGACCATCTGCTTTAGGAGCAACTTCTATGAGCATATTTGGGGTGGAAAGTGTGGAATTCCTACCTACTGAAAGGTAAAGATCTAGGTGACTTGAGCAAAATTTCTATTTCTAAGATGGATTTCATGGCTGCCTCCCTAGCAAGGCACTTGGACCGAGCGAGAGCAACAACACGGTTCGCACAGGAGGGGCATTTATCAGGTAACCAAAGGAGCTCTGCATGGCGGCATTTGCCAGGTCCTCCTTCCAGTATATTTTCTCAGAACATGGGTGGAACCAAAACAAGTCCTCTTCTGTGTGGCCTGCAAAAAACCAGAGATACGTCCAACTGTACCGGCTGGACCACACCACCCCCTTCCTCCTGTGGTTGTAACACCTGAAAAACCTTCTGGAGACTGAGCATGATCCACAGAATCTTCCCCACACATCACTTGGGTGTATTTGATGAAGGGAAAATATCTGCATGTTATTGCAGCTACTGGAGCAGTGAAGCTGGAAGGTTCTGGTTCAGGGATCAGAGAACTCTGGAAGCTTTGGAATGTTATTTTTGCCCTCACCCACTGCAGATTTGATTTACTGCCTCCTGGCCACATCGTTGGTTATAATATTTAACTTTTTGATAAATTTTTTTTGAAAACTACTATCTATTCTGTTATTTTATCATCAATTATTGAATTATTGTTGAGGGGGTTTATACATTCACTACCTTATCATAAATATCCTGAAATATAAAAATGTCTGAATTGTAGACTCTTACTATGAATAAATTAAGTGGGATTTATGAGTCTTACGGTCTGCTTTTCCTCTGTTCTTCAGAGGCTTTGTGAATGTGCAATGAGAGCTCTTATTTCTTATTATGGAATTTTATTGCCACCGTGTAAGTGGGTTAATGTAAGAAGTATAAATAAGGATATGCATTTGCCTGTGAGATGTTTTAATATGGAGATGAGCATCTGAAGTTCAAAAAATATGAACTGAAGTACAGACTATATATCTTTCTCTGTAAATAGGAAGAGAAACCACTTCAAGCGCTGCAGAAAGAATGCAGTGTGTGGGAATGCCCCCTAGGAAAGGTAAAGGAGTAATCACATTTTTTTAAGCCATCTTGCTGTACTCTGCAATTACATTTTACAAAGCATCTCAAAATGCTGCAGTTGCTTCCTCTCACCTGCTGGTCTCCTGCATAAACTTTCATACGGTGAAAGAAAGGGCGAAGGAAGCAAGGGAAGCTGAAAAGGGCCAGCCAGGATATTTTGCCTTCTAATAGCTACTCTTCTTTTGGTCCACATGAACTTGGCTGATGGTAGTTCACATCAAATGAGACCCAGACAATAACCACATCCTACTTTTAAATTAAAAAATAAAAGAAAGAAATCAAGACACATGAAGTACTCTTTTTAGTGAGGAATACAAGCCAAACCTTGTGGCTCACTCTCTCTCCTGTGCATGAGCAAACCAATCCTCATTCATCCCTGTGCTGTCTTTTCACCCTTTATATACTTCACTGCTATTTTAATAGCATTAAGTCCCCAAGGATACAGGTGATGCCCATGCACACAGAGGAAGGGAGGGCAGAAGGCTGCTGCCAGCAGATGAGGATGGAGCCAGAACAGCTGCGCCTAAAGAGATAGCAGCTGGGAAGGACTGGGGTGATCACCAAAAGTGAGAACAGCTGGAAACCAGAAACGGGGTTTTGAAGGAGGCACACACCAGCAGGCTTAACTGAGAGAAACAGGTGTTGGGTCTGGAGTGGTGAGATTGCCTCACAGGCTGCAGAAGCTCTCACCAAGGTATGACCCTGGGAGGGAGCAGTGATGGGAGATGGAAGGGAGAAGAGGGAATTTGTGCTTTGTACAGGTTGGGAGAAATACCTTTCTGGTAGCTCTGCAGCCTCTGAGCTACGGCAGTGAAAAGCTGTGGGGATGGGGTTTGGCACAAGAGGATTTTTGGATTCCCTTCACAGCGGGAAGGCCTGCTGGAAGCAGGCAGGGGGCTGCTGCTGCACTCTGCCCTCCTGGACAGATTCCACTCTGCTGCTGGCAGCAGGATTTGCTGTGGGTTTCTGTAGGGATGGGGACCAGTTCGCACGCAGGCTGGCTGTAGAGCTCCATATATCAGAGTAGGGGTTGGTTGCTATTTGCACAGTGCCATAGCTGATCACCTCTTATTCTCTTTTTTTCAGAATGAACAGATGCATTTTCCTTTGTCCCTATGCGTGAGACCACAACAGGTATTCTAAGCACAATTGGCGTTTTATTCAAAAGGTTAAAAATCACGCTAGCCTAGAACAAGGCTGCAGTGGCCCATGGTTCGTGGCTGCTGTAGCCATCTTCACCACTCCGCAGTGTCAGAGGGAGAGCAAGTGGGTTATTGCTATATTATGTTTCCCTGTGAAATCCAGTCAGATTAATGACTTCGGGGTCACTTGAGATTTACATAATTTATATCGATGACTTGCTGTTTAAAGTGTTCTACAAAATCAGGAAATAAATTGTAGGGTTTATGAAAATATCATAATTAAAAATTGACTTGTACTAACTGTTGGCTTCAGGAACGTGTATGAAGTTCAAGTATGATGGATCATTTTGTTCAATGAAAACTATAAAAAACTAGAAGAGACTTATGATGATAAAAAGCATTCTTTTTAGGTGGTTACATTATCAATCTTTATATTGAGCCAAATGCTGCTTGCATTTCTTCTCTGCATATTTTATTGACTTCATTGTGACCACTTGTGGAAGGAGAGCAATATTTGTATTATAGCGGGGAAATATTATCACATTCAAAATCAAAACATGTTCTTGAACCAAGTACAAAACTTTAGAAGCCAGAAATCAAACACTTGTTTTAGTTATGTCTTTTATATGACTTAATCACTCCAGAATTTAGCAAGCTGTGATAAATCTTTCTGCTATAAAAACATAAGAGAAATTTTGTTGCCTTTCCTCACACTAGCCAGCAAAATATTCAGATGGTGAATGTTATTTTTTCAATTGTTTGATTTGGAAGAAGCAATGAAAAAAAAAAAAAAGTAACGGGGATTTGTGACATGTGAGGTTGGTTTCAATGGTTTATTAATGAAAATGGGCCTGAGGATCCAAAAATGATCCAGACTCTGCCCTTTGTATGATTGCTCTGTTCCCAGTTAAAAACAATGGAGCTGGACAGGACCAATGGTCTTGAATTTGTCATGGTGTTACAGGGCTCCTAGCATGAGATCCCTGCATAAGAAATTAGACATACTCTTCCATTCTATCTGCTATCAAACTGAAATTCAATTGTCTGAACAGGTCACTGAGATATGCAAAGTTCTACCTTGGTGCTACAACTGGGGATGAAGCAAGAAATGCTTCTCTACCCCTTCCCCCTGGAAGAAGGGTGCTGGGGGAGACAAAATGTCCAAGGCCCAGAAAAGGCTGAGCAGGAGCTGGGGCCTGGGAACAGCAGATATTGGGGCAAGGTGAGCTCTGGGCACGGCGGGAGGGGAGCAGAGTCCTGGGACAGAGAGGGATGGCACGATGGCACCAAAGCATCTTGCTAAAGCTCTTACAATTAATAACTCAAAAGGAATGAATGGGGTGGACGAATGTCTCTTATTAGTGTGAGAACTGCAGAAGCAGGGCAGTGCTAGCTGGAGGCTTGTTCTTTTTAATCCAAACCTCTCCTCTAATGCAGCAGCGTATGCACAGCAAGGAGCACTCTCTCATGATAAAATTACATGTCCAACAAGCTACACCTCGCAGTCGTGTAGCATAATGGTCGTGCAAATAGGGAGAGAGACTTCTTTTTGGTGCAGCTTTATGCAATACTTTTGAAAGAAGTTCTGATCTGTATGCCAGATATCTGTGATAATAAAAATGAAATTCCACTTAATGGCTGCTTTTTCTCTAGTTTTGCAGCCCAACTCGGGTTTGCTTTGCTATCTTAACTCATTGAGAGCCCTAAGAGGAACCAAAAAGAGGATGGGAATTTTTGTGAATAACAAAAAGGAGAGTATGAGGCAAGAAGGCAAACACAAGAAGATGCATGCAAAGCTTCTCGATGGTAATAGTGTAGCACAAGTGGTCCGTTCACCCAAGAGACCAGTTTTATGCGGTGGCTGTCCTACAAAGGCTCTTCTGCTATTCAGTGCCGTCTGTTATCAGCTCGCATGTTCCTTCACAGCTTCACTGGAGTTTCAAACGAGCAATCACACATTAAGTTTTCTGGGCCTTTATTTCACAGTTCCCTGAATTATGGGCTAGTGGCAAAATCACACTGATAAAATCTCCCAGATGCCTTATCCGAGTGTCAGAAATAAATAACTTGTTGGGTTCGCTGTTGAAGTCTCTCACAAAATAGATCACTAGGGGTCACCAGAAAGAAGCAAAACTTTGTATTTAATCTGGAATGCTTATAAATTTATACAGTGTTTTTCAGCTAATCTTTTAGAGGGGATAATTTAGTTTTCAAAAAAGAAGACAAATTATTTTTCTAGAGACGACAGGTATTTCCTACTAATGCAAATGCCATTATAGAAGGCTCATGTTAAAAAGAGAAACTTAAAAAAAAAAAAAGGCTTGTGTGCAATTTCTTGCTCACATAATTTCATGCTGATACTGAAAAGGCAGTGTGACTTGAAATTTTACTCCAAGCTAAAGATGCTTGCTCTTCTGGTTTAGTAACCTGTGTTAGAATAGTAGCTAATATTGCAGTAGGCATTTTAACTTTTCAGTTGGGCTCAAATAAAGCAGCAGTGAGTTGTTTTTTGGTAAAAATTCACTGAGCTATCTTTAAGTTTATTATTGTAGGAATACAGGTTGCAGTTTTTCAGAATTTGTTCCAGCTCTATGCTTGCAAATCTTAGAAAAATATATTGCATGAAGTGATGAGAGGTTTATCCAAGGATGCTTGAAAGGACAGCCTGCTCAGGTGGAAAGAATGGTTTGCTATACTTTGGAAAAAAAGAATAAAGATAGTATGGCTGGAGCTCAGTGGGCATTTGAGGAAAAATTTGGCTCAACACTATTTTATTTCTCTTCTGTTCATTCTTAGCACTGGACAAAGGCAAGGTTTCCCTGTAAATAATCAGCCAATGCCTAGTCTGGCTTTAATAAAAATTCATAGATGAAGGAAAACCTCATTTACTAAAATATGTATAATTCTGTATTTTTCCAGTGGCTTGATACCTATCAGAGGAGAGGCCGGTGCCTAGCAGGAGTGTTTGGAGGCAGTGAGAGCAGCCAGCAAAGCTGCACAGTTCATACTCCTGCCAGTGTATGGTCATGCATATTCTGTGGTGCTTTGTCTTGTCCTCCCTCCTTCAAACTAGGTAAAACTGATATTGCTCCCCCCTCCCTTCCTGAATGTATATATTTTATAGTTAATGAAAAAGCTCAGGAAATATAACTGTCCCTCGTATTGATTTTGCTTTTATATAGAGCCTTTTCCCCAAATGGATGCCAGAATGCACTCTTAAAATCAAACTATACAGAACAATAATTTCTAGCAGAATGGAAAAACATGGCAGCAACTTAAGAACGCGCTTGAGTGCTAGACAACACTTTAGGAAATGAAGGTGGCTTTAAGGAGCAGGAATGAGCTCATGGCCTTGAGGAAGTTATTGGATATGGGTGTGGAGCAAGACCCAGAGCCGCTTTGTCCACCCCCAGCTGCCCGCACTAGATGTAGTGGGGGGACACCTTGCCAGCCCCTTGATGAAAGCCCCTGATATTAGAAAAGGGGTGTTCCCAAGTGTACCTTACAGGCTGAAATACTATTTAAGCTACGAGAGCTCTTAAGACATCAGGTTTCAGTTCCCGCAACAAATAGCGCCCAGCCGTTTGTACAGAACTTACCCAACTGGGTCCCCGTTTAGTGTGCCAGCGGGTGCCTGCTGCTCCCCACTCCGGGGCCCTCATCAGAGCCTTCCAAATTAAGGGCTCCCTTGCCTTCAGTAAAATCATGATTTTTGTAAAGCAGAAATCAAGTTCACTTTGTCTCATTTTGTTTGTGAGGAATATCCCTTTCCCTTACGCCCTCCCTTAAGCACAAAACACTGCAGGCTCCAGGGCACTCCATGGCAGAAAAGGACCTTTGGTTAAAAAGATGGTTGAAAATCAGGGTGTTAGAACACTGCTTCGTAAGCGCAAATGAGCACAGATCGCTCCTTTCTGCATTGCTGGGGACTCGCAAACAAGAATCATTCCCAATATTGAAATTTACTGCCCTTTTTATTTAGCTTCTAAAAAATGTATGCTTTGCTTAGAGCTGGTCAGGAATTTTAAGTGTTGATTATCTTATGTGCTGTTAATGACACTTTTCATGGAAATGTACAAGTTTTGAGAAGACCCGTACTTTTTTTTTTGGTACACGTTTCATCTCAGGAAGGGAGGCATTTGGGGGCTCATGCGCTTAGACATATGGATTTGACGAAAATATTGTCTATTGATGACTTGAATGAACAGCTTACCTACCTGTCTAACTCTGAGCTGGAATTGCTTTACTCTTTTTTTTTTTTTATAAATGACAAATATACATTACACCATAGAATGAACAAACCTGCTGTCCATCGCAGTTATGAACACCTTTACAGTAGACAACACATGGGAGACTGACACTGAAGCCCTTATTGCAAGATGTGTTTAATTACTAATAGATAGTGAAACAGTTCAAATAAGAGATCTAAAGATATCCTCTCTGGCGTAATCGATAGACCAGTTCTAAGGGCACTTGTCTGTGACAGAAGAGATTGATCCAGCTCCTCTACCCTAAACCACAACATCTTTCTTGTCAGAAGTGATTAACAAAATATCAGGCTAACCAGTTAGCACTTTGGGTTTTTCCAGGTTCTGTCTCAGTGGCAAAGTAAAATTTTAATTGTTTTCAATTGTTAAAGCAATCAGACAGAAAAAAAGACCCTTCCTGTGTGGATCAACAGCAGTTACTCACCCTGGGGTAGGTTACCCTAGGGAAGTCATCTAGCCTATGAACTGTTATGCAGATAATCACAGCACAGAGCTGGGCTGTAACAGCAGCGAGCCCCTGATGGAATTCAGAGGCAAAAATCTCACTTAATGGGTGGATTTGTGCAGCATATTTTTTGTGACCATCGTAATTTTCCTCCCAGCATTTCTGCAGCACTAATTTTAGCCATAGTTACATGAAGCAGTGCTATAACAGTGGTGGCCAAAATGACATTTTCTGTGCTTATGCACACACATGGCCATCTGTGCTACCTCTTACAGGATTGCAGTGGTTTAGTTTTGTGTTCAGTTTAGCCCCACTGAAAGCAACAGCACTATTAATATATGTTAGGGTTGTCAAAGGCGTATCTTATCGCCCTGTGCTGACCAGCTGCAAGGTTTTAAATCTGAGAACCTCACCAAAGGGTCTTTCAGAAAGCCTGTGTTTCACTACTGGGTAAGGATTTCTCAGCAGACCTGATTAAAAGAAGCCAGAATAAAGTTGTCTGCTTCTTAGAAAAATAAAATCCAATACAACCACAAAAGCAGACACAGGGAGAGAGCTTGTTTTCCAGCTAATCACTGTATATACAAGCACCATTCAGTGTCCCTGATGACAACCTTTCTGAGTGGTAAAGAAGCTCCTTCCAGCCCAGTTTTTTGACCTTGTGAGTATTTCTGTGCCAGGGTCCTTGGGAGCTGCACGGGACCAACCAGGAACGGCTCACCAGGTCCCCTCGCATCCCGCCGGCACTTAATAACGATGCTTGGTATTCTCGGGAGGCAGTCTGCAAGCTCTGACCTAAGACAGAAGATGAAGTTGGTTTGAAACAGCAGATGAATAATATTGTCAGGAGTGTATTAATGAAAGAAAGTGTCTCCACACCCATGCAAAGAGTACAGGTAATAGCAAACGGAACAGAAATGTTAGTGGATAACAGACATTATGAGGCAGAAGGAATAACTGTAATTTTCATGACTAAGATATCAGTTATTGGAAAAATACGAAAAAGGAAGAAGCAGTGAAGGAATGCGGGTGCGTAGTAGATTTATGATTTATGTCAAAGCTATTTGTATTGCAAGGCAGTGATCATGTCAAGAGGAGAAAACAGTTGTAAAATTCCTCTGGGAGATGTATAGCTTGTGCTGGGATCATAGGCTGCAACTCAAATTCATCTATCCTGAAGCACATCAGTATCTTTAAGCCTAATGTCCTCACACAAGCACACGCTAGGGACAAGGTTTAAGTCAGACTTCAGCCCTCCACATCTGAGCTCGGGTCCTTCCACATGGCCATAGTCTTTCACTCTGATATCTTAAGGATCTGTCAAACCTTGGCTCCTAGGAGGTGTGCTGCAGTGGGCAGGATCACACCGGTGCTGTGCTGGGCAGGCACAAGCAGGTCCTGCCTGCCACCATTTGGGCAGAAGCTGACCCATCAGCAGGGCAGGTTGTGTCCCTGCAGAGGTACTCCACGTGCAGGGAGTGGAAGATGAACAAAGTGCATCTTTGCTCCAGGCTGGGAATGTTACAAGCTACTCCAGCTTTCCCAGCGTACCTGCTCACGGTGGTTTACTAGGGATTTCTTTTACAGAATCAGTTGAAATAACTAGTCCAGACAAAGGACTGAAAATTATTTGAAAGTGGAGGATTCCTATATTTAACGATTATGAGTGAGACTTGTAAAGGATCTTATAGGAGAAAAAAGAAGCCCAAATACTTCAGGAATGTTATGGGGTATGGGTCACTGAGTTCTACTGGCACTTACAAGACTTTGTGGGAGCAAAAAACATTTTCTGTGGTGGTTATGGGCTAGTTAAGGGAGAAGGATAGCTTTCTTTTATTTTTATTCTGCTTTATACACATTCAGAAAATGAAATGTCCGAGTATTTTACCACCTAAAAAAGGAGTTGCAAGTACATTGGGGTAGGAAACAGCCTCCTCTTCATTCTCCTTGTATTTCTTGCAAAAGAGAAACAAGGAATTAATTAGATTTCACCCTGTTTATGTCTTTGTTGCTAGCTCTAATAAAAGAACAGAGCAAAAAGCTCTGTGAATTTGTATATATCTTTCTCTCTAGCCCATTAAGAAAAGAACAGAGCTGATGATAAGGTAGCCTGAGTGAATCAAAGTATCTATGCTGGGTTATTGAGGGAGGCCAAGTCACAGTCAACTAATTTTATAGCATACTCATAGTTGATTATAAAGTAAATAATTGGAGGAAAGGGACAAAAATGACTATTAAAAATAATCTCTGAAAGATGTTTGCAAATCTGCCTCCTCTGGTAGCTGGACCAGATCAGCAAATAACATATCTGACTAATGCAGTGAGAGCTAATAATGTTTATTCTAAAAAATTGTTAATTGTTAACTTATTAATATCAAGACATTAGCTTAGCTATTAACTAAACTAGTGGTTGAGGTTTACCTCCCTTTGCTCTTCGTATAGGTCTGTAGAAAATCAACAAGATAAAATTCCATGAAAAGTTTGCATGACAGTCAAACATCAGCAAAATACAATTTTAAACAGGGCTGAGAAGGAAGCAGGAGCTGACATAAGGCAGGCTCCTTTCTGTAAAGGAATGCTCTAGTTCAGATCCCAAGTCATTCTCCCCATTAAATTTATTACAGGGTTATTAATGCAGGAACTTCTGAAAACCCTTTTGTTTAGGTACCATCTAGATTTTTCCTGTAGACTTTTGCCTTCTGACACAAATTAAACATAACTTGGTCAGCCATCTAAAAAATGAAGGGAAAGAAAAACTCTGAGTCTGGGATGGGAAACGTTAGGATGTTTCTTACTAGCATAAGAAAGAGGAAAAGTTGGGGTGTCCACCGGTTCATGGAAAGTGCAAGAGCTACTGAGCTGATGAGGCATTAGAAAGATACCAAATGAGGGACCATTTACTGAAACTGTCAACACACAAAGCTGTCAGGGGACAGTTGAGCTGTAAAATGCTCCAGCTACCACAGGAGATGCATTACGTTATTGTGGTATGCAGACAAATTGCTCTCCACCTCGTGGAAGCTGCTTTGTGAACAAAATAGGGGAATAAGATAAACTCGCTCTCAATCGATGAATTAATATAAAACCAGCAAAAGGAGCAGAGCAGACTACTACAATCCCTCAACTATATTAGGCAATCAATTTTTTCCCTTTCAATATGTAGAATATTCCCTTGCGGCTCCCCGTGGATGCCATGCAGTGTGAACACAGCAATCAAAGTAACAAACGTCAGAATAATCAAAATAACATGTGTCAGAAAGAAGCAAATGAGTACATACATTCATTAAGTAAATCTCCTAAGAGCTTAACACACAAAACTCTTTCCAGAAAAGCTGTACAAACAATTGCATGCACTAACACATGGCCTTACTGGTGTTTCAAAGTCAGCTGAAAAATATCCTTCAAACTAATCCACTTTTTTTTTCTTCAGATTTCACCATAAATAACCTGTACTTGGGGCAAAACACATAGCATAGCTGCCACAATGAAATGAGTGAAGGTCATAACTGAAGGTAAAATACACTACCTTGAAGAAAACTTCAGAATCATTAAACAAGCAATATATGCTGCCAACCAAGTGTTAAAGACAATACCCATTTTTGTAGTGGCAACATCCACCTCCATCTGTGAGGTGACAAGAAAGACGTTTCATCCAGGAAGAAAGAAACCGAAGCGTCAGAACAAACCTACAAATGTCCGAGGAAACAAATCTGTAGACAACATCAAACCAGTAATCTGGCTGCCTTGAGAACTTTTCCCAACAAACTCTTCAAAAGCGGTACAGTATGAACTCAGTGAAAAATAAAGAAAATGGTACTTCTCACAATATTCTCAGCCTTTTGAAGTAGCAAACCTAGGTCACAAAAAAAATTGGAGGAAATATATTGGAATGAAAAAGCCATTTCCAGAGCCAGAAATGTTTTATTAGGCTACAGAAGTGGTCTAGGAAGAAGTAGGAACAAACAGAAAAGGAGTTCTGTCTCTAATGAAGTTAGTGCAGGAATGACTTTTCCTTCTTTTTGTCCACTGGATTTGCATGATAAAGTAGATTTAGCATTTTAGAAGTGGATGGATCCTTTCCTGATTGAGATCAAAGGGGATGTGGGGGAAATTTCAAGTATCTATTTCAAGTACCTTCTACAAGATGTTAAGTATCTATAACCAACCAACAATTCTTTGTGTCCCCTTGCGTTTGTGCGTGCAGCCATTTGACTTCAGGGTTTACAAGGAAGACGGAGAAAGGTTCCGCATTTTTATTATACTCCTATTTACTATGTTGGCTTTCGTTTCAGTTATGAGTTGTGCTGCAGTTAATGGGGCTGGGTTGTGACTCATGAGGCCTCGATACAGATCTCGGCTCCACCAAAGGCTTTCCTGCATGACCTTGAGCCACTTCACGTCTCCATCCCATCGGTAAAACAGAATGATGATGCTTCCTCTCTGCAGCAATTTGTCTTGTCAATTTTGGAACAAACACTGATTTGTCTCGACTACTTGCAGCTCCTATCGATTGCAAAGGAAGTTAGATGTATACAATACTTCTTCAGATTTGGCATTTGGAGACAAAATAACTTTGAGGAACTGGACCATTAAAGCAAACATTTTGGCCATGAATGTCCTACGCTGTTACGAACAGCATCTGATAAAATGATCCTCAATTTTAGTACGGCACAGAGTAATAAATAGCTGTTAAGGAGTTTAAATAGTACATGCATTTGTCAGGTCAATGGGAAACAGGCAAATCCATGGGAGACACAGTAGAAAGGCAGCCTTCGCCCACTAAGCGTATTTTATAAGCCTGTATAACTTTGCAAAAAATCATTAATTTTTATCAGAAGATTAAAAGGCAAATGTGTGAGCTAAAAATTATTACCCTGCCAAATTTCAAAGTCCTAAAATCCAATAGTGCCATGCTGCTGTTGCTCAGGAGGGTCCCAACCACATTCGTCACAAGGCAAGAGAGGTTCCCTCGCCCCCAACCTGCAGCAGCCGCCTGACTCTGCCTGCCTTGTGAAAGAAATATTCCTGCAGGAAGTGTAACCCTGTCATCTTCCAGAGAAAAAGGAGCGGGACAAAAAAGTTACCAGCAAACAGAAATCACTGTACAACCCCTGCTACTAGCTTCATTTTGATGACAGAAAAATCAGATAAAATCAGATTTCACTCTTTGTTCAGCCCATAGGAACTGGCTTAATTCCAGACAATGAAGCCAATGGGGTTACTTGATGCTGACAAAAGCTTAAATAAAAGGGAAATAGAATATTAACCTGTAAACAACTTTTGATAGTTAAAAATAATATCCAGAGAGGAACATGATGTAAAGGTGGTTCCTCTCCCTTTGGGAGTCATTGCTGCTTATTTGCCGTGGCCATGGAGCCTTGGCCTTACTCCTGTAGGAGGGCATTCAGCAGGGTATTTTTTGTTTGCACGGTGCTAGGAATGTCTGCTGTACTTCCCACAGAGGGAAGACATGGAGCCAGAATCATCCCAGGCTAATTTCTGAAGTAACAGAAATGTCCCTGACCAAACCCACCCATGGCCCAGGAGGCTGATGCCTGCAAATGGTTTCCAGGCCAGACACCCTGGGGCTTCCCTGGGGGTGCCTGCACCCCTCCTGTACTCGGGGACCTGGAGGGTGGCAGGAGCCCTGGGGCTCCAGGGGGTTTCTGGGGACGTGGGTGGCACATCTGAGGTCTGGCCATTGGAAGGGGGCAGTGGTGTTGGGGGGATCATCTGTAGTAGATACATGAAGCAGGTGGGAAAGGTCCTGAATAGTTAACATTATTCCTTTGGAAATACTCATAGGGGAAAGTTTTCTCAGCTCCAGATTTTTGGTTAAAGTATGGGAAGCCCATGGCACAGATTTTACAGCAGAAGCCCCCAGCGAGATCATGCCCTGCCTGTGGGGAGCACACAAAGCAGATTATATACTCTGATTTTCATTTCATTCTTCTAGGAAACACAAGACCAGAGTTTATAAAATTGCAAGACATACTGAACAAGTTTTGCTGTACTAGACGATTCTCATTGACTTTCTTACATCAAATGACAGTTGGGATTATTTGAGAAGGCATCGCCTTTGCCTGCTGGCTGGGGACACCCAGCCTTCCCCCACACCATCCCCTCGCTTCTCTTTCTTCACCTTGGAACACACTCCATTTTTTTCATATGCATTTCAGAGTTGGGAAAAATCCACAGGACTGACCTGGCAAACAATTAATTGTGTCTGATTTTCCTAGACGTGTAACACCTTGCCATGAAGCTCCGGTGGGCTTCAGGAGCTTCGAGGGAGGCCGGTGCCTTTGCAGGAAGCTCATATCCAAATCAAACACTTTTCCAATTGTACCTTATGAAAAGGCTCCAAAGGGGATGGGGAGGAACTCCGTCTCGGTGGTGATGTTACAGGCAACTCTCTATTTTAAGATAAATACTTTTGACTAAAATACCTTTGTAAACAGATCTATTGTCTTTTTCTTTTGATTGACTTATTTACAGAATTTCATCAGAGGAAAGAAGAAAAGTCTGACAAGCTCTGTGTTGTGTCAGCCCTCCCACATCTGTGATTCACTGAGCTGCTTTTGTCCCAGATGCTTTGCTTCATCTTCTATCAGACAGCAGCTACGGATGTTATTGGTAACCCTTTCATGTTTCTCAGTCATAGGAAATGGTGTAAAAACCACAAGTAATGAGAATATCCTCAGTCACTGGGAGCTTCGGTCCCTAAAATAAGACTGCAGAATGTGATAAAAGTTCTTCCTTGGTCTTTAAAGGACTTTTTCATCCTCTCCTTCCTAACAAGGCATCTGCAAAAAGCTGTTTGGTCAGACGTTCCTTATTCACAGTGAAATTCTTATGGGATTAGTAGGTTTGATAGAGTACAAAAGTAAACAGCATATGGCTCTGTTAATATCGTTATAATGTCACAATGCAATCTGTCAGAACGTAAACTTTTTTTGAGCAGTTTCATCTACTTCAGGTTCACGCTATGAAAAAAGAAAACGCCAAGCCTGATGAATCCTTCTGCATCACCTAAAAGATGGCAAGCTATTTCTTGCTTCTTGTTTTGTGCTCCCAGTTTAAGAAGTATGTCTATACATATTACCCCCACTAACAAAAATACAGTGGTAAATAGTTATTTAGTTACTAGGAGTTAAAAGGTCACTTCCCCTTGATGAAAAGCTTGTTCTATCAGATAAGTAGCTGCCACACTCCATGAAACTGGCAACCCTTCAAAAGGTTTCAGAAATTAAAGGCATTGTTTGAAGATAAAGGCAATAAGGTCATTTGCTTTGTGTTTAGTCCCGCAAAATTTTCTGGGTGACCCTTTGATATTCAAATGAAGAGTGCTTTAAATTGTTTTTTCTTCATAGAGCTAATGAGTACTGGCTGACAATGACTTTTAAGGCTAGTGGAAACTCTACTGGAATTAAATTTTGTAAAATATTGCACCATATTTCTATTAAGGGGGGAGTGCCTCCACAGTCTGCCAAAGCTGTATCCATAGGCACTCACAGCTCTGTGCTCTGGTCCTACTGCTTTTCTCAAGTTTTTTATTAACTCTGTTTTTACTAGTTGAATAATGTCTAGCATGATTTTCAGGGTATTCCCGCAGCAGATTAATAAAGCTGTATAAACAAGCTACATATGTAAAATCTATGTCCTCTTCGAACTCTATGCTATAGTGAAACAAGCCTCACATTTAATGTGTACAGTAGCAGCAAAATTACTCACCAACTTTTTATTGCCAAAGACTGTATGGCTGTGTATTATTATATGTGTAATTAACTAATCTATAATGTTGCTCTGATAGATGGTGTATATGCTTCTTTCCTTAGAAGAATAGATTCTTATTTTTAAAGCTTTTCCTTCTTTTATCATTCATGTGTTCCATTTATGGGAAAATGTTATAAATATTCTTTAAATCACTTCATTTTTTTTTTCTAGTGGGATGTAAGAATCTCCACAGGTTTGTAATTTCTTTATTTAAAGGAAAAAGAAAAAAAAAAAGTGAGAGTCCTCTGATGGACAATAAAATTGTGTGCTGTAAGCATGCTTGGTTATCACTGTGACCTTCTTCATTACCTTACTTGTTTATTTTAACCTTACTTCCATTCTATTTTTGAGTCTCTTTCTAATAATAGCCCTCTCTCACTCAAACCCACTTTCAAAAGTAAATGCAAACAAGATCATCTCAGTTTAAAATACACATGAACTCTATCCCCCAAATGACTATCAAATAATTAAAAAGTGCAAAATCCTTACCTAATGGAGCTGACTCAGTGCTAATGGCCAACAAGGGAATCCAACAGAGGTAGGCAACAAGTTGGAGATGCTGGTGGAAAGGAAAGGGCTGCTGCATATTGTCCAAGCTAGTTTTATCCATGCATCTGCAGTTGCTTAGAAGTTAACTTTTAAGTACTAAACTTTGCAGTAAAAGCCATCAGCCTGCCTGCCTGTTTCAATTTTTTTTTTCTTCCCTTTTTTTTTTTTTTTTGTTCTGTTCAATCCACTCTCTTGGAGAGGGCTTAATGTGTCATTAATCCCAGAATTTCCAAGAGGGAAGCCCTCCAGCTATCCACAAGCCACACTCACCGCCCCCCTCCCCACACACACACAAGCGGATCAGCGGAGAGCATGTGTCCCTGCAGCTGCTCTGCCTGCAGCTGCTCTGATTTACACACCCGGTAACACACCCGCGCACACGCGGAGGGTGAGAACAGTGTGTACCCTCCGCCTGGCTGGTAGGAGGTGATCCTGGAGAAATGAGGGTTATAAACCAAGCGTGCCTGCTGGTGAGGATTTTAAAGCAGACAACGCTAACTTCAGATTATTGCAGCCGTAGCTGACATCGTGTTTATATGAGAGGGGTTTAAAAAATGCTAAAATACAAGCTTGCAAATAGTTTGGGTTTTGGCTTCAGATTCTTGGAGGTTACATTTATGCAAAGCTGTTACAGAGGTGGTCTGCGCAAGCACAAACAACAGTCCTGAAGGTTTGTGTCTTGGGTTGCTGTATCATTGTCTGGTAGATTAGAGAATAGTCCTTTGCTACTGAAATAAAGTGCAGCAGCGTTTGCTCTGCCAGCTCGCCCTGAAAAATGAGATGTAAGTTTCAGAAGGTCGGCTTGCCAGCAATGATAACAGAAATAGAAAACAGAAGCAAATGGCAGTGAAAGAATTCAATCACTCACATTGCTCAATCATATTTTCCTGAAGTTCAGTCTCATTGGAAAGTGCCCTGTTGCTACCACGTGGGTCTTTTGTGCTCCTTCTAGCTGGTGTGAACAATGCTTGTTGTAGGACGATACCTGTTGCTGGCTTAATGCGCAATATGAAGAATTTGCTACCGAATCACACGCTATACTCTGATACTCATGGCATTTTATTTAAAAAGCACTGTATCCCCAGCCACTGTTCAGTGTTTTCCATACCTGCCAGCACTTCTTTCTTTGACGGGTGAAATTTGACTGTTTTGTGCCTGCTTGTTTAAGTGAGGATGTTGCAAATTATCTGGTAACAGAGTAATACACAAGTCTGTAAACATTCCATGCAAATCACTGTGAGGAGCATTTAATCTAAAAGCATAAACAAAGCCATTAAAAATATCTTGCAGTACAGCCAAGGAGTTTCAAATGTTGTTCTTTTGGCTTAACTACATCTCTTGAGGAGTTTTACCACTGGGTTCCTTGAAGGAAATATAGGTTATTTAAGAAGAAGCTTCTAAAACTTTTTTTTTTAATTTTCATTTTGGATTTCGATGTTGCAAAATCACTGCTTTTACCAGTCTCACTGGGTTAGCTATCTCATAGGTCTGACAGGTAGTCCTTGGGAGTTTTTGTGAGTTTGTCTATTGATTTTACTGATGTTCAGATTATATTCCTTCAAGATCATTAAGACTCCAAGACCAGTATTTCAGACATCTTTTTTTTCCTACGAGATCCCCATCCATTTCTTCAGTACAAATGTATGACAAATGACAACATTCCAGTTTATCTTCAACAGGACACAATTTCTACCTTTACATGGCTTTTTCAGTTAATGCTTGAATATTTTTTGTGGCAGTTTCACCCCTCTGATAGGGGCCCGATGTCCTTTGCCTCTAAGTTTTGGCCTAAATGCCATAGCTCTAAGATGTAACTAACTTCAATGAGAAAGAGACTGAAATCTGTTGTGGGTTGAGATTTTATCCTTGCCAAAATATTGGTGACCAAAACCACTTTACAACAAAGCAAGAGAGCTTTCCACATACAACCTAGCCTTTGCTGGTCTTTTGCATACTGAAAGCAAAAGTAACTATGCAAAAAAAAAATGTCAGCAGAAGGCATTCAAGGTGACAGGAGAAAAGGGACAGTTTTCTAGACTTCTTTAACCCCTTACCTGTTGTCTCCCTAAGCAGGTTAATCAAGGGGAGCCTTTGAAGGTGGTTACTCCTGGTAAGGATGAAATGATACTTCCCATTGTCTCAGCCAAGGAGTTTCTCTGGGTTGGATATGGCTCCCTTCGTTTTGGGAGGACAAAGAGCTCCAGTTCAGACGAGGTGCAAATATTTCCCATTTCACATTCTCCCAGCCCTAGACAATACCTTACAGAACTCAGAAAAAGAGCTACCACCACCTCCTTCTCCCCTCAAATATTAATCTAAGAAATCATGGGAAACTAAAACCATGGAGAGCCTGTATAAAAGCACTGGAAAATGCTCTCCCAGCTTCCACACCAACCTCAGTAAGAGGAGAAACTGCAAATACCCACAAAGTTGATGCAGTCGTGTGGGTAGTGAACACTTGAAACAATTAGCTTCACTGTCTGTACAAAAAGCCACCACAACACTGAAGGCCTGATACCCGTCCATATTGTCTTAAATTAATTTTCAATGGTTGGGCTGGATACAGGCAGTTAAAACAAGCCAAAAGCCGCAGCTGGAAGCTGGCAGTAGTATTCCAGACTTGGCCAAAAATTGTTCGATGGCTATGCATGTTAGGTGTCCAGATTGCTTCAGTTTATAAGAAAGAGGCAGTGTTTGCCTGAAACATGCCAGTGGGCGAGCGGGTGCTGCAGTGCCGGGGGTGGGCTGGAGGGTGGGCAGCCCTGGGGGAGGCAGGTGGGGGGCGGAGGGAGGCTGTGGGAAGAGTATTAGCAACAACAATCTTTCCTTGTTTTTTTCAGACGCAGAACCAAACCTCAGGATGGGACTGAACGACAACATGACGATAAAGATGCAAATACCTTGAAGGCCTTCAGAGATGTGACTTTTTGATGCTTTATTCCCAATATGAAATGCTCCGGAGTCAGTGTAGGAGGTTTAAGAGTTGCATACAGAAGTCCTGGGCTACGGTGAAGTTTTTGAAGGATGAATCCCATCACTCAGATAGCTTCTGATGGTCATGTGGAAGTGTCTGTCTGCATTGGGTCACCCTGGGAAGGAGAAGAGAGAGATTGCCATGTTCCTCCTCTCAAAAATGGTGTGTGGCTAGCACTTACCTTTTGTACCTGAGCCAGCAGCAGTTGTACAGTCCTTCTAAGCTCTGACACACTGATTAGAACCTGATATGAAAAAGACAGTCCAGGTTTATTTCCTTCTGCTTCCTACGGGGAATCCCCTTACCATGAGCCTGTCCCCTGGGGTGGCTTTCTAGGCATAGAAGAGATTTGTTATTCGGGGGTGACACAGAGAGCACAACCCTGCCTGTACCCACACCTTCCTAGCACAACAGAGTCCTTCAGAGGGAAAAGATGCTGTACTAAACAGTATAAATTTCTTTGCAAGTCTGAATTTACACATTTATGTGTGCCAAAACCCTCCTCTGTGCATTTTGGTTTGCTTGTTTTCTCTAATCAAAATACCTGAGAAGGAAGCCGCTCGCTGCGCTTCCCAGGCAATCCCTTCTGCCTTGATATTGGCTCGCTCAGTCCACTGACTCTTGCAACCCTTTCTGCAGCTTCCGAGCAGGTGCAAGGGTCAGCGTGATGGATTTTAGCTGAGTCCCAGCAGCCTCCAGCAAGCATCCCCCTGCAAGGATTTTCTTAGAAGGGCTAAGAAGGGGTTCAAGCCTGGGATTCTGTCTCTCTGCTGTTGGCTCCTGTTTCTTTTAATCATCTCTGCCCATATATTTCAGACAGATGCCAAGCATGCTTATTATAACCAAAGTCCAGTATGCATGCACCTCATTAGCCCAAACAACTACTCTGTATCACACCACTCTTATTTCAAGCCTGCACAGGTGAGTGACATTAAATGGGAAGCACTTCATCTCAGCTCGCACCTAGTTTAGAGAAATAAGCAGTGGTCACACAGTGATCAGCACTTGTGTTTTCCTCTGGTCTGTGCTCTAGTGTATGGAAGACAGCATTCCTGCTTCTTTAGAAAATAATATAAGTAGTACATCTAATGTACAGGACCAAGGTCTTCACTCAAGTGAGGTCTATTTGTGATTTTTTAGAGTAATAGTTCATTACACAAAAGCATATTCACCTTTGTACAGCTCTGAACTGAAAACACAGAGAGTGATTTCTACATGCGATCATTTGGTGTGTTTATCTTTCAGCTTCTAATTCCCTTGTGGGACAACTCTGACAGCTCTCAGTGCATCACTCCTCATTAGACAGTGGGCCATACTAGGGGAGTTCAAATTCTAGAGCAGAGATAAAGTGAAGAAACCTATTCATTATCTCCAGGATTTTTAAGGGTATACAGTGCATGAGCACTAGGACATTGAGGCAGCGTAAGTGAACCTATTAGAGGAATTAAATCAGTCCCTTGTAACTCCGCTGCCCCTTGGCATGGATCAAAGTTGGATGCGATCCCTGACCTGACATGGTGCACCCACAGCTCTGGGTGTGCAGGGGGGTGAACTTCTGTTTTGCTCTTGTCACTGTTTTGCCACAAGTGTGGCCCTGGCCATCTGAATTTTAGCTGGGTGCAGCGTGCCCTTATTAAATTTGCAGCGTGCACCATCAGTGCCCTTCTCGGCTGGGCGCAGCGTATCCTTATTAAATTTGCAGTGCGCACCATCAGTGCCCTTCTCGGTTGGACACCCCTGCCAGGGCAGGGGAGCTATATGTGAGCCAAGCACCCTATGAACTCCTGTGTGCTAGGGCACAGGCATGACTGAGGCATGCATTCTTCATGAGTTCCTTACTTTACTGGAAAACACCGAACTGCTGCAGAGATGTCAATATAAATCACATCTGCAATTCACCTCTGCTCCAGAGTGCCCTAAGACATAGCTATGAGAATGGTCATCATTGCTCAGCAGCTCAAAACTGAAAATGACTTTTCTATGTGAAGAGATTGGCAACTGGCAGATACTAATAAAAAGAGGACACCTCATCAGAATCTGTTTTTACAAAAGTATATGATTTGCACAAAAATTCCACAAAATCAATAGGAAGGAGATGCAGCTTTTGGAAATCTCTTTTGTTTTTAGAGGAGCTTAGTATTTCATTTTTTGTGAGCTGCTCTGGTGTCTGCATTGGTCATGGTCCTGTCTTCCACAAGGAACTGCTTCAGCCTCCATGATCATCATTTATTATGCAACTTTGGTGAAATGGATTCCTTGATTTAAAAAACACCTGCATTTTGATTGTTCTTCTGCAAAATTAGTAAGTATGGAAGTATCACAACACTGTCATGGAGTGGAAATTCTCAAAACCCTTTTACATTGGTGGGTTAGTCCAAAAACACTGGATATAGCAGGGAAAAAGAACTGGATTTTTTCTTTGCCTGAACTTCCTAAGTCTTGGCTTACCTTGACTGGATAGTAAAAAGAAAGAGTAAGAAAAATGGCTACTTATAGCCTTGATTTTGGACAGATAACACCAATAAAACAATCACCATTGCTCAGAAAAATTGCAAACTGGAATTTCTCATGGAGTGAACGCTCCATTTAGGAAGCAGTTCCCTTTGAAATGGCAGCAGAAAGGCATTTCACAGGAGTTTTTCATCAGTATTAGCAATGGAAAAGCATGAAGTGGAAAGGTGTTGCTCCTACCTTGAACCCTTTCATTCAGCCTTTTTCTGGAACTTTTTTTTTTTTTTCTTTTTGAAGAAATGTAAATCGTAAAGGGCAACCACTGAAGTGCCCAGATCTTCCAGCCAGAAGTGATAATGAGAATCAAAACAGAACCACTGGGTTTAATAACAAAAGGTGGGAATTTGGCTTGGGTTAAAAACAGCATTCAATGGGCATTAAAACTGGCTATCCATATATCTGTCATCTCTTCTTTCATCCTCCTTTTCCATCTTGGCCATAATAATTTGATCTCATAAGTGAATCTATGTGAGCAGATGTTGTGTTCAAAGAAAGCTCAATTACCGCCAGTGGCCTTGGCAGGGCTCCTCCTGAGCAGACCTGATGGTTGCTTCTACTTCTTCAACACAGATGTTGCCTCTTCAAGGCTCTTAGACTGCTGAACAAGCAAGGGATGCTAGGCGAAAATAAATAAAAAAATAAAAATCATAGCTGTACCAAGAATACGGTATCAATGGTATCAAAATGTAAAAAATGCCTGATTGTGGGTGAATGAAAATAAGTGGCAGAGAAATGCCATTGTTACAGTGCAGACCACTCCTGACCACTCCCCTGATTTGATTCAATCACCTTTCTACATTCATTCAAGAAAGAAAAATATTGCAAATATTACTTCTTTTCAGAGATGATAGATTAATCAAAGTATTAATGGGGATATTCATCACTACTAGATTAACTCTAAAAATGATCCTGAAGAGATAGGCATCCCAGCAGGTCTAATAAGGACAGTTAGATTCCTTCATAGGATGCTCCCCATAGTATCTAGTTTTAGGGTCTCCCAGAAATCCCTTTGAGAAACCTCACTTACAGAAGAAACGAAGGCACATCAGTCTGCTTTTAGAATTTCCCCCTCTTCTTCCTGCCATCAATATCACACACAAATAGGAAATGAGTTTTAACAATTTTGTTAAAACATTTGCAGTGGAACAAATAAGATTTTTATTTCAAGCTCCCAGTAACATATGTTTCTCTCTATAACCTTATCACAGGGGAGGTTGCTTTGGAAAAGACAGAGATTTATTCTGAAACATTTTTCTTTCATCTCTTTATAGTTCTGTTGATGATTTTAAATGTTTGTGCTATTGGTACTTACATACAGTAAATGATAAATGATATATTACAACAACAACTCCATGAAGCTGAATTGCTTTTTTTAGTGAATTTAGTGAATTTACTGCCTTGAAAGGTAACAGATTGATAGTACTAGTGAATTAAATCCTCTCTTTATCCCCAGAATAATATGGGCATTGCAAATATTTTCCAGACCTATAAATCAGCCATGGCACCTCAACTATCATCCACAGAGACCTGCTGCTCCCTGCTTTTCTCTTCCCCCCAGTCTCCCCCCCCTCAAAAAAAACAAACAACCCCCCCAAAAAAACCCTAAACCTTCTTTTTCTGGGGATTTTACAGAATACATCAATTTCAAGAACAAAAGGGCAGTGGTATATCTCATGAGCATCACTTTCTTGTATTAAACAATAATTATCACTTTTCATATAAGAAAAGTTATGTGGGCATTATCACATGGTGTGGTTAGTGGTGCCTTGGAAGGTGAAACAGGAGCTGCCAAAATGCAGGTCATAAACAGTGTGCCTCCAGCAATGGATGGGAGCCTCTCCTTCACCTCTCATGGAAACTGTTTTTTCAAAATCTCAGGTTTTTTTACTGCTAATATGTTCATAAACCTCTAAGTGGTCACCGACTTTAGCCCACCTTGAAGATAACTGAAACTAGAAAAACATTGGAAATACAGGGCTGGATTCTCTCATCTATATTTATTCCATTGCTCTCAGTGGAGTTAATCTGATTTATACACATCACCCCATGGGAAAAGCAAGTTTCCAACAGAGCTCAGAAAGACCACACGGGAGCTAAGGGCCGATTTATAGCCAGTACGATAATTTAGCTTCCACAAAGCTTCCCCCATTCAGTATTCTCAACCAGATACTTTGTAGATTTTGGGTTGTCATCTTGTGAGACGGGTAAAAACCAATCCATTTCTGAAATTTTCTGACCAAAATTGTGTGGAAGGAAAAGCAGGTGTTAAATAAAACCAGAAGCAACCTGAACACATGGTTTTAGCTCTTATAAATAACAGTTGTCTCATAAATTAATCTCTTGTGAAGAGATATCATGTAACTCACCTAGCTTTGGAAGCCTAGTAACATAAAATTAATAGAGTAATATTTATTGTTATAGACCAGTAACATTTTAGAGGGAATGGAGGTTCTAGAATAGTATTTTGTACAGGCTTTTCCACTAAGGTAAGCATTCATTCTGAATATCACATAAATTGGAATCATAACTTTACACACCTGTTTGGCTTTCTGGGCAGTAGATAATGGGATGCTCTTAAATAATTGTACTTAGATGTCTCTCAGGGTATTTTTCGAATGCCCCCTTTCTTTTGGCCCAACTGTTCTGTTGACATCCATTCAACAAGCATGGACATTTTCTTAGCTGCCTTTTTAAAGGACATTTCACCTTGAGTACACAACCCTTGGCTTCTAATATTCATAAAATTCAGATCTTGCCTCCAGTCAGATATTTCTGTTGTTCCCTTCTACTGTTGCTTTTTTATCTTTTCAGTTTTACTGGCAACATGAGATTTGCTATTGACCACCCAACAATTCCGCAATCACTGCTTCTGAAGGTTCATGAAAACAACACAAATTCAGCAGACAAATTGTTTCATTTTCCAGTTCTATTTTTTGTCTTGGTTCAAACCAGTGCAATGTGAATGAAATGACTTGTCTATCACAGCAAATCTCATAGAAGCATTATGGTATCTATTTATATAAACCCAAGAAAACCAGTTTTGCCTTATTAGGGACTTCGGTAACATTTACCTATCTGGATTTTAAAGCATCACTGTCACATGGTAGGTTTTACACAGCTGACTGCCTATTAATTGAATACTCTAATTCAGCCTCTAATTCTATTTTTTAATGGTTGAAAGCCCTTTAAGCAGCTATTTCTCTAATAGCTGTGTAGAAAAGGTGACATCTGTTTTTGTTTCACCCTGACTGATCCTTCTCCCCATCCTCTGAGTGCTGCCCAGGCCCTTTCAGCTCAAGGTTGGTGCCAGAGCAAAACACTTTTTCAGAAGTGCTCACAATGCTCACAATGAAAATAAAACAGACTTGTAAACATTATCCACAATGGAGCACTCCTCAAACTGTTTCCTGTTAGCATATATCGTTAATTTAGCATCATTTTAGACTATATAGTAATGGTCTGCAGATCTCTTTCCAGCTATCGAAATACTTGCAGAAAATTTGGGCCAAACCCTTTGCCTACCCAGCTGGGCAGACTGGATGAAGCTAAATAAGTTCTTGGAAAACTGCACAGGAGGAAGGAATGCCTTTTTTCCCCAGCATGCGCAGAGCTCCGTAAAGCTCTGGTCCAAGTCGAAGCAGACTAGGTTACAGGACACTTTTCCTCTTCAGCTATCAAAACAGAAGCAGGCATTTGCACCTGCCAAATCTGCTTTTGACTTCCATGCTGTGAACCTGTAATCACTGCAGGTAATGGCATCTCGCCGAAGAGTTAACTCCATAAGTAGCAGTAAGGGACACGGAGCTTACGATTCATTTTGTTACAGTGTTTTGTTATGCGCTTAGTAGGGTGACTAAATATCAATGGCTAAATTATGACTAAATACCACTGGCTAAGTTATAAGGGTAGTTGGTTTTATAACTATCTAAATGTGCTTTGCTCTTTTGTAGGCTCTCTAATGCATTACAAATTGTCCGTTTTTAAAATTATTCTAGAATATGTCAACTTATGTCGCTGCTTGGCCTGAAGTCAAATGTAACAAATGTTTTGTTAAATAATTGGTCTAAGACGAGAGAACAAAGTCATCCATCATCAAGTCACAGGTTTTGTTTTGTTTCCAATAAATTGTTTCAGTGCAATTTCCTTTGGTAATAA
This sequence comes from Falco punctatus, assembly GCF_963210335.1. NCBI lineage: Eukaryota > Metazoa > Chordata > Aves > Falconiformes > Falconidae > Falco > Falco punctatus. Next base: position 37,374,945 of record NC_137588.1, read on the forward strand.
ATTTTAAATCTGTAATATTTAATAGCAGTACAACACACTGGATTTACTATATGTGTTTAAATGGAGGCTAAATACCTACATGAAAACCAAGAGCTCGCACAGAACTTGTACGGCATTTTCGAGTGTATAATGGTCATAAAATATTTAAGGCGTTAAGCCAACTACTGTTCAGCTGAAGAAGAAACTTCTGTTATTCCCCCAGTGCTCATTATCAAGTTTGCTGAACTTTCCTCAGAGGCAGCTGGTGCTGGGCAGCGCTCGACAAGATGAACAAGTGTGGCTTGTTGCATCGCAAATAAGTCTCAAGTTCGGAGTGGGTCACAGAACAGAAATCGGCTGTTTCAAGATGCAGGGACTGTTGTGTCAGCTGTATTTTCAGCCTTTGGATGAAATGCACACTGCTGGCCCTGAGCGAGGACCCTGGCCCTAGAAAGCATTGTGCGGGGTGCTGGGGAGGATTAGGTGGGGAATAAGGCACATCAGGGATGCAAAGAAAACTCAATAGTCTTTTGGGAAGGCACAGCCCATTTTGTAGCATAACTCAATAAATCTAAGAATCTAGTTCCTTTTATGCTACCTTTCTCTACTTAAATAAAAAATAATATTTCGATTGTTTGGAAGATGAATTGATTAAGGAAGGATTCAGTTTCACAATCTCACAGTCACATAAGAGTCCACGTGTTTCAATAAATCGAACAATAAATGGAAATGTCTTTGGCTATGTTCTGGCTTTTGCTATGTGTTAAGATCTAAGTCAGTCACAATGGTACCAACACATAGTCAAAGTTTTCCTATTTTTTGTTGAAATTATTGAGATTTTTCCTGATTCTGTAAGATTTTCGGATGAAATATGAAGACCATTTTATCACAGGTTGCTCTGAGACTGTCTTGCCGAAACTGAGTCCAGGTCTAGTTGGAAAAGAACTTGGGATTTTGTTCTAAATTAACAGTACAGATCCATGTTCTGTTGCCCTAAATCCCACTAACAGTGCTACCAGGATGAGCTCAAGCAGAGACGCAACTCCAGAGAAATGCCTGACCATCAGCTCCATGGATGAGTGTACAGGCAGCTTCAAGTCTTTCATGAGATTTGCTATTATTTTGTAAGGTGAAGATATACCTGGTATCTGATCCAGCAGCACAAGATCCAACAGCACATCAAGAGCAGGAAGTAAAAGCGTTGTCCACTCAAAAACACTTGTCAGGAATTTCTGGAGTACCTGCAGCATTTCAGCAATGCTTATAAATTGCAAATGTCATTTTGTGATGGACTGCAAATAATTAAAAATGGCTAAATATGCTGCTTGTAAATGGGCTTGTTGAAAACTTTGATCACAGACAGAAAGGAATTATTTTAAAACCTACTGTTAACAGTAGGTAAAAAGTTAATGAGAAACATGTAAATAATTAATTCTTCCTCTAGAGCAAGAAGAGATTTGTTGTTGCTGCTAATGGACACACAATACAGGTTGTATTGTCTTTTCTGAAGCAAGCACCAAATTACTTGATCTCCATACAAAAGAAAATAATTTATTGCACCAATAACTTTATTAGTGTTTGTATTCCCAGTAAAGAATGTTTTCCTCGGTTAACTAAAGCAGCTTGCCTTGATGATATACACAGGAAGGCAGAGCTAAACCGACACTTCAAAATAGTCAGCATACTTCAAATAAAAAAAAAAACAACAACCCCCCCAAAAAAAACCCCAAACAACTCTTGAAGGAAAATATGCAAGAAAAAAGCCTGGCATTTGGTATTTGCAAGAAAGCAATTGCAAAGCACTCAGAACAATTTAAGATGATCCAATTGTAATACTGCATCAAAACATGACTCCTTCCTCCACATGATGTTATTTGAAGCATTATGATCAGAAGCAGCAATACCCTTACTTTACTTACACCTATAGATCATGCAGAGTCGTCACAGCTTGGAGGTGGCCAGGTTAAAAATACTTACAGGATCCCAGGTGTTCAGACACAGTCATTTCACAACTGAACTGAAAATACATTCTCTCTACATTATTTGATAAATACTTTGGCAATATTACAATAATCTCTCGTTTGACATTATGATATTAAGTAATGTGATTGCTCTCAGTTGTCCTATTGAAAATAATTCCTGCATAGGTGTGCTGAACTTATAAATTTCAGGCAAGCTCGCTGAGTACGTTGTCTGCATAGTATAAGAAACTGTGCTGAGGCAGATACATCCCAGGGACAATAGAGATACCAGGGCATAAACCAGCAGACAGCTTGGGCATAGGTAACCGGTTTAAAAAAATGTGTAACAAATTGTCTTCCAAGTTCTTTCTGTATAAGATAGAAAATCAACTCCTGATATGGCTTCATTCATGTGTGACAGACACCGATAATATTTAATCATAATAAATGCACAGGACCTACTGTTGCTTCTGCTACTGATGAAGAAAATGCACCTTGGCTATCTGATGCTATTAATTTTAATTTCTATGTAAATATAAGTGAATAAATATATTAGAAGGAAGGATTTATGGTTGCTAGGTTTTTTTTCCTGGAGGGGAAGTAGGTTTCTGAGACTAGGGATTTACCACCATTCAGCTGTAAAGATATACGTTAATATTAAACAGAGTTTAATCTGAAAGCCACCCAGAAAAAAAAAAAAAAAAAAAACAACCAAAAAACCACAACAAAACTTAAACATCCCCAAGTGAGTCTTTTCAGCTGCAGTTGCACTGATCTTTACCAGAGAAAGCCCTCAGCAGGGTGTTGCAGCCGTGCCTATGCCCATACCGCTATAGGACCTCCTTCCCATCCTCAGCCCTGCATTAACCAGTATTCCCCCTGCCCCATCTCCACATGTCCCAACAAAGTGACCAAGTTCTCCACCAGCCTCCCAATCCCCACCCAGCAGCATCTCCTTGCATATGGCACTGTCCTGCCTCTGGGCACATCTTTGCAGCTCAGGTAACAGATTGCATCTCCTCTGGACATTTCTTCCTGAAAGGGAAAGCATTTTAAATTTCTGTGGCACCTAGCAGGAGTATGAGGATCTTTAACGACTTCATCCTTTTTTTCTTTTACCCCGTGGGGGGCTGAGATAGCTAGAGGCATTAACAGCTTTTATAACGTTGTAAAAAACTCAAGAGCTGATGGAGTGGGGCAGTCTTGCATAGCTCCAGCAATTCTTCCTCTGCAAGAAGGAGGAAATCTCAGTGTCTTTCACGTGAGGGCTGCTACTCATCTTCATTTAAGGGACAGTAACATAATGTCTCCTTCCATTAATGGACGCGTGTTTTAGCCTTGTTTCTGACTCCTGCAAAAGCTATTCTCTCCTGATCTGATTGTTAGCAAGTCTCCTGTCATTCGGGGAGGATGAGGACGGGACATGCGACAAAAATGCCTCATGCCGTACCAGCCACAGCATCCTTCTTTGTGCCTCAGGCTATAGAAAATGATGTGCCTTAACCACGTTAGCTGAGTTGATAGGCCTGTGGCTTTCCAGCTCATTTTTGCAGAATACCACCTGCGTATTAGAGGTACCCAATGTTGTTACTGGAAATGATTCATATCAGAACTAAGCGTGGAAGGAGGCTGCGGTAAGTATTACACACCCAACAGCAAAAAATTCTGCAACATTTCTACTTCCCGCAAGAATAATTTCTGGGTCTTTTCACATGCTGTTCCCCACATCTGGCGGTGGCACGCATCTCAACTTGCCAGTGGACGTTGCTATTTCTAGGTTTCTGCTTTGCAGGCTTGATGTGTGCGACTGCGTGTGACCCAGCAACAGATCTGTAAGAGCAAATAATATCAATCCTGATGAGAACCGAATTAGTGTATCTTTTACAGGGCACAGCTGCTGTACTGGTGCGGCTCCCTGCACAGAAACGGTATGAAAAATGTTTGCTATTTCCCTACTCGTGCCACACAAGGCAGTGATTTTTTATTATGTATCCATTTAACTATGTCTTACATAGAAAGCAGCCTGGAAAAGCATGAGTCAACATTAATAAAAATAATGTAGGATTACGTGATGAGGGCTCACCAGGCATGATCTAGCGTGTACCAAAGCAGCCGTGGCTGGGAGTCGCTCATGCTCTCGCATCCCTTGGCTGTGTTAAGCTGCTGCCCAGCAGATGGTGGTGTTATTTCAAGTACTTTGCTCCGCGCTCCCTGGGAAGCAGCCAGGCTGCGCAGAACAACTGTGAGAAAAGTTGCTTCAGGATTTTGCAGCTCCTAGGATTGCACTAACAGGTTATTTCCCACAGCATCTGGATATTCCTTCTTGTAGACACAAGTGTTGCTGATCTGTATATTAAATCAAACATTCTTACAATGGTCTTGATGAAAATGCTGGTGACAGGAGGAAGGGCTCCTTCACACTGCAGGGAGAAATACTTGGTTGAAGGATCTCTTCTCCAGAAATTTCAGCCTGCTACAAGCCTTGGTCTGGTAGCATAATTACCTCCTTCTGGGATTTCCAGTATTCTCCACAGTTTATGTGGGATAACCTAATTACTCATGCTTTTTACTAGAAATACCCCCTTCCTTTCTTCTTCAGTGCTTGTAACATTTTTATTCTTCTTTATTCCTGTCCCCTCTTGAGCAGATACTTCATTGGATTTGCTGACTCTTGCATCTCTTTTTTGCGGTCTGCATTGTGTCCTTTTCCTTCCCAAGCTGCAGCCACATGTAGAAGTGCAGCAGCTCAGCTCCTGGCTATTTGGCCATCGTGGAGTAAGATCCCCCAGAGGAGCAGTAAGCCCCATCACAGATGTTATGGTGTTTCTCCCTTTGGATAGGAGCTAGAGAGAGGTAATAGTATTTTTAGGGTGAAGTGCCTCTCTACAAGCACTAGATCAAGCTGTACTTAATCTTTTTACTTACTTTAAAAATTGTTATAGCCATTACAGCATGACACGGTCAGTCACTAGCTGGAAATGATCACTCAAGGACAGTCTGAGAAATTTGGTTGCTCAGCTGGTGATATTCAATCGATTACAGTCTGAGACAACACCTGGAGACCAGCTTATGTTTGAGGTATGCCACATTTCAGTGCATACTTTTTGAGTTGCTCCATGTATGTAGTTACCTGGCATGTAGCTTCATGAATACTTCATCTGAACGCAAAGGCTGCTATGTGATGCAAACCATTTTTCTGATGCCAGAAAGAGCAGAAAAAATTGTAATACTTCAGTTTCTGTTTCCGTATTAGAATGCTGAGAGAGCAATAACTGATTATGAATATTATATACTATCTAGAAAAGTTTAAGACCAAACCTGTTTCTCAGATATGGCAACGCCTTTAGCAAGACCTACGAGTCCAAGCAGCTTTTGCCATGAGTACCCTTAATGACCTACATTCAAATACAGTTCAACACAGGTGTATATCTATGTCAACATTCTATTGATAATGCTATTGTTCCCCACTCTTTGATGATGAATTGAGCTGCTACACTTTTCCCACCCGTAGTGGCCACCAGCCCCGGGCAGACCGGTGACCGGGTGCAGGTGGGAGGTAGGGCCAGGCTGGCCACCCTCCAGCCTGTGGCTTGTGCTGCCTCTGCGCATACCCGGCTTCTGCTGGGCACAACAGCACGCCAGGCTGCTGGCACAGCACACCGGCAGCTCCTCGGTGTCACAGACTGCACGGATCTCTCCCAGGCAGCATGGTGGTTGCTTCATGGCTGCAAACCTGTCCTCCCAGCGGTGCCAAAGGCACGGTTCAGCCACCTCTCATCACCCTTTGGGGGCTGACAACTTCCAGGGAGGAATGCTCCCCCACTTGCACTGCCTCACAGAGGTCCCACTAGCCTTTAATCCCACTCCTTGCCCCTTCCCAGGGAGCACAGAGATGGCTCCAAGGCAGCACCTCACTGCTTGGCCTGAGCCTGCGCTGGTTACCTCCAGGCAGCTGGCACGGAGATGGCAGTGCGCTTGCAGCCTCTGCCATTTCTGGACCGCGTGGGAGCTTCTGGCAATCTCAGAGTTTTGGGGCACCTGCAGTGCAGATACAGCTGAAGTCCGTGGGCAGGACCCAAACTTCCTTTTCCAGCATGTTTCCTCAACCGCCACGGCCTGTGCATTATCCGGGGGCAGCTGCTGATGCAGCACTGCAGCCTCGGTTGCAGCTAGCCCAAGCAGACAGCGTTCACGTCCACTTAGCTGTGCAGAGTAACGTATAAAAATGTAAAGCACATGAGAATGAGACTGCTCGAGAGGTACAGAATATATTTTTTTGCAATATAAGGCAATTTATATGTAAAACATCTGTAATCACAAAAGTGCCTTAAATACAATATTCAAATTTCTTCAATAAAAATCCTGTATCTGACAATGATAAATTGCACATTAAAAACATGTCAATCAGAGAGCAGATGCTCTTTGCAAGGGAAACAAGGTTTGTAACGTGGAGTTCAAATAGCGGTGACACAACCAGGATCAGTCACGTGCAGCTGGTCTGTGTCCCTGGCAGTGCCAGGATGCGAGTTGAGGAGGTGCAGGAATGCTCCACGCTGCAGTGTGTTGCTATGGACACAGTGACTTCTGCACCAGGGCTGCCAGGACTGTGTGCTTCCAGGGTTGGACCCCCTACTGCCCCTACAATGGGAGGAGCTACTTGCTGGGCAAGTGGTAAATTGTACTAAGTTGGCTTTAATAGGACCATTCTAGCTATTTTTTCCTTCTTTGTATTCCAAGCCCCAAATCACTTTGTTTTCAAATTGTCTAAAATAACTCATAAACTAAGCAACACCTAATTACCTTGAAGCACCCCAGTATGAAAATAGTCCCTGGTCTTTTCGATGACCTTCTACTGCACTTGATTTCTCCATGGATGATCACAAAGGAGCTCTTCATGAACCCAAGGAAAAAGGAAACTAAGGACAGCTCTCAAAGTAGAAAACATAAGCAGTTCCATTGCTAAGAGAAAAAGCACCCCAAAAATTCACTGCAGAGTGGGATTAATGCATACCATACAGCCACAAGCTCACCCTGAACTGAACTATAGACAGCAAAATAAGAATTAGGAAATTTCACTTGTACAATGCAAAGAACAGGGTCACAAGCTAATTTTCATGGGAATTAGACCTTTAAATAGCCAGTCTGCACTTGGTCAGGGCAGTGGGCTGAAGTGCAAGGGGTTTACAGTGTTTTCTCCTCTCTTTCTCTCTTTCTTTTTTTTTTTTTAAGGTAAATCTATTTCTACAGCAATAAGATGGAAGTTTTAGATGCTGGAAACCAACTACACCATCAAGCAGTCTCAGTCACAGAAGACTTAAACATGTAATACAGTCCACAACATAACAGGATTACCAGAAAGTAATAGTTAAGGTTTTGTTCTACTAAATGTTCACCCATCCTTTGTCAAGTATTTCTAATTACCATGATTTTACTGATAACGTTTAACAGCCCCAGAATGCCAGGGTCTTTTACTATCTGCCACAACAGTTTTCAATTATCATAATTCTGTCCTTAATTTCCATCATCATAATTATCCTTCATGACAGCAACATCCTTAAATTTGACTCATCAAAGCAAAATTTCCTCGTTTCACTTGACTAGCAGCTCAAAGCAGGATTTAACCTCTCAAACAGTCATCTCACCCTATAGTTTCAATGAATGGAAAAAAAACCCAATAAAAATTCTCCTGTTTCCCACATGCAACAGTTGATGTATGAGTGTAGGGGGACGCACAATACTTTTTGACAAAACTAGGGGTCAAAGGTTGGATATTTATACAACTCTTATAGTAATAACAACAGTAACATCACAAAATAGAAATCTCTAATATTTGCAACAGTCACTCACATCACAGCATGGCTGACCTTCAGAAAACCTCTCATGTTACAAAGAAGGTATTTGTAGTAGATAACAGCCATCTCTCTGATAATTTACCTGTATTAGAAAAGCAAGCCGTTTGATATGCTATTAATTACATTAAGAATATGCGGATACCAGTAAGCTACAGATCTTAATTTATTTAAATTGCTTATATGCAATTCGCTTTCAAAGTGCTTCTGCATTTCCCTTTGAACAGTGTGATCAGCCTACATAAAATGTTGATGTTCTCAGTGTCAGATCTTCTACCCTCCACTGGCTCTGGCTGACCTCAGTTTGATGGCAAACCAGGACAGACTCAGCCTCAAAAAATGGATTTCAAAACCACCGAGGAAGGGTCACTGCAACCAGTGCTGTGCCACTGCCGCAAGTCATTCCCCACCTCACCTGCGCTTGATGGAGCCAATTTTATTGCTGATTTTGTGGGAACAGAGTCCAGCCCTCCATCTCTCTGTCATTGTGCTTTCAAAGTCCCTTCTGTGGTGCTTCATCCAAGTCAAGAACTCAATTTAACAAATTCTGACTAGGAAGACTACAAAACAAATATAGCTGTAACAAGCAGGTCACGGTAAAAGGTTAAATACTTTATATTACTTCAAGTACTTCTATGGCATCTCCTCTCTTAACTCTGTGTAGCAGCCTCAGCCTAGGTGGCTTCTAAATTAAAACTAGAATATAGGAAATGCGATGTCTGAAGGCTCTAACAGAAAAAAAATACCTGGCAATCTCACTATCATCTTCCCTCATTGCCTTGTGTGAGGTTGCGTGGTGTAAGGAGGTTGTGTGGTGTAACACAGGAAGCACGTCCTGGTAGCCAGCGGAGCCTTGGCACGGCTGGCTAATTTGGGACCAGTCACTTGACCTTCTTCTGCTTCACTCAAGCTAGCTGGAAAATTAGGGGTAACACAGAGCCAGAGAGAAAACTGGGCACTGCATATAGCAGTGTTTTCTAGAAAAGTAAACTGCAAACCCATAGTTTTGTAATGCCAGTCTTGTTCAGTGCAGCAATGTACATGCAAACCCAATCCTATATATACACAGAGTGCAATATAAACTCATGGCATTTATAAACACATGCCTTTGGTTTGGGGCTGTATGTTCTACACTAAAGAGATCTTCTTGCATCTGCCTAAAATCTACAGCTAATAAAAAGTGTAGTCCATACTCAACTGCTAATTAATCTAAGACGATTTCTTTAGGTTTTTATTCATTTTAATGTAGCTGGTTAATGGGCAAAAGACATGATTTATATAAAGGCCACAGTTACATTGCAAGAGGCTTAAGCTGTCAGCTGTAACACGACAGGGAAGGGGGTTTGGAAACCTAGGTGTTTGTCCCGCCTGTATGCTTGCTGTCATTAGTCTGGTGCTGACAGCACAGTCTGGCCAGGAGGGACTAGAGTCATTCCTGTTAGACCACAGGTAACTGGGGCTCTGCTGGAAGATCCCAGCTGGGAGGTGTGAATGTTTTCAGCCTGAAGTAGGTATTAAACCCATTTCATCATGTTTCCTTGGCAAACCTGGAGCTCTTGAGGCACTTCACGCATGTTCTCGCATTAACCAGTGATCACCTCTATTTCCCTCCTCTAAGGAGCGCCCTGAAATACACTGCTGCTCACCTGCATGTCCCTGCTAGGCTGAGCACAGAGCTGGGTCTGTCCTCTGATAAAGCTGAGGCAGTAGCTCACCTACCTCTGCACAAGCGGGCTGTGGCTCCTCTTCCAGAGGATCTTCAAAGACTTAGCCCTGGCTGGGCTGGTCTCGGTGATCATCCTGCTTCAGGCAGGCTGCGGTAGATGAACTTCAGATGTTCCTTCAACTAGCATTTTGAGGCTGCCTTGGTCCTGGCTGCTCAGTGGTATAACATCAGCTTAAGCATGATGGCATCATCTCTGAGCACGAGCAAGAGCTGGGCCTGATTAACCTATTAAAGGAGCTATCTTGGGGGCTTGGGAAACCTGAAGAGTCAATTTGCATTCACCTGTGAACTCTTCTGGGTGCACAAGTCTGTATCTAAGTCTTACTCATAGCTCCTCTCAGTAGCCTTTAATCCAAAATCTACAACTGATTTAAGTGGAGAATGGTGGAACGTGTTTATAAAAATAATTCTGGATATCATGAAATGTATTTTCAATCTAAGATGATAGTTTATTTTTAATAAACTTTTCTGTCTCAGATAACTGTTCCTGAGCTGCTGCCAATGCAAAACTAGCAGCTTGAGAGCCGTTTTGTTCTTCCTTTTCCGTAAAACTCTTTCAGTTGTCATAAACACATCAGTAGGATAATATTATCACCAAGATCTACCTTTATCAGATCAATATGATTTAATTTAAAGCCTATATGTAGCTATTCCATTCCTAAGTACATCAATATTTATTTTTAAAAAATCAAGTACAGCAAAGAAATATGTCAGAGTGAATGGCAATAACTAAAATAATGTATGAAGATACCAATAATACCATGTGTATGTGTGTGACACCAAAGAAATAAGTAATTACAAGGCATGGTTTAAATACTACTACTGTACTGGGAAATCAGCGCCCTTACATGATACTGCAATCTAAAGCAAAGATGAGTGTCTTTATTTCCTGATGGCATTTTGCAAACCAGCCCCCATACAAGCTGGTGATCCTTAATACTGTTAAGAACTGTCAAGATTAAATTAAATTTATGCACATGAAATGGTAAGAAAATGCATGTGCTTGAATTTACATGCTTGTTTTCAAGCAATTCCAGTGCAACTGCTTCTTATGTCCGTTAAGTTAAGCAAGATCATGACTTAACTGTTGCCCATTTAAAATCTTCAGAAACTGTTAGCTACCTCAGATAATGAGATGAGGAAATGTCACTTGCATGTAGCTGGCTTTTGGGCCAGCTTTGTGCTGGAACTCTTGCAATATAAAGGATTGTAGAATTAAAAATAACTGTACTAATGCTTTTAAAATATTTACTGAAAGTACTTTTGCTGACATGTTACCTACTACTCTTCAACTTGGATTGCTAGTGATTACATGTTGAAATTTAGTGATGATCAAGGCAAGCAGCAGAAAGTAGTGTCCTAAGCTAAAGTAAATTAATATATAAAAAAAAAATTATCTCTGTCCTGTATGCATTACTAGCCCTTGCTGGGCATTGCAGCACGCTAGTCTGGTTGCAGGCCATCTGCCATTTAGCATACTCTACCCAACATCTTCTGTCTCACGGAAGCAAAAAAAATGTCATTCACCACTTGGCCTCTGTTGGAGCACAGTCGATGGCTCATGAAAGCTTACTGCTCTGCGTGGGGGTCTGCAGTAGCACTTGGAGTCAGCTGTGCTGGGAAATGATTGTGTTGCAGAAGTCCTTCACAGCTGGAATTCCTATTTCATCTGGTGGAGCTGAATCAGCTCATTCCATCCAAGCAGTAATTCAAGCCCCCAGAACAGCCAGGCTGGCAAATTCTACCAGAGAATCAAAATCTGGCTGTGCGTGGAGAGTTGACTCTGGGCTTGAGTTCCCTTATGAATACCAGTGTGTATTTCAAACCCTGTAAGCACATATAGCATTGGTTGGCAATCAGGCATCCCCTGACAAGGGTATTTGTCTTCAGAGTCAACAAATACAGTATGATTAACCTTTGCCTAGGTAAAGAACGAATGTATTAAAGTTCCTTATTAGAAATTATTTACTTTATCGTTCATAACAGTCTAATCATGCCATCCTTTAATCTAACAAAACAGTATTGAAAGACCCATGGCAGGTAGGTAAAATGTAACAAGAAAGCTTAAAAAGAGATTTTCTCTCTGCTTGGATTACAATAACACACTGGCCTAGCATAAAAACACTAAAGAGAATAATGGAAAACATTCATTCTGATCACTTTTCTATTAGCACAAGACCCTTTTGCCTTTGTTTCCTCAGTGTCTTGTCTACTCTTGTCTTTGCTGTTCCTGATCGTGAGACTTCTGAAATACTTTAGCAACAAAATATATATACTCCTTTTAAAATTTTCTCTTCGCCATGGATTGGTATTTGCAAGACATTTCTCCTTAACAAGAAGTGAATAAATGCAAAGCTTAACCAAGGTTATCTTTGCAGGGTTTTTTTAATTAAATACAATTAAAAGAAAGACTTCTTTTTTAAGTCATGCTAAAATTAGGATTTGTTTATGTTAATAATTGAAAAAATTACCTAGTTGCATTTGCAACCTTTGAGCTAATGTCCTTTCTAATAAATCACATTTTTATGTTCTTTATCTCGTGTTTCTAACACTGATAAGTAGCAGCCACCCTGTCATGCTAGCAATCAAATCTGTTATAGGCATGTTTTCATAACAAATATTTTCAACACTTTCTTTAACAAAATATTAACTGCATTTTTGCAAATTAAATCATACATAAAGAAAATCATGATAAAGGCAATTATGTCAACCGTCACAGGCTAGCCAGTCCTGCCCTTGACTAGACTGAAGGAAAGATTTTCTGCTTTGGTAAATATTAAGAGTAGAATTTGAAAAACACTAATTAATGTGCACAGCCTGTATTGACTCTCAGAAAGACATAGCTTTCAAGGTCACTTAGCCATTTTTAATTATTTCTTCCTTAGTCTTTAACAGGAAACTCGCATCACTATGGCATTCAAGAAAAATGGTTTGCCATATATTAGAAACTACTGTAATGACCAAAAAATCAAAATCTATTTTATTTAACTATTTAAAACCTCTTATTAGAAGAAAATTGCCTGGCATTTGGACAGATGGGGTCCGAATATTCCTTGGATGCTGTTCCCTGCATAGGTGGGGAGAAAAAAAGTATATAGTTCCCTCTGATAGCGAATGCAAAACAGCTAATCTTCCCCTGACTCTAAAATACTTCTGCCTGGGCACAAAGTGAGCTGACATTGGTAAAAATACAGTAAATAAAATATGATTTAACTATACACAGCAAATAACATATATAATGCTTTAGTAGCAACAGCAGACTGGACTGACTGCTCATAGAAGAGAAGTACTGTTATTATGATCAGCATCAGAGTAAAAACAAGTGTCCCGGAATGGATTCCTTTTCCCTTCATTATTGGATGTAAAAAACACTACCTGTCCTCCTCTGGGGAACAGTCGTTTGTTTGTTTGTTTGTTTTTAAGGGAAAAAGCTAAAAGGCAATAAAGAGGAGTCATACAATCTGCCAGCAGTGCAAACAGCGAGAGCTGGACGTGTACATCACATAATGCTTTGTAAGCTGACAACTGATACTGAGAAATACCATCAGACCATACCTCTGTCCTCCCACTGCTCATCTTAATCCTGCCTAAAAATACCAGGTTTTTAGTTGTAAGAACACAGTTTCCAGTCCTGAGACAGTACAGTCAGTGATGGAGGGAAACACTGAGTTAAAATTAGGATTTCATAAAGGAGAAATATTTTTATTACAATTAGCATAAGAAGAAAAATGAGTTATGTGAGTAACAGGAGGCTTTTTGTGACTGGACATAGTGAAATTTCAACTCATGCTTATGATGGAGGGCTATAAAATCCTGACACGGAAACTTCTGGAGGTCCTGCCCGGTGTCTTGCCTTATAATTGAGAGCAAAGGTCTGCTTCCAGCTCCACCACGAGCCCCACCAGCACCCAGGCTGAGCCACCCACCCCTCCTGCATCTCTGCTTCCAGCTATGAAAAATGGGTTAATAACACCCGTCTCTCAGGGAAGGTGTGAGCTTGCATTTTTCAGCCAGATCGGGGACTGTGAGAAAGTGCGTTGAAGTAATTGATACTTGCAAAGTGCTCTGAATGCAAATATCAAGTAGTCTTACTTTATTCAGGCTTTCTTATCTTTAATTTCCCATTTACAAACCAGTGCACGTGGTGAGTTTCTTAGTACCAAGACATTTTTAGGGAAGTTTACAAGCAGCAGCATATCAGAAGATCCGAACAGGGTGGATTTGTTCTGCTTCTTTCAGATTAACTGTTTACAGCTTTTACCACTGGAGTTTCAAAAGAGGAAGAAAATATATATAAATGCCTATTTGGTTTGAAAAGCATTTGGAACACTATAGCATCCTCATCTTCTCTCCACATTAAAGAGCCTGGTCATTTTTGGTGACTTTCCTTCTTTCCATTTCTTTCTTGATCTTGTGCTTTTATCCGTTTCAGTTTTTTCACCTTCTTTTGGATTTCTTCCCGTCTAAGTGCACACTTACTGTCTATCGCTTCCCTGCTCCCTCACGAGGTATGAAAGCACCGCGGCTGTCCAGTGCGATGGCTCCTACATCGCTCAAGGTCAAAGTCTTGCAGTTCCTGTGACTTGCCATATGTTTTGCAATTCCTCTTGTGTTCCTGGAAAAGCCAAGGCTGCTGATGCACCGGGAGGCTGTGAGCGCTGGGTGTGAAAGCTTCTTCTGGCAGCAGAGGTGTTCCAGGCACTCCCAGTAGGAGGGCAAAAGGTGGGACCCAGCAAATCCACCAGCACCAGCAGTGGTTCCTACCCCACAGAAATGCTCTTAGGGAACATCCATCTGTTTTTCCTCATGGATTTGCAGAGGTGGGAGCCTCCTTTTCCTCCTCCCTTTCCCAGGAGACTGAGCCATCGCTGGTGCCCTAATTCACAGCTCAAACTATGGAGTTTGCCAAACCAAATGACCTGGCAGGTCTGGCCTTTGGAGAGTTGAACCAACTGTGTGTAAACGGGCCGAGGATCTGGTGTGAACCCCATTAGCGGCAGCGTGCAGCCAGGTTGGGACTGAGTGGCCCTGAAGTTCATGACAACTTTCATTTTAATTTGTTTTCTAATCTGCTGGACAATTTTCAACATGACCTGGCTGGTGCTTTTGAGCGCTCGCAGTCACGGTTGTTATTAAAAACAAATACAGAAATTATTGTTGTCATTAGTCAAATATTGATTCACAAGCTGTTTCTCCTGGAGACACACCACACAGCCATGATTACATTGACACAACAGGTCCAAGGCACGTGGATCAGGTTCCATTTCCATTTTACAGGCTGTTGTGTTTTCTGAAGGATATAACATTCCCTTCGGCTGATGCAGGGCAAACTTTTAGGGGTTCACTCAAGAGGCCTTTGTAGCTCTGCTAGTATAAAAGACCGTTTTAAATACCACACTTTTTCGTGACCCTGATTCAAACACGTAAGTAAAAACCTGTCAGCTGTAATAATAAGCCTTGCCACGCTGAAGTACACTGACTCTTCATCAAAGTTCATGTTTTCCGTCGTGTTTTCAGGCTCCAGAAATCTGAAGTTCTGTCAATAGGTGTGCAAGTATTTAGCCTTTGATTTCAAATTGTGATGTTGCTTTTGCTAAATGGAAGTCCTTTGGAGACGATTGCGTTCCTGCTCCAATAATCTCTGCCGCTGCTTGTTCCCATTGAACAACTTTCTCTGCTGGAGTGATTGAAGTTTCAGTTCAGGAGCATTGCTACAGACAGAGGCTGGTTAAAACTAGTTCTGACGTGCATGAAATTCTGACTGTTTTTTCTGCATGTCACTAATGATCTTATTTGGTCTTTAAAATGAAGGGTCATTGTGCAATGTTGTTCCAGAAGGCTTCAAAGTCATTGATCAAGAAATATGAATCCATCACAGTGTGTAATTGGGTGTGAACTGTCATCATCCCACAACAGGCACTTTGGCAACATCAGAAGGGATGCACTGTTACTTAAATAGTCATCCTAGCAGGATCTGATCTCTTGATAATACAGCTTTTACTAACAGAAAATGCAGAAGATAATTTGACACAGCTGCTCAAAGAAGTGAGGAACAACCTTTGAGTGTATTGCTCAGGCTCTCATGATACTGCGAGTGTTTTCCATTATTAAAATAAGTGAATTTATGATCATAGTGTAAAGTATCCAAGTACTCACCAAATCAAAATCACTGCACAGCGTTTACCCACAGCTGTCAACCTGACGGTTTTCTGAAGGGTCTCAATGAAGGGCCAGCTGATAGTCCCATCACAGTGGGCAAGCAGATATTTGGGCTGCTGCAACAGGGATATTAGGTGGGAATTTGAACTGATTTCTTGAGAGGAGAGTCTTCCTGGTTTTCTGAGAAGTCATGAAATGCTGTCCTTTCAGCTATAAAGATTTTAATTCATGGTTTGACCTTAGGCACACACTAGAAGTTCAGATGTTTGTCTCACGCTTAACTCCCTCTTATGGTGCTCTATCCTGCTGTGCTGTCTGCAGTGAATGAAAGCAATCAGTATGTAAACTCATATTATTCCCTCTCTTTATCCCTCTTTGCCTGGGAGATTTGCAGAGGAGGGATTGTATTTCTGAAGTGTTTAGAAAACATCACACTAGTAGGTAGTGCTACCAAAAATTGAATAGAGTAAAAATGGGACAGAGATGATTTCCAACCCCAGCTTGGTACACGCTATTGGGTCCCATCAGTCAGTAGGACGTGCGCTAAGAAGTCATGCATACAGACGGCATCAGAAACGGGAACACATCTGCCTTCTAAACCAAGAGCGCTTATAAATATTTGAAGTTACTTTCAGCTGGCTTGTGTCTTTTTAAATGTACCTTGAATTCTTTTGTAATGTGAATCTGGTCAAATAAGGATAGATGCTACTCTCTGTTTTTCTCATTATTTTTGGGACAAAATATTACCAAAACAGCTATGGTGGTGCATGGCAGGCTTTTTATAAGAGAGGTTTACAATGGATTTGCTGACGGGCTCTTAGTGCAGCACTAGCCAAGAGAGCTATGATAAAGAGCTTTATCTGGGATTAAAGCTTCTGGAATTACCCATTAATTGGATTAATGAACTGTAATTCATCATGCATGTCAATCCTGCTTTAGTCTAACTCCTTCTTCCACCCTCCTTGTAACATTCATCCAAGGAAGACCTCTGTTCTGGGAAAGTTCAAGAACAATGTTAAGACTTCCATGATTTCTCATTCATTTTAAATCCCTAATGTGATCAAAATTCCTTTTATTCCTTCCCTGAACACCTCTGTCACTTTTCTTTATATAATACTTACAGTATTTTTTAAAAACTCCTCATTTCAAAGCTCACATGTGGGTTTTGTTGCGTTGGGGTTTTTTGGGTTTTTTTTTTTTTTTTAGATTTCAAGGCTATAGAAGTGTCTTCACTGGTCTTTATTGGTTTAGAAAACTGAAATACTGGAAGTGTTTGACTTAGGTTTTTGGGTTTGGGATTTTTCTTGAAATGCAGTATATTTTATTGAAATATTTACTTAAGTAGAGTGAGAAAGAGACACAGCTTAAAAATTCCAATAGTTTGTGGTCAAAAAGCTTTGAAAAATATGGTCTAGCTTTTGTTTCCTCCATTTTTTCCCTGTGTGCTGATAAATCATCTAAAATATTAAAATACGCCTTTTAGCTTTTTGCCTCAGATAAGCTATTTTATTTGCACTTTCAAAGGACATTTCTTCATTGAATAAACAGAATATACATTACTTGAGTGACGGTGCTCTGAAACAGTAACATCAGCCCTGTGCAGCTGTCAAAAGTGGAGAAGCAGATCCTGCAGATACCAGTGCTCTGGAGTTGTTAATAAATTGCCTCGGAGTCTGGTTACAGAAAAATGTGTGCATGGCAGGTAGTCAGAATTTGAAATGAAAATATTTCTGAGGTTTGGAAGTTACCTAATCACACATCTTCCCATTTGCTCTGTGTGTGTCGAAGCCCCTTGGCCTGAAACTGGAAAGGGTAAGGAGCTCTCTGCTTTCAGATCTCAGTGGAGAGAGAGAGCTGTTTCATCTGCATATCCCAGCGATGCTCAGTTTCCAACAGACAGAATGTCCTGAGGGAAAGGAGCTATCTACTCCCAGTTATTTGCCGAGTGGAAGTTAAACATGGTCACAGAGATGGTTTAATGTACATATACTTTCTATACCGAGCATTTGCTGTGAAATGGCAGGACTCACCCTGCCTAAAAGAAGTGCAGAATAGACTGAGGAGTGGAGCAAAAAGAGCTTCTGCTACTTTATATCAAGGAGCTTTTTCTCTTCTCCCAGCTCCTCTGTGTTGGTGGGAGGGCGATGTGATGGGATGCAGTGAAAGCCTGCATCTCACTGAGCCACGTTGTAAAGTCCTTCTGCAGGAGGGGGTAGCGGAGATGGACCAGTGCCAGGTGAGATGTCACCAACCCAACTGTTGAATGTCACTCACGTCATCAGAGCTGGGTTAAGGTGCCTCAAGAGAGGGCCAGGCTCTGCAAATGGACTGGCACACAGGTCAGGCTGGCTGCGCCCAAACTCTGATATTAAAATATTCCCTGGCACCAAAGCAGGGATGTAGCTAACCCAAGGAAGAAGAGGATGGGGAAAGTGGTATCCACAGTGACATTTTTCCACATGCTCTTCACTTGGTCTCTGGGAGTTATTGAAATATCGACAATGATTCTGTGAGTCAATGTGTTACTTAACATTAAGAGAAATAACTGCTATAAGGAAAAGTAATATCCCTTATTAAACCAACTAATACAATTAGAAAACAGATAGACTTTCAAGGCAGAGTTCCTTTGTCAGTCTGACAAGAAGAACAAAATTCAACCTAATGTAGGTCAGACCTAACAGCTCATAATTCAATCTAATTGTGTTAATCACTTTGCGGCAGAGAAGGGAGCTGGCACCTCGGTGCAGCAAGGGCTGTTAACAGGGGACAGGGACCATCACCTTAGTTTGGGTGAAATATGAAGGTGCTCAGTGGTGTAGAGTGGGTGAGAGGAAGATTGTAATGTGCTGTAAAACCAGAGCTTTTACAGGTTCCTATTAACCCATTAACTTCTAAACTTTTAGCTCCTGACTTGTCTTTTGAAGGCATTTTCCCGGCTTTCTGTGAGGATCAGCTCTGAGATTAAAGATGGACCTCCACCTGTTTGGAGGAAATGCCTGTTCACTGGAAAAACAGAAGCTGTGATTCATATGGCATTGCTGTCTGCCTAACAGGACTGTTCACTCTCTTTTGCCTCTAAAAGTTTCCCTTGTTTTGAACACAGACTCAGGGTGGGATTTATATCACTGAAATTTAGCTGCCTTGTATGAGATAACCATCACCCAATCAGTTAAGGCAAAGCCACTCCTCCAGAGGAAAAATCACATCACTTACCCCCAGGGGAGGCTGATATTGGATTAACTTAATGCATTTGACAGAAAACATTGGTAATTCAATAGCTGTCACGTTGCCTAGAGCATCCTACAAAGGGGCGATGATTCAGAGAAGCCCTGGCTGGGGACAAACCACCAAAGTTATCCAGCCTGAGCTACTCAGATATAGTTTCAGATGGGTTGGATCAGCCTTTCTGGGTGGGGAAAGAGAGGGCACCAAGGGTAATATGCTTTAACCAGCTGCCTTACCTCTGTAGCCATCCCAAGTTTAGTGCAATTATTTTACTGTTTATAAGTAAGGCTTAGCAAAATACTGTTAATCCCAGGAATTCACAGAGGCTGCTCAAGCCAGAGTAGTTTTCTACTTTATATATATATATGTATGTTTTTTTAAAAGATCTCTTTTTTAAAAAAGAGATCAGCTTGTTATTTGAATTTGGCCCTTGCTGGTAGCAATAGGGTTTGAAAGATTCAATCTAAAGGCATGTAGACGTGAAAGATGTTTGCAACAAGAATTATGTGCACTTTTTTAATTAGAAGGATAAAAGTGAGTTGGGCTGAGCATCCAGTTGTCCTGCTTTCAGGAAGCACGGGGCATTTGCCACTGCTCTGAGTTTTCTTGCCATGGGTAGAAAGCAGGAATTAGCACAGTGAACCAGTAGGATCTCTTTAATATAAGAAACTGATCTTTTAGTATCAATGATAGACATTTTGTCTGGTTGTCTTCATTGCTGGCATAAACTGGGATGGTGACAGATGTTCCCGTTTCACGGCAAGGGAGTGAGCCCGGGCTCTGGCAGTGCAGGTTGCAGAGCCCTGGTCGTGCGGTGAGGCACAAGGCTGATGGCACCGGGTCTAACCAACTGCTGCCTGACCTTCAGCTGCAAAACACAGGCTCACCCACCCTGTGCAGCTCAGGCTGCACCGTTTGCCTAAATGCACAAATTGAACCAGCGTGATTTTATAGCTGTAACTATAATATATTTTTATAATTCTTATAATTGTATAATTATATTGTAACTGTAATCCAGAAGAAGAACACTACATGGGATAGACGTGTTGTTTGTTCTGATTTATCCAGCATGCATATTAGACATAGGGATTTATGCCATTGGTTATGCCAATATCTTCATGTCAAGAGCCAACACTGATTTCATGCTAAGGTGAAGCATTGTGTGGGCTGCAGTCAGGATGTACACGTCTGAGCTGCTGAAGGCCCACAGAGATTAAAAGCTGTCTACAGCTACCGATAACAGTATCAGACATCCTCATTTACAAGCTGCCTTTTGGAGTCTGCAGGCTCCAGGGTCTCCTCTGATTCCATCCACGCCACAGCGACTTGGTGTGTGTCCATGAGGCAGCTGACTCACAGCTCAGGTTACCCAAGGCAAAACCATCTACCTTGACTTCAACATCAGAGCAATTTGCAGGAGTTGTAACACATGCAGCTCAGGCCATGGAGTATGATGATGAGCAAGCACTGCATAGAAATGCCGCTGCATATATTAGTATGCCAGGAAAGAGTTATGCTGGATTGAAATTGTAGTTCTGGCTGTGATCTCTGCAGGTGAAAATCAGGGTTGCACACCTCATAGCTTGACCCACAGCGCTGACACATCTCCATCCCATTTACAAGAGTCCTCTCTTTCTGAAACCCTCATACAGCCAAAGTACAAGTCTCTCTCTGATGAGATAAATCTCTGTAGCTTGTCTTATTCTCTATTCAAAGCAGACTTTGGGGGCTTTTTTATACCACAATACACAAGCAATATAATCTGCATCTATTGCAATTATTCTGAATGGGTTTGCTCTCCAAACTGGGTAAGCATTGATCTCATTCTGTTTCTGGATCACCTCTGAGATTTGTTCTGTGCTTCACAGAGCCTCGATTCCGCCACCTCAGCGTTACTCCAAGCAAATGATAACACGTTACCTGTATTTTAGGATGTAGATTCAGGACTCAGATTGCTTTTCCGAAACATCCCACAACGTAGCTGACACCAATTCAAATTGAACATTTTTAGATGGCTGCCACAGTAAACACCAAACTCTTCTGTTGAGTGTAAAAGTCAATGCCTGAACCCCAGGAAACTGTCTCTTTAAAAAAAAAAAAATAAAATTTAAAATGTCAGCACTGGCTATAATGAAAACCGAATTTTCAGATATTCCAAGTAGCATACTTACAAAGGGGTTTTTCTAGAGCTTTGAGTATGGATGAATGTGTATGAGTGAGAAAACATCATTTTATATATATATATATATATATATTTATATATAAAATATTTTCCAGAACTAGAGATTATATTGCATTATTATATCGCTAACACTTAATGAGTAGATCACCCTACTAGGAAGATGACAGTTTCTGCATAGTTGCAAAAAATATGTGACCCTAGCAAATACAATCTGATTTTCTAATACAATGTAAGATAAATTGTAATATGTGGTTTTACAAAAATGTGAATGCCACAATATTAAAGAAAAAGTTTATTACAGATAATTGCTTGCTCTGTTTATGCTGTTTCTGTAAAACTTGGATAAGCAACTTAAGTTAGAGAGATTTATAACTGTTTTCATGAAGATGTATGAAACTAAAAAAACTGCAAGTCTTTTTAATCCAGCTATAAATCATTTCATACATTTAATTTCTTCCATATAAATTTTATGGGTTCATATATAAAATACAAGTTAAAATTGCTACATGCTTTCAGATGAACCAGCTATTGCATTTCTTTTCACCTTTTTATTATTACCTTACACACTCTCTTCAAGTAGAATACATTAATATTCCCACAGGTTACTTAATATTAAATATTTAATAGCTGTTATAATTCTGCATTTAAAAATATTTTTGTAGGAATGTCAGTGGTAGGTACTGCATATGTTTCTTCTTGATAGAACTAGCAATGTGTTCATGAGTCTGGAAACCAGGGTGAGCCCTGGAAAAAAACTAGCCCAGGCTGCCTGCCAGGTAGTGGCCAAAGCAAGGGGAAACCAGCGCGGGCATGAGCAAGCTGAGGCAGTCTTGAGACCTGGCACTCCTGGGTCACGCCAAAGTCTTCTACATTGTCCCACAGCTGATCGCTGCCCCCGAGGCAAGCCCTGGGGAGCTGGGGGTGTTGGAGCCACCACTCAAACTCTCCTTTTCCAATCCACCTTCTCTCTTTGCAACATGCGGCAAAATCCCTCTTTTGCTTGCAAAAGTTTTATGGGTTTAATTGAAAGCAAGTGGCAGGCGCCAAGGCTCGCTTTCCTCCCTGCCCTTGGGTAGCTCATGCTCTCCTGGTCTCCTCCCTCCTCCTCATCCTACCCACTCCACCACTGGCATGGCACCAGACCTGTTTCTGCCAAGTTAATGGAGGTTTGGCTGTGATTTCACTGGAAACAGGACCTTTTGTTGTGAAATCCCCTGAAGAGTTTTCAGAAACCTGTTAGTCTGCAGTGTGACGGCGTCACTTCTATGGCAACAACATGGTGTTGTTCACTCCTAATTGTTGTGACTGCTTATTCATACCAGTGGATTGTTACGCACATTTGTGTGTTGTGAGAACCCATTTCTGAAAAAAATGCTGTTGAGGAAAATAGATTTTAAATGTTCTTTTAGCATTACATGCTGCGGATAGGCTGAACACACATATATATATATATATATATATATATAAAGTAGATTATCTGCTTTTTTGTATTTTATCTAACAATAGCAGAAGAATTCTGACCTCAGAAATGTGGAGATTTGATCATTAAGGTCCCTTTTAAAGCAAAAATTAGAATCTTAAAAAGAGACACAGTGGAGAGAAAGTGTCCAATTTTGCTAAATGTTCGGTAGAGGAAATCCAAAGAGAAAATTTAATCTAGGGCAAATTCAGCACAATTTCTAAGTGTGAAAACAGGTGGGGACATCCTTTTCGTTATTTGTACAGAGCTTCTGCTTTCACCCAACAAGGGTACAGCTCAACCGCACCACAAAAAGCCCTGGTGGTGTGGCTACAGGCACGGCACGGAGGCAAGCAGCCTGAGCTGCCCTTCTGCCACTTGACTTCCAGCAGAAGTTCCATGAAGTGTCTGAGCACCTCTTCCATGTTGTACCTACTCTTACAGTTGTGTTCTGGTTATGCTACCTGATCTTTCCCCTCGCTCTTTTTGTAACTGTCCTTCTTTTCAAATTGTGCATATGCATGTGGTTTTGGTGGTGGGCAAGAGATCCTCTATTTCTGTGAAGGAGCACTCCAGTTTCCCTGGTTGCTCCATGACATCATATACCAACTGGTCCACCGGGATTTCCATTTTCTTCCACCCTCCACTGAGCTCAGAGTCCTCGTAGGTTATTTAATGATTTTTCAAAAGACTTAACAAGGTTCTTGCCCTTAAAGTGCTTGTGTCTCAGAGGACTGAGAAAAAGAAATATGCAGTTTAAGCCACAGAACTTCACAAAGTTTTTTTTGTGAAGAATCCTCCAGACTGTATTTAGGCATCTGGGACATATACTTTGATGATATGCAACTATTATCAACATGCTGCTACATATAGTTTAAATATGACAAGGCTTCAATTATAAATTACTTACTTGTTTCTGTATTATTTTAAATCATAGTTAAGAAGTTCAAATCCATTTCATTACCACTGCAAAATTTATCTGTGGGGACATTAGAATAAAAAGTACTTATTTGCTTTGTGACTTAAATTGCACCATTGTGGGGTATCAGCTTGCATTTAAAAGCTGTAAATTCACAAAATTACATTATGTTTATAGTTGTCATTGAAACATAAAAAGGAACATTAATCTTCTCGAATTTAATTTTGCCTGGATTTTAATTCCATCGCTTATTACCAGAGGGATTTATAGAAATTTTTTTTCTTAATATCTCTGACTTCATGAAGTTTATGTTTGAAAAAAATGATAAGCTACAGTACCAAAGTAATTTTCTAGTTGATAGGTTTAGTATTGCCCTCTTATTCTCTAATAATTTACATACAAGTATTACAGTACTCCGTTTTTGTCCCAGTTCAATAGAAACGTTACGCCTGCAGTATTTCAGCCCTCGGCTGAAACACAGTGTTGGGAACTAGGTCGGAGTTGCCAAGTTCTGCACCAACTTCTCACAGCTCTGCTCAGATTAGAGGTGGAACCAGATGTCCTGCTGAGAAAAGATGCTCTGACATTTCTTTTAGCTGTCAAGTGTTTTTTATTATTAGATTCAGGTTCTTTTTCTAGCAAACTTTACCTTTCCATCTCTTTCTGGTATGAAACCTCCTAGAGCATGCCTGGGTGTTGCTCAGGTTTCGTGCAGCCTTATGTGATCATCCCTTTCAGCGACACGAATCAAGCAAAGGAAGAGAACAACCTAGTGCACATCCTCCTTTGGGCAAACAGCATCATTCTGTACTAGTGTAGTTCAGGACAAACATTTACTTGTTAATACTGCATTAATACTTATCCACCGTGAGGAAAAATAGGAGATTCTTTTTCCTTTGTTTCTTTTCATAGGCAAATATTTTATCGAGCAGATGGATCTCTGATACTCCAGTATCAGAGAAGATACATAAAATCTAATATCCCTGGCTTCCTTGTTCATGCTGATATAAGCCTATTTTTCCCCACAGTTTTGAAGCCTTGCATGACGTGCAAGATGAGAAAGGTGTGGAACATGGCAGATGCGCGTTTTTTTTGTCTCATGACTACATCTGGGAAGAGCAGCTGAAGTAAAAAGATGGTACAAGAAAAACATACTCTTGCCTAGATCTCAAAATGCCTTTGTTTGACAGTTTAGGTTTGTTCTGTTGTTAAGTTTTATTTTTAATAAAATAAAAAGAATAAACTGAGAAATGGTGAGAAATTAATTGGACTGCTTGTTGTTTGGTGTGCAGTCACTGGGGGAGCCCCATGAGTGTCACACCTTGGAGACTGCCTCTGTTTTCAGGGACTTCTAGGGCTGGTTGTTCTTTGCTGGTAGGTATCTGGGTGGGGAGGTCAACAATTGCTGAACTGCCCATTTGGGGTGAATTTCTGATACTGGAAATTACCACCAACGTCCAAATTCACAGAGAAATCTCTCTTTTATCTCTAAATCAGGCGCTTTTCATCATTGCCTACCCCATTCTTTTGTTGTCTGAATTTTTATGGGCTGTATGTTGGCTCTGTTGAGAGAACAGCAGTTCCTACATTATGAAACATTTTCACACAGGGCAGCTTAGCCTTGTGTGATTTCCTTGTGGATTTTGCTTTTCCCATTTTGTTCTACAAAAGCAGGCAGCAGATGCAGCTTCCAAAAGGTATGGTTCGCAATGTTTGCTAACCTGACTTGAGAGAGGGAAACAGTTAATTTGGACATGCTAATTTAGATGATCTTTTTACCAGACCTTGTGGGAAGACAATGAATTACTTGCAGATATTAAAGTCTCAAAAATGCGACTGAGATGCTACTTTAATAGAAGACAGAACTTATAAATATTCCATGTGCCTGGGAACGTATATTGCATTTCTACAATTTTCATACTGCTATTATCTATTTTTATTATGAGCTTCATTCTATCAGCAGCTCTGATAACTTCAGTAAAAAAGTTTATTTAAGAAAACAAATTCAAAAAGGTTTTCATTGTAGACTAAGTGCATTTTTGGACTGTCAGTCATTCTTATTTCCAGTCAAGATTTATTGCCTGTTTGTCACTTGTACTCTACAGATTATACTTATCAGTAAACAAAGACCTGTCTTTTATTATAGCTTATGTATGTCAAGGATGATTTTTTACTTACCTTCAACATCAGACAAGCCAATTTCTGAATATCCTGCACCTCTGGTTTGTCAGTTCACCTGATGACATGACGCCTCTATTGTCATTGTTGAGGGTCTAGCTATATTAAGTATTATGTTAGCGTCCAGTTCATGGATCTGTGACTGAAGATACAAATGTGAACAAATTGTAATGAGTGGGTTGGTTCTTACAAGTTCCTAAGGCTTAAGAGGTGGCTTGGGGTCCAACTTAAACTCAAAATTAAGAAAACTAGTTGTTTTCAGAGTTTCAAGAATTCTTCAGTCTGCTAAACTATGTGTTAGGGAGGGAAACTAAACAGAGACATAATTTAACTCTTTTATAAAAATAGATCCAAGTTCTTTCTACTTACATGTCTACGTTGGTTAGAGCAGTTGTACAGTGAGGAGGAGGTATTTGCATGGGGCCACATCCTTCATATGCATTTCAGTTGTACTAAATAAATAAAACATCCATTACTAATGTCTCAGCAGGATGATCTTTCACCTTTTCACTCTAGTCTCCGGGAAGCCATTGTAGTTCCAGTTCCAGTCATGCTCTTCTAATTTTTGAAAAGGTTAACACAGTTTTATCTTTAATAGCTGCTTGATCATTGCAGAAGCTAACAAGTCATGTTGGAAACATTAGTCAGGGAGACAGGGGAATATATCTCGATGTCTCACACAATTATAAGGAGAGTTATTCTGCTGTTATCACTACATTACCATAGCTGGTATTGAAATGACATATTTATTAGGGAAGAGAACAAGAGGTTCAAGAAGCTTTGGGTGCCTGCCAGCAGTGGAGTATTTGCCTTTCTCTCCTCCATCTGGTCATCTGCCTGTCCAAACTATCTTCTTGTGAAAATAGTCAGGCTATTGTTGCTCTCTTATGTTCAAGGATCCCATGCTGGCACTTTCATTAAAGGGTAGCACCATGTTCACAGTCATTGTGATTTGATTAAATGGCATGGAGCTGTTAAGTAGATAGCCAAGTAAAACAGGGTTGGGTTTTTTTTTAAATGCACCTAACTAAACGTATGCACCTCTGTGTAAATTTTCCTTGATAAATTAATTGAAATTCAATTTTTTTACTCATTTAAAAAAGTAATCTGGACATTTCCGCCATGTCTTCTCTCTGACCATGTCCAGCAGAGCTCCTTTCACCAGGAACAAGTAAAATCCCTCCATGTCTTCTCCTTTACATTGCACCTTCCCTGGATGTTCTGGTCAGTCGGGATGCATAGCAATGGCTTGGAAAATCAGAAGCTGACGCTTCTTCCCTGCTTCCCCAGCTCAGCTTTCAAGGGCAGGCTCCAGCGCGGCGTGGTGGTAATGCAAGGTCAGCTTTGCTTTGCTCTCGCCTCCCCCCCAGTGTAAAGAACAGATACCGAGGTGCAGGCAACACTTGGGTGCATCCACTTGTACAGCATCCCAACAGAGAATGCTTTGCTGACCCGGACTGCCTCCTGTGTTCAGCACCTGCCTATGCTGAAAGACAAGCCTGAGTTAAGCTCTATAAATAGAGATAAACTGAAAAATACCCCAAAACTGCTGTGATCAAATCTGTTACTTACAGCCTTGTACCTTGTTTACGGTACATCTCTTGGTGTTATGCTTCCTGATTCCACCTGCACTCGAGTGTGCCACACACAGAGACATCGCTTCTGCACTGCAGCTGGAAAACCTTGCCAAAATCACACTCAGCAGGAAATGTTGGTGAAGTCTTTGTGGCTTGGATGTTGCATAATTTAATGGCCACG
The DNA here is from genome assembly GCF_963210335.1 of Falco punctatus. Lineage (NCBI taxonomy): Eukaryota > Metazoa > Chordata > Aves > Falconiformes > Falconidae > Falco > Falco punctatus. The sequence continues at coordinate 37,402,340 of NC_137588.1, forward strand.
CACAACTAGAAAGAGTTTTTCTGCTTTATAAAGTAGTTAGGACACCAACAGAATACACTTGGGTAAGCAGGTTGCATCTCTAATATGTTGAACTCCTTGAAAGAGCAGAGATGCTTGAAATGGCCTGAAAAGGAAACAAAATAAATACAGGAGGGAGAGAAGCTGGAGGAGGAGCTGGGAGAATCACCACTGCCAATGCTCTTTTGGCTACCCTCGGATTAGAAATGATACATTTTACACTGTACAGATTAGGTATCAGGAGCTGAAGTGACATAAAAACTGGAGTCACGGGAGAGGTCAAGGAACATAAGCAAAATCAGCTGCCTTTCATGTGTTTTCAACCACAAATCCAACCTCTTTCCAACAATCTGGATTAGGAAAAGTTACAATTCTTCCCCTGGTGTATGTAGCCATGGGCTATGGGAGAAGGGTAGGTGGATGCGCCTATGTTTAAGTTGCACTTTCCCTTGAAGATAAAACCTATATTGACTTGGAGATTAGCATGCTGATCTAATAATGTTATCTGGCAGTAGTCTACAACTATGGTTTATTTCTAATATTGTGATGCATTTCTTCACTTGTTCTAGTTCATAAGATATTTTGCAAAGAAAGACTACAAACAAGACAATATTCATTCTTATTACAAAATACATTATTATACTACTTTTATATATTACATATGTACACATACATCTATATATATAATATATCTATAGCAATATCTATGTTAGTAGTCATAAATAGATATCAACACTGATATCTATATATATCTCAAGATGGATATTTGTAAAAAGATTTCATGTTTAAGGAATGAGTACTCTAAGTAAAATATAACTAGCAATATCTTTGAAGAAAACTGCAGATGTTAACAAGGTTGCTTAGGTAACTTGATACAGAAGTAAGAGAAAGAGTTTCTTATATGTAAAATGCAGTGATTTAGTGAAGGCACACGCTGCAAGTGGAGCACAAAGAAATTATACTCAGTGCAATAAGGTCACCATTTACCAACACATAACTACATCTTAGCTGAGTACAGGTTAATATTGCAGCATCTTTGATAACAATTCTCACTAAAAATAGTGTTTTGTTAACAGTATTTGCAGCTAATTTCACATTGAACTACAATCAGATTGCATTTAAAGTATTTTAGTGGGTTAGCGTTACTTCTGGACCATGCTAGTCAGTCACTGTAATTGCCTAAAGATTCCATATTACTTTTAAATGGGAAAAACAAAGACTAATGAAGGTATACAATTAGAGTGATCATAGCTAATGCTTAAATAAGGACGTGAATTGCATCTGTGGAGCTGTTCTGGATTCTTTGATGTCCTGGGTTTAATGACACTTAGCTGAAACTTAAGAGCAGAAGCTTAAGAGAAATTAAATTCCCCATCTAGAGCTGATGATTGAGTTTGCACAACAGCTTAAAAAGATTAAAATTCCAGCTGAAAGCCCAGTAATTTATTATAGTGCAATTATTGTAATAACATTTTGCTCTTTACCATCTGAAAATATTTTGAAATTAAAAAAAAATCTATACAAGAGGTAAAAGAGGCAGAAATATAATTCTTTAGCTCACACAGTTTCAGGAGATGTTTCTGACCTGAGCTATGGGTATGCACTTGGGGTGAACCCTGAGATCCTGTCTTGTGGCCATCTCCTGGTATGCAGGGTGAGAACCGGGAGTTCCCAAGCCGACCTACAGCAGGGAGGGTACATGGAGAACATCTTGAAGATGGCAGAAGTTTCTTCACAAAAACTTGTTAGATCAATACCACTAGCTGGGAGGGAAACGCTTTGGACTGAGGTATTTGGAGGCAAGTCTGTAATGATTCTGGGCAGTCTTTGCAGCAAAAAGAAGAGCCACACCAGAGTCCAGAGAAAAGAAGGTATAAGTGATTTTTGAAGCTAAAACATAATTTCATTGAAAATAATATTATTTATTTATTTTTTTTAGCTACAGCACTCTTCATTTAGTTTATTTACGCTGTTTGCACTCACATATTTTGTAATGTTGGATTTCTCTGCTGCTTAATGTAAACACTGGGCAACGTCTCGGTTATTTTATCAAGAGTGTCATACTGAAAATGAACGTGTCAACATGAATAAACCTGGAAAAATTCAAAATAATTGGACAAGTAGCTTCTATTGCAGCCTCCAGTTGACTAAACTAATAGTAAGTGAGAATGCCATGATATAAATATTGAGACGCATGGTGCAGAAAACACATAAGAAGCTAAATGATGACTAGTTTATTTAATTATGGGAACCGAAGGAGGTGCAGCAAGCATTGCTTCTCACGTAGGCTTGTGGGCCTTGGTAGCGGACCAGTAATGTCTGTTGTTCTGTCTTTCCACGGGGCTGTGGGGGAGGTGCATTCCCGAGGTGGGGTTGTATCCCGGGTACCTTTGGCACTGCCTGATCAGAGAAGGCTCAACTAGCACCCAGCACCTTCGGTCTGGTTTTGCAAGGAGAACACACTTTCCAACAGTTTATTTCTATTTTCTGGTTTTCTATTTCTGGCGTGTTTTACCCATCACTGTAATGCTCAAGGACTTCAAAGCACAAAAACTTCGCACCATTTTATGCTTTCTAACCTTAACAACAATGCCACTTCCTTACAAAGGAAGGTACAGAATTAATCATATCGGTGACCTTTAACTACAGCGTCTGTAACATCCCTGGTACCATGGCCCATGGTGCTGTGAGCATCAGTGGAGAATTAATGAAAATCTGACATCAAATTACAACAGTGAAATAAAACCTGGCTCCAGAAAAAGGAAAATGGAGCGATGTTGACTGAAACAGCTCCTATGACTTGTGACAGGCCTTGGCCATAATCCACCACCTAAACCCATATGTGTGTCCACAGAGTTTAATGCTGGTAAGACAAAATACAAACCCCAGCCTGCAGAATCCAAAAGAACAAATAGGGTAAGTTAAATAAGAGGCTACTTCTGCCTTTCCCCCCAGGGGCTGTTGGTAAAAAAGCACTGGAGTCATTTGGAACTTCTACTGGAGAGCAAAACCAGTCCTGAGCAGCTCACAGCCTGAGAAGAGCATCTCAAAAACTATCTGCAGCTACCAAGGCTGTCATTAAAAGGACTCCTTCAACCTGTCAAGTTTACAAAAAAACAGGACATAGGAACAAACTTCCAACAGATGTAGCTGTCATTTAAGATTAAAGCAAAGAGCTGGTGGTACAAAACCTTACGATGTGTGCAATCACGCTTATTTCTACCAAAGCAAAAGTAGCAATGTCTCTTAAAATATTGCAGTTAAAAATAAAAGAACAAAGTGCACTAACAGGAAATAAATCGAGACACTGAGTAGAAGAGCTCCACAATGTGTCCACACACGCATCCTATAAGCACCTCAAAGCCCTGTCCTCAAGGACCAATAATCCCTCCAAGAAATCATTTACTTTCCTTTTCACAAAGCATGCTGAAACATGAAGTCCTAAATTCTCCTTCTGTCAAGAGGAACACATACCTGCTCTAAAAGTGAGAGAAATGGGGAACAGGAATGGTTAACACACCCCGTGGCATTATGTGGTGTCGAGCCTGGGCAGAAGGAGAGCTGCTGGAGTCCCTGGCCCGGGATCAAGTGCTTGGAAAAGAAGCAGAGAAGATAGTTGTTTTAGGAAAATAGCCCCGTTTCAAACCCATTCAAGCAGCCATCCTACCTAACAAAAATTAGTCATGCTTCCAAAACTAAGCCTTCTGCTCACCTGGAAATAAAGCATTCTTCCCATATGAATCTGCACCATGTCCAAACACCACACATATCAAAGGAGTAAATGGTACATCACCGGGGCCGCCTTCAGCTTCTCAAAACCAGAGAGGGTTGGTGAATAGGCTGTTGCACACACAAAGTGGGCATAATTGCTTTCAGGTGAAAGAAGCTTATGGTCATATCCAAAATTCACTTGTAATCAAGTAGAAGCAAGCCATCTATACATAGAGGGGGAAAAAAAAAACCAAACAAAAATCTTCATGGAAATGTATCTACACTCTTGGGTATTTTCCTTAACTAATAAAGAAGAAAACAATAACTTTTTGGTTGCATTTGTATTTCAGAAATTATCTCTTTCCTCTTCTACATACGTGGCTTTAAACCATCCTTTGTTGTTTTACCTAATACCTAAATTAGATTGTTTTACCTAATACCTTAACACTTGCATACAAAGGGTATAATTTTCAAATTACTGCTTCTGCCACACACATTAGAATTCCTTCCCGAGTGAGTGAAATTCTAATTTTTAAGAGCCTATCCCATCATCTGTATTTTAAAAACCACCTTGGCTAATCACTGACAAGCTGCACAGTACAAGAAATCAGTTGAGTGCATACTTTTAAAAAGTACTACACAATCAAACCATTTAAACAAGCATTTTATATGTCTTAGGACAAAACCAAACCTCTGTCAATAAAATTACAGGACATATCACAAACTACAGCGGATGCTTTATTGAATTCTTTAACTATATTACTCTATTAGCATCGGTTTGTGTCACTGTAACACTTCAGGTGAAACTTTCTTAAATGAACACCAGATAAAAGGATAGACCTGTTGCAGCAACAGATTTACTGTTATGGATTTAAGAGGTCTCCACTGTATTCACATTACTTTATTACCATTTAGCACATTCTAATTAAAAATAAAAAGACTTCTTCCCTTTGCCTTCTTCCCTTGTGCATTTTGAAATGATTTAATTCTAAAGAGAAAGAGCAAATGACAGATCAAAAGAAAATGTTAGACTATAAATTACCTGCTTCTCTGGACGTATGGACTATTCATTAAGTATGAGGTTGAATGCTAGTTAAATTCCTTGCCTGTCAGATATGCTAATTCACCCAAGCCATTTTACACATCATGTAAGACATTCCCATGCCATGATTTAGGGAACTGCTTCTCAGACAGAAGCTCCAGTTCCTAGAGGCTCTCCAGCCACACCTATGCTGGAACAGCAAAGTCTGGCTCTGCTTACTGGGCAGGGGTCACCTCTGCTTTTACCTGCAAAGAACGGAGCCAAGGGCTTTGCTGGGGGGCCCTGTGCCCGGGCAGGTGCAGACGGGCTGTCCCTACAGGTGTGCCAGCACCAGGACCACCTCAGGCTGCACCAAACACAAAGTCCTGCTCTCAGACAGCAAAGCATCCTTCCTGTGAGCCTGTCCTTGGGGAATGGCTCATGGGAAGAGAGGTGCAACAAAGGCATCTAAAGCACATCTGCCAGGGCTACAGCCAGGAGCCGGGACAGCCAACTGAGCCTAGATCCCATCGACATGTGTGTAGCATCAGGGAGGCAAGCTCTGGCAGGGGTCTGCTCTACCATTGCTATTAAAAACTTGAAATAACTTCATTAGCATTGGATCACATCCAAGAAGGTAAGCAATCTCAGCAGGGAAGATAGCCAAAAAAATTGCTAGGAGTAGAAATGAGAGGGGTACGGATTTGTCTTTCTCTTGGGAAGACTCAAGTCTACCTGTAGGGAAGTGGCACTAGTCAGATGCTGGACAACCCCATCTCCAAAAGTGTCCAAACCTTTACTGCCAGCCTGTGCCAGCAGTGTTTGTGTTTTATACTGGTAAGGCAGGGAAACTGCATGCAAACAGAAACAGGGCTGCATAAAAACCTGCTTTGCTGGCAGCTTAGAAGTAAGTTAATGGGAGAGTGGGTAACCCCTGCCTTTTGGTACCTTGGGAATGGTTTGAGGTTAAAAATAAACACAGAGCTTTGCTGGACATACAAAGCTGCAAAGTACCTCCATTAATGCTACATTTTATCATTTAATTTTAAAAAGCCCCACAGAACTTGCAATATTTATGCAAAATTTGCAGTATGGTAAAATTGTCGTTATTCATGGATCAGAGTCCTGAATGCTTGTTGCTGGATTTTTATTATTTTTTTTTAAATGTTGATGATTTAAAAATAAGAAGCCAATTTGCACTGGATAGATCCTAGCAAATCCCTGCCAGGATCAGCTCAGCCTTCTCAGCGGAGTGGAGTGAATGCAATTTAGCATTCCCCAGCCATCCTTAGCACTTCCCAGGCTTCTTTTCATCAGAGACTTGCCAAAGCATTTTGAACTGCTTGCTTTTTTCTGACTTAGATAAACATCCTGTAGGAAATTAGATTAATACTAGTTCACAATGGAAAACATTTATGACCCTGCTTCATTATTACTACTTGGATCATCATTCACATCATGAATAAAGATGTGGGGTATTGGTCCTGAAAATACATTATGCTGCTAAAAGGCTGCGTTGTTTAAAGCTACCTTTGCCTTGCTGGAAGGGAATAGGTGGTGCTGAGGCAGGCTGACTCAAAAAGCTGTTGCTTTTGTCAAAGGGAGCCACTACAGTGAACTTCCAAAAAGCAAACAACCTCTCCAAAAGGTGCACGAGCTGGCACTGGTGTCTGAGCAGGTCTGCTGTGTCCCTTGGGTTGCTGGTGTGGAGCTGGCTTCAGCCAGGCATGCTTCACTTAACAAGGAGCAGGGGATGAGTGAACGCAATTAAGGATGTAAGATCAGGGCCAAAGGCAATCTCACTCCTCACCCTCTCTCTGGAAGTGCCAGCACTGAGTGGCACTGGCTAAGAAATGGGGGACATTGCCTCGGACTAGAAAATTTTGCTTTCAGGTCCTTTATAGCATACCTGAGTCTCAGGTTAAAATTTTCCCCAGCCTTTAGATAAGGACGGATTAAGAAAGCTGATGTTTAATCACAGGTTGACATTGCACTGCAGCATGGGTTTTGCTGGGTAAGTTTCCAAACTGAGGAGCACACAATGAAAATTTATTTGGGGTAGGAAGTTTGCCAAGAGGAAATTCACTTCTCTGATAGAAGAGAAATTGTCTGTGTATGTCGAACCACTTCAGTCATTTGGGATATACTGAAGAACAGGACATCCAGTTTTAACTGGATATGCATGTCAGAGAGTAGATTTTAATTATTATGCAGAAATTTGGTTATAGACACTGGGGTTCTCACCGTCATTTTTATGAAAAGCACCACTGATGAACGATGTGGCAGGAGTCACCAGGCAATTTTGTTAATGACAGTCTTAAAGGTTGTGTTAGGTTTGTTTTGTTTTGTTTTTTCTGAGAGAAGGCAGAGCAGAATTTTTGCCTGCAAAAAACAGACAAAAATTGTTCTTTGTTCTCCTAAAGAGCTGTCCTTTGAGAGGAATTGTCAGATAGTGGAGAATTTGTCCTTTCATTTTATTCTCCATCTTTCAAAGCAGTTCCCAGGATAGCATAGCTTTCTGGGAACTGAACCATGGTACATGGGTTAAAGTTTTCAGAAGAATGGATTATGGATTGCCTGCATATGACTTTTTCCTATTACCAGATTTATGTGTATATGTACAAAGTAAGTTAAACTCAGACTATAGTCAGACTCTGCTTCACTGATTTCTCCTCCCCGAGAGCTACTCTTGGAGCCTCTAAGGGCAATTCCAGCCCTCAGATGTACATAACTTATTAGAATGACATTGAAAATCTGGCCAATTAGTGAAAGCATAAATCTGAATTTAAATCTCCACTTCTGAAGATTTTTGGTTACTGGCACTGATTGTGTTTGCTCTTGCTTTATCATACCCTGAGAAGGAAATCGTGCAGTGGGTTTGCATGGATTTATTTGTACATAATTATTATTGTGTCTCATTGGCAGCGGGTACAGAAGATTTACAGTGGTTGGAAAGATGAGGGGAGGAGCTCACAGTTCATACTTCAGTAGGCAGAGCTGCTAAACTTAAAATGCAAGCTACGTACCCGTAAACATGAAATATGAGGATGAAGAAGTGATTTAAATTTATGAATAGAGAATAATGTTCTCCCGCTCTAAAACTCTCTTACCAGTTGCTGTAGCTAATGATGGAATGGTTTGTGAATTTACTTTGTGACTAAAATACAGATTTAACCAATTCTGAGCTTTTAGAACATCAGAGTTGGATGGCACGCAATAAGATGTAATTGTCAATTATCGCAATATATCCATAAAGACAGAGTCATTAAACAGCAGTGAAACTGCAGATGGTTTGAAAGGTATCTAAACGTTTCTAAATTTAGCCCAATTAAAATAATAGACCAGTGTAAAAAACAGTGCTTTAAGCAGTCTGGAGGGGAAAAAAACGAGACTAGTGATGTAGTAGTCTGTGTTCTAAATAAAGCTCTAAAGATTCAGAGACAAGAGACCTTAATTGAAGTCCATTAAAATCAATAGAGGAATAAAAAACAGACAGAAATAGAACAGGAAGGAAAACACACCAAGGGAGTTTCAAAGTACTGATTGTGCCATGAGAATTTCAAAATACTGAATGCCCACCTGTAATTCCTACTGAATTAACAAAAGCTATTGATAATCAAGAACTCAGGAAATCTTGGAAATCTGTCTGCTACTGAGTTTTGGCAGGAAGCCCCGCCCTAAGACATTATTCCATCGACCTCGCTCAGCCTGTGATTTCATCCCTGTCCCTCTGTTTTTCTTTTTTACAAGGTGCGGACTATAAATAAGTCATAATGCTGCATCACTCTCTTTCTGCAGTGCAAAATTCTTCGATCTGCTGCATTTGCTTCATCTGAAAGGGCAGAAAAAAAGTATTTATGTCTATCCTTAGGCTTGCAACTAAGCACCCTGCGAGCACCCAATATCCCTGAAAATATCGCTGTCATTCAGAGAATGCTTGTTTCCAGCCTGTCCTTCTGTTCCTCGTGGCTATGAGGATCCTGAGGAGCCTCGCTGGGGTACGGGAAATATATAACAGCAGTACTAACCTTTGTGTTCTGAATCCATGAGCCAGGCTTCAACAGCAAAAGATTTCCTTTCATTTGTGTTTTCCATCTGCTTTTTCAGCTTCAAGTGTAATTTTCAAGATTTTCTTCCCATCTATGAAGAATGCCATTTTTCCCATTCAGGGGAATCTCTCTAATAAAGATCACGATTCTAAGTGCTGAAGCTTTAAGGAAACATTAAGTAGCATGAGATTTATACAATATAATTAAATGCATTTTTATTGGTATATGTTAGAGAAAATTTTCCCTTATTTGCCTGACTCTTCTCCCTATCTAAATAACATAAAACAACAACAACAAAAAAAATCTACAGCATCCCCACATAGTAATCATCTGCATTTACAGTGCTCTGATACCCAGTTGACCCATTAGTGATTATCACTACAGCCAGATAGTGCTTCTTTCAAGAAGAACATCATATTTGATCATAAACTGCGGAGTACATATAATTTAAATATGCTACATTGGCCAGATTAACCAGTCCTTCCTCCTACAATGTAAGTAGTCTCATTTATTTCAGTATAGCATGGAATTAAGTTAAGAAAAAAATAAAAGAGAGAATGGGCCAGTTTAATAGCCAGGAGGTTGCACCAGCCTGCACCACCCTTTCTGCTTCACTCAAGGCAGGCTGCTGTGATAATTTTAACTCTGCCCGGTCAACGATGATGCAAAATGTGGGCCAAATGCTGTACACCTTGTTCACGCCAGCAGTCCCGCTGAACGCCAGCGTTTATAGCCACTTCTGCACTCCATCAGCCGGATGCCATGAAATGGAGTAGGATAGCCCATTAATTTCTTTTAGTGCAGGACTGGCAAACCGATGAGTGCACCGATTGATGTGCTGAATAGGGGGCTGGGAGGTTAGAAATGCACCTGATACTGAATCTTTTCAAAACAGCTCCAGTGAAAACCATCATTAATCAATAAACAGCAAAATGTACTTTTCAGAGGAATATTTTCCAACAAGAAATCAGCCACTAAAATGGCCGTCATTGGTAACATAGAAAAAGCTGGAAGTTTTCCCATTTCAAGTGAGATGTTTGCATAAATTAGCTAATAAACAAAAGAAACAAGATTATTTGGCAGCCACCCTTAAAAAAGATTTTAGGCTCATCAAGCGAAGAGATGATGTGTTACTGAGACTATGAGTGCATCTCTGGCTCAGAATTTCCTTTGCTTTTATATGATAGACTAATTAATTCCCATTTATGTTTAAGTAAATGATTCTTTGCAGCGTTCACTAAGTTCTTATAGGGTAAACATAAACAAAATTTATAGATAACTCTAAACCCAAGTCCTTGGGCTGCTGAGAGGACTGTCTTGAGATTTCAGCCTTCAATTTCTAACTTCTTAAAAAGTCCACAGTAAGTAATGATGCTCAGTATATCAGCCTGATACTGCCTCTGCACATTAGTGCTGGTTAGATGATGTCCATAACTCTTGCAATGCTGAAACCCACAGTAAAAACAAGTACCATCATGAGGCTTTTCTTCCTCAATAAAAATGTTTCCTTAAGTGAAGACCTATAAGCCTATATCAAAAGAACTTGTCTAACTAAATAGCCATTTGCTCAGCACACTTTGGGGAGCAGAAAGGAGCAGAAAGGCACAAGTTTCAGTGGTCTGAGCTGGTCCTCTGGCTTGCTTTTCTCACCCCAATCATGGGAGACATTTGCTAAATTGACACGGGCACTTGTACCCGCGTGGCAGCCTGACGAAGCAATCTGGCATTCCAAAATGCCAACAGGACTGAAGTTCACCTTAGAATCATTCTTGTAAATGCTCAGGTTTTCAGTTCCTAAAATGCTAAAGATTAAAGGAAATCTTTAGGCAAGGACATACAAAATATTTATTAAACAAACCCCATGATTATTCAACTTTGCAACTACAATTGGCTAGTAATTGCATACTGCCCTTGCCTTGGGCCAGTATTGGTGTGAGTAAAGTGAGCGTGCATGTGACTAATGCGCACTGCACCGGTGTAAGAAATCTGCTTAAGAAACAAAACTAGGCAGGTGTTGAAAAGAAACAAGCAGACAAACAAAACTGCATTTTCATTTAGAAAAGGAATTTTAAAAAGGAAATGGGAAACAGGTTCTGAAAGAACATTTGTTCTTAGCAGATAGGCAGGCATTTTGAGAGAATATCCAGAGTACAAGGGCATTAAAATAGAAATGGAGCAATTTAATGAAAAGAACAAAACATTTCAAGAGCCCTGGAGTACATGTTTTACATAATGAAGAAAGAAAAAGGAGGAAAAGAATGATTTTTAAATACAGTTTTCAGTAGTAACTATCTTCAAGTCTCTAATCAAAAAACAAAGCCTTTATGCAAAGCATAGCAATTACAACTATCAAATACCGTATGTGTTTGCTTTTTTCTTTCTTTCCTTTCCTTTCCTTTCTTTTGTTTTTTACCTTTCTTTCTTTCTTTCTTTCTTTCTTTCTTTCTTTCTTTCTTTCTTTCTTTCTTTCTTTCTTTCTTTCTTTCTTTCTTTCTTCTGTCTTACTTGGTTTCTTCTCTCTTGCATATACACATTATCTTTTTTTTAATAACTTTTCCAGTGCTTGTTCTTTTTTTTTTCAGTAAGTTATTTCTAGAAAACTTTAACAAATGTTTGAAGTGGAAGATGACATACTGAAAACATGCAAAAAAGCACTCTTCTTGTTGATTCCTTAAAGTCTGTAACACAACAACTTTCTAAAAGTGTGTTTTGAGTTTTGACTGTGAATAATTCTCTTTAGGGACTGATTAGGTAACATCACCGCAATGAAACAGTGTGCTTTCTTACCTAAACTATATTTTGTAGACACAAGGATGTCTTGCAGAGGGCTTTGGTACCAAAGGGCTTTGACATCAGAGTTCTGGTGACAAGACAAAATAGGAAATTATGTAGGTGAAAAATCAGCTATTTGTAGCTGGGCTCCATGTGCTGGGACTGCACACTCTGAAACAGGGTCTACGTTTGCATCACCCTCGACAGCAATGCCATTATATAGGAGATGTCTAATAATATAAATAAGCCCATATTCAACCACTTGGCAACAACGATCACAACCAATTGTTTCAACATCACACACAGTGTATAGCCCTACAGAAAAAGTCTGGGTAGCTTTAAATCGTTATTCCTTAGAGTGTTTTAGTTTGTTGCTTGGTCACTGTCATTATCTCTCTTTTTTTTTTTTTAAAAAAAAAGGTTTACATAATTTATCATTATAAACAGTTGGGAATGAACTGCCTACATCAGAAGAAAAGGGAAAAAAAAAGAAGAAAAAAAAGGGCAAATAAGGCAGAAATCATTGATTTCTTTGGTCCCCCAAACTTACTTAGAACACTAAAATCATAAAAACACAAGGAACTTTTATAAAAATGTTTATCACTGCCCGATTTGGTTAAGCAAAGCACAAACACAAGAAAAGTGGATGGAAGCAGAAAACCTGCTGTTGTGCAATGTACAGTATAATGAAACACAGACATATTTCACTTTTCTCTCTTTTCCATCCAATACCATCGTTTGTGAAATAAAACATCTTGCGAGACACATCTCAATGTCATGATACCAACCAGATTTTCTATAGAAGACAACCTGGGACACTGCAACGTCCTTACCTGAAAACAGTTCCTGTTTTCTGCTATTGCCAGGGCAGATGAGCTTTTTGATAGACGCAGTAGTTCCTAAGAACACCACTAATCTCGTTAACAATCTGAAGCCTCCAAATTTATTAATGCCCATTGACATAATTTTCTTTTCAAGTGAAACCTTAGTAATATTTTAAAAGGCTGATACACTGAGCTTTTAAAAAAACACTTCTGAGGACTAATTGTACTCTGTCCTGTCTGTAGCTAAGTCTTCCGAGCTGTTCATTTTCATGGAGATATGCATTAGAGAGAAAATTAAATGTTTTAGATTGAGCATGAAGATTGTTAGATTGCAAATAATAAACCAAATGTGAGTGCCTGAGTAAACTAAATTATTGGGATTTTCAGGCTCACCTACAAAAGTGTTTCTTTTATTACTAGTTCTATTGCTTCTAGTAATTCAGGATTTAACCAGAAAGAAAATAAATCCATTCATTGGGAAAAAAAAATCCTGTAGAATTAATTTAAAACAGAGCTTAAATGTTTTGGTTTTTTTTTTTCAGCAAGATACTTGGTATAATACATTTTTACTACAAAAGCATTGGTCCGTATCGGGGAAAGACTTTAAAAAATAATTATTATATTGCTTCAGTATTTCCTCAGGAGGCCTCCTCTTTTCCAGTTCTTTTATGATATATAAAGCCCCCAAAAGAGAATCACTTACGACAGAAAAAAATTAGAAGCCATTTTCTTTCAGCTTCTGTGGACTATGCTTTAAGTACGAGTTGCCTCTATTTTTCACCCAGGAACCATTTTCACTCCGTTATCAATACTGACAATTTTACTGGTTTAGGAAAGATATGATTGGTTTTGACAGGTCATTGCAAGGGGTGCACCAAATTGTGCGCAGCTCCCAGGCTCTCTGCTCTCATTCCCGTCCCAGAACATTAAATCTCCGCTTTTCTAGCAGGTCAGATGCCATCGTCTTCTCCCAAGGAGATCAATTTCCTCGATGCCAGTAAATGAACGAATGAAGACACTGCTGTGTCAAAAATCATTGTTGGATACCAGTAGTTCACACTAACAAGAGGAAAGAAGCCAGTGAGTGATTCCTACGGTTAACCTTCACACATACACAGATGGGCCTGAGCAAAAGAAAATGCCATGTAGAGCAAAGCCGTAAAGGCAATATCAGAAAGACAAATGTTCCTGATGGAAAATGATCTCTCACCACCAGGTCGTTGGTTCAAACCCATTCAAAAACTGCAAGAAAGAGAAAGGTTAAAGGATTGAAGTTACTGAGAGACCAAGGCTTTAAAAGAGTTTCCCTGTCCTCTCTGTGTACTTAAAAAAGAAAAGATAAATAAGCCGCAATACCTAAGAGTACCTGGTTAAAATGTCAATGAAACATCAAGAATATCCTTTTAAAACTACAGTAAAAGAGAGTTAATACATTTCTCATATTCTCAGGTAACCACTTCTACTGATAAATATGGCCACATTATCACAGAAAATAAGGGAGACAGAAGCTGAGTGGGAAAATGAATACTGCTCAGAGTAACAATAATATGTAGAAAGTGGGGCTAATAATAAATAAAAATAAGATGTGATACCGATGCATGCTTCAGAAGATGACCTGAGAATTGAATAGAGAGGGGAGCGGTAGATGTAAATCAAAGATATAAAAATAATATATACTGCAAGGTCACCCGGCCAGCACATCAATTGCTCCTCACACTTGAGCACCCTCGCTGAAACATCCAAACCCCATTGGCACTGAGGCTGGAGTAGGGAAGACTACTAGAGACTGTCTAGGAAAAGTATTAGTCTGAGAAATATTAAAGCCTTTTGGATACACCACTGAGAATATGCATGAAAAAAAAACCTGCACAGGTACCCGCTCAGAATGCTTTCTTTAGAGGAAATCCCAGGAATTAAAATATCGTGCTTTTCAGGCTCTTTCTCTGCTACCCATTCAGTGTTAACACTATCTGCAGCATTCAAAATATCTTTACTTGTGCAGTAGGTTATAATATTGTATTTTCAAAAGACTGGGGCTGCTACATTTTCTGTAGTGCTGTGACTGCCTTTTAGTAAAAGTATTATGGAAGCATCTTTATTATCTCAGAGAAATATTCAGTATGTTCTAGGCTCGCATAACCTGGGTGACGTCTATAAACTGCGCCAGTGTGAGTGGCACAGGTCATGGCACATATCTTAAGAAAGAAATAAAGTGACTAATTATACTTAAATAGCTGAGTCTACATGACTGGGAAGCAGGAACCCTACTGACTTTTGTTTTGGTGCTTTTGGAAATTCTGCCTTTTATGGCATTTATAAATGTTGCCACTTAATTGTTTGGAAGAGGAATGAGAAAGAATAAACTTCACGTCAGATGTTAGTTAACTGATTAATGTCCTTCTGGAAGACATGAAGTTGGTAGAAAATTAAGTTGACATAGGGACCTGTGCGTAACAATACCTGCCCAGCTTTTTTCTTTTCCTAATGTTAAATAATACGTGTTCCCCGCATGCAGTAATCTATTCCACTATTCACCATGTTGAAAAATATTAATTTATACCTCTTTTTTCCATTAGAATGAGATTTTAGTGTTGAATCTTGAGGTTTGATGCATGGCTTATTGGATGGCTGGCAAAACCCCGCAGGATAACGAGCATTCACAAGTATGAGGAAGCAGAACCGAGCTTTCTAGGCAGTGCGGTGAGTGTTGTGCCCTGATGAATGCATTTTCTTGTCTGCATGCAAAAACTACTGCACCATTTTCTCACGCTGAGTTTCTGTTAGAATTCAGGAGCAAATGCGGAAAAGTCATTGACAAGTTTCTCCCAGCACAGAAAGTTAATTTAATTTGCTAGTAGACTGGTTTTCATGCAACAGCACCATGACATCTGACATGGTATACTTTCTTCTGCAAATTAAACTGTTTTTACCAACTCTTACACAACAATTTGCTTCACTCTCCTTAATGGTCGAGTTGCCAAACGAGATAAAGGAAAATACTCTCATATCCCTTTAAAACATCTGGGAATAATTAACCTCTAAAATAAACTTTTGCTCTACTTTTGGAGGAATCATTAAGTAATAATGGAAACAATAGACTTCTTAATTAAAACTTCACTGGGGAGGCAATTCTGGTATTTGCTGATCTTGTCAGATGCCTTGACAGCATTTCCCAGTTTTGCTGGCATTTTACTATTTTTTCTGCCTGACCTTCACTGACCTCTAGCTTTATTTTGGGAGTCTTGATGTTGTGTTGACAAAGATGTTCCCAGTAAACTGAGTTTTTGTCTCACTTGCAGATGTTTTCTGGCTGCCAGTGTCACCTTGTGCTCTCCAAGTGCATGTTGCTCACTGCTTTTCTTATCTCAAAGTGGCAGATCAGGGAGCAGAAAGGGAAACATCCAGCCTTTAGATTTTGCTTTGGGCATTGTCTCTCCGCTTGTATTTTCTCAGGCACCACCTGAGGTCCTGAGTTCTCCAGGAGCAAGCCAGATTTTTGAAGGCATTTCCACTCTGTTTCAAAGGAATGGTCCCTTGAAATCTGGACCACCATTACTGACCACCTTACCCTCTGTTCAGGGACTGGCAGGTACAAAACAGTGCTTTGAGGGAATCAACCTATGAAGGATGTGCTGGGAAAAGGACCAGTAGAAGAAACACCAACATCAGCAACTCTAGATTTTGTCTCCTTTTGAATAGTCTGTACAAGAACATGGGAAAAGTAGAGTGAAAAGTAGAGAAAAGAGGTGGAGCAGTATGTTGACATGTCAGAGCAATGGAGCATGATGAGTTTATGAAGGCTGTGTTAGACAAGTGTAATGCTTGAAATGCAGGAAAGAAAGCTGCTGGAGAACATCACAAAAAGAGTGGTCCAAGCTGGGCCTTCTATATTTAGAACTTCTATATTTAGAAGTTAGTGAGGGTGGAAAGACATTGATAGGTTACCAATGCCTCAAAGAGAAAACTAGATACCAGGAGCCGAAACAAGAGCAGCTCACACATACTCCCCAAAGGGAAAATAAAGAGAACTTGCCTTCCACAGGGCACTGGGACAGCAGAAAGACAAATCTGTGCCAGACCATGTCACGTTCCCACCATCTGCAAAGGAACAATGATAAAGGCAATAAATACAAGTATCTGTTAGTGGCTTAGCTCTCCTGAAAATGCTACTGCTGATTTTTTCAAGTCTGGTAGGCAAGTTCAGAGGCAAAGTCAGAAACAAAGGAGGCAACTCAGGTGTGGTACAACTAGATCTTCATCCCCTATCCAAGAAAAAAATATAAGACAAAACCTTATAAACTCCAGGTGGGGAAGCTGCAGCCTTGGTTAGACAGGTAGATCAGGTTGCCATCATAAAAGGATCTTAGGAAATGGCTAAAAAGTGTATCTTGAGATTTTTATGAAAAGTGAGTTATACATAATCAATAATTGTCTGGATGTGCTTGGCTGTGAAAAATACGAAGGAAACAACTGTTCACCATATTACAAAACCTAGTTTCTTAAAATCAATGTATACTTACTGTTCTATCTTCTTCATGCAACTATCGAAAAATTTCAGTTCCAACTTGTCCTTTGCACCTACAGTAAAAATTAAAAATAAACTTGTGTTATCGTCTTCTACCACCTGTTTAAAGAATGACATTTGATTTTTATATAATAAATAAAAATCCATAAATAATATATCTGGAGTTTTAAAATTTCATTTAAGAAAAAAATATTTTTTTACTAGGAAATCACAGTTTTCAAGCACCAGGGCCTTTAATTTCTGACCAGGTGGTATTAATGGGAATCACATTGGATTCCTGCCAGACATTACATGAAAAATATGGTCCTAAGTGTCTTCATTAAAATTATGAAAACAGTGCAGTTCAGCTAAATCTAAAAAACTTACCCCTAAGTAATTTTGCCATGACTCTCCATTACAGTGCATTGGTTTAAAGCACACATTGAACCCAGGCCAAATCAATATTTGATTTAAAAAGGGAGAACGGTGAGTTTTGTAAAACTCTAGAGGTGTCAGCATCTGTACACGTCTGTTTTCCAATAACCATGCATTGCAATAACAGAATTTCTACCCTCAGCTGTCACTGGGAAAACATTTGGTTGGCATTTTCTGCAGGCACAAAAACAAGCCCGATGAAGAATGCCTTAACATAAAGCCTGCAAATCCAGCTGAGGCCCACAACTGTATGAGGGTCATTTGAAAAGCAGAATAAATAAGTGACCATCTTCTGACTCTGACCAGTTTGTTTCTTAACTCACATAATTTGAGAAGTGCCAAGTTTTCTTTTCCAAATCTCCCATCATCAAAAGTGTACCTAGCAGTGTCTGACCTAATCCTCCCACAAGTGGATTTCCACTGAGTTTAGCGAAATGTTCGATGCTCCCTATTTTAATCTTTTCTTTATGGTATTAGCTTTTAGGATGGATTCCTGAGGATACAGCAGAAAGATTTGCATTATGTGTTTTTTAGCCTATTCCAATATCTATGAAATCTCACTCCAATATCACCAGATGAAATTTTATTTTTATGCCTTTTCCAGTAATATTAATAAATATTAACATTATGTTAATGCATAATTAAAATATTAACGTTAAATAAATGTTAAATAGCTAGATGCTTTCTAGGCTGAACTACACTTGCAGCCTTTGGCACTGTTGCTACGTAACAGCCATCGACGCCTGGGAATACTCGGAAGAGTTCAATTTTTCTTACTAATTTCTCCCTTACACATTTGCTGCTCCCAGGCTCACTCTGTGGCCTGTTGGGGAAATACTCTCCTTTCTGGACATACATGTTGCAGTGCTGTGTCCATGGAAACTGGAGTCCCAAACAGGCAAGAAAAACACAACATCAGTTTTTGCCTCCTCCAAGACCTAGTATTTAGCCCCAAATCATCTTCTGCACCTTCCTTATCTTCCAGATAATTGTTTGTTTCAAACTATTTATTTTTTTTCCTGGAATGGTTTAGTTTTCATCTTAGTTTTCAACTATTTTTAAAGGTATAAAGATTGATTACATTCTCCCCCTTTCTTTTTAGCTGCCATTTGTCACTGTTGTGAAAAACATCAAAATGAAGGCTACTTCTATTAAATGGGAAACACTATAATTCCCATGCAATTTGTCCTTGTATAAGAAAAAAAAGAAGAAATAGCCTTTCCTCCATGGCTAGATTTGATTTCCCCACATAAATCCGCACCTTTCACACGCCCCACCCACACATCATTTCATACATGCTGCCAAGTTAGTGAAATGCCACAGACAGCAAGCAAAAATTTTAGAAACAATTGCATCTATCTTGCGAATGGCACCCTCTGATTAGCTTTCTTACAATCAATCACACTGATATCTGATTCACAAAAGCTCAATTATGCCTCTGTAAAGGCAATTAGATGGAGACTTTAAAAGAACAGATTAAAAGGTTTGACTACTTGGTGAGAGTAATTTAAAAATATTAAAAGGAAATTACTTTTTAATTTTATGTATTCATCTATTTATAAGTTAATGAAATTAATGAGGCAAGAAATGAAATGGAAATTCCACAACTTTGCATTTCTATACTTAGTTTGTTTGCCAGGAGCAGTCCCAGAAAACTCATATTTACTACCAATCTACAGCTAAAAAAAATAAATAGCCTAATTGCAAGAGTTCTTCTATTACATATTTTGCCTCTTTTGTCTCATATAATCTGCAAATATCCCAAATAGCTCCCTGAAGGAGTCTCTGCTGGCCAGCAGGAAGCTGAAACCCTACTGTAAAAGTGTATAAAGTGACCCTGGAAAAATCAAGCATTTCTATTAAGGTTGTTCTTTCCCTTCTGCAAACAATATCTGCTCAGCTTTCTGTGTCAACATAACTTTGAAATAAGTCATTTGAGGAACTGAAAGCTGCGGCCTCGGAGCTATGAAAAAAAATAAAAAATAAAAAAAGCAGTTTTTAGAAGATATGTGTGTACTTGAAGTGTTCTCTTTCTGCCACTACAGATGGGGAAAGATACGCTTGTTTCTTTTGTCTTAGCTGGGAAAAGTCAGCAAAATCAAATATAAGAAAGGGCTTAAACTCAACCTGTGGTTCCTTTGCAAGTACTGGACACCTGTGCTTTTAATCAAGCACCCAAGTGAAAGATTAGTTCTGGTGGCTGATTAGACCAGGTCCTGTAACGAGGTAGCTAGGGAGCATCTCCTGCTGCTGACATCTTCTTGAGCATTTTCAGTCTATGGCTGGTTCTTGGTAGGCTGCTGTCCTTAACCCTTTTCCTTAAAAAATAAAAGATCATAATTCCCCATGCCAGCTCTGGGACATACTAATACATACAAGGAATTAATAGATTCTCAGAGACACAGGCTGGGCTATGTTGTTTAGAGCTGGTTTTGCTGGAAGCAGGATCACATCTCTGGATTAAGGTGGGTTGTGCTGTAGAAAGGAGGCTCCAAATGGGCAGTACACAAAGTTGTTGGTTGTTTAGGCCCTAAAAGCCGTCAGCAGGGAGAGCAAAGACAGACTGAGGGAATAAAAACCATCCGTGCTGAAATGAAGCAGAAGTGGGAACCACATCTCTTGAAAATTCTCCCCCTAGATGTCAGGAAAGTTAGTAAATACAACCTTATCAAAGTAGGTATTAATATTTGATAAAGATCTGATTTGGGGTGAACAGGATAGACACAAGAAACTTGGGGTTTTTTGATAAGGAAACTGACAGTTCCTGTAAAAGCTGACGTGTATCACAGAACGGTGGAGGCTGGGCAGGAACGCTGGGCTTTCTGTCTATGTCCTTAACCTCTAAACAAGTCAATAATCCAGTCGGAGCCCTGGTGTGGTGTGTCTTAATCCATTTAATATCGAACGTGTATGTTAGTAGTTGTAGAATGTAATTCAGAAGTGGAAAAACACTGGACTTCTCAAAACTCTTCCAACTCATCTCCTGAACAGTTTGGAAGAACAGCAAGTCTGACACTACTGCTCATCAAACCGGGGGGAGTCACTTGGTTGAATCCTAAGCTCCTTTGGGAACACCCTTAGAAGGAACGGGAAGGGGAACAAGCAAAGCATCAAAATCTGAATGATCATATTTATAATAAAAGGGAGTCAGTACAATTATTCTGGGAAAGTGACATCAGTAGCCTTTAGTTCTTCTGAGGAACAAAAGGAATACATAACTTTTGAGAAAAGTAGGAAAAAACACATCATTAGGGCTGGTGTTCCAAGCTAATATAACACTAACTCAGAACATATTTTACTTTTACTGGAAGCTGCGAAATGCTTAATTAAAAAGATCATGTTGGCAAGAAGTCTTTTTATTAGTTATATCTAATCACAAGCAATTACTGTAGCATTAAACAGGTAATATACCAAAAGTGTCGTTTATCGTTATGAGAGTCTATGTAGTTTAAAGCTCTGTTTAATAATGCCAACAATGGTGATAATAACAATAATGGACAAAATATTAGCAGGAAGCTTGTGAGACCATTTCCCCTCTTGTCCTTCCCAAAAGAAATCTTCCTGCCAATTTTGGACATCAAATTGCACTGCTAGGAATCAGCCAGATCAACAGTCACCAAGCTGCAGCGTTTGGGTCTCCCCCCACCAAATATGAATGTTTCCAAGCTTCTCTATATCAAAATGAGGTGGGTGAGCAACTCCCTTTTGCTCTGAACCAGGTTTCCTTGCTGGGCACTTGTTGTCGGTCCCTTGTCCTTGGAAACCAGGATGCAACATGGGCTCTTGCAGGGCTTTCTGTAAAAGCATCTTTCCTAGGACCCAGACCCAGGAACCCTTTTTACATTCATATCTTTCTTTAAGATGGATGTTTAAAGCACATTTTTTCAAAGTAAAGTAAGTCCTCTAAAATGACTGGCTGCAGATGGACCCACAGCACTTCAAAAGAGGCAGACATCTGGCTTTAAATGCTCGTTAGTCATTCTTTGCTTTGGCTGGGGTAACGAAGACATCCATCTGGATTTAATAATAAAACCCTGTAGATATTTCTTTTTTTTAATTTTCCCCATTACTTTTACACATAGACCTTGACCCTAACAGTCCTTCCTGTTCCCCATTTCCCTTCCACTAAGCAAGGATCTGCTATCTCATCTGACCTGTGAGTTTTCCTCTTCTTTTTCTGGTCTCACAGCTGAACAGGAGCTATCTTTTATTAAAAATCCCTCCTTTTTTTCTTCTCTCATCTAAAGCTTTTTTTTTAAATGCCTCACACAGGGATCTTCCCTTTTATAACTTCAAGGCCCATTTAAAAACAACTCCCAGATCAGTCTCAGCAGGGGACTTACGTGTTTGACTGTGATTTTGTCCCAAAACGCTGGCTTTGGCTCAGGTCTGATGGTGGTCCTCGTGCCTCAGCGGTCATCAGGCTTTAACTGCTTTCTATTTTTTCTAGACAAAATTATGCCGATGGGAGGTTACAAGGGACTCAGTGTATGTCAAAGCATTCGATTAAGGTACAGTTTTAGACCTCTACCCAGAATTCATAAATTCTGCATAAACAGATTCCCTGAGCCATCCCTGCTAAGTCACCTGTGAATATATGTGGGTAAGTATAAGTGCTTATGTAAGTAAAATAAACAAATAAAGTAACAGATGACATTATATCTTTAGTAACACTGAAATAAATCTTCAAAGTAAAAATCGGATTTAGTACATCATTGTCTGAAGACAGAATTTGGCCTAAGATGTTCAAAACCTTTAAGCATATTGACAATGAGCAGCAGTAAAACACTTAATTTCCCTATTTGCAGCAGCCCACTGTCCACACAGAAAATTTCAGGCCCTGCTCTGCAATTAACTTGACTTTGAGAGGGTTTTGGAGTCAGTTCCTAGACAAAAAACAATTGTACTGGAAGAAATCTCTACAGTATATTTTATTTTATATTTGAGTTATTTTGTATTTTATATCCTTTGAAAGTTTGAATCTAGACAAATTTTGTCCTTCCTTTATGATCTTCGTATCACTTTTACAGGGAGAGGTTTTGCATTCAGCTTCTGTAAACCAAGAAAATATCTTGATTTTCTCACCTACACAAATTATTATACATAAAGTCACGCTATCTTCTTTGATGCTTTCTCATTCAAATTGGCTTCAGTGTTATTAACTATATTGGCATCTACATGATTTTAGGTGCATCAGTGCATCCTTAGGTATTTACTATTTCTGTATTTCTCATTGCTATCTTGTGTTTTCCCTGGCACCCATCTTCTTGCCCCTGTTCACATCATTGTCTAATACAATTAATCAGCACAAAGTGCTGGTCTGTACAGTCACTGATTCAGAAATATTACAAAATCTCTGTCATTGCACCCTGACAATATCAAAATGATGTCAAGATATATTTCCATGAATCAAACAGTTACTTCTATGTAAGTGCAAATGCATCTTTTTTTCATGGGGAAAAAAAGGGACCTTTTCTGTAAAGCTTGATATCCAGAGAAAGAATTCTTTGTGTTTCTCCAATTTTGTTTGTTCTTCATTTGCTTCATGGATTATTATATTGAGAATATGGATATTGTAATGAGAGAATCTTTATTTCAATGACAGTTTGAGCTAGAACTATCTGAATCCACTCAACAGAAAATAAATTCACAGAAAATAACAAATAACCTCTGTCTTACAAAATAAAATAAATAATGTATTCAAACTTTACTGAGAAGTAGTGTGGAATCTTTTAAAAATACTAATTTATAAAATTTTATGCTCACATTTATTTCATCCATTTCAGGCTGATCTGCAAGTGGAACCATTTGTTAACCAAAGCAGAACAGAGAAGCAATAAATATTTAGAGTAAACCTAAGCAAAATATTTTTTTTCACTTTAAAAATACTTAGTAATAGTGCAAGAAATCCATGTCAATTCCTGCTTTTCTGTTTGCCACTACATTGTCAGCTTTTGTAGTGTGCTCTGAGCTCCACTGAAGTCTATAGTCAACACCAAAAATCCCTCGCTGGAGTAAAATCAAGCACTTTGTGAAAAATGTGGCACTGAAAATGAAGGCCTTGAAAAGTGAAAACACTTTTTCTTTTGTCCTGTGTTCTTATTATTAACTCTGTGAGCCCTCAGAAACCTTCAGCTTATTTTTCATGGAAATTACAAACACATTTCTGGCTCTATTCTCTGAACCGTCCACCAACACAGAAGACAACACTTACCCTCTCAGTTGCAAAGCAGAGCTTTGGAGCTGTTACTTACCCACAAAATAGACATAATACAGGCAGCAGCAGCCAGTAACTGTTGTCATCATCTCCACATTTTGCTCCAAAATATTCCAGTCTGGAAAAAAAAAAACCAACCAAAACCAAAACCCAACAAACCAACATTGCTGGAGCTGGAAAAGCCCTTCATTTGCAATCCCCTTAATAAGGCTAAGATTTTTTTAGCAGTCCCTGTCAACATGACAGGACATTTATTTTGGCCAGGATTCATATGTGTTGACAAGGGAACGAGCAAAGTCCTAACCCACTCTACACAGGAAATATTCCCATCAAAGGGTAACGCTGCTAAACTAGGACTTGTGGTGATTTTAAGAGATGAAGAATGCTGTATAAGCATCAATCCTCAGAGCAATTAAATCCTTCAGAAAGCAGTCATGTAACAGTACTTAAACTAAAATAAGAAGTAAAAGACCTAGATTCTTGGGTCACATACGACATAAAGCTCAAATTCTGCATTTTTAATTTTTTTTCCCAAGAAATGATTTGAAGAATATCCATTTTATTCAACTGCCAGACCTAAAGCTTTCCAAGATAATATACTGCTTCGTTTGATCCTACCTTGGCACAGGCACAATATGCCTTATTGTAATGCGAATCCTCTCTTTTGTTTCCTGTTTAACATTGGACATTTTAACAGAAGAAAAAAATGTTCACATTCCATCCAGGTCTCAAAAACATCTCTGCATCTTTTTGCGTTACTTCTGAAGATGGCACATCTCACATGTGTAAGATTGCACCTCCAATTTTTGTTTTCCGAAAGTTTCCCTGTCCCACAGCTCTTGTATTCACAGATCTGCAGTTTGAACCCATAAAATACTCCCCATCCTTACCTTGTGGAAAACACTGAATACAAAAAAATTGCACGTCTTAAATCTACATTCAGTTCTCCATCACATCAAGATGGTCCAGTTGAGATGACTGCCATGAACTCAGGCCCTCAGATTATTCACCCTGATAACCCAGAAGTCAAGCAGTAAATTTAGGCTCGCTACCATTGACTACAGCTAGGATTTATGACTGAGCTCCTCATACATGCTTGTATCAATGAATCATAATTGCTCTTCTGAGACAAGCTGGGGTTTGCTATTCGGACCTTCCCACTGCAAAATCAGCTGGCTGCCCTTGACAGTCACATTTTCGAAAAGTTTCATAGGTTTGCTTCATGTAGCTGTTAAATGTTACCCAGGCTCCTGATGCATCTGTGACAGCAGAGCCCAGTACTGCACAAAAAGCAAGGTCCTGGTGCCCAGTGAGAGGTGGGTTTGTAAAGCAAATCCCCCACTAGACAGGCCCATCACTATGACTGACCACTTCAGACAGTACAAGAAGCGCTTTTTAAGTGATTATGAATCCTTGGTGCCATATACCTCTTGTTGGAAGGTCTTCTAAAGGATTGTATAGACTTCTAAACACCTTCCTATTTCTTCTCTTGTTCTCCTCCATTCATTGTCAATGACCTCAGCTGCTGCATGGAGTTGTCCATCTGTTCTGTATAGGCTTCATACCATTGCATTAAGCCACATGTTTTTCATGTATGCCTGCATTTGTATTTGAGACAACCAGGTTGAAACAGTTCATTTTCCCCTTGCAAAGTCGTGGTTTATTTAGTTATTGCTTTTCTCTCCTGGAGTTTACTCCTGTGTTCAGCTTGGTACAGTGCTTTCTCCCAAGAAAGGTGCTTCCTACCTACATGAGAGAACCAGCTACAGTAGAAAGTTTCACCTCATCTTTCATTGCATCTTGACAGAAAAACCTCTTGGTCATAGGGCTCCTCACTAAGTTTTAATCATTTTTTTCATTATTTTGGACTCAGGTTTTCCTGACTTCCTTGAAAGAAAACTCTAAAATTTTAAATTTGTTTTCGTTTGCATTTTACTGCAACAATTTCAGTGAGGGTCGACACACCTTAATGGTAGAGGAATCTGTGCATGGCTGAGAATTTAACCATGTGCACCAAATAATTAAATATTTTCTGATGCAAGAGCACTGCACATTTTCACCTCACTTCTTCAGAGGAATATAAATGAGTGAGTCAGATGGGACTCTTTATTCTCTCTTTTAAAATATCTACTAATGGAGCAATTGCCGGAAGGCTGAGCCATAATGTAAATGTGTTTCTGACCAAAGGTCTAAATATTCCAGCACACTTCAGAGTATCCAGAGAAGTACATATAATTGCAGCCACTCCAGTTATCCAGCGGACTCCTGTAATTCTCCCAAGAGCACTGTTGGAAAGAAAGAAGCAGACATGGGGAAGTTGTTGGAGTAAATTTTGATCTAACTGAACTGAAGCTCCTGCTTCTATTACAGGAAGAAAGATTCTTTGCAGAGGCCAAAAACAATTACAGTAAAATATACCATAGTTCTTCTTTGACATCAGAAACGTGTATAATGAATATTTATTTGCAGCATAAAGACTGTCTTCTAAGAGGATACTTAAGTCTATCCTTTTTGATATACAGGAGAGGGAAAAGAGCCACCAAAGGAGAGGGGACAAATGGAGAGGAGAGCAATGGTATTAGTACAAAGGAGAACCAGGGCATTTGGATGAAAGAGTTTAATAAGAAGTAAACCAACACAAACAGAGCTGTAAATTAGACCTGAAATTATTAATACAAAGTGAAATCATGCAAGACATATGGCGAGAAGATTTAGCATTACACACTGAATTAGGAAATTGTCAAGAACTGTACTGTCCCTTCCCCTGGAGAACATGTACCATTCATATCTGTTACTCAAATTTAAAGGATTCCGTATGCTTTTCTAACTTCACGTTTTTCTAGATGGGTGGATGAAAGAAGGTCAGAGGTTTAATAAGAACATAGGAAAGGAAGGGACAATTAGCAAAAAAAGGAGCAGACAACGAGAAAGATGATCAACTAGTAAAAAGAGTCAGACTGGGTTATTATTAGCTTCTCCTGCAAATACAGAAATTGTTTGAAAAGAAGTTAAAGACCTACATAAAAGGCTTTTTTTCAGAGGAAAGGTATATTTGCAATTTGGTCAAATCCTGAAATGAGTCTGTGCTTTCATATAGATTTACATGTCCTCCTTCCACAATTTCAAAAGATATTAAAAAAAAATCCTCATTACCTATTTTCTTAATGTTAATTGTTGTCAAAGACCCTGATCTGTTTTGACAGTCGTGGTACATTTATATGCGGCTTCTCAGCTGGAAAGGAGCTGAAGCAGAAGGAAGGATTTTTCTAGACTAGATTGCTAGGACACAAGTTTTTGGCTGTGCAAATATGCTCTGACTCTCAAGTAGGTATGTGCATGTGCTTGCTAAGTGTTTAAAATATTTTTAGCTTTGGATTTTCACCAACTTGTAAACTTTCAGTGTGCCTGTGCACATTCATTCTTTTTCTCATTGTAAACTTCCTCACCTTTGGGAAAAAAAATGGCTTGAAATTATGTTAGGAGAGTAAACACACTTAGCCCTAGGTCTAGGTCAAACATTGACTCTGAGAAACAATAATTGTGTCAGTAAATTATTTCTGGCACAATATCTGTCACCTGTTTCAAAAGAGTTGAAGGCAAACATGCCCATTCCTCAGCTTAAACAAATCTGGCCTCCATGCTGCTGAGCTGGCTAGAGATGGTTACATTTTTCTCCTTTTTTAAATCAAGATCCTTGTTGCCAGGTTTCAACAGCAGCCATTTTAAGCCATGGGTTTGGGGTTTTTTGGTTGGTGTTTTGTTTTGTTTTGTTTTGTTTTGTTTTCCCCTACCATCTACTATTTTCTTCTTTGTTTTCTGAGGGGGAATTTGAGGGCTTCACTCTGCAGGAGACTGGACAGTTGCTTTCCCTGTGCTCACGTCTCCCCTTCTGCTGGAAGGTCAATGTCTACGAAGGACTTAAAACTTAGGGAACCAGTTAAAGTACTCAATGCAAGTATACTTATAAACACCAGGAAATGAAAATCCTATTTATTTTTACTACCATTGCATAGGAGAATAATATTATATAGATGTATCCTCGCATCTGTTCTGGAAAGCTCATCTTCAGAAACATAGTTCAGGACTCACCGAATGCAGCAGCTACTTCTGTTGATGCTCATACTAGTTTAAAGCTTAACTGCTGTGTTATTATTAGTTGCTTCTCAGTTTGCTTCTCACTTTACTCATTTCTGAAGTTTTTTTAGAGCAATCCTGTTATTTTCCATCCTAAATGAGGAAAACCAGATGGACAAGATGGGTCACAGATAGCCTTGAAATTATGCTATATTCTTCAAGGAAAGGACAAAATCCTGCAGTTTTATCATTTATGAGTAGCTGTTTACTTATACTGCCTCATAACTAGACCTTGGGATTCATTAATGACTAAAAGTCAGAGACCCAGTAGCAAGCATTTCTGTAAAGCTTAGTGAGTAAAAAAAGTCGTATGTATCTTTCATATTATAGTACAGAAGAATAATAACATGAAATAACCCAGAGTGTGCTGCAATGTAAATGTATCAGCTGTGGGTCTGCATAAAAATAAGAAGATACATAAAACTTTACAGCCAATGTCTTTTTAATATTCTAAATTACCACATAAGCATAAAAAATTACTTTGCCTATGTCTGGTTAGCCAAGGAGGCCAGAGGTCTAATGTTTTATCTTCTAAATTTATTTAAAGAAATAAACCAAACTGTCTTTGAAAAGTATGCCGATGCAAAAATAATGATTACATGCAAAAACCTTAGCATAAAATGAAATTAGACAAGAAATAAGGGAAATGATACAATACTATTTCAATGATTAAATCCATTTAGTCTGGGGTCATGCTGTATTGAGGGAAGACATTATACAGGCAGGGCAATATTTTCCTTTCCTATAGAGAAGACTGGAGTTTGTTTGACTCCAACACCTTAGCAATGTGTGTGACACAGGAAATTTTTTTAACTGTCATGTTAGTAGGAAATGAAAACTGTACCTCTTGAATGCAAATCTTGCCACTATGACCCATGTATTCTTGAGTTTGGATTATTTCAAAAGGCCATACTGCTAGTCACCTCAGCAAATCAAGGTCAATCATATCTCCCGCATTCAATGTTTTAGCAGAAACAAGTCTGAGTTTGTAAACAAGCTCTCCTCATCTGCTGATCCCTTACCCCTTCTCTGTACCTACTCCAGTCTGGATTCAACTTCTCCACAGGTAAAGTATGCAGCAACTCACTTCAGAGTCTTATTCAGTAACCTAAATATTTTGTTGTCACAGAGTCAAAGAAGGTGGGGGTTGGCAGGACCCTCTGGAGGTCAGCCAGCCCTTCCCCCGGCCGGAGCAGGTTCCCTGGAGCAGGCTGCACAGGGTCACGTCCAGGCGGGTCTGCAATGTCTCCGGAGAAGGAGACCCCGCAGGCTCCCTGGGCAGCCTGTGCCAGGGCTCCGGCACACTCCAGGTAAGGACGTTTTTCCTCCTGTGCAGGGGGAAGTTGCTGTGTTGCAGTTTGTGCCCGTCGCCCCTTGTCCTGTCGCTGGGCACCCCTGGAAAGAGCCTGGCCCCGTCCCCTGGACGGCCGCCCTTAAGGGGTTTGCAGCCATCGATGAGATCCCCTCTCAGCCTCCTCTGCTCCGGGCCGAAGGACCCAGCTCCCTCAGCCTTTCCCCAGCCGGGGGATGCTCCAGCCCCCTCTTCACCTGCGTAGCCCGCGCTGGCCCCTCTCCAGCAGTTCCCTGTCTCTCTTGGACTGGGAGCCCAGCACTGGACACAGCACTCCAGATGTGACCTCACCAGGGCAGAGCAGAAGGAGGGGGATCAGCTCCCTTGACCTGCTGGCCACGTTCCTCCTAATGCCCGCCAGAACCCCAACTGGCCGCTTGGCCACCACAGCACGCTGCTGGCCCATGGGCAACTTTCTGTCTACCAGAACTCCCAGGTCCTCCTGCGCAGATCTGCCTTCTGGCAGGCCAGCCCCAACCTGTGCTGGTGTGTGGGGCTGTTCCTCCCCACGTGCAGGACACTACACTGGCCTTTGTTGAACTTTGTTAGGTCCCTCTATGCCCAGGTCTCCAGCCTGCCCAGGTCTCACTGAACAGCAGCGTAGCCTGCTGGGGCATCAGCCGCTCCTCCCAGTTTGGTATCATCAGCAAACTTGCTGAGGGCACACTCTGTCCCTTCATCCAGGTCACTGATGAGCAAGCTGAACAGGGCTGGAGCCAGCACTGACCCCTGGGGCACATCGTTAGCTACAGGCCTCCAGCTTGACTCTGCACCGCTGATCACAACCCTCTGAGCTCCACCATTCAGGCAGTTCCCAGCCCACCTCACTGTCCACTCACCCTACCCACACTTTCTGAGCTTCTCTATGAGGATGTTATAGAAGACAGTGTGAAAAGCCTTGCTGAACTCAAGGTAGACAACATCCAATGCTGTCCTCTCCTCTACTCAGCCAGTCATTCCATCATAGAAGGCTATTAGGTTGGTCAGGTATGATTTCCCCTTGGTGAATCTATGTTACTACTGATGACCTTCTTTTCCTCCACATGCTTCGCGATGTCATCCAGGATGAGCCGTTCCATCACCTTTCCAGTGATGCAGGTGAAGGCTGACTGGCCTGTAGTTGCCTGGGCCCTCCTTCTGCTTGTTGAAGATTGGAGTGACATTGGCTTTCCTCCTGTCCTCAGGCATCTCTTCTGTCCTCCATGACCTTTCAAAGATGATGAAGCCAGATCCCTCAGCACTTGGGGGTCCATTCCATTGGGGCCCATGGATTTGTGGGTGGCAATTTTGCCTAAATGATCTCTAACCCGATCTTCCTTGACCAAGGGAAAATCTCTTGCCTCCAGGGTTTGGGATTCCTGAGAGCCAGCCTTGGCAGTAAAGACTGAAACAAAGAAGGCATTCAGTAACTCCGCCTTCTCTGTACCCTTCATCACCAGGGCACCCACCTCATTCAGCAGTGGGCCCACATTGTCCCTAGTCACCCCTTTCCTACTGATGTACTTGAAGAAGCCCTTGTCCTTGACGACACTTCACTGGAAAGAGGTTGCAGTTGCAGCCCTACAGAGCAACTCATATGCAGCATGCAGCTGAATACTATGTTATATTTTTATATGTGTCAAAAAGATGACTTCATCACCATGTTCTCTACCTGAACGAACAATTTCCCATATTGTACCAAACAAGATGTTTTGCTGAAAGCAAAACCCCAAGATATCCATTGTCTTTACCTTTTCCTCTCCCCCCTCAACTATGCAATGTCTAAAAAAAATATGATGATTTATAGATAGGGAATTTATGGAGCATTTTACTCTATTTCCTCATATGCATTTTTTTTCATTCCAAATACAGATGGAGGTGAGCCTAGAAGAGGTACAGCAGCGGTTTCACATCTTGTCTCAAACTGTTTTTTCTCAAGACCAACTTCTGCGAGTTGAAAAGGCTACCTCTGAATGTCTAGACAACTTTGTGTGAAGTTGCATGTCAATAGATAAGACTGTTTAAGATTCTTAAGACTTTAATTTGTTATTTACTTACATGGTTGGCATCACTTTGAGCATGAAAAATGCAAGCTAAAATCAGGCTAATGAAAGGACTGGACTTTAGACCATGCATATGCAATTTGTTGAACTCAATGCCATCAGATATCATACAGGGAAGGAGTTTAGAAGGCTTCAAATGGATGATTAGCCATTGGTATGGATGGAGTGAATGTTGACTGAACATCAAGGACATAACAAAAGGGCTATGAGCCCTTGTGCTTCAGACCATAACAGTTAACTGCAGTGCTTAGGAGGCAGATACTGTTATGACCTGGTCTCTCCATCACCAACAGGATTACTGTACTTTCTTCTGAAACATCAAGCAATGCCTAAAGGAGCAAAGGATGCTGCAGTGGATGGACCACAGGACAGTTGTGATATTCCAAGAAACTAACCCAGAAATTCAAACCTTACAATTTTAAACCTCTTAATCAATTCAATCATTTATTCTGCTTATTCTGTTTGTAAACTCCATTAAAGTGCATTAATGAACTATAATACTGAAGGCAGACAAGAAATCTAATTATCTTTTGTCGCAAAGCACCATATGCCTCTTTTAGCTTCAAATAATAGACTGAAGAACATTAGTATTTTAAATGAATCTTTGATGAAGTTGAACAAGAGAGAAGGGCGGGGAGGGGGGGGGAGCGGGAAAAGTTAACCAATATATTCCAGATACATTGCTTTTTACTGGATGGGTTTAGCTTGTCACATACTTATTTTGCAGCATACCAAAGGGTAAATGAAAACAGGTGACACAGTTAGTCACTTTTATGTGAGACATCATTTTCCTTCCAGCTGTGGCCCTGAGGAAGTTTTTGTTCAGGGTTTTTTTCTTATTACTGTATGTTTGGCATGCTCATCTGGTTGCAAAAGCACCAGATGTCTCCATTGACTTTTTGAATGAACAAACAAACTAGAAAATAATAATAATTTTAAACCCCTTCATATATTGCACACATAAAGGATGGTCCTGTTCTTTGGTATTTAGTTTTTACTCCAAAATATTATACTGTGAAAAATAAAAAAACAAACACCACCCCAACCCATCAAAACAAAACAACCCGTGCCCAAAGCAATACCTTCCTCTGGCTGACAAGTGTGGATCCACTGAACCAAAGGTTACTTACTCAGGAGAGAAGCCAATGCATTCCCTCTCCAGCCTGCTGGGTTTCTATGTGTGCCAAGGAAAGCAAGGCTGGTGGGTGCCGCAGTGGGCCTATCAGCCTGCCCCAAGCCACAATCTTCAGCCAGGACCTCACACACTGGATTTGTGCTGTTGACACCACACAAGGGATTTCTCCAGCCCATACTTCAGAGAGGGACTTGTTGCCCCAAGGAGCCTGAACAGGCACGCAGAGCTCACCCTGCTTCACCTCTTTCTCCAGTGGGATGCTGAGCCATGTGCCAAATATGGTGTCCATTTTTCCAGGGGTATCTGTAAGGAGATGAACCCTGTTTTCACATGGCAGCCCTCCTGGTGACAAGAACAACAGTGTGGAAAACCAGTTGTTTTAAAATGTTTCTGTTGCCCACCTCTGAAATTTTCCTTTTCCTCTTCCTTCCTTGTTTCCAGGTTTTACATGAGCGTTTCTGAGGTAACCAGTGTAGTTGTACAGATCTTCCCATCAGCAGCAGCTACCAGAAATTTTTTAATATGTATGATTAGTCTTTTATTGAGTAGTC
The DNA here is from genome assembly GCF_963210335.1 of Falco punctatus. Classification (NCBI taxonomy): domain Eukaryota; kingdom Metazoa; phylum Chordata; class Aves; order Falconiformes; family Falconidae; genus Falco; species Falco punctatus. The sequence goes on from NC_137588.1 coordinate 37,435,104, forward strand.
CATAAGTAAACTTATAAAATGAACCAGTGGCTGTTTAGAAAATTTAAGTTTAAACAAACAAACAAACAAAAGCTATTTTAGACACTTGGCAAGACTCGTTTTGCTTTGTCGCCAGCCAGAAAGAAATCAGAAACCGTTTGGCATGTTTGTAAGGGTAATGAAGGCGTACACATGGACTACCACTAGCACTGCCTCATGAAGCCTTTCCATGCTCTTCGAGGGGATTACTGCAAGCCTGTAACTTTAACACTGCGCTTGAAAGAAAAATGAAATGGTTGGACCTTTCGGTGCCAGCTTTTGCTCCCTTTCTTTATACTTCCTACCCCATTGCTCATTTTAAGTTCATTTTATAACCCTTAGTTACCTGTACTGAAATTATTCTCTTATTTAGGAAGGTGGAGAACTGGTAGAAATTTCAGCGGGCTCAGGGTTGCTCAGTTTTTACTCCTCTGCCTGTTTTCCAGCAGAGCTAGAGGCCATCTGTCTTGCAGGATCTGAATTTTTTATATTTTAAATGCATTTTTCACTTTTATGTTACTGATGTGAAATGATGTGCTCATTTCAGGTTATGTGTCTTTGCCTTGATGTACAACATAAACAATGTACCTTTATAGTTGATATTTAGGGAAAAGAAGAAAAAGGCTTTCATACAGGCATGCACACACATTTGCTCTGGTTTTCTTTTGAAGGATTACTCACATTCTTTCCAAAAGAAGTCGACAATGTTTTTTTCTCAGAAAGGAAATTAATTATAACAGCAGCTTCTGTTTTCCTTAAATATATTAGTACTTTAATATTTGATACTGGGTTAAGATCTGAAAAGAGAAATAAAAGCTGTTAAATCTTTTACACATCACTTCAATTTCCTCAGAAAGTCTGGGAAAGCAATTCCATCTATTCTATTCATTACATAGAGCAAAAGAGGATTATTTAAAATGTGTTCAGAGACCTTAACTATGCAATATCCTGGTGGAATTCACATGTAATGAAGATTTTAGACCAAATTCTGCTTTCAGATAAAGCCACGGTAATATCTTTTACTTTAGGACCGGTTTGACTGGAAACAGATCTTGCCCACATCCCACTCTGGCAGTTTTTTGGACAACGTCTCCTTCTCTGCTCAGGGAACTGTTCACATGGGTCAATCCTGCTTTGAATGGAGACTCAGGGACCATCAGTCACCTGCAGCACGCTCTCATTCTGAGTGCAGAGTGAGAGAATTTGGAAACTAGATAAAGTAATGTAATATTGGTTAGCTAAAGAAATTTACTCAAAGCAATAATCCACAAATTAAAATGTTTTTAACCTATCCTAAGAATGCCCTTTTTCAGTTTCACCCACAGAAAGAGAGGCATAGCTGGCTAATATAATTTCCAGACTGAAAAGAAATATTTTCCTAGCTAAGCATTTCATTTGGATCCTGACAGTTCATTCAAGATCCTTTGGGTTTTCATCTCTCCACTTCAAGTATATTATTCCAGATAATAGCTACAGTATTTACCATTTTTATCTCCCTCTCTCAGTGGTTCTATGAAAGTGTTTTTTGCATATATTGGTCTAAAATGTTTCTTTGCAGGGCTTCTGAGTGCACTGAGGGGCACTCCAGCCAGTGGTAGCTGGAAGTGGGTGCTTAAGACACTTTGGACCTGTTTTTTTTTCCCTTGTTAACAACTACGTTTTTGTATACTCATTTTAAATTAGTCCATCCACATTAGCCTTAATTGCATTTCTTTATGAAGTGTCTCTCCTGCACCCTTTTTAAGAAGGATGATGATGCAAAAGAAGAAAAATGATTCTTTTGCAGCTGGCCTCGGTTTTTTGGGCTGCATTTTCAATTTTCCTGGAATAATGGATCTTGTATTACTGCTGAAATGTGGAATACAGTTGGGGGTGGTTAGGGGGGGGTGTGCCTGCATCCTCACCAAAAGCTGCTGAGAAAGAGACATTAATTTGATCCCACCTCTGGCTGAGGAGATCTTTCAGCCCCATCCCAAAGCTACTAGTCTAACCTCAGTCTACTAATAAAGTGCAAAAGTACCTCTCTTCTACATTTCAAAAGAAAGCACACAGACACCTCGCTTCATTCAAGACTTTCAAGTGAGACACATGTGGATGGTAGCACATCTTCAAAGTCCCAAGTAAGAAACCTGTGCTGCAGTGGGGACAGCATGTAAAGGACTTTCCTCTTTTTATGTCTTGCACTTATTTCTTTTAAGTGGGTCTCTCCTTAATTGTGTTGTTGAGGATGTCTCCTTGTACAGTTTTACATCCACTTAGAGAAAGACTAGGAAGCAAATAACCAAAATCTGCTTTTTTTAAAAAAAAATTGTTTTTTTCTTTCAGTTGGACTTGATCATTGCAGGTCCCTTGCACATTATTCCCTTTTCTATCCTTTTTAATGGTTTCGGTCTTAAGCATCATTTGCACGAGTAGCTCCCCATCCTATCTTTGGCCAACAGCTTTTTGAAGTTTCCCATCTTCACTGCAGAATGATTCTCTGATCACCAGGAAAGAAGAGAGAAACTGACAGTTTCCCCTGAGCCGTCATAAATATTTCCTGCCAGGACGCCCATGTTAAGATGGAGCTGGTGATCTCATTTTGCAGCTGTATCACTGAATCACAAAAAGGAATCGTACGGTGTTCCTGCTTATAGAGCTCATAAAGCCCCAGCAAGATCTCTGTCCCCATGTGCCCATGCTAAAGAATGGATATCGCAAAGCTTGGATATCATCCAAATCCCTGCTTTCTGTTTCCAGTTCTCTGTTTTCAGCAGCTGAGCTTTTCAAATTTATACGAGAATAATGTGACCTCAGGAGATCTTTATTTAAACAAATAGAATTAGGTAGTATAGCTATGTTGCTAATGACAGTTCCTGAAACACATTTAACAGCGATTTGATATTATTACAGCTAAGTAGTTTTCATAAGGCCCCAGTTAAATATTTCTTCACTAACTCATCAAGACAAAGAGTTGACCTCAGCTTTCTTTCAGAGTCCATCAATACAGCTCCTTGGGAAGCAGAAGGGCCGTTTAAAACAAAAACAGATCCAAGAACTTCCACCTCCTCCTGTTCCACATTAGCTAAACACACGGAGCCCGCAGGGCTGCCCATCCCCTGATGGCTCATAACAGCCGTTTTCATTCTATCTTTAAGGGTAAAGTTCTTCATAAAGGTGGGCTGCCTGCTGGGCTCCTGATGGATTTAAGACCTTGATATTCAGATTATAGCAGAAGTAGCTAAAACGGAAGGAAAATATGTTCTAGTCTTGCCGTTGTGTTCAACGAATGACTAATCGCATCAGGCATTTTTTTCAAATGAGCATTATTTGTGTTTAGCCTTCATTAGTGTGGTTTAGATTAAGCAGGCGGTTACAGTAAACCCTATGCAAATCGGGATGCACTTTGTTTTAAATGCCACACTGTAAAAACCTCTTAAGCTTCTCTACGAAAGGGCCTAAGGGTCATAATATTTCTAGAGATCCATGAAAAGGGTTAGAAAAAAACCCTACACACAAGCTTTTGTGTGAATTTAATTTAAATTAATAAGATGAAGCTATTAGCAGGAAGGAAAAAGATTCTGCCAATAAGGGAGAATCACTGCATTTTGTCAGCATGATAGAAATGTTTTGTAGCTTTTTGCTTCAGAATATGCGTATTGCAAAGCTCACCACCCCTGCAGTTCCCCTAGCCCTTTCTGGGCTCAGTGCCTGTCATATCCAGAAGCAACGCCCCTTACCCCCACGTGCTCCTCTCAGCTTGGTCACCCTGGGAGAGCTGGGCTCGTTTTCCTGCCCTTCCTGCAAAGAAGCAGCTGAAAGGAGACAGTGGAAATACAGACACACATATTTCCCTCAAAGTACATCTAACAGGAGACCTGCATGAATTTTTGAGGATGGCATACACATTATTTGGTGCTTGATCTCTTTGGTCTTGAAAAGCTCTGCTGGATTGAGGGACAGGTTTGGGCTGCCAGGCAGATCTGGTGGCCTAGAGGTGGCCAGCAGGCTCTCAGAAAGGTTTCTGAGTTACCTGAAGTTTATCTGCTGCCTGGAAAAGTCCTTCTACCCCATGTCCTGCTGGCAACAGCTTTGCTGCTTGTGTCAGTCTGTGAAGACACCCTATTATCCTGGGCGTCCTTGTCCATGCCTTCTACTTGCACTCTGTAATTTTAAGCCTGAACTAATGTAAATCTATGTCCTCCAAAATGTCAAGGCCCATTTCCTTCAATCTTCCTATCATGAGCATTATCTTCTAAACATTGTGTGAGATACATACGGTTTCCTGACTGGCACACAGCTCCCTCTTCCAATTCCAGATAAAATTAACAGTATGAGCTCTTCCCTTTATTCAAGGTCAGATTTTTGCAACAAGCCCTTGTAGTCTGGGGACTAAAAAAGTCATCAGACCTCTGGATGCAGTGCCTGGCTGATGGTGGACCAGGGACCTTGTCAAAGTCTGCCACAGCCTTGTCAGCACTTGGCAATGCATCAACAAGCAGAGCTGGTGGGACAAAGGATGAGCCACCCCAGCACCAGAGCAGCAGGACACTGCTGTGGGAAACTCTGGTTGCTCTTCATGACCTAAAGAAATAACTACAGAAAAATAAAATTTTGCTTAAAAATGGAAGGAGATATGATTGAAACCCCTCTATGGAGAGTTTTAAAGCACCCAAGGGACCATACTCTGAGTTTATAAGCAGGCCACCTTCTGCTGAGTCCTTTCAGCATCCGCTGCAAACACGTGCATGTGTTGAAAAGTGAATAAGCAGCATTACATTTTCCCCTTTGGGGAAAAAGTCTGAAAGCACTTTTTCCTTTTTAATATACTAAGAGGTGTGAAAGATTTCATGCCACCTTCAGATGTCAGCATCAGGTTAGGATGTGATGACAGGGGACATAAGGTATTGCTGGACAGTAAAATGCCTCTGGCCACAAGTAAGCCTATCCTCGTTAATTTTATCTCAACCCCATCTCCCTGATTTGTCACTGGCTCTGAATTCTTCAATCCCTTCTCTCCATAAAAATGTCTAGCTGTCTCTTAAATTCATTTATGCCATTGCCTTTTATGACCTTACTTGATAACTTACTCTTTGTGTTTTCCACCCTGAGTAAAAAGCCCTGCCGGAGTGCATTCCCTCATTGGTCTTAATTTCCTAATTTTGAGGTTGTGTGGCTGTCTTCTCTGCCCATATTCCTCACCAATATGAACATTATATATATGGATGTTTATTTTTTCTCAGTAGCTAAAAAAAAAAAAAAAGTTGTTTCTTTTTTTTGAAATCTTTTTAAATAGCAGTTCATTTACTGAAAGACCTGTGGGCAGCCTTTTTCACATTTTTATGCCAGCTGTAAATTTCAAAAAAGTTTTAAGAAACCTTACTTTTTCACAGTACATATGTATACTACACATATAGCAGGGACTCATTACCAGGGTTGAGCTTGGGCCAGATAAACCCAGCCCGGCACTAAGTTGCTAGCTTTGGCAAGTTTCTTCCCAACATACTAGTCTTTTCCCATTTTCTATGGATTGTATATTTTAAACCATCTTCCTCTACTGTGTCGACCATCAACAGCTGAGAACACAACCTCCACAAAAACTTTCCTCCAGGCTGTCTTGATAATTTTTTGCAATGCTTAGAAGCTTAATAAACTTCAAGAAACAGTAATGAGAATACTATGGTCACACATATACCTCTGCTTTCCCCGCTTCAGCTTGGGTTATCCACAAAACTCTTATATGCATTTTCTATTTCAAGACTTTGTGCTCCAGTCCAGCTCAAAAGGCATTATTAAGACTTTCCCAATTTCATTTCTGTGCAGATTTCATTGTCCGTCATGGTCAATATATCTTCCCTTAATTTTCACAGAGTCCAGCCAGGTAGGTCATGACCAGATTCTTCTATAATCTTTTTATATATTTAGACACTGTAATGAGATCATCATCCAGTCTGCTTTTTCTTTCAGGCTAAATATGCTACACTTTTTGAGTCTCTTTCTCATCTATGGCATAAATTTAACTCCTTACCTTTCCTGTGCTAACTCTAAAAACTGACTAAAGTGTCAAAGCTGTGGGTGGCATTTCAATCTTTGTACTTTTGAGTTAATAGATAATTTTAAACATATGGTGGGTCCAGCTTAGGTACAGTCCTTACACTTTTCTTAAGCAGAAAGATCTGCTTCCATGACACTGCTGAGTGTTGCAGAAGCTGCCATTTGGGAGCAGCCAAAAAAAAAACAAACCCAAAACAAAACAAAACAAACCATCCACAACCAAAAAATAGAGGCTGACTGCTAATGCCTACATGTTGGCTATTCTGGCTGGTTATACTGGGACCTGCTGGTTATCGTCATCAGCATCCAGCCCACTAGATAGAAAGAAGGATAAAGGGTCAAGGTATTCCTGCTCCTTTGTTATAAATCATGCAGACCACAGAGCTTTGGTAGGAAATGGAGTAAATCCCCAGCAAAACAACCCAAAGTCTGGCGTGGAACACACATAATGCTCTCTTATAAAGGTATTTTTTTGTTATAGAATTATTAGTGAGAAGAAACTGCAAAACACTGAACCCATGGATTGTGCTGCAGCATTAAGTAATATAACCAGTTCTTCTAGTGTTATCTGTGGGCTAATAATGCAATGACTATGTCCTTCTTCCCAGTGTTTAGCAATATTAATTCCTGTGTCCCTGAGTTATGTGGAAAGCATAAGCAGAGAACCCAGAGGAAATGCTGCATTTATTTTTCAGTACTATCTACAGTCTCATGGGGCTGGCATGGTTGGTACCAAGGAAAGATAATTGTTCTACTTGCAAAGAAGGAAAAAATACAATTGGAGGTGGCGGTGGTATTTACTGTAGTTGTATAAATAAGAACATTTTGATGTTGATTTTGGAGGTAGATGTGATAGGAATTACCAGCTACATAAAAGTGTTGGAGCTGATGCTCAGTAGCTAGGACAGGCATCAGCCATGCCAAGGACAAGGTCATGCAAGTGCAAAAAGGTAGTGGGCTATTGTCCATATCACTATCATTTGCTGTAAGGCTAGCACAATAGATGTGCACCATGTAGCACTTCAAAATATTTGTTCCTAGCTGTAATTTCATGTATGAGCTGCAGCTGCTTTGCTTGGCTGCTGTATGTTCTTTGATGTATTTATAAACAGGAAAATTTTCTCAGCAGAAAAGGATCACGTAACAGATAAAGCACCATAAGCAATTGGGGTTTTTAATATTGGCAGGCTGGAACTAGCCAAAGATGATAGTTATCATGAAAAAAATGCTGTCATTGGCTTGATTTGCTGAAGTCTGGCTGAGCATATAAGCCTACAGCTACACTTTCTCACATCCTCCAAAGCATGCCTAAGATCTATTCCTGAAATTGCATCCAAGTGCTCTTCATTAACAGTTTTATCATGCATATTTATTTTGCATCGCAAATGATAATGTGTGAACAACAAAAGGGATAATGTCATTATGGAGGTGCAAGTAGCAGCTCTGTAGTTATGAGCAGGTTTATGTTTTCATTCAAAGCCATACAGCATTTTCTGCTCCAAAGATTTGCCTGCATGATGTGTTTGCTTAAAATGGCAGACAAAAAAAAAAAAAAAAAGTGTTTCAGGAAGTTTAAATCTGGATTAAACACAGTTCTATGCTAATTAATAAAACATCATTTAAGTATCATCTTGTGCTGTGTTTTTAATGCAGATCTCCCACACACAAGGAAACAGCTAGGGCAGAGGTGGATTTTAAGCCTTATCTGTCTCTGCTCCAGGAGTCAACATGGCAAGAGATGTAATTCAAACAGCCCACCCTGGAGATGGCAGCGCTGGCCAGATTTCCTGAGATTATGTGTATTTTCACTTTGTGTGCTTTACGCGAACAAAACTTTGGCACAAACCCCGATGCCAGGATTTATATCACTAAGTATGGAAAGCTCTCAGGGCTCTGCGCAGCTGCCTTTTGCAGCACGTGCAATAGCATCGGTCTGTCGGTGAGCTCCATGGTTTAGGGGCTCACAACCACATGAAGACAGACGTGATTTTTGAAGGAAATAAAAGCCTCACCCAGGAGTGGAAGACGAGAAATAGCTCTGAGAATAATGTGAGAAAATGAAGAGCCAGGAAAACGTTAGCATCTCACCCTAAGAGGGCTCTGAAACCCAGGTAAGCGAAGAAAGTGACAATGCAGTTTTGTGTAGCTGTTTGCGTGAAAAAGCAGGGTGCTGGTATATTTGTTACATGTTAGAGTAATGTATGTGCCCTGTGCACGCAGAGGCTCCCCTGTAACGCGGTGGGAACAGTACTGTCCCGCCTCGAGACGGAGCAGGTTGCCACCACCCAGCCCTGAGCACCGACTGCACAAATACGCAAGGAGGCTGTGTCAGTGCCCACCACATTTGGGAATTTTTTTGACAAAATGAATTGCCATCAGTGAAGAATAATTTATCATAGCTGAACTGTTTTTTTGGTAGAAAAAGCCTGGCTGAGCAAACCCTTTTGTCAGGAAATACTTTTTAGCTGCAAGTACTTTTCGGGATGAAAAACATCCCCTGAAGTAGCCAGTAAACTGGTATCCAGGACAGACAATGGGGACGTGCAGAAAAGGTCCCTTTCCCAATGAGTACACTTGTACGGCTCAAACACAGGAGACTAAAAACCCCTTTCTGCCCAACAGTAAATAACGCCATGGTGAGGGCTTGCTCGTGGGAGATGGAGGAATTGCAGTGCAAGTGGGTCATGTCCCGTGCTGCCAAACACTGGGTGGCAGCTTTCCCCAGGAACATTATTTAAATCTCAATATTTTCCAGGAAGGACAAATTCTGTCCAGGGGACGGGGCCAGGCTCTTTCCAGGGGTGCCCAGCGACAGGACAAGGGGCGACGGGCACAAACTGCAACACAGCAACTTCCCCCTGCACAGGAGGAAAAACGTCCTTACCTGGAGTGTGCCGGAGCCCTGGCACAGGCTGCCCAGGGAGCCTGCGGGGTCTCCTTCTCCGGAGACATTGCAGACCCGCCTGGACGTGACCCTGTGCAGCCTGCTCCAGGGAACCTGCTCCGGCCGGGGGAAGGGCTGGCTGACCTCCAGAGATCCTGCCGATCCCACCATCTGTGATTCTTATGAGGAAAATGCTTCTTTTTAGGAAGGAAATGCTTGTTCCTTTGTGTGTTCTTAGAACAACAGGCATCCAGCCTCGCATCGCGGCCTTTCAGCAGAACTTCTTCTTGGGAGCCCTTGAATCTGACGGCTTATTCCTTGTGCCATGTCATTCACAGGGTCTCCTCACTCTGAAGTTAGTCTGTGTTGTCCTAGAAAACCTGGGCACCAAGAAAAAACAAAAACAACAAAAAAAACACCAGGTGGTTAGGGTTTAGGGTTTTGGTTTGGTTTTTTTTGAGGTTCAGGAAACATTGCCCTATGTCCTAATGATATAATAAATAAAGCACCTATAGAAACAAAAGCAAAGCACAGCTTGGTTTTTTGGTTTTTTTGGTTGGTTTTTTTTTTTTTTTTTTTTTTTTGTCTCTTCTCTCCAACACGTTACAGCGTACTTGCAGATAGCAGGAATTAGGTGAAACTAAATGAAACCACTATCCATGATCACCTCAACCTTTGTAACAACCAGGCAAGAAATAGTTTTCTGGTCTCACCACAATTTTTTCTGTCTTGGACATTTGTTGCTGCCAGGTGTGGGCGGGGGGCAAGGTCTCGCCCCCCGTTATAAGAAGGCTTTGAGACTGAGGGAGTTCTCATGGGTCTAGTAAAATTTTCTTATTTTTCTTCAAGTTTCATTTCAGTTTTGATCTTCTGATGTTTACACTTCAGTAAGAAGATAACAATGCATCAAAACAAAACTCATTTCCAGCCTTCAGAAAATAGCTAAATGTATTTTAGGAAAGTTTGCAATGGAGCACTTCAATAACATGCAAGCCTTCCTTTCTGAAGAGTTTTACATCAATATCTTTGCAGAAAGAAGTATTTCAACAGGCCAGTGTTTCTCCTTAAAACACCTTTCAAGGTTCTTGCCTAATTCACACTGTTGCACAGATGTCACCTCCCAGAACCCCTCTTGCTTGCTTTAGGCTTTTTGAACCCTCCTAAAACAAAGGTACAATTTTCTATTCCATATTCTGGAATATCCTTTTTATTTTTATTTCTCGTCATCATTATTATTTATTTATTATTAATATTCTTCATATATTGATATTTAATAACATATTATCATAATACATTTTATAGAAAAAGGAATATCTATTCTTTATATATTTGTTATTTATTATTATTATTAATTTCTGGAATAGAAAAAGACCTATGGAAAATTGTAGTTGTTTAACATTCACTGGAGTTTTGCAGCAAAGCCCCAAACACAAGGTTTTTCTCAGGTTCCCCAAACCCCTGCACTTGACTGCAGGGGCTCCAGAAGAGAGCCAGAGATATTGCTTCAGTTCCTCATGTGGCACTGGTGATGGGCATGGGCAAAAAGCTCAGTGTAGTTGGAATCCTGCTCTTCAATCCATGGACCTTTTTCGGAAACCGACAGGGTGTTGTTCAAGCTCCACCAACAGAAGGAGGGCAGCTTGTCCGTGGGCCAGTTGCTTCCTTGCTTGATTCCCAGTGTACTCCTAAGAAGCCCAGTGGGAAATAAAAATCTTGCTTTATTACCACCCCTCCATGTATGGATTAATGCATTCACTACAGCCTTTTAGCAGGATGCCAAGCACTCCCCTGCTCAAGTAATAGACTATAATAACCCTGACATTCAGGAGGAAACAACAGAATACAATTAAAAACAGAATACGTAATATTCACTGAAATAAAACAGATTTCCAATCAATTAAAACAGACTCTCCTTCCAATAGCACCAGACAAATAATAAATTTACAAAACTAATCGGTTCTACACAAGCTGAGCTAATGAGTGTCATTTGGGTCACATCCTCAAATTGCAAATAAATGTTATCATTTATCAACCTAACACATTACTCAATAAATCTTCTGCACCACTGTTCATACTTATCAGCTGTGTCATTTAATATTCCTTTCTGGTTTAGAAAACTATTTCCTCTGGTGCCTGACCCCTTGTAATGGAAAATACTGAAAACAGACAGTAGCTAATTCAAGAATTGTATAATTTAGAGCTAAATAGAGCTGTGGACAGTGCTGAAATGCCCTAATATTCATTTCTTCAGTGGGTCTCCTCCCAGCTTGGAAGTATCACAAGCTGCTGAGATAAAAGTCTCATTTAAGGCAAGTCAGACTGTAGGCAACGCAGTGAGAGCTCTTGTGGTACGTAAAACCATGAAGATGATCACACTTTGTACAGACAAGATCTGTTTTCTTATGTATGCAACAGAGAGTTGTGGGTGCTCCCAGCCACAGGCTCACCCTGCCTCAGCCACCCGATGCGCGGCACGCTGCTGCCTTGTGCGTAGGCTGCGGGTTGGGTGACTTCAGCATTTCTCTATCCCTGACAAGATGGGAATGAGAAAGGGGGGAGCTTCTAAACACTGCCCCTCCACCAACACCCCTCCCACACACACAGACAAGCAGAAGGATAACAGAGGTCTTGTTGCCCCCTGGATGATACCTGGTGGGTCCTTTCCTTCATCCCCATCGGTGGCATCCTTTCAAGGCTTGCTGCAGGCTTCTCTGCATAGCACAGAGAGAGACCTTTCCCTGACACATCCATTCCAGAACTGAATTACCCAGATTCATCTTCTTCACTGCAGACACATAAAAGCATAGGCATACAGCCACTGGGACACATCTAAGAGGGACATCTTGTGACCGACCTTCTTCAGAAGTGTGTTTCTGCGTCTCAAGAGCATGTTTAGATTGACTGTCTAACACTAAAGGAGTTATGAACTGTGATGTCCTCTTTGTGCACTTGCTTTACAACACAGTGCATGGCTGTACACAATATATAGGTACAGGACCAAGTTTTACCAGGAGGGCCCTTACTAGCAGTGCATCGGGTAGTAAATGACCCATTCAACAAACACAGCTGAGTCAGGTGCATCAATTGTCAGCTGGCTTATGTTCTTATGTGGGTCTGCTCGCTTCTCATTTCCAATTCCCTTTCCCCTAGCTCCTTCTGCTCGCTGCTATTTTTCCTACCTCCTGCCCCACTTCTGCTCAAACTATTGTCCTTGCATTGATTCAAGCCCTCCTTTATTATCGTCATCACTCCTTCTCTATGGCTCCTAATACTCTCATCAACTTTCTTATTTTTACTTTCGCCTCATATCCCATCCATTTCCTATGACCTCCTTTGCTCCCCCTCCTTTGTTTCCTTCCTTTTCATTCATCTCAGTCCTTACCTGTCATCGTTTGAGTCAGATAATTTTTCTTATCCCCCACCTGCCTCTGGCACCAGCACGGCTAAAAGCAAAGGCAAGAGAGAATTTTGTTGTCAGTTTAAGCCTTGTTGTGACAGAAACCCCCAACGTGCAAAAGGATACGACTGCTCCAGCAGCTGGAGACCCAGCATGAGCAGGCTGAGTCACCCCTCAGTGGGAGCGGGGAGAGCACGGACCGTGCACGCCAAACGTACAGCTCTGCAGCAGCTCTCTGCCAGGCTGGGGGGCTGAAGTTTGCAAAGATGCACCCTCTGCGGAAGTTTTGATCAACAGTCAGCCCAAAGCATCTCTGATACAAGAGGACTGCTGTCAGATAAAATGTTCTTGTCGATATAGCTGGAGTTGAAATAAAAAAAAAATGGGGCTTAAATTACGTAGCCAAAAGCAAACATAAGTGAGGAGGCAGTTATAAGCAAATGACTATTAAAGGTTGATTATGGGAACTGTTAGGCAACCTTAAACATACCATATTTCTCACTGGAGGTATGCCTCCCATACTGCTTAGAAAGAAGTCTAGACCTAATGAAATGCTCAGGCATGAGCTGTTCTGCTGTCCTCACGAACAGGCCTTAGCGTCGTAAGTGCTGTGCTGGCTGATTTCACTGAGAATGCACGGAAACAAGGAAACCTGCCATTCCTGATTTCCGTACCAACAGATCTCAGATCAGCATGCCAACTATTCTCATCTGAACCGTAGTTTTGCTTTTCCTGCTTTCAGTGAACATCCTGAACGCTTAACAACACTGGAATATCCAAACTGGTATCTGCTGTGCGGCTCTGAGAGGGGACTTTACGCTTGACTGTTACACTTATTTTAATGTTTGTTGATATAATTTAATAAACACAGGAGTACCATAGATGGAATCTAGCAATGTGTGAATACCTCAAAATAGTATGCATAACATCTATGGCACAGCATAGTCCTAACACATCAACCACTATTAAAAACACATTTACTTGAATTTTAGGGTTGCACTTCACACTGCTAAATGTCTTAGATATGTTTATCCAGCCATTTCTAATGCGAAATGCAATATTAAAGTGAAACGCATTTGCAGTGCCTGTTGACCATTTTAACCAGTTTAATAAACCATTCATAATAAGATACAGACACAGAAGTGTTGCATAAGTATTGGGTAAATCATCATTGTTAAAATACTCATCCTTGCAACTAAAATAAACACCTTTTCTTTGAATGTTAATATGCTGAAACTCATCTGAGTTGTAAAGTCTCTTTGCACTTTCGGTAAATATTTTGCTTTATGAGCCTGGTCTGTGTGTATTTTGTGTGTGTATGAATACTTCAGATCAATGTTTACCGGTAGTATTTACATTCCTATCTGCACATCACCTGTAATGATAACAAACGATTGTTAAGCATCTTGCAGAGCTTTGTCTTCACTCCAGACTATTTCTTTCCTCTTGCACACAGAGTGACTGCCGTTTCCTTAACCAACTGTGACTCAGCGTTTACAACAAACTTCAGCTTTATAACCTGGAAATAGTTTTATTCTGCCATATTATCTACTTCAGGCAGCTTTTAGGTAGTCTCATGTGACGTGAACATGCAGGCTATTCCATGACAGTATGTTTTCAAAAACATAGAGGCCACAGCTGCGAGCACTCACAAACCATGCTTCTAGTATTTGCTATTTCACTCCAGTGCTCCTCTTTACATAGAAGTAGCAAGTAGATGCGCACAGGGATGTGAACTTTACACAACCCCCCTGCCTGTTTATTCCATGAAGATATATACCATACCTTTATTCCTTCGCTTAACCATTCCTCATTTAATTACCTTTTTGTGCCACATATTCATTACCCCCGTGCACAAGCAATTTCCTCTCTTTGCTCTTTCCGTTTGTTCTCCGCCTGCTCAAGAGCGTGCAGAGCCCCTGTTGTTCCCTGCACGCATCACTCCTATTCATGCTGCAGCTTCTGCAAAGCCTGGCTTGCAAGCTGAGGAAGAGCCAGTTTCAGGGAAAAATTAGCAACCATTTAACAAGACTTTGAGCACCAGTCATCTGGATTTACTCTGTGGGTCTTTAAGTTAGTATTGATCTCAAGGAATAACTCTGAAAGAGTAGGTTCTGAGCAAATAAATAGGAACAGCAGAGAGGTTTTTTTTTTACCCATGCTTCCAAGTATCAAATGCTCCATTACGAAAGCCAATCTGGTTATAATTCCTCTCTTATCCTAACTTCCTTCTGCTGCTTGCCATTTTCAGTAAAACCTGAAAAATAGTTTCTGTGGGGCTTTGTTTTCAAAGATACAGAATAATGGTTGTACCCTCCCCTGGGTGCCTGTTCACCATGGTTACCACATCATGTTTCTGAGAGCTGCCCGCTGACCAAGCTTCTGACTGCAAAGACGTGGGCTGAAGGAGCGAGCCCCTACCAGGACAGGGAAGCAGCCTGGGGTCTCCTAAGGGAGCAGAATAAATTAGAGGCTAATTGCCACTTTGTAAGCCATGGAAATCATAATGTATTTTTCAAACCGATATGACATCAGAAGCCTTAAAGAAAACCTGCCCTTGGAAAGCCAGGCAAATTAACAGGTCGGTATGTGCTATGTCTCACCTTGCAGTTGGTGGTAGTTATTACTGCAAAACCTTTGACCTTCTTCCCCCTCGAGTTCAAAATTTTCACTCTGAGCTCTGCCATTTCTTAACTTTGCTCTTCTTTAGCAGTATGCATTGGATTTTAAAAATATTTGTCCATCGCACTAAGCAGAAATCACAGGATGATGAATTTTAAACTTTGACCACATGCAGATTAGAGAGACAAGAACATGTCAATATGCTGCTGGTCAGAGAAATGACTGTTCTCTCACCAGTTTTATGGTTGTAGACATCTGACTTGTATGAAGGCACTTTAGATTTATTTAATTACATCACAAAGCAGCACGTGCTCTATATAGCCTAGTGTCTGGTGACTGAGTTTTCAAGATTAGTAAGCGTTTGATAAGAACCTGAAACACCTCACCTAATCAGTGTGCTCTCTTGCCATGTATTTTAGTGCACACATCAGTTGGCATTAGCTGTCTGTTTTACTTCAGGCTCTGCGGTATTTTGGACATCTTTTGAAACTGTTTCAATAAAGTTTTGGTAGAGAGCTCAGGGTGTTAAGCACATGTTCGCCACTAATAATAATGGGAGTCATGCACAAACTGCTATCAGGACTATGTTTACCAATTACCTCCAAGGCTTTACATTCTAAACCAAATACATCAAGTGCAGCATTTTCCTGAATGCACTTGAGTTTCTTTCATTCATACTTCTGTTCCGGTCTCTGGACCAAATATTCTGATCATGTCACTCTTTGATGCTAAATTGGATACAAATGTACTCAGATAATTAATCACACTCAGTACTTATTGTGCATCTTTCTTATTACTATGCAAGCAGATTCGCACAGCTTGTAGTTTGTTATCAGATTGCATGAAAACATCTGATTACCTTTCTTCTCATATAATTACATTAACAGCAAAGCCAACTTCCTTTCTCTGTGTCTTTGACCATGTGAAATATTTCAGGAAAGACTCATGGGGGGGGGGAAAAGAGCAATATTTCACATTATTCAGGTTTCAATTACCACTGTCAAACACTATGTTCAGAAATGCCCCATATTTCCATCCCCACAGAAAGGAGAATTAAAAGAAAGACATCGCATCTGCTGTCACTCAGGTCCAGTGGAGCTAAATTCTGCTCTTGGTTACACACTTCTGCCTCTGCCTGCTCATGGTCATCCTCAAGGAAAGACTCCGCCATGTCTCTTACATACCTGAAGCATCTTTTTCTGTTATAGCTACTATCATTCAACTTTCTTCCATTTAGAAATAATTCATAGTCTACATTCTCTGGGTTAACATTTCAATAAGTTCATTCTATTATTTTTAAATGGAACAGAATTTTGAAAGCTGCTTTAATGTGGTTTGGGGTTCCCATGAGGACAGGTCCACAGGGAGAAAATATAGCACTGACATGAACACAGAAGTACACCTAGACTGATCTATTTAGCCTTTTCACTGATGTCAAGGGGTTTACACAGAGTAAAACTTGACTGAATGTCACCACCACCTTTCCCAGGAAGAGTCATGTTTTGGAAAATGTCACTAGGCCAATCTCCTTCCTTGACAGCATCATTCCTGAAGCAAACAAAGCCTTAACATGCACAAGGCACCTTGCCACACTAACATTCACAGTGTACCTGCAAAAGCTTCCTTGGTCACCCCTTGATTCCTTCCCCTGTCTGCCTCACCTCCCCCCCCAAAAAAAAAAAAAAAAGAAAAAGAAAAGGAAAAAAACAAGAGCGCAGAGGAAACCTAGATTGACTTGGCAACAGAAACGTGTTTTCTGTGGACCTGTATTTTCATTGTTAAATTATTAAAATATTCAAAATTAAAATTACTGTGAACCTAGTTGCAACAAGTCACCAACTTGTACTCCTAATTGCTCTGGGTCACTACAGACACATCCTTTGTGTCCATCACCCCAAGAAAGATGGCTCGGAACTCTCCTTTGGGAATGGGGGCCCTTGTCCCAGCCAGCCCGCAGCTCCCTCTGTCCTTTGGGTGTTCCCCCCTTGGGGACCTGCCCAGAGTGCCCCGTGCCACCCTCGCCAGCCACCTGTGTGCTCTGAATGAGCTGTGCACTTTTCTTTCTGGGGCACCTAAAAGAGGGGTGGCCCCCACTTGGACTTATGTGCTTGAGACAAAGCCACAGTTCAGCCTTTTGATGATGGGTAGAGCCTAAATAGCATCGCATAAATTTATGCTGCTGAGATATAGATAGATAGATAGATAGATAGATAGATAGATAGATATAAATAAACTAGGTGGTACTTGGGGACTATTATTTTAATTTTATCTTGACAGGATGTGTAATTGTTTAGTCTTATTAGATTGCATGAAAGCGCACATATAAGATTTCAGCTTCCTTTCCAAACTCCCATAGAGGATATTTTGTTTTGTATTGAATCTGCATTGTATTATTAATAATTACCCCTTTTTATCTGATAACTTCCAGGAAAAGGAAGAAGAGGGGCTTAAATTGTATAAAGAAATTAAGAGCTTTGCTGGCAAAAGATTAACACTGTATTGACCCACTTTAGTGTTCTTTTCAAGACTAGCATTAAAGGGGGATTAGTATCTAAGTTTGTCTTAAATATCGAGCATTAGCCTGTCTCTGATATAGAAAAATATTGCTACTCTTATTAAAAGTAATAATAAACATAAACCAGAGAAAACTTTGCTCAAGATGCTCTAATTGGCTCGATCCATCGAAAATAAACACAGAACTGCTGTCTCCCGGAACCGTGGATGAAGTCACCCTGTTCTCCCCGTGTGGCTTTTGCTGACTTGTACATACAGCTGAGCGGATAGATTTTATTCGCTCGATATTTCAATAGGACGGACTGCCAATCAAGTGTTCACTTCCAGGAGATGGATGGGTCTGTGCTAGTAAGGATGGCTTGAGGCCATGGTTTCTTGAAAGTGTTTATAAGAAAATCCTTCAGTTCACTTCTGTCCCACAGTGCAATTACAAATTCTTGTTTCTTTACCATACCTCTCTTTTTGTTTGAAAAACAGAATGCCTGAGCAGTTAATATGCTTATTTGCATATGGACATTTTACAGCACACACTAACAACCCTGTTCCCTTCTGTAATTATATCATTTCAGCTTTTTCCTAGGGCTTTCTTCTCCTTCTCATTATGCCTTTACCAGCACTAAACTTCTCTGTGTGTGCCTCTAAATTATCTTCTTGGCCTAATCAATGTTCAGAGCTTTAATCAAACTGACTTCAGACTCCGCACCTTTTCTCATTAGTTGGGTTACACTTTAAAAAACTGCAGAGACAAATAACATTCATTTCTATTATACTTCGGAATCACTTCTGGGATCAAATTATCTTTCACACCTGGATGAAACTGTCGGCTTCGCTGGGATTGCATGTGCAGATATGGAAATAAGATACAATGAGACCAACGGATGCATAATAAAATAAAGTTTTCAGAAAATTAGCTCTCCTTTCTGATGGGGTACAGCAGTGGCACAAAAGCAACTGTAAACATATATTTACAACTCATAACTCTCAATTATTTTCCCAAAGGTTATTTTTATTTGTCTGTAAATTTACTGGGATGGTAATTCCCTCTGGTAGTTCTTATGAAATTTCATAAACCTTTAATTTTCTTGTTAACAACTTCCCTCTACAATTTAAAAAAGGGGACTTTGTACTATGGTATGTCATATGTGCGTTTAAATATTTACTGCTTACACATATGTATCTCACCGCTTAGAGCAAATAGCAAAGCAAAACGTACAATTAGCTCCCACAGCACCAGATTTTTTCTCATCTCTGCTTTTAGACATCTATGTTAGAGGCAAAAAAAAGCAGTCTTCACTGTTAATTTCACATAGTAAGCATAAAAGTTGTTTAAATATCTGTATGATTTTTGTACATATTTGCTATGAACATGGATGTCTACTATATTTTCAATGCTAAAATATTGGAACTCTTTCAGATGGCAAATTGTCCACAAGCTTTATCCTTGCAAACAAAAGCATCATTATTTTCCTTTTTTTTTTTTCTTTTTACAAAATTAGTATATGAAAAGAGAGAAATCTCTGCCCTCTGATAATTACCCTGGTAAACTAGTTTCATCTTGTATCAAAAGCAAGCCAGTAACTATGTTGCAGTAAAAGACATAACCTAGCATAAATAAAAGGGGTTTTAATTACTCCTATGATTATATGAGATGAAGGTAAAATTACAGCTTCAGGTCTCTGATGGGCAGGAGTTATATCGCATCTTCTACTTCTTGTCTGTGGAAAGCCAGGATGTTTCTAATTATGCTATTTTGGGTATTGGTCATTCTTTTCCTTCCTTTTCTCTGCCTCCTCCCATTTTTTATTTCTATTTCACCGAGTCAGAATCTAATTTCTTTAGAAGGCCATCTTAGAGCAGCTCACTCTACACATGTGTTTGAGTTCTTATAGTCTGGGCCACTTTGAAAATGTGAGATGAAACACTGTTGTTCTCTTCTGATATTCCCTGGGACACGACACTCCCTGACACCTACCTTCTCCAGCCCAAATGATGCCGCTTGGATTGGGAGAGATGGCTACGGTCCAGGAGGAGCACTCAGTGTGGAGGCAGCACAGACACGTCCTCCTCTTCTCGCTGTGTCAGAACGAAAGTTTGTACCAAACATCTTCAAAACCACACACCATTGTGACAGAAGAACAGATGGACATCCACAATTTAAACTCTCTGGAATTCCACTGAAATACATGGCGGTTTTTCTTTTGTCATCACTGTTGTTTTATTAAACAGAGCGAGATTAAAAAGTAGCCTCTCACTGATGAAACTGAAAATTGCAATGAGTTTTGTGGTCAGGCAGTAATTATATTAGCGTTCCCTAAAACTGGATACATTCAAATTTTCATCTAATTATGTTTTCAAAATGAAGCAGGGGAGAGAAAGGTCATAGTATTATAGCCAGCATATTTTCCTTTCCTCTGGAAAGCATACAAGAATAGTGGAAACAGTTTGAGATTATGCTTGATAATTTGTAATTAACTCTCCAGGGCGCTGTGAGGCCTAATGAATAACTTATTGTAAAGTATTTGGAGATCTTTGGGTGAAAGTTGCTATAGTAATGTCAAGAATTGTTGTTATTGTTATCGTTAGGTACTTTCCATTCCCAAATGCAGTTAGGTGGAAAAATGTACCTTTATTACCTTACGATATCTTACAACCAGGACTAATCTGCTGAAAAGCAGTATTTAAAAGCTGGAAATAATTCTCTCTGCAGTGGGAAGCTGAAGATGTTTATTCTAAAACTGTGTCTATAATTTATGACTAAGCCAAATACATAAATTGTATTCAGAAGTTCCACAGTAATAACGCACTTCATATTCTCCATCTGCAGATAAGCAGGTGCATCTATTTGTAGAATTTGTCTTATACTATGAAACTGTCTGCAGTGGTAGGAAACTACCGTATCACGAATGCCTCTGTGTATTTAGAATCCAACATTTGTTCTCAGGTCTGTCAACAGGAACATGTCACCTCTGCAATTAACTCAAATTATTATAATAATGGAGGGTCAGGAAGATATTAGGATTCCAATTCAAATCAGGACCTTGCACCTTGGTGTAAAATATTGAGAAACCAGTCCAACCCAATTTATTTTTCAAAGCACTCATGTTTACAGAGTGGAACAGACTCACATGTGAAAGAGAAGACAGATGTTAGCCCTTCTCCCAAAAGCCAGAGAAAAAGACAGCTTAAAAATACTCCAACAAAAAACCAACAAAAAACCCCCTGACCCACCTAAACTTGTAGGAGGCTTGGGCTGGAGGAAGGAGCTTACTTTTGCCATACGGTCTTCGCTGTTCAGCTGAGCTCTGAGCTGCAGCGGAGGGAAATTCCAAGCAATGGCACAGAAATTATATGCCAGGACCCAAGAGCCTTTCAGTGTCTCCATCCAGAAGCCAGAAGACTTTCAGTCTTGATACAGAAACTGAGAAAATGGTAGAGAATTTTCTCAGAATTGTATATAGACATGTCCCCCCCTTGCCCCCACTCAACCCCACCCCCCAACCCCCTATCTCAGTTTTATGGTAGGTAAATCTAAAGCAATTGGTTAAATTATGACCTATACCTCCTAACCATATCCTTGTATTTATCTTAAGTATCAAAACCCCTTGAAAATACCTGCAGTTGTGAAAAAGGGTCTATTTGTGTTACACCAAGAAGTCCAAGGGATAGGAAATATTCCTAAGGTTTCCTTGCTGTGAAGAGCTAAAACCCTGAGAGTCTAAAGTAGGATTCTTTGCTATACTCTGTTTAGACAAAGAAAAGCTGAAGTTTGAAGCCAGTGTGTGCCTCCCAGACACAGATCTGCCCTGGAAGAACCCTGCTAGTATTGTAAAAGTGTGGGCAAAAATAGACACAAATAGGTATGCGATCTACGGTACCCATAATAACAACAGAAAGAAGGTTTACTAAGAGTAAGTCCTCACGCTTTCTTCAGAAGATCTCAAAATGTGCTGCTTTTAATAATTTTCCCATGTAGTAATCGATCTCCACATGTGCACAAGATAAATATGTAATGCAGTTTTTTACGGTGTTGAAGGCGCCGCTCCCTCCAGCATCCGCTGCCTCTCACGGGCAGGTTGTGGTTCTCTCTGGTTACCTTGTCAGCAGCATTCATCTCTGTTATCACTCTTCTGGAAGAACAAAGTTTCCAGATATGCCTCAAAGGTGAACATAATTATGCTGTTTACATTGTTATTCCCACAGGGATCATAAAATAATACTTAGAACGATGTTTACAGTCATCAACGAGGCAGGAATCACTCTGTACATACCAGAAAGGCGGAAAACAATACCCCATCACTAATTACAAATTGAACTGCACTGTATGAGGATCCCTCATCTTGCATATGATCTAGGTGCTGGGTACATCAGTAGCCTGAAGCATCCAGCAATTACTCCATCCATCAAATCAAAATTTCTCTAAGGTGTTATCTTTTCATTGGGGCCCTGCAGACAACATGACTTAACAGTTTCTAACTTTATATTCCAAGCCACAAAAATAAATAAATGAAAAGTAATGAAGCATGCTTTAATGCACCAACTAAAAGGCATCCTTCCTCAACAGCAAACTCTCTCCTTTTTCTGCTAGGGTCAGGGACAAAGTTAAGTGAAGCCCATAGAAGAGTTTCCTTTAACTTCAGTGGTTTGGGTCAGAGGTTTGCAGCAGAGCTCCCAGCAAACAGAATTGGGAGTCCCACAGCAGGGGGGTTCACACCAGGGGAGCATGCCCTCCACCCTGCCTTCCTCTGCATCCAGAACATAGCTACAGCAACACTTTCAAAAGTTACTTCTGTAAAATAGACAAGAAATACTGATTTAAGACAGCACAGCAAGGATAATTTGTGCATTTCTCATAGATTACAACTCAGAGGCAGTTGGGTTTTAGCCCAGAAGTAGGTATTTTCCTTATTTCCTGATTGCTAATCCCCAGCCAGACTGTTCCATCCAACCTAAGGTAACTGCGATCTTAGAGTCACGGTCTTCCTGTTATAATATTAGGCTTTTCCTGGCTGACACTTTACATTCATCATTTGGTGACTTGCTAGTCAATATCCTTGCTGTTCGCCAGAGGCAGAGCACAGGGGAGGCATCATCAGCTCCATTGCACATCCATGGGAACATTGGCAACAGAAGTTCAAACTAATCAGTTAACATCATCAAATATGTATCATAACAACCTGAAAGCTATCATTCTGAAGAGAAGAAAAATAACAAAAGAACTACAGCATATGAAATGCATCAAGGATACAGCAAAACCAATTTTTGTGGGAATCCCTGGACCTTGTCAACACAGCACTGTTGTTTATGGAGGCAATTACACCGGTATAAACATACTGCTGATATAAAAGTGCAACTTTACAAGGTAACCAGATGGAGGACATACCTTTACCCTGGCTAACCTGGAAAGCACAGGGGTCTGGGGAGCCCTGCAGGACAGTTGTGCCATGTTGCTGGCCTAGCACAGGCACCTGTGTGTCCCACTGAAACCTCAGCATCCTACCTGGGGGGCCGGGGCTGAGGTGGGCAGAGCATCCCCATACTGGGGTGCCAGTACAAGAACACCAGGGAACTAGAGTTATCTCTTGAGTACATAAACCACGCATTGGAAATTACTGTCCAGAGACCAAGAAGAGTTTTGAGGGGTTCTCAGTCATTTGCTGGTTTTTTTCTTCTGTCTAAGGGTGAGAGCTGGTGAAGCCACTGAGCGCACAACCATGGATGACAGTGAGGTCGGGGGTTCCACTCAGCTGTGAAGCTTGTTCTTAGCACAGCACTTCCAGCTGCGAAACACAGGCCAGACTCAGGGTTACTGCTGTCATAGGTATTTAGGAGGTGACAATCATGAAATAACGGGTATAAGAGTCCGCCGGAGGTACAGTACATACATTATCAATTTCACAACTCATCTGTTAAATCTGGACCTCTTTAGACCTATTTCCAGCTTGACAAAATAAAGCTCTAAGACAGAGGCAACTTCTACTCACTGAGAAGGCTGAAATAAATATTTCCCCATCATGGTCTGCTGTATCTTTTTTGCCATTTGTACAACATATTGAAGTCTCACTCATTGAGTTCTGCACTTCCACTATTTAAACTGAGACCAGAGACAGTGTTGGCTGCCTTTCTTTTTACAGTTTCGAACTAAAGAACTTAAGCCTCCAATACTTCAATGTTGAATCTGTGTTCATGTTACTACAAAGAGGCAGTTTTGGTGTTCCTGTCTTTCCAGAACACTATTCATATTATCCTCTGCAAATGGGAGAATATTTAGAAGCCTGCATGACCCCTAAAGCATCGACAAAATTTCTGAATTTGTTGGGGTATATAAATTTTTTTAATTCTTATTTCATCTTAGACTGAACTCTCCAAGCTCAATTCACATATGAGAAGACTCATCAATTGTGATGGACTTCTTTCTGCATCTCTTGGTAATAATGGATAAATGTTTCAAATTGATTATGTAATTAGCTATCTTCAATATCATTATATAACTAGATTTTGTTTAGCCAGCTACATTAATAAGATTTACCAATTAAGATCCACATAATGAAAAAAAATGGGGGAAAAACTGCTCACAAACTTTCCGAGACATGGAGAAAACATGGAAGCTGGAAGTAGCACAGGCAGAAGTCTTCAGTGTGGTTCTTTCAAGTGTCAAATATGAGCGGACCCCTCCTCCGGAGACCCGTGCTGGTTGGAATGACACTTGTTACGGCCCCGGCTGCCCCTCGAGCAGAGCCAGAGGTGCTGGTTACCCTGCAACACCAAAAGTGCAGGAGCAGGCGGCAGCTCCGCTCACGTTTGCAGGGAGGTTTGTATCCCGCATGCACCTCTGAGTGCCGTGCCGCTGCGAGGGGTCGTGTCACCCTGACACATGTTCATCCCAGCAAGGTCATCACCTGAGATAACACCCTGATCATCCCTGAGCGCATGGCTTGTCCCCCAAAATGAAGCAAAATGTCTCATATGTGCACGTGTTTATAAAAATGTGCCTTTTAAATCCCTGGGATAATAATTCCATGTTATTCGTCTCTTAGTCACCTCTAAATCACCTCGCGCTTGTTTTCTCTGGTTTCCTTCTTCTCCTTCCAAGTGTTACCAAAATAATTGCACCCTTCACACTGATCGTGCTGCAGCCTCCTTTTGCATACACCGCTACTCCCTAATGACTGCTTGCTTTTTTTTTTTTTTTCTTGCTTTGAGATCAGAAGGGACTCTGGATCAATGTATCTGACTTTCCATAACGTCTATCGAACACCTGTCTTCCAGAAAGGCATTCAACCTTGATATAAAGATGTTAAAATTAAATTTGTCATTTACATCGTTGTTTTAAATTCTAACTACCTTACTTTTCGGAGTAACACCCTAATTTTTTTGTTTGCAAAACCTTTATTGCAATCATATTTTAATTTGTATATAAATAAATTCATGCACACTATCTTTGGTGGACCAGAAGGACTAGAATATATTTAAGAAATCTGTTTCTAGGAAACTCTAAATTACATTAGCAATATATTTTAGTAATAACAATCAAGCCTGGCTCATTTCCTTGGGATTAATGACTAGCTGGGAGAGCTGATGGCCCCAAGTAATAGTCATTATTTTATTAGAGATACATTTTTTTGTTTTTAATTAGGCAAAGATTAGAAAAAATGCTGTCTTCTCTGTACGTCAGAGGAATGAGAGCATCACAGGAGAAAAAGTACAATCACTCAGAGTAGGAAAAAGGTCTCTTTAAAATGTTTGATAATGTTTTGTAAGATCACCAGGTTAATACTGTAACACAGCAGTATTTTCTGTGGGTTTCATCTGTTCCCTCAGTGTTTGCATGTCTCTGCTCCCAGAGGGTTTTTTTGTTGATGTTTTGAAAAATGAAGCATGTGGATTTTTGAATAACATTTGTGAATATATGGTGCACTTTCAGAAAATGTTTTACAACGTAATCTTTTATGATGGGTGGCTCTGTCTGACTTCGAATGTGTCAGCTAGAATGCATTGAAAATAGGTGAGGAAAAGGAAGACTGGAAAATGTCAAAGATCTTTAAAACACAAAAAGCTCCAAACCCTTGGGAAAGAAAACAAAACAACAAAAGAGCCAGAGACTTACAAACCAGTCTATTTAACCTCTCTTACCAGAAAAATAATGGATCAAATGCTTAAATTAACTAACTGCAAATACCCAGAAGATAGGAGGGAAAGGGGTAACAGCCAACACAAGTTCATCAAGAACTGTGGCATTATTATGACAAGATTCCTCATCAAGAATTGTGTCGACAATTTTCTTCTAAAAGAAAGCAAGAGACTTGTGCTACTTACATGACGTTTTGTTCTGCTAACATGGCTTAGATGAGCTCACTAGGGTGGACAGTGAAAAAATGTCAGCAAATCCACACTGAGGAGGAAGGCAGCAGGGACCTGAGTGTCAGAGGGTGAGGACCTGAATCCTCAGCATCCTGCAAATCCATGTTTCAGCAGTAACCAGAAGGGAATTGCAAGCACACTGAAACATGAAAATAAATTAAAAAAAAAAAAATATTCAAAATGGTCTTGATGAATTGTAGAGTTGATCTGGAAAGAAAAATAATGGCACTATTCAATAGGAACAAGTTTCAAGTTTAAACAGGAACAACCAGCTGCACAGATACAGGATGATGAAGAGCGCCTAGTTAGAGGTGTTGTAAATCAGAAAAAGATGTGGAGCTCAACCAGCAATGGCTTAGAAGGGCAGAAAGCACGACCAGAGGTTTACAAAATGTGCAACTCACAGTACAGCTACCAGCCTTGAGTCTGGAGCAAGCAGAGGCATGGCACTAAATGACAAGGTGGTACAGACAGTGATTTCATAAAGACAAAGGCAAAAATGTCTGAGATCAGCCTAATTCTGAGGACAAGCTTCCTAACTGTACCTGGCCAGGTTGGTGTTGGGTTTCTTTGCAGCTTTTGCACTTCTCAAAAAAAGTTGTCAAGCAAAGGAAAAGGGAAGAATCCTTCTCAGTGTCAAGCAAAGGAAAAGGGAAGAATCCTTCTCTGAGAAGCAGAGATCACATATCATGAACGAGAAAAACTTAACCCACCATAGAAAAATTTGTGTGCAAAGTTCAGATGGGTTTGATCCTCATTTTCAAAACAATTTTTATATTACCATCATCTTGCAGGTTGTCTCTCTCTTTAAATCTGTTATTTGTAATTTTAAATGTTGTAGCTAAAGAGAATCAGTGCCTGTGACAATGTTGTTTTCAGTTCAAGTAGACTCTTAATGACTTTGTCTTTGTTAACTTATTTGTCTTTGCTTTGTGAAATTATCTGCCATTTACTCATCATGTTCCGTAAATCCTCTGCAGTAATAACTACATGCAACAGCCCTTCTGTCTAGTCAGTTGAGATTTGACAGCCTCTGTTTGCTAAACGTATCACTTCACTGAGACTTTGGAACACACTTTTCATCTCTCTCCATTCTCATTATCCAGCTAAGGTCCTTATAACATATGGTCCTATTTTCCTAATTGCATTCACTGTTACACGTCAAACCAAGATAATCTTTCAAACCGTCAGGCTAATCAGTACAAAATGCATGGCCACTGTTTGCACACATGCTGGTAACAAGAGGGGAACAGGACCTACACAAATCAGAAAATGCTACTCAGTCCCAGCTGGCTTGTTTACTCCTCCTTCATTTCCTAAGATTATCCAAACTGCATCTTTTGCATTTACATTTTCAGAGTAATTTTCTCGGCAGAGAACTATTAGCACGGGTGGCTGATGTCCCACACAGCCAGACCTTCACCGTAAAGTATGGCTTTGGCTAGTGATTCCCCTGAGACAGATCTTCAGGTGAAGGACCAATATTGTACAGTATGTTGTTATTATTATTCACAAGAAAATACAACATATTATTTTACCACTTTCAAGGCAGCAAAAATGTAGAAATAGTGTGGTAATTACCACTTCATTGTGGGTTTCTTATTTGGTAAAAATAAGAAGTAACATACAGCCTGTAATTTACTTATCATATCTCTGACATAATCACAGCAAGCCTGATTGTTCCCTTAAAGCATGTTAGCTGGGAACATGCAGAGAGAGGTTAGGGGAGATACTGGTTTGTACATTTAAATATACAGCTGTGGGCTACAAGAACAACCAAATAAAAATTCCATGCTTGCATTTTAAAAAAAATATTTTTAGTATCTGGGCCAACTGATACATCACAGACAATTCCATCAAAGCCATATAAATTCAGTAGGCCTGACCTAACTTCTAAGGCATCTTCAGTAAATGACTGAATTTTCTTTAATCTTGAATAAATGCACCAGAAACCTGAAGCTGGAGACATCAGCACTCTCTTGAAGAACCTGCATTAGCTCGATGCTTTGATTTAAGGAGGCAAATTCCAATAGCTAAAAGCAGAATACACACACAGAAGAAAGGAATACTCATTGGGCCAATTAGAAATTTTCTGTTTACAAGCTATTTTTCCTAATTCACCTTTAAAAATCTTACAAGTTTCCCAAGCCAAGCAGCCCAGTCGAGGTGAAGCTGCTGCAGCAACGTGCGCTGAGACCCACCCAGCAGCGAGGCTGTATTCCCAAGGTGAGTTGTATTCCCAACAGACACACCACAAACACACATGTACAGCATACATACAGGCTGACACAGACAGTAACGCTCGTATTAACACCGATGGTACCAATGGCCTCAACCCTGATCTGGATGAAGGTCGATTTGTGGGAAGTAAAGATACAGATGTGGAGTGGATCCCCCCGCCAGCTGACTTAGGACACTGAGTCCACTCAGTACCTAGCCCCTGGTGGTCCTATCTCACCCTGCCTCGCAAGCAGACATGCACACATGCATACAAACAGGTCTCCCACCCAACCTCCAGACCTTACGATCATCCCTGCAGCCACTGTGGACCCCTGTCCTTTCAGCAGCCCTTGCACAGAACCACCCTCCAGAGCCTCAGTGTTCCACCATACCCCTTGTGCTGTTGTGCCCTGGGCCCCTTCAAGTGTGTTTGTGGCTGAGCCTTTAACCAGACACCCTAACAAACCCACCAGCTTCCTAAGTGTGGTCTGCAAGCACGCCACTCGTGCCTGCGAGCAGCATTTCTCACAGAGTGCCAGGGAAACAGCCTGAGAGCATCTTCTCTGTGGGCTGCCTAGGAGGTACAACCCACTTTACATCAAAATCTGGGCGCCAAGGGATGACTGGTTTATAAGACCAGATTCTGAACTATCTTCAAGCATAAGTAAACGTTTCAAATATAATTAGCACAAATCCTCAAAAGCCTTCCTCAAAAATTAGCTTCTGTAAAAGCAACTTACAAGTCACTCCCGCTCCCTGATTCACGGATGATCCTTTGGCTTGCTCCCGGTTATGTGGATCCTGCTCTTGCAACAGCAAAACCCATTGCCCAACCTATAGTAAGGAGCAGTGGGTGGGGGAAAGGACTGTATCTTCTCATATAAAGGGAATAAATACAGGATTCAAGGGTCCTGCTCTCATTTCTCTCACACCTTGCATGTCTTGTATTTATTTGAAACGGGAATTGGGGAACTCTCTTCTGTAAAAGAAACCTAAGTACTGCTTCATGGGAATGTATGTATTCACACTTGGACCCTATTTAGTGCTTTAGTTTGATCTCTAGTCTAAAGTTATATCTGAAGTAACATCAAAGTGTGATTTTAGAACGGTTTTTCTTACATGTGTTACGCAGGGTTGACTTTATACAATTCAGGTGATAGGACTCAGACTAGAAACCAGGTAGGTAGTTATTTAACGTGGGATACATCATAGTGGTAGGAAAGACATGTAGAAGAAAGGTAAGGACTATTAGACATAGGGAGCAGCCTCCGTGTGGGGAGAGATTAAATAGGTTGGTATGTAATCTGTTTGCGAAAGAGATGGTTGAGGTGGGATGTCACTGGAGAAAGTTATGAAGAACATAGAAAAAGTTAATAGGGAGCAATTATTTGCTATTTCTTATCACAGAAGAGTTTGGGATGGTGCACTAAATTAA
Organism: Falco punctatus; assembly: GCF_963210335.1. Classification (NCBI taxonomy): domain Eukaryota; kingdom Metazoa; phylum Chordata; class Aves; order Falconiformes; family Falconidae; genus Falco; species Falco punctatus. Next base: position 37,464,585 of record NC_137588.1, read on the forward strand.
TTTATGTAATTTAAGAACAGGCAAAGGGCAGCATGCTTTTTCTCAACTTCACGATTAAACTGTGGAACTGATTATTACAGGGTACTACAGATGCTAAAATCATAAAAAGGTTCAAAAGCAATTAAACTAATATAGGCAAGAAATGCACTTCTGGGGCTAATCTACATAAGACACAGCTACAACCGGGTGAGAGCAGAAGTGCAAGCAGGTGTACCCTCATTCCATAGTATTTGCTAATAGCCACGACCAGAAATGAAACACTGAACTGGATAGCTTTACAGCCTAGTCCAGCACAGTCGGTTTTATATTTTATTTTCTGAGGTTTCCCTGTATGCAGAGGTCTCCCGGCAGGTAGGTCCAACCCTGGCAGCTCCAGAGCCCCTGGCAGGAGAGGGCACTTACCTCCCAGCAGGGAAAGTCCCAGGGTGCGGTGCTGAGCAGGCAGCAACTGCCTAGCAATAATTAATCCTGGTCATGTAAACTATAAAATGAGTTGCTTTTAAACACATTACTAAAGTTCAGCTAATAGCCAAAAGAAAACAAACTGTAATTAAGAAAATTCTGTACTTCTCTGTATTTCTGAGGCTCTCTGAAGAAGAGGAGGAAAAGGATGCTTAGGAGCTTCGATTTTCAGATTCACATAATTAAGTTCTGCATTAGAGGCTTATTAAAATATATTGCCCAAGAGACCAGACAGAATGTAAAATGGCTGGGTACAAAATTCCCAGAGACAGAGAGAACAAAGCTGTAAGGCCTAAATGACCTTTTACTATTCCTGAATATCTTATGATGTTTGAAATGAAGACTGCGAAACAGATGGAGCTCTTAACGAGTTTAGGAGACAACAAGGCATATGCTCAGAAGGGCTATAGGAAAAAGCTTGCATTTTGTATGAAATGCTGTAGGTCAGTTAAGATCAATCAAAAGTAGAAAGGAAAAAGAAAGGAAAAAGCTGTAACTTTTTTTTGGTTTTGTTGTTACTAAAAGGCAGAGTATATAAAGGCATAGCTCCAAATCAGCTGCAATCTTTGTTTATCCAGATGCTACCCACCACTGGCTATGGTGGACAGCATAGGCTGCCTGCATCCCAGGGGAAGGGAACTGAAGCTGGCAGGTCCATACCAGAGCTAACTGCCATGGTTTGTGCCTAAACAAACGAAATCAATTAAAGGCAGCAAAAATCAATGGATATCGTACCGACAGTCAATTGTTGCTTAAGAAAACAGCACTAAAAAGTCAGATTTTTGTTTGGAAACGAACAGCCTATGCCTCTTCTCAGTGCAGCCTTGGAAGCATATTTTCCGTGGCGAAATTTCAGTTATTTACTGCTCACTGGAAAACACTCTTACAGTATGAAAACTGATCTTAGGCCCTTTCAATTTCATGCTAGCCAGCTGGATGAGCAGTTCCCTACCTCTCGGAGCACGGTACCTTGCTACAGTGTGGATTGTCCAAATTGTCAGTGCTACCCACTGCTGTCATGATGCATCCTCTCTTGACAGTGCAGGGGGCTTTGCAAGCAACGCGGTTATCTGGCCTCCAATTCCTGAGAGCTGTGTCACTGCAAAAGTCATGGTTTTCTGTTGCACTTGCATTTATAGGGAATTTGAAAAAAACTTCTCTGCTTAGTTTTCAGACTGAGGAAGTGGTGTAGTCCTGCAAAAATGCATTTCTGGAGAACGACCCAGAGCGGTAGCATGCATTCATAAGATGAAGCCATGTACCCTATTGTCCTTCAATAGCCTGACATAATCTTCCAATTTTTAATTATGTTAGCGTTTAATTTTCTTGACTTTCTATAAGCCATTACTGGCAATTTTATTAACTACAAGTCTGAGGGAACCAGGGGCAGCAGCTTAGACAGGGGACTTCTTTCACAGCCCCTGATGAGGAGGAGCACAGCATTCAGGATTGGTACCCAGGCCCCGGAGGGAAGGGTAGGTTTATCTACTGTCAACTTCTTAGTTAGGGGTTTTTTTTCCAAAACTTACAATTTCTCCAGATTTCCTTTTCCCCAGTTACAAAGCTTCCTATGATTTAAACTCCTCAGCTTGTTTTCTGTGGTTGGAGAAAAAACACCTGTTCCCAGCAGGAGCTCAAGTGAGGTAGTTTGGAGTCCCAGCAAAGCCTGGGTGAATGCTGCTTGCATGTGTCTCGGCTGTTGAACCAGGTCTGTGTCTTGCCAAAACCACCCCTGACAAAAAGGTCAGATAAGCTTTCTGTTACATTTCATACCCACCGCACACAAAATATAAATGTTAATAATTTATTAACATTTATCATTAATATTGCAATGTCAAGCATTCGTAAGCGAGGTTGTCTGGGCAACCTTCTTTTTTGCTCTCTCACGGACTATATTGATGCGATCTGTAATTACACCGTGACATGCTATTATTTCCGTAGGACCCATGACTCATTTGGTGCGTGGATCAACCAGGGCTCCTTTAATGAGTACAGCTAGTCAATATTTTATTTCAGCCCCGCTGTTAATTGTGTGCTTGTATCACATTTACCAGCATTGTTTAAACATTGTGCTGAGGACCGACCTGCTAAACTCCTCGCTGACTTTCAAACCACATTCATTATTCCCCCTGTTTTGCGTGGAGCGATCGTTTGATCTTGCCATCAACATCACGACGACAGAAGGGTAACCTGCTAATTTGGTTGTAGAAAAATGAAGCACTAACAGATGAAGGTCAAAATAGTTTCCTAATTTTGGATGTCCAGTCTGGGACTTCAGGGATCTGAATTTGTTCAGAGTGCTCAGCACTATGTGACATTAGGTACACGCAACGCGTCCCTCCTATTGCTGTCAGCTGCGTCTGCAGGCGCTCAGCATTTCTACAGATCATACATGAGGGTGTTGCATTACATACCCAGAAAATGTTGCTAATGATTAGGGCCAGCAACTGCCATACTGACAAATAATTTGGGGTAAACTTCTGTCTTTGTCTAGCAAAAAGACGGAAAAGCTACCTGATTTTTTTTCTCTGTTTTCTTTGCTTTTAAGCACTAAAATTGAAGGGCTGTAGGACAAGCACCAGTGTTGCAAAATGTCCCCACAATTAAGAACATGAGATATCTCTAAATAAGACTTGGGTGTAATGAAAAGAAAGTGAAGAAAAGTAGGTTTTCATACATGATGGGTTTGGAGATTTTGGGGCACAGAGTCACAGAAGGTGGGGCAGAAAATTCTTGTGAAATTTTTACTCATTTAATTAGCTGGGTTTTGGCTTTTTTTTTTTTTTTTTTAATCTAATGGATTATTTTGAAAATATTTCATTTCAATATTTTAGAAAGAAAAGTTTTGGACAAAAGCATATATTTCTTTCCAATCAAGAAAATGACCAAAAGGGTAAAAAAATCATAACTTGAAAATGCTACAAGACTTACCACATTAGGCTGAGTTAAACACTCTTGATTGTCCAAATTATGTTGTGTTTCCATTTTGTTACTATTTTATTCTTATTCTATTCAGACTTTACTTGTCATCTCCCAATTGTTAGATCATCCCAGAAAGCCAGAAAACTCATCCACTTCTGAAATCATCATCACTTGTGCTCCGGTGGGGTTGGCCTGGACTGTTAGAGCAGGATGAAATGCTGAACTCCTCTTTAGCTGGAGGAAAGAAATGAAAGAGAGAAGGAGAGGGGAAACAACAACAAAACAAACTCTCTTAAGAGTGCACTACTAATTTTTCTCATTCATTTATGGATTTTTTTTATTGGTTTAAAACCACTCAGTGCTCCAGCTGTGGCTCCCCCCTGCAGCTCACTGGGGTTAGCTGACAGTTTTTGCATCTCCTACTGCCACCAGACCCATGGTTATGTCCTGATACAGCTTTCATGGAAGTATATAGCAAACCTTTCAATCATTTTAACAGAGCCAGGCTTGGCCCAAAAAGAGCAATATCTAATCGTCTGTTCAATTTGGTAAATAATCTGTTCTCACGGTACCGCAAACAGGGATGAACTGATCCAGGCACTGACCTGTGTCCTTCTCTCGTTCCCTTCACTTCCACCATGCAGCCAAACAATTTAATACCACTTCAAAGCAACCAAGTTCAGAAAGTAAATGGTGTATTCACTTCCAAAAGCCAAAATAATCTACATTTGTTTTGGAACACTACCATGAATCACTTTAAGCTTTCCTTTCTTGAGAAATTTTTTATTTCTTTCTATAAATTCCATCCTTCCTTGACTGAACAGTGTCCATTGCAGTTGCATTTGAAAACCCCTCAGATGAGGGGTTTAGTCATTTGCTTTTCGGTGAGTAATTGTACTCATTTTCAGCCAGAAGACTGTTAACCTTTTGAGACAGTCAATTGCCCTCTCTATGTACCTATCGCTGTTCTGACGGGTAGTGTAAGACTAAAACTTAATAACCTAGAAAAGATGAAGCATTAACTTCGCTCTGACAAAAACTCATTCAAAGTTTTAAGGCCAGAAATTTTCAAGGGAACCTGAAGGATTTGGTTCTCTGAGAACTATAGCTTAGAGGAGCTGGGAACCTGAATAACTTATGAAGTCACAGTCTGTATGACTCAGACATCTATAGTACTTTTTAAATATTTCATTATAATAACTACTTGAGTTTGAATACCATTGCTGAAAGTTACTGTAAATTAGAGAGAATGCATGGATGTATACATCCCTTTTATCAATTAGACAATCTGTTTTTTCTTTAGAAAAAGAACCTTATGTACTTAAATGATAGCAATCCTGAAAAAACACACAAGGAGATTATAATTTTCTATAAGGATATCTAACTTTACATATCTTTGGAAAAAATCAATTAAAAGAAGTATTACATGCATTACATATGCAAAACAAATATTGCAACATGATACCCTTGGAATACTACATTTGATAGTAACTTAATAAACTCCAAGTTATAAAAAACCGTGCGAACACAGCAAAGCCATAAATCTTTCACAGCTTATATGTAAAATTCTACCCCACTTTCTGGAAAGGCTCACTTATCCAGAAAAAGCTCAAGGTGACCTTTAAAGATAAGAACTGTAAAAATGAACTGAGAGAGTAGGCTCTTCACCTGTGTCCTCGTAGTGTGAGAGGGACTTAAGCACCCACATTTCCTCCTGCTTTCTCTCCTCTTTACCCTGGGGGGCCACCCAGAAGTGCCCTGGCCTGGGACAGAGAAAGACCAGAGGAGAGGAGAGGGTGGTTAGACCCATCCAGCATTACTGATGAGAAGAGGGAGAGAAAAGTACAAGAAAGAAAGGGAAAGACCAAAGCCTGGCCTGGGCAGTTACCCCCTGTCAGTCCGGGACTTCTAATACAGCAAGGGCATAGTGAGAAATTCCGAGAGGTGGTTTTGGGGGTGAGGAGATGGGAGAAGATCAAGATGTTGTCTGTGAGAGCTGGCAGGAGAGAAACGGGTGCTCTTCATCTGAAAGTCAAAGCGGGAAAAATAACTAGGTATGGCTTTGGGGACTGGTTTTCCTTTTGCTTTTATTTCTGCCATCTAGATGAGTGGGCACATGGCCTTTCCATTGGGTTTGGGTGTAAAATGGATCTGTAAAATAATTCTTCACTTGACAGACTTGGTCTCCTGCATGAGAAAGGGGAAAGCTTTGTGAGAAATGGTTTAAAAAAAAAACAACAAACCCACAAGAAAATAACAAAAACAATGTATTGCAAACATGCAAACAAAACCTGCTTAAGAACTTCTTGAGAGTAAAATCTAAGTAGCACTGCATGAGATACGCTGAGCTTCTCCCCCTGGCTGAGTATGCTAATGATGGTGCTGCTATCTCGGGGAAGAGCAGATGTGAGCTTGCATAGCGAGGTGAGCTCCCATTCGCATACCTTATTATTCCACTGAGCATCATGAAAAATCAGACTCTGGGAGCCTTAACTGTGTCGTTCAAAGCAGATGTCCTTTTGCAGCTCCTCAGTTACCCAGGCCTTATTTCTGCGTCTTCTCATCCCCTCACAGCACGGCCATGGGCAGCCTGTGGCAGGGAGACCACGATGCCCTGCCTGCTCAGCAGGAGGACAGCAAACCCCCAGCGTGGCAGGTCCACGGCTCTTTCCTCATCTCCATTTGCAGGAAAAAAAATCTCACTTCTTGAAGCCTTTGTGTGGGCTTGAATGATTCTAAATAAAATTAATCCTTTTCATAAGCATTCTAAACTCCTAATTCCTCAAATGTTAAGAACATTTACTGCTGAGAAATGTTAGTAGAAAAAGTTTCTTTCTGCAAATCCATCTGCCTGCTTAAAGGTGAAAAATTACATACGTTTCTTCACAGCCCCGAAATGATATGTTCTGCTTGCGTGTCTGTTTTCAGATGTTTTGTGTTTTGCTGCAGTCAAAATTACAAAACTTTTTAAGAAGAGAGCTCTGAAAATCATATTTTTCTGTCATTCCGATCTTCCTTCAACTGACTTTAGAATCAAAAAGCTAAAAAATATTAATATACTTTATGCAGTCATTATCTGGCAATTCTTAAGCAATTTCCTTGCCAAAACTGGAAAGAAATATCCCTACAAAGATACTTAAAAAGAGACAATACCTGCTTTGGTGATCACTCCATGCAAAGCCTTTGTGAGAACTGAATTTAAGAAGACATGCTTAAAGCTGGAAGTCTTTCTTTGTTCAAATAAGAATGAACTGACCTGAAAGAGCATTTCAGCTCCTTTTCAAACCCTCAGAAACTTAAAGGTGTAGCTCGAGAAATGTCCTGCAAGAAAAAATAAAATAGAAACTTTTATAATATAAAGTAATTTCTGCCCAGGCAGAGAACACGCAGCCACCAAGCTCAGTAAAAATTACAACCCAGCCGCACGTGTTGCAGCATATTAACTAGTCATGACCTGATCCTGCTGGCATGGTAATGCTATGGAAACACTGGGGAAATGACAAAAATGAAAGGAATGAAGATTTTTATCAGCCAGTGCCTGGCAGAGGTGGTGTCTCATGCTGTGTGATATGTGGTGAAGCCAGGCACAAGCCTCCACAGATAAGTGAGGAGCGCAGTCGGTCCTGTCCCAGCCCTGGCTTCCCAGCAGCAGAGATGCTGGGACACAGTCTTGCCCAAACCTCCCTGCTGTTTCAGCTGCATTTTCACTGGTTTGGGCTGGGTGGACCAAAGCTCTGCCAAAGAATGACATTTGAATGTGGTTTGTAATGATTTTATGAAATAATTGGGGATGATGTAAGACAAAATATCATCAGCTTCTCTACCGTACACTTCTCTTGTCTACTTGAAGTGGGATTACACAAATAGGAAGGAGGTGACAGTTAACCTTGATAAATGTTAAGAAACAATGTTATGCCATTTGCAAATTTAAATTTTAAATTTTAATGCATTTGGTTGTTCTAAAACACTTCCTCTAGTAACTCCTGAATAATTGTTTTCATTATTTCCTTTGATCCCACAAGACTTCGTTGAGTATTCAGCTTTGACAAATTCTAAAATTGTTCACTTAAAATGGTTTACTATAACAAGCATAGCTCCTGTACCTTTACATGAAATTATTCTATACCTTTATAAGCAACTTCAGTTTTCTCTGTAACATCAGGACAAGACACTCTGGGCCATGAGGCATTTTGGCATTGTGTCTGAGGGCACAGGCCTGGCCAAGCACAGATCCACTCAGGAATCTGCTATCTTTGTCAAAAGCTGTGCACTAAGACTCTTACGAAAGAGGTAGTAACTGGTGTAATGTCTGCTTTGCTTCTTTTTTCTTTCCAATTGAAAGAAAATATTGATGTGAATAGATGGCTTATGCTAAGACAGAGCAAAGAAGCATGAGTGACTAAGGCACATTCCTGAACTTACGAAGAAGTGAGCACTAAAATGAGATCTACCACACCACTTGTACGTTGCTCCAATACAGTGGCATGACCGCTTTCATGAGTTGACCAAAGTAATGAAAAGGCCATGGATAGCATTTCATAATTCATATGGAACTCACTGTAAACACTTCAGGCTTTGCAGTGTTAGCCTGCCCAGGGAGATTTGGCTTTGCTGGAACATGCCCTGCAGAGCACATCAGCTTTGTGTGCCCATGGGATGAGCTCACAGATATGGCTGCACACCGAGTTCAGTGCAAGCCAGGGGCTTCTCTCGGTCCAGGATAAAAGAAGTTGCTCAGAGTGTGACAGTGGAGATACCCAACGCAGGCAACCTGCCCACGAATGTTGGTTACTAAAATGTGCAGAGATCAAGGCACCCATTGCACATGACGTACTTTGGCACAGCTGTGCAGATGGTGCTCTTCAACTCCAAGGACACGTGAAAGGACAGCTGTAGGGGCTGTGCCCCCCTCTGCTTTCACAGCCTGGGCATGTATTTCTTCTCGATGTCTTCAAGTTTCATGTAGCAAATTTATTTGCTACTTGGCACATCACCAGTCTTTGAAAAACAGTAAAAACACAAGTATGATTTCATTATAATCACTTCCACTCTGCTTTCTTAGATGCTAAGCCAGACAATGCCTTTCTACAGTGTCTTTTTACTAAGAGTCTTCAGTGTAGTCACATTTTTCATCATTATCTTTTGGGTTTTTTTCAGCTACTGCTCCTGACCCAATGCCTGGAAATTCAAGAAACATGAAATCTGCTTGATTCTCCTAAGAAGCTTCAAATACTTCTCCAAATTCCCAGGAAATCAGGCATGATTATTATACAATTTTCATAAATCATAAATTATTCCAGAAAAGCTCCCTTTCTTAATATATTCATGATTTAAGAGGAGTAATTATCACCGCCAAGCCTTATTTTAGGGCTGCAGCCTTAACAGACTGAGAGCACTGTGATTTCATTAATAATCAATAAAAAGAAGCACTAGAAGCCTCCCCTTTCAGCATCCTATTCACCATGAAGGAATCGTCTAGTTCAAGGCAAAAATGTAATGCAGATAGATGATGACAACATCACTAGAAACATCTTCAGGCATTTACATATTTTTCTGATTCCAAAAACCATTAGAGGAGTCGGGCACATTTTGCACTCGCTTTTGAGACTGTGAACGCCCTGAATTTAATGATAAAAAGGGTTTTGAGACACTGGTAGCAAAGTGCTAAATGCAACCTCTATTTCTTCTAATTTTTTTTTCCTAAGTGACAATCTCGACAAGTCTAGACAGACTTTTTCTCCCACATGTTCACTGAATTCCTCCCACTCTGCTATGCTACTGAACACTTCCAGCAGCTACCACAATGAAACAATGCAGCCAAAACCAAACATAAAACTGTGCTACAAATCATCAGTGGAGAGTTGTAGGGAAATGACTTTTTCTACAAAAACTGTATTTATAACTTGCACATCCTGCTTTTATATATCCAAGCAAAACAAAAAACAGTGTTACCTAATGGTGTCATGGCATGGCTTGTAGCTGAATATATCCTGATAACATTTTCCTGCTAATATTATGATAGCAGCATTATAATAGCTGTGATGGTCTTACAATATAAGAAAGACAAGGGTTTCAGGGGGAGAGGTAATACCTTTTATTAAACCAGTTGGCATAGCTGGAAGAACTCTGTGCCCATGGTAAAAATTTTGTGCCTGAAAAATATCTGTTAGTTGGGTTGTTGGGTTTTTGTGGGGGTTTTTTGTGGTTTTTTTTTTTTTTTTTCCTACTGAAGCAATTGGTTGTCTTCCTATAACTGCTCATAATTAATTCACACCAGCTATGCTGGGGAATCCTCTAACCCTCACTATCTCTGGTGCTGCCACAGATGGACAATAACAATCTCACTCTGAAGCAACAAGCAGAGCCTCTCCACAGTCTTTGGGATGAAAATTGTCCCAAAAAGATGGGGAGGAAAACAGGATTGCAGTTCTGTGTCCTGGCTTACCTACCTACGAAGGTAGGTGACACACAAATTGGAATAAATCATAACATAGGAGATGCTGAAAAAAAATCCCAAGGAAGATGTTGCACTGTGCAATCTCTGTGCCAAGGTGCAGACCCAGGCTGAACTGGATGCAGTCAGGGCTTTGCACCGAGGAGCCATTGACATCTCCCGTCACCTTGCACCAGCCTTGACCGCCAAACTAGCAAGGAGCAGGGCTGGTGAGGGGCTGTGAGCTGGGGAGCTGCTCACACTGGCCCAGCTCCTGCCAAATCAAAGCCAGGACAAGGAGGGAGTAACACCACCTGAGCCAGCAAAGCCTTCCAAAAGGGAGAGGTCAATGCAGAAAAAGACTAAGGTGTTGCCTTAGTTGTCAAAAATGCCAGCTTTTAATGAAAACGGCAAGTACAAAGTCACTTATTTTTCATGTATTACATGGCAACATTTGTCTTGCAGTCAGGTATCACAGGCACGCTTTCAGCGCTGGGGTTTTAATGAGGTGCTTGATCCTTTATGTAAAATCAGCACCACAACCCTTATCCTGCAAGAACTAACAAGGAACTATAAATGGCCCAATTACCAGGCTGAAATGTCATTCACACATTTGTTATCTCCCACACCAACAAAGAAAAATAACGCAGAGGCACAGTAGCTGAAGGCAAATTGCAATTACTGTCTATTGAACTAGAACTTGTGAAGCTCTTGATGTAATTCAAAGCTTTAAAGTTTAACATGAACTATATTTGGTTTCAAACATCAGTTGGGTTCATTGATACTTTGTTTTAGGTTTGCCAAAAGTCACAATATCCTTATTAATAATATTAGCAGCTCATAAGTGTTACATGATAACGTGTTGAGTTCCTAACTCAGCAGAGATTTTACTTTGGGAGCAGCAGCACACGGGATGGAAGATGTCTGTGACACACGGTCCTGGAGGCCAGATGCTCTTCCTCCGAGTCACCACCGCTTCAGTGCAATGCATGATTCTTGAAGAAGGGATTTTGCATGTCTGTTGTTCAAATGAGTTTTTCATCCCAGTTCTTAATCGTTCTGTTCCTAAATCATATGCTGCTAATCTTTGAAAAACAGATGCTGATCCCATCTCATTTAGATGTTTACGTTAGCAATACTGTGATGCTGGAGTGCCTAAATAAAGCCATCTTCCCTGGAAGGAAAAGAGGCCTGCTTACAGTACCATCAGCTTTAATATTATAACAGCATGACAACAACATGAGCTACGGCAGATAGCAGGAGCTCCGCGGTCATCGGCTCCTCCCAACTTTCCCCACTTCTCAGGCATGTTGGCTAATCCAAGCCAAACTCTGAAATAAAGCTTTTCCACTTGTAGCTGGCACAGGCAATTCCCAGCAAGTAGGCATAATGTACATCCCTCACTGCTTTCAGAAAACTAAGGTTGCTTTTTTTTCCTCTTTTCTTGTCCATGACCTGAGTTATTACTGTTAGATCCCTGGATACACATCAACAGGAGGTGACATGAGCTCCTATAAAGCACTTTGGATGTAAAGATGAAACAAAGCTACGCACTGAATGTCTCATTTCTGAGGCGCTCAGGGAAGCTACAGGATGTGTTTAGGTACCAGCACTGGCAAGTTTAAACAGCCTGCTTAGAGAAAGAGAAGAATGCTTGTGTTCCTCCTCTTACCATGAGCTGTCAGGAAATTCACTAATTGGGGCTGTGAAATTGCTCATTGCTGGTGTTATCTGAAAGGCAAACAAGAGATAGGGATAAGGACAGGAGCGGACCCGGTGCTGAAAGGGGGGATGCTGCTTTGTGATCCACTCGGTTCAAGGTAGATCTTATACAGGTGTAGAGCAAATGTTTGCAATGAATTTCAGTTGATTTCCAGCCAAGAAATATCAAGCAGATTTTAACACATGTGCTTAAATTTGCTTGCAAGGACACGCTTACATTGCACTTTATATAAAAGCTAATTATGGTAATACGTGTTGCTGAATGCAGAGAGCTATAAGCACTGGAAAGAATAAACACATCTTATCTTTTCACCTTTGTGAGTGATAGTACTTCAGGCTTTTAATGGTGAAATAACATTTCTTACCTTTGGCATAGCTTGTTCATCCATTGGATTTTGCTGCACTTTGGTGTAATGAAGAGAGACAGACTAATTTTCAGTACTTTTCGGTAAATCTCACTTTACCACCCATCTTCGAGAAAACATTGAAGTCTTTTATAGACAGACCATGTTGTGGACTGTTTTGACTCCAAAGTGCATTATTTCCAAAGTAAGGGGGGTGGGGGGGGTGGGGGGGTGGGGGGTGGTGGTGGTGGTGAGGGGAAGGTTAGTAGTAAGAAACCCCTGGGTTTCATCAAGACCATATATAACATGAGATTTTTTTGTGAGAATATTGCTATAAAATATCAACAACTTTTTAATGCAATAAAAATTTTGCCCCTGAAATTTTGCTATTTCTGCTGTCCTTAGTATTTAAAACATAATGAGCTACTTATTGCCATTTAGTAGGTATTTCCTTTTCCTTGCATATTTTTACTTTTGTTTTGCTTCAGTGGCTGTTTTCTTGGAGGTTTTCCAGATGGTTGAAGGGGGGTCTTGTTGGGTTTTTTTTGCATTGCAACTATTAGGATAGAAGATCAAGATAAATTACAGTTTCTACCCATCATTTTTCTCCTGGAGTATCCTTTGCATCAGCATTTCCCTCAAGCTAAACTCATGCTTCACCAGTTTTTTAAGCACAACAAGCAATCTCAGGGTTGCCATCTCACAGCAGAGTCAATCCAACTTGCAGGAGAGGATATTACATTATGCTTTTTACCCTGCAAACATCCCTCCCTTGAAAGTATATGCTCCTTTCTGCTGTTTAATAAGGGAAACTTTGGCCTTTGGATCAAATGTCGCTTGCAATATCCGTTGGAACAGTAGTGCGCATTATGCTTTTACTGCAAATTCCACTGTGTCATGGAAGTTTTCCTTAGGAATACAGTGGTCAGTGGTTACAGAAATAAAAGGCAATAAAGCACAGACTGACACATAGACAACCACTGGAGTGGACAAAGCTGCTCCACTTACTTTTTAAATATCCCCTGAATGGAAGTGCCTGGTTTTGGCTTGGGCTGGCTGGACACTGAGATCAAGCCAGACTCAACAGATTCTTTCCTCTGTCGTGTAACGTATTGGCAATGGAAAGCTACAGCCAAACACTAATCCTGGCAGCACACGTTGCATGAACACCTGCTGTAAGTAATGGCTATAATTTAGTCTCCTGATCCATCCTGTAGGCAGGGCAGCAAGCCACCCCTCTCCTCCACTCCTTCCCACGAAGCGACGAGGTACGGGTGTCCAGCTTCCAAGGTTGTAAGTACAGCACAGCAAGGTTTCTTCTCATCTCTGGTTTTGGTTGGGTTTGGGTTTATTTTGTTGTTGTTGTTGTTGTTTTGTTGGGTTTTTTTTAGTAAAGATTGTTTGAAGTTTTGCCCATCGGTCTAGGTTGTGTAAGCTTACACAGAAACTGATTATAAGCAAATGAGCAGACATGTTTAAAATACACCCGTACCTGAAGTCAATGAAGAACTGAATGCATTTGTAGGGGTGCTCCCTACATTATAGCTTTACTTGTAGATTGACTTTGCCACAGGACAAGAATTTCCCAAGGGACTAGATAATCCTATGGACACCCAAGGTATTTAGATACATACCTAGTAGCTCCAAAGAAGCTGGAAGGAAATTCAAACATTTATGTTTCAGGTATTAGTGGGCTGGATTGTATTTTGTATCTTTGTATCTGAAGTTTAGGGAAAGAGCTTCATTAGTTTTTTTTTCAGGCATCTCACTGCTGACAGAGACAGATTACTGAAATATATGGTCTTTAGGTCTCATTCGGTTCCTAATCACTGGATCCTGTGAAGCAGTCAGCTAACATTTTTCTCTCCAAGCACATTACAATTCGTAGGCAAACTCAGTAACGTTTTCTAAGCTTGTTTAATATTTCTAGTGTGGTTGTCAGTTGGCTTATAAAATGTTTACTTTGCAATGGTTTCCGTGTTCCTCTTGGTGAGTTTCTTCTTTGGAAATTAAACCTATCCATGATCTTGGGCAGAGATCTGCCAGCGCTGCTGACCAGAAGGAGTACAGAGTTTCCTGAGGCCACTTTATAATTGCATTTTGGACTACAAATGAGTTTACTCTCTGACGAAAATATTTCATTTGAATTCTTCCCAACCTAATTTCCTTTTTAAACTCCATCATCCAGTGTTCGTGCAGTCTACCCACAAATTAAATAGTATTTTGCAACTGTGTAAAGTCATTCCTGTATGGGATTCCACCACACCATTTTGGCCCTGCTATATAACCGGCTCCCTATGAGAATGAAGGCCAGGTGAAGCAAGGTGGACGCATTCCAAACCCTGCCTGATGTGCAAGGTGAAGTTGTACATCACTTGGCAGTGATACTGAAATTGCAGATTCAGTCTCCAGCTTGCACATCTGGGAGTCAAATACAAAGAGGCAACAAATTGCCAGTGGATACCGTCTCAGACCACCCGGAGCCCCTCAGATGGAGTGATGCTGGGGTAATACTGTCAGGTGGTGGCAGTTACTGTTAGAGCTGGCCCACTGTGGGGATCTGGGTCAAAAACCTCTGGAAATGCTGGATTGTTCCCTCTTTCATAATACTGTTTTGTGATTTCAAAAGCCCTGCAGGCTAAGCTCCACAACAGTTCAGAAGTGACACTTCCACAGCTCAGTATGTCCTGCCAGAAAAAAACATTGCCATGAAAAAATGATGACTCTCTCCTTCTTGTATATTCATATATATTCATGCATTTTCTCTCACTTTTTGGTGGCATTTTCCCCTCTTTAACTATGAAAACACACACTTATGCACTAGGCAAGAGCTCCTGAGATCCTTTGGTCTGTCCCTTGGCACTGTGGTGTCCTGACCACCCCCAACTGGCCACCATCAACATCGAAAGAAAGATTTTCTGCTTTGTCTCCATACCACCTGTGTCAGCTCTTCATTATAGTTCTAACACACAGAATTCTTCCACTATCCATGTTTAAAGCCTTTAAAAATTTCTAATCATGGTTTTCCAGCCAGTCTAGACATTGATAGCTCATTTTATCTTTCTGTACAGTGCATGCTTTGCTGACCCACTAACCATTTTTATAGCTTTTCTCTAAACTCCCTCCAAATTAGTCAACATCTTTCTGTTAATGATGCATTCAGAGTTAACATAAAGGTGAAAAAGCATCACTAAATGAGCTCCTTTCTATGTTAGCAGTAGCCTAAATGAAAGCAAGTTCAAGTGAAAAAGCGGATTTTAATGGTACTAGCGGCTGAGTAGAAGTCTACTTAGATGTGGAGCCACCAGGCAGATGGATGGTTACATGAATTTTAACAGACCAATATGCTAACGTGAAGATGCCAATAAACAGAACCATTTGGACGAATGTTTGATGGATTCAGGACAACTTCATAAGGATTTCAATTTCATTAAAAAGGTCTTGGAAATTAGAGAAAGACAGAAACACATTCTCTCCGTGCTGCTTAAAGGGAATTGTGGTGGGCATTTTCAATCCCGCCATATGAAATGTTTTAAGATGAGGAATAGTGAGTATCCAGTTTCTGTATCAATAGAAATGTCAGTCTTCAGGAAAGGGCCGAAATATTGATTCTGACTGCAGCAGAAGGGACATCTAGGGCAGGGGGCTTGAGGTAGGGGAGGAAATTTTCCAAACTATTAGTAGGGAAAGCAATGCATTGTGGTGGATGGTAACTACATGCTACTCCTCTGTGTCCATAGACTGCCAGGCATTTTCTTTGGTGTAACAAGTCAGAAGTAACACGGAATTCCATGGAATTGCTCAGGTTATAAAATATTGTTGGTTGTGTAGAGAAATTTGCTTTGAAGTTAAAATTGTACATAGTTCTGTACATACCTTGCACATAGCACAGTGCAGAAATACAAGAAATTAAGCATCCAGTCCTTAAAATGTCTGCTCAAGAAAAACAATAAATAGAATGCTAGAAGTTAGAAAACATTAAATGCCAAAGTCTAGATCCACAACTGCTAAAGCAAATGCTTAATCTTTTGTACCTCAATTACATGAGTACTAGTTCCATGACAGTGTGTCTCTGGCTGGGCTAAAAGAAAAATATTAGTAAAGCAACTTAGATACAACATCAACTCATGAGAAACTTTCTGATGCTTCCCACAGCTGAGGATTAAGCTCAAAACCTTTGTGGAAGTTCATAAGAAAATATAACTTCTAATGAAAAGGGAAAGGATCCTTGTAAATTTTTAATATGAACTATACAGACAATTACATTAATAAGATTTAATTATACCATGAAATATTTAGTGTTTTTCTCTATGCTAAATATTATTTTAAACATAGTTCTAGAGAGGTTTTAAAGCTTAAGAGACACCTAGAAACAAAACAGGAACAAATAAAAAAAAATAATTTCAACAATGTATTCATAGTATAGTGCAGTGTTTCTGTCTTCACTTAAATCATGAGAAAATTTTGGTCAGCTATTGCATTTTATTCTCTTTATAAATAGAGACCTAACATAATAAATACTTTGTGCAATATGTTTAATTAACAGAAAAACAGCTCATGCATTATAGATTTCATTTTAACAAGTATATCACATAATCTACAATTAACATCAATGTTTTGGCAGAAATGCATAACTATTTATTAGCGTCTACATTTACTTTGTATTATGCTAAAACTAACCAGCCATATATTTACTATCATCCACAATGTAACTAGCTAATTAATCCACTTGTGAAATACTGTTTCCTAAATTGTATGCTATTGCTATTTTTGTTATATGGCTCTTCAGTCTAACATTACTTTGTAATTAATGGATGCCAAGTTTCCTGCAGGGAACATGCTGGTTTCTGATCATCCTGGTGCTCGGCACTGATCCTGCTTTAACATCCATACTGGCCCACAGGTTGGGCTCCTGTTCCCATCCAAACGCCTGCCCCAGTTGCCCACATGCCCATCCATGGGTGCTGGGAGCTCAAACTGCAATCTAAGCATATCACCAGAAGTAGTGGAATACCCCTAGAACAGCTGTCATTGGATAAGCAAATTATTACTTTTCAAAATGAATATTTATAATGCCGTGGCAGACTCTCCTGTGGTATCTGAAGCACAGTACGACACGTCTGTGGCTCAGAGCCACTCATGTCACTGAGGTTCGTAAGAATTAGGTGCCCAAACTCCATCAAATGAGGTTTTTCACTTAAGCATGAAGAAAATACTTTATGCATCTAATACAGCGGATGTTCGATAACCCAAAAGGGACTCTTGAGGGTTCACCTGGCTTCCAGACAGGCATGGGGCAGGCAGAGCATCCAGGGTGGTGTGCTGGAAACCACTGGGGACCCCATAAAAACGCTCAGGACAAGTCCTTCCTGCGGCTGCCACCTCCTCCTGAATGGGAATGAGTGCTATGGAGGTGACCCTGAAAAAATAGGCATCATTTTTGGTAAATGGAAGGTCTATCTTTACATTTAATACAGTTAATCCATGTACTGACTCATATATATAAATTTTTAATATTGATATGCATAACACACATATTTGCATGTGCACACGCAGCTATGTACATGTGCGCGTGCACACATGCACACAATCTGTATGGAAGGAAAACTTCCAACCTCTGCTCCCCCACCCCCTCCCACATCCAAAATACAGATTATTCTTTTATCTTCATGGTATGGTCACAATTTGTGGAAGAAAGAGGAGAGGCGTTTGCAGTGCCGCCTGGCACGGGGGTGTCTGTGCGAGGGAGATCCCAGCTTTCCGCAGGCGTCACCATGCCAAGGGCTCTGTGTGGTTTAACAGCCCGGCACCCGTGGGCTTTGACACACGGAAGGGTGAAGCAGTGCTCTGTTATACTCAGCGATTCTTTATGGTTTATTTAATAATTAGTCACAGGAGGAGGTGCTACGATGAGCTGTTTCAGAGTTCTGCTTGCACACACACAAATGGTGGTTTCCTCCTTGTTGCAACCTGCCCGTCTACCTGGTCTCACAACAGCCAGGGCACCACGACATCTTCCAAACATGCCTAGCCATTGTTTTATGGATTTTTCTTGGCTCTTTTTCTCCACTTTCTCTTGCCATTTTTTTTTTTAATCATTTTTTTTTCTCTTCTCCTTTTGCTTACAACACTGTGTTAGCTTTAACTCACGGTATTTCCTTTTACTTTGTCAGGTTGCAGTTTCAATTTGTTTCTTTTCCATATTATTTGGAAGCCAGTAGAGGAGAGAGCAGAGCCAGCAGGCCCACGTGTACAGAGGTGGGGAGGCAGCGCAAGGGGTGGCATGTTAGAGTCACCTGCACGGAGGGGCATGGAAGGGGGAAATTACAGGCAGGGAGCCTGGTGCAATGAGAAGCTGCAGTAAAGCAGCCAGCAGCCTGGCCTCAGAGGAGATGAGCAAATAAACCTGCCAGGGAATGAGAGAGAGGACCACTCATTTTGCTGCAGCTCAGAAACTCAGATTTAACCAAAGCAAATCCCACAAGCCAGCATGGACCTGCAAGTGCACGCCAGGGGAGGCAGGAGATGCTCAGAAACACTTTTTTATTGTTCTGTCTCAGCTCATTTCTTTGAGGTTTTGTTCTTGGTTTAGAAGGTAACTAGACAAATTTGAACTTTAGGGGGGGGAAAAGAAATTTTGTGCTTTTTAAAAAAAATTTAGAGCACTCTGCTCTTTCTTGCAAGCTTAGGAAGAGACAAGTGCAGACTCATCCCAGCCTGAGCTGGTTTGGGGTCCCACCACATCTGCCCTGGGAGACAGAGATAGGTATGAGCAGAGCTGGTGCTCTGGTTAGCATGCATGGCAGTGAAAGAATCCAGTTTTGTCAGATCAGAAAATAATTTCAAATTTCTCTCTGCCTCTCTCTCTCTCTCTCTTTTTTTTTTTTTTTTTTTTTTTTTTTTTTTTTAATAATGACTCTAAGGGTTAGGAATATAAATTCCTCGAACTTTCACATATTCGGACACCTGCTGGGGCACTGTGTCACACCTTGTATTCAGTGAAAGCCACGGCTTAGCTTTAAAATACACTTCCCACTTCTATTTCCACCCTTCCAAGCAGTCAGTCTGGAGCAGCAAACCTCACCTTTTCTTCATAACATGTGGGACAATCATCCATGCATCTTTCCCCACAGATGTGCAGCAAAGTTTCCTCCTTTAGACCAGCAGCCTGTGGATGGAAAAAGAGGTTGGCTGCTGTTACCGCAGTCTCTATCAGGCTTTGCAATAAATTTCATATCTGGCACCCCCAGATCTTGAATTTTCTCTCCTTAGGCACATTGCCACACACAAGCAGGAGGAGAGACAGAGAAGACACTACTGGGACCAGTGAACCATGGCATTCATGGAGGGCACTGGGTTCAAATTTAGGCTTTGAAGACACAGTGATTAGAAAATTAGTATCAATTTACCTTGCCTCCTTACAAGCTTTTTGTAGCACATTAATTAAATTAACAGATAAGTAGCAATTAATAAATCAATTAAACATGTGTCTGTGTTACCTTTGCCATTCCTTAAAGGGACTTTCACAGCAGTAAATGTTAGGGACATTTTGGAAGCTCATTCTTATTGCAAATATAACTTACCTTAAAATGGGAACTGTTTCCTCTCAGTGTCTGACAGCCATTTCAGTGGTGACCTCAGCATCCAAGTGATGAAACCACATGGTTTTATGTAATTCACATTCTATCCTTACAAGCCATCATCACTGCATCACAAGCTGATGTTCATCTCAGTCAGAGAAGGTGGTCCCATAGATATACCTCAGCCACTTCTCTGGATGCCCTTTGTCTAATCTATTCTTTTTTTTTTTTTCATGGAAAAAATTAACCACAGCAAAACCACAGCAAAGAAAAGCGAAGAGAAAATGTGTGAAGTAGCCTGCTGACATCATGGCCTACGCTACTGCTGCATTTTAACAGCAGTCAGATAATTTTTGTCATCGGTAAAAGCATTTGTAGCCCCACCATGGAAGCAAAGCTAGTGAAGGCAATGCAGCCCCATGCTCCAGGCATCACAGACAGCTGTGGGTGCCTCCCACCACCCTGTGGACCTCTGCCAGGGAGGACGTCTGAAAGTGGTGGGAGGCTTTGCGGGTAGGGCGCCGGGTCAGCTTGGGTGGATCCCAGGGTCTAGCCAAGTACAGCACATCTTGTGTTCTGAAAACAGAGGAAAAAGAAAGTCAAGCACAAGGAGAAGAATTAAAAAGAGGACAATTTTGCAACTAGCAGGGGAGAAGCCAAACTAAGATTTGGCTAGAGATCAGCTTTAACTCAGAGGCAAATCCAACAGGCGCTAGTGATAGCACTTAGCTCTTATCCCTACCCTGACAAAGAAAAACATCAAAATAGATTGTTTCCTTTGTGTCTGAAATGGGCCTTTGTCCTAGCGCCGCACACACAGCCTGGGCTGGAGAATACAACCAGCCTTATCACAGCGCTGATGCTCTGACAAGGAGCTTTGTAAGCAAAGCAAGGAATGGTTTATCATCATAAATCTAGTTATCAGTCCTAAGAATACTTTCCATTTAGTTTGGTCATTAAGATGGATTCACTGTGCAAGACTTTCCTTAGTAACGAGCTAAAAATAAGCTAATGCTTTCCTGTCACCCACATCGTTCCTGTTCTTTGCATACACTTTTCAATAACATAAGAAGTGGTTCCACACACATATATACAACATGGCATTTTCACACCCAAAAAATAAAGAAATCTCAGTTCTTTACAGCAACATCTGAGAAGCCCAAGATAAAATATGCTGGTTAAATTTAGAATGATTTCTGCCATAACAAAAAACTTTTCCAGGGACAGATGCTGAGATAAATCAGCACAGCTCCTCTAAAGTGAACTGAGCCATGACTGTGTCTACTCCAGCTACACAGTTTGTCCATAGCAGATACTTCTGCAGGCTGATCCCCATCCTAGCAAAGTCAGCCGTCAAATCCCGTATATTTTTAGTAGGGTGGGATTGGTCCCGGTGTATAAATATAGTTGAATTGCTGAAAAGATGAAGGAAGAAAAAGATAATGTAAAGTTCCTGGTTTGCTAAGCAGATGGGAGAAAGAAGGCCAATTATAGCGTAAAGCATCATTTCGCTACAAGAAGTGCAAGTTCTGGAAGAGCTCTGAACAGAGGGGATTTTGCTTTGCCATGTGTAGTCTCTGGGAAACAAAAGGAAGGGTGTGACTGAAATGAAGACAGGCAGAATGCAATATTTTCCTTTGATGTGTAAACAAATTTAATGCAACAAAAATCAATGAGGAAACTCTCCAAAGGAGAGTATTTTAATGTGTTATCATATTTCACATAGATTTCATAAAAATTCAATTTCAATTATAGCACAGTTTACAAACAGAGGAAAGCGCTGTGCCTCCCTGGAAAACATATGGCCATCAAAACTTCAAACAAAATACTGCCAAAGTCACTCATAAAAAATAAATAGCCATAAGCCAGTATGTTATTGTCCTTTTAATGTTTGTTGAATGCCTATAATTCTTCCCATGTCCGCCTCAGCTGTCAGCTTTCTGACATTCAGGTCTCCCATTCACGCACCTCCCCTTGAAGATGTCTCAGAGCAGGGGCTGTATTGTGAGCAGTACTTAATTATATTGGATATTATCTTATGTCTCCAGCTGGGCTGCTGCAGAAAAAGAAATCAAATAAACACACACACACACACACACACACACCCCGAAACAGCGTTGTGGCAGCAGCAGGGAGAGGCTGAGCCAAGGCGTGGGCCAGCCCTGCAGCGGCTCCTGGAAGAGGAGGAATGGGCTCACCCCAAACAGCAGCAAATGGTTTCCTGAGAGCTCTGGGCTCCATCCAGCTGAGAAATGAATAACCTGCTCCATGGTTTGGTTTGCCCAAGGCGGGCAAGGAGGCTTGGAGTGGGGCACCTCATCTCTGGCTCTGCTGCGAGAGGCAGGGTAGAGCCAGGCTCTGGCCTCATGCAGGATCAAAGAGAGCGTTATGCACGCAGGTAGGCACCGACTTTTGTACTCCTGTTGAGGGATTAGATCAAAATGCATCTTGAGCTTTTGCAGTGCTTGGTGCTGCTTAATATACTGCATTGTGTGACAAAAGGGCATTTACACCTTACACGGGAGTTGCTGAAAATAGATCAAACCAGCCAGCGCTGGCCTGGCAGCTGGCTTTCCACCTGGGCTAGGAGCTGCAAGGCAGGCAGGAACGAGGGTAAGAGTCCGGGCAGGAGGGCAAGGGTGGCTTTGAGGAATCACGCGATGGGCGCCCATGCAGCTGTGATGGCAGCACAGCCTGTACTCCGGTGGCCACTGCTGGGGGACGTGCGTGACAAATACCTTCTCCTGCAGCTGGGATGCAGGCACAGTTGTATGGAGAAGCAGCAATGCTTTTCCTCCACCTTTATCTTCAAGAAGAGCCACTACCCATCCATGCACTTTCCCACTGGTGGAGAGATTAGCTTCTTTGTTAACAATCAAACTGCCCTTTTTTCAATGGAGGCATATTGTGCTTTAAGAGCTTCCTACTGCTGGATGCAGACCAGCATGGGCAAGCAAAGGGATGCCATGGCTGGGGGAGGAGAAAGCCCCCCCATCCTCACTGAGCTTCCGCCGCTGCGCAGTCCCCGCAGAGGGTGCAGGGGAGGGCTGGGGAGAAGCATGGTGCAGGCAGCATTCAGGGAACAGCCACCCCCCAGGGCAGCACTATGGAGCACCCTTGGGTCCCAGGTGCATTTGGGAATACAGTGGGGAGGTACTGGTTATACAGGTTTTACAGTGTGCTTGTGGGCCAAAGAAGGAAGCTGGGGGTGGAGGTGGGTGAATACTGAGCAAGTGTTGGTCATTTTATACCAGGAACGCAGCAAGAGAAATGAAAACAAGTAATATATGGAAGAGGAGGACGTTATTGAAAGCATTACTGAAGTGTAAGTGTGGGGGAAGAAAACATGATGTATGCTGGCAAGGGAGGAAGAGCTCACAAACCCCATGTATTTCAGCTGTGAGAGAGAGGGTGGTGTTCAGAGCTATTACTTTTCCTTGGTCCACACCTGTCCTAGCAAAGACCGTGCAATGTGATGGCAGGCAGCGGTGCTGGCTGCCCCTTCGCAAGGATGTTACAGCCGGTACCTGCAAATTGTGCTCCACTTTCACTGGAACAGGGGACAGACTTCTTACATAAATTTAAAGAAGAATAATATCTCTTTTCTTAAGTCACCTGCACCTAGGCCAGAGAATTATTACTTTTTTTTTCAGAAAGTGTATAAAATGTACCATCCCTACCCTCCCATTAGCATTAATGTGTTGTGTCAAAATACGCCTGGTCCCAACTGTAGGATGTGTGCCCTTTGGACTAGGGCCAAACATCCACACATCTGCCGTTAGGATTTTACAGGAAACCATTCAGCGGCAAGGTTTTCCCACAAGTAGTTCATCTCCTCACTAAATGAACCATTTTGACAGCTTCTCAACCATCTTTCTAGGTGAGATCTTGGAGGCAGTCTGTGTTATGGCTCCTCAGCATAAACAGCCACCAGCTGTGCGCATTTGGTCACTTCTAGAATAATAAAGACAAAAAGGAACGACTAAATTTCTTTTGTTGTTTTTTCTATTATGAGTAATAATAACTAAGTTCACAGTAGACATCATAAGAATACTGAAATAGATCATTCCCCAAAGGCATGAGAAAGTAGCAATAATTAAATGGTAAATATAAATGCACGGCACTTTCAAAGTAGTTCAAACTATCTTCATCAATAAATATCATTATACAGAAAGATGAGTCTCATAGCATCTCCCAAAAGAACTTAAAAATGATGGGAAAACTTCAAGTACAATTACAATAGTGACAGTATCATGGTGCATTGGAATGTACATTGCTGCGCATTAAATATTCTCCTTACAACCTACCATCTGGGTCTCCCCTGCGAGGGCAAATTTATTCTGATAATTTCTAATCCTCTATTTAGAGAGCTGTAATGTTAATGTAGGTAGACCCCCTAAACCATGAATTCACACTGAGCCGAAAGCCCTTGAGGACATTTGTAGGTGTGTGCATTGACTCATGTCACCATTAAATGAAAAAAAACAGAATCTGCAGCAGATTTTGGTCATTTGGTCAGACATAATGTGCTTTTTTGCTTTTGCTTTTTTTTTTTTTTTTTTTTTTTTTTTTTTTGGTGGGGTAGGGAGAAGATTTCCCCTTTGGTATCCTCCTACCTTGTTATCTGAGCACCTTCCCCCCCTCAGTATCCTCCTACCTTGTTATCTGAGCACCTTCCTACCCAAGAGCAGGCAGTGGTGGGCTGGGAGGCTGGGGTCTCAGGAGGGCAGGTGTTCCAGCCTGTGTCCTACAGAAGACAATACATATTTGGGAGTGATCTAGTGCACGTACAGGAGAGCATCGGGCTGGATTCTAAGTGCTCTTAAATATTTAACAAAGAGACATGAAGAGGAAATTGGACACCTTGCTTAACCTATAAAAAGCCGAGCTGTATTAGCTGACAAATAACAGTAAGTGTCTAAAATGCTAACAGGAAGGGAAAAATAAAGACAAACAAACACGGAAGTAAGAAGGCATCTCAGCATCTCTATTAGTGGATAAACAAGCATCCCTGCTCTGTGTGGGAGGTGGGACCGGAGCCCTGCAGGGGACTGTACCGTGGGTTGTGAAGAGCATGGTATTTTGGGAGCTCCTCAGAGAGCACTGCCTGTCCTCAGGATGAGGCTTGGGGAGAGGGCAGCAGCTCAGACATGCCACCTCCAGCAGCTAAAGCCACGGAGAAACATATCCTTTCCCCTTCCAAAAACTCTCCAAGGATCTACAACAGTAAAAGTAGAAAACTCTAACCTGACATTTATAAAGAGGAATATAAAGTATTACGGTGGTGGGTAAACAGTTGGTTAAATCAGGCTGGCAATCCAGAAAAATGACATCCCATGTGATGAAGTACAGCCAGGAGGACACACCAGTGGCGGGGAAAAGCATGGGGCCCTGAAGTGGCTGGGAGGCAAAACCCACTGCTCGCCTGGGATGCTGCAGCAGCTGCATGCTTGGGCAATGCACCCGCGCTTGGTCATGCATGGAGGGAACAGAGGAAGATGCAGAGGAGACAGCTATAGACCTCCAGACATGGCAAGGAGGAAAAAGTGGCTTTGCAAGACCGAGACACCCTTGCAAGAGCTTGCAAGCCCTCAGGTGCACCCAGGGTTGACATCGCACTGCTGCCATGGGAGTCACTGGGGAGGTCTCCCCGGCACAAGATGACTTTGAGGGAGCTGCAGTAACCCCAGAAGAAGACTGGATTTGTGCAGATCAGCCCTGGGCGTGCTTTCCAGGAGAGGAGCAAACAAGTTTGGGCCAGAGCATCCCTCGCCCCAGCCAAGGAGATGGGAGAAGTCACTGTGTAAGAAAGCTTTGTTGGACTTCAGTGGGGCTGCCCATGAGCAAATGGGAAATGAATAAAAGACAGCTAATGGAAACTAATTATTACTTAAAAGAGTTCAGTACAGATGCGTTTAAGACGCAGTTATGAAAGACGGGATTTAACATCTATTCCAATAAAACCTGTGTCGAATGACAGCCAAGCCCGACACAGTTAATTAAAGCACGGTGTTGAGACACTCATGTATAGAAAGCAATAAACAGCTTTTTCAGTTCATTAAACAGCGAAGACTGGCACTTTTGAATTGGCACAGGAGATGTTTGCTGTAAGTATGCCTCAGAGTCACAAGAATTATTGCTCCAAACAGGAAGGTTTGTTCAGCTTACCTTCCCGCACCAGCAGCGGGCACAGGCACATGAATTGTCACCTCGGCGATGGTGGCCACAGTCACAGGTGAGGCTGGGAGGTAGCTGGTGCATGGGGCACAGACGAGCCAGGCCTCCAAATGTTGCTAAAAGCATTTGAAAACCGGCACTTGCTTCATTGCCGTGGTTTGGCTTTTCCTCTTCCATTTCACAAACGCTCCTGTTGGGTTTTAGACAGAGAAAAAATGTGCCAGGGTTGGAGATGGCTCTGGGGGCGGGGAGGCTCATTCTTAGAGCGCCTGGGTTCCATCGCTCATAGCTTTCAGCCATCGCTCAGCAGCAGCCAGACGTGCCGTAGGACAGTCAGGGTTCACAGACACCAAAGCAAGAATTGCCTCACCCCAACTTACTTTTGTAGACAAAGAAAGAACAATAGCAAAGCAAGAGGAGCGTTATATGCATTTCACAATGCCCTGCCATTAACAGCAGCCTCCTGCAGCCTTTATTCCTCAGTTAATAGTTTTACTGAACAATTTACCGGGGCCACGGAGAACTAAACTGGGGAGTGGGTGGATTTTTGCTTTCCACCTCACTGGGTTCATTAGGTATAATTAACTCTCTATGTGAGAGTGCCACCAGCTGTGTCTTTACATTGCTCTATCGTCTGCTATGCCACAACCAGCAGTGGTACCGGTAGGCCAGGATTTGTGACCATAGTTCATATTATTCATGGAAAGTAGTTCCATGGGTAGGGCATATACAGTCCAATGGAAAAAAGGGTAAGGTGGTAAGGCAAAATTTTTGTTATGCATTGTCTTTCCCTATTAAGTGATGACACCATGTTTCCCAGCTGTATCTACATGGTAAACAGCGTAGGAAATTAAATCAGAGGAAATCTACTCAAAATATCAGCTAAGAACTGCAAGATATTATAATGTAATATAATATAATGTAATACAATATAATGCAATATAATATAATGCAATATAATATAATGTAATATAACACTATATGATATAATGTAACATCATATAACATCATATAATATAATGTGATGCAATGCAAGCTTTACACTGGTGTCAAAGGACTGACAGCAAGGACAAGAAGAGTTGCTGAACACAGGAGCTCATTGGCAAAACTAATTATCCTTCATGAATGGATAATATATATAAAACATTATCATTTGTATAGGATCTGGATTGCTGAAGGAGGATAAAAGCCATTTGGTTATGCCAGGAAGGCGGGATGGGTGTAAAAGAAGGGACACAGATTTAACGACCTCGTGCTGCTTTCAGCTGACAACCCAGGTTCCCTGGGCTCAGGAACCGAGCAGGGCTCCCTGTCACATATCTGTACTGAACTTAAAAGTAGCAGAGAAAAGCAGCAACTCAGAACGAGTTTTAGTAATGAAGCTGCACTTTCCATAACAATGGATTTTTTAAAAGGTATGTCAAAGAGAATTGAATCGGGATCCATGAATACAGTGGTAAGTGATGTAACTCAAGTTAATTAAATTCTCTCTGTCTCCCAAGATCTAGGTTTTTCCTTTTTTCAGCAGATTATATCTTGTCGTCCTGGTTAAATCTAAACATCCACTTTAAATCAACGTGTTTTCCTCGTGAAACTATTCTGAATACACTTCAATTGTATAAAATATTCTCATCAGCAAAAGCTATCAAGAATGAGGAAGATGGGAAAGTGGAAAGTATGGAATTAGTTTGAAATTCTTTTCTGTGAAATTTTAGTGTCTGTATAGGAGTGTTCCTCGCCAAGACCAGCCTGTGTTCCAGGAGTCTGGGTATTGCCAATCTCTCCCTTTTGGGCAGTACTAATTATGGGATAGCAAAAAGCTCCATCAGTGCACAAAAGAGCCTGTTTACTTGCAGCATTAAATCACAGGGAGTCCCGGGGTGTATGTGGGAAAAATAATTTTTTCTCAAGGCTTTGTGGAGAAGATGGTGCCGCTCTGAGAGGGTGATAGACTTCTTTACTTTTTGGCCTTTGGCCTGCGGGTATTATTTCACATCCAGATGCCCATCAGCAGTGTCCAAATAATGTTCATTACATTGACATTATTACTATTGTTGTTGAAAAATTGAAAGTAAACAAGATGATACATGTACACATCAGCAAACCATAGGGCAACGGGGTTTTACAAGCACTTTAAAACATAATTTTTCAGTTTTTTCACTTCAGTACTCTCAATAGCCATATTGTGTGTTCTTACAAGGGTTTCAGACTGCAGATTTATGCTTTAGTGCAAACTACACTGCTACCTTCAGCAGGAAACTTGGTTCAGGAAAAAAAAAACATCTCATGTGCCCTGACTGCACAGTGAACCTAAAAAAAATATCTATCATTAAGAAGTAGGTTTGCTACACAGAATTTTGATCAGTATATAATTTCCACTGTACATTCTCACACATGCTGGGTGGTGAACTCCAAGCTCACACACAAAACGTTCAGAGATGGGATTTTAAATCCTAGAGCATAAAGAAACTGATTTAATCAGCTCAAAGCATGTTGATAAAATAGTTAAGCAGATTAGATTAAAATTGCACACTTGTTATGTTTTATGAGCAAGACTGTTTAGTCGTATGGGTGGCGTTTTTCTTTGGCATAGTCTAAGGAAAGCACCACAAACAACGGTGTTGTGTACTCCAAATCCATCTTACTTATACCATGACAACTGCTTAGTTCCTGGCAAACTCGGAATTCAGAGCATTCTTAAAGAGCAGGTTATGTACATGTCCATTTCCTATTAAAAATTTAATTATGTGGGACCAGGCTATGAAAACCCAGAAATTTTGTTTCCTGCCTACATGCCTGGACTTCAGAAGTCACCCAAGTCACCCATGTGTTTCTGTGGCATGATAACCCCAAATATTCTGAAATTCCTAAAAATTCCTAAAAAGATGAGTGTCACCTTACCTTGTACCGACACAAGAAATACCTAAAGAAGCGTGTTTTGATACTCAAACACGAAACCAAGTAGCACCATGAGCAATGTCAAGTAAAGCAGGTCCAACTCTGTGGTGATTGCTGCCAAGTTCCCCCCAGCTTGGCATGCAGAATGGGTGTGGAGAACACTTAAAAGCATTCAAAACTGAAATGACAGGAGAAAAGGTAGGATCATGGGGCACTTTGTAAGGCAGCTGTAGGTTAGGTCAGAGAGCGTTTTCAATGGAAACAATTCCTATGAAGTCATAGCAATGAAAACCAAAATGCAACATGTGGTTGTTAACATAAACTTCCATTTCCCTGTGTATTCTTTCAAAATACCACTTCAGGAACTCAATTAATTTGTAAGGTTACCATGATCCCCTGATTGCCTTGGAGAAAATACGTATCTCTGCACGCAAACCATAAGCAGCCTGTTCCTCACGAGGGGAGCGAGCCAGCCGTCCCCAGTAGCTCCCGCGACTGATCCCAGCAGAGGTCAGCGTGCGGTGGGAGCCAGCACGGACGCAAAAGCCATAACTAGGAGAAACAGCAGAATTTCAGTTCCTCGGGGCCAGGAGACAGGGAGAGTGGTGGCCAGAGTGAAGGCTGAGAGGGGGGGACTGGAGTGTAAGTTAAGGGCTATCGAAACCAGCTGGAGAGAGAAAGGGTGTGATCCTTGTGGTTACACGGAACAGATCTAATGCGTTATACACCTACAGCATAGACACAGAAGGATGTTTTCCCCCGTTCCTGAAGGAAATGTGTGGGTGGGGCCTTGCTGAGGTTGCTCTGTGTACCCAGATTCACCCATCTTGCCTTCTTTTCTGAGCTCTGAAATCCTCTTTTTAGCACGGAGCGAGCGGGCTTGACTGCTGGGGGAGAGGGTGGGGGTGAGGGGAACTCCAAACAAAAACCCCACCCACCTCACTAGATGACCTGGGAACATGACAGGCCAGCAGCTATTTTGAGCCACCATCCCAGAGAAAGCCTCAGCTTTATTCCAGCTGCCTTACGGCCTGAGTCTCTGAACCCAATGAAAAAATCAGTTAGCATCAGTTACATAGGAAAAGTAATACAAATGCTTTTTTTTTTTTTTTTTCCCCTAATTGGACAAACACAATGCTATTTGTTTTCCTGAAGGTTAACAGCCAATTCTTAAATATAACACACCAAGCACAGTTCAGTGGTGCACCAAAGTCCTGGGGTATTTGTTGGCTTTCTACCACCAGCAGCCCCAGTGCACTCAGTAAATACTACAGATTGCTCTTCCTCAGGCTTCTTTTCTGCAGGCAGAGGATCTGCACTTGTACTTACCATCAGTCGTTGGTGCTAAAGTGTTAATGGGCTCACTCATCTCGGGAACTAAAAATGGAGCACATCATTGCTTTCTGGCTGATGTTACGAGTATCATCAGACAACTTAATCACATGCGTTCCTGTGGCTCTGCATTCAAAATACAGTTGAATAATGTCGTGCCCATTAAATGTAGCCTGTTCCATGGGTAAAGTATGTGACTTGCAGCTTATCACCTTGACTTTTATGCGAGAAAATGAAATGGTACTGGTTTGAAATGAAACACAAACCCAAATGTTTCTGGTGTTGGGTCGGCAGGTCGCATGGTGAATGCTGTACCTCTCGGAAGGTTTTCAACCACTTATGAATTGTTTTTGTAATGAGCCCATAGAATCATAGTCACCATGGCCTGAACATCCTGAACTTCTAAAGTGAGCCCTTGTACAATGTAAGAAACACTTGGATTAATCCTTGGCTGAATTACACTGTTATCTGCTTAGAAAAACATTTAGGTTTGATATAAAGATTCCCAGTGATGGAGACTGCAACAATGACCCTTGGTAATTTGTGTGGTAAATATCTATCCCAACTGATCGAAAACGAAGCCTCAGAACTAAACAAAAACATACTTCCACCCTGAACGTCACCAAATGTCACTCACCTGATTCTAAATGAATCCCATGGACTCCAGACTCACCTGCACGCCTCTGTCCTTTCTGATGAAGGGCTCTGCAGACCCTTCAAGCTGTTCTTTGTGGTGAGAAGTTTGCAAAGCCGTAGCTGTTGTTTTTTTAATCACTGACCCGTTCCAGCCCCACAGCTTAGCTATGCCCTTCCTTCAGCAACCCTGTTCAAGACACTCTAAATGTCATAGTTAGTATTTCAGTTTCTGACACTTCGTCTTGCTGCACTATTGCTGTTCCTGATTCATTACCTGCATTACTTACCTGGTGCTTCAACAGATGAATGAGGCAGGACAGGCAAGGCAGCAGAGACCTTCCTTCAAACCAACAAAGCTCAGAGCTTTCTCTGGCAGAAATTATTACTAATTCTTTGTAGGACCAAGTCTTGTTCTTACGGGTATAGATGCAATTATATTAGGTACATTGGCTGTATTAGATACTGTCTATGTGATTTTCTGATGTCCTGAGATTTGCAGAAAAATTGCCTTTTGCCTTTTTTTGGTATGGATATACCCTTGGGGTTTTTCTGCTGAAACATGAAGAAATATGCTCCAGTGTCATTTCAGCTTGACAATTAGTTTCTTACAGATTATGCCTAGCATCAGCAAGGGATTAATGCATGTCCCCATTTACAGAGTAAGACGTACAAGCAAAGAAGTGACCATTTAGAGTTCTGTGTTCATTTGGACTGCTGTAAGGAGGAGACAGAAAAGAAAGCAGCTCCATGAGTCCCATGTCACCCACTGACATCTTCAGATACCAGGCAAGGTCCAGAGCTGCAGTGAAAGAGGACAACAAAACACCTTTGGTCATTGTGCTGCCACCCATACTTTGGATAGAGATGCTTCTCCATGCTCTTGAGATGTGGAGCAGGACCAAGATGTGCACACCACAATGGGTTCAACTTCCTTGCTTCATTTTAACTCTTCATTTTCTTAAAGGCTGTAGGAAGACATATGGTTTGGCCACGATGGACAGGACAAGCAGCTTAAACAGACACATATGCATGACTGGAAAAGAAACAAACGAAAAAAAAAACCACCCACAGGACAGCAAGTGCTGAAATTGGTTGTTTAAGGACATCTTTGTCACTCTTCAAAAATGCTGAAGAAATGCTTATAGAGGCTGCCTTAGCTATAGCTGATGCTGTTTGGGAAGCATGGAGGGCAAGAAGGCCCCCTGAGGTCCTGTCAAGCCCTGTGATTCTGTATTTGTTATTCTTCATTAAATAGTTCCTTCCCTCAGCACTGTCTACAGGGTTTCTGTCATCTGTAATGAGCATGAATCTGTTTTTCTGTCATTCAAACCTTGCAAAAACATCACACATTTTTAAATTGTAACTCAAACTCTAAAAATATAATAAGTAAAAATAAAAAGAACATTTGTGTACAAAGAACTCTATTACATATTACCTGTATCCACGGAAAACCAGTTACTTTCCCTGATTTTTTTCAACCTGCCAGTGAACTGCTTCATAGAGAGTAGGAAGTAAAAAAAACACTACAAAAACATTAAAGAAATAGAAATGCATTTGAGTACTTTGGAATAGGAATAAGGAAAGGGATGAAAACAGTTCAACAAATAAGATGCTGCTGGCGACTGAGTCCTACAGACTCTGGATAAACACAGATACTCTCTAAAATGGGTGAAAACAAGAACTAAAAGAAACCTGTCTGATTCTTTTACTATATAAACTCCATCATGTGATTTCCTGGCTAACCTACTTTTCTTGTTTAAATAGTCCAAGTATCTTGAAACAGAATACCCCGTTAGCCAAAACTGACTCGTCAATAGGCAGGTACTGGGGTATGGCTCTGTTTCACCTTTCCACACTGGAACGCTGTTGGTACTTTTCATCTGCAAGCAGCAGAATCTGGGACACCTAATTATGAACTGAGTTGCCCTTGCACATCCCGCCACTATTCTTTCCGATTGTCACCCTTGCACAGAAAGTGACACATCACAAAATCATTGTAACAAGAGTGCCTGGAGGTATTCAGGGTTCAAGTGTGGTCTCTGGGATAGTTCAGCCTGCTGGTGGAACCTTCAAGATTGCCAGAGGAGGGGAGGAGACCGAGTCCTCTCTCGATGTGTGCATTGAGTCTCTTACAGGGCTTACACATCATAGTGGATGTTTATTGGGGTGCTCTGTGGAGCCTCTCTAGGGTGCTCTGTGAAGCCAAGGCAACTGTTAGGAGGTATTAATCATCTGATTTACGGTTTGTCATACCTTCCTGCATGGAATGCCTGGTTGTTATCTTGTACCTTGAGCTTCCTCAAAGCTCCAGTCAGCTAAGGGAAAATCTAAACAGAAGTGTTTCTTCATAATGCCAACATTCCAAATAGACCATGTAGTTGCAAACTATCAAAACCCCCAAATCATAGTCTCATTCTTTCTCCTCTTTTTTTTAATTTTAGGTAACTCGCCCATAGCTTTCCACACACCTCCTGGAGTCTCCATCCTTTTGCAAACCTCTGAAGTGGCACCTTTGGGGACAGTCCCTTCTCAGTACCCAACACTTGCTCCTATAGCCAAGCATATTTTGCAAGTCCCCCAAAGGCTTGTCCCAGATTTAATTTTGCTCTCCAAAACTTGCTGTTATAACATTGTGTAGTGTTCTTAATTAAGAAGTGCATCTTTTCTCTTCCTCTGAGACGTAACTGTTGCTTTTATTAGGACAAGAGCCATCTTCTTTCCTGATGGACTAATTAACTGCTCCTTGTCCCAGTGAAGGGTAACGCTTCCTCCCCCCACCCCTTTGGGGTGTCACCGGGCACATCTCAGCGTGAAGTGTCATCTTCAGTGAACTTTCATATTTTACATCATGCTGTACAAATAAACACACTTGACGCAGCATCCACATGGAGCTTCAGTGTTCACAGGTTATGGCTTGATCCCGGCTGATGTGACAGCAGTGAACCACAGCGGGGTGACAACGAGCGTGGGGTGACTGACCTCAACATTTTTCTCCTTGGTGGACTGCAGCAATTGTTCTGGTAATAACGATGTCCACAAAAATAGGATGTGATACAGTAATATGTGACAAGATTCAGGCTGTCATACTGTATTTATTGGACGTGGCTATTTAAACAGACAATATAATTGCTGCCTTTTGATTATGTTGTCATTGTGGTCAACATTTTGCTATTTCATTTACCATTAATGTGCCTGTTAACCTAAATTATTTTATTCCTCCATCAAAATACTAATTTTCAAAAATTATTTAAAGGTCTATTTGATAAGATATGAGAGAAGATATGCAAAAAATATTTTCAGTTATTTTCAAATATTGAAATACTCTATTTACATTTTAAAATACTTGTAGCAATAGGCACAAATGCTAATAGATAGTTGAACTTCTTAGTATGAAAAAAGGGTTTGCCCTCCTAATCATAGTCCCTTAAAAGTAATGTAATATTGTTTGTTTTGATGCTCCTCAACAAAGAACGCTGCTGTGCAGTCAGATGTGATTAATCAGAACTTTCCAGTGACAAGAGATGCTGCTCAATCCTTTAATGCTTCTGTATTAACATGCATGATGACAGCAGTCATAGAGCTTGACAGATATTCTTAAAATTGGGTAGCCAATGCTTTGATTAGGCCTGTGGACAACTGTAACTGCCCCGCGTGCTTCAGTTTTGGAAATCACAAGTTAAGCATTTTGTTGGTCTACAGAAGCAGGACCAAAACCACTGGTGGTGGTGGTGGTGTGCCCATTGGTCCTTCAGGTAGCACAGTGGGACACAACAATATGCAACCACGATTTCTTGCACAGTCCTTCAGTGCATGACATTACTTTTAAACTGTTGCCACAGTATTAGGGGATTACTTTCAGCTCTTCCACTTGCTGTGTCCCAGTGACCTTGCATATTTAATCATAATTGGAAGTCAAGTGACTTTTACAAGACATGAATGTTAATTAGCTTTCAAATTGCTGGAGAGGGTACTTTGTCTGGAGTTCCTCTGATTGCGATAATTAATTAGTTGTGCGAGGTCAGGCTCCTGTCTTGCACAGTTCATTGAACAGCGTCTTTTCAAATATTTATAAAGATGTTTTAGTACCTATCACTGAAAGCTACATTAATGTTTTAATTTTAAGCAGAAAAAAGGACAACCTAAGACTTTCAGGCGCAACTTTGCTACTATATATAATAGCAATCTCAAATTAGCCATTTTATTATGTTTTATTTTATTCATGTTCATTAAGAATAGGGAGAAAAGATATCTGATCCTGCAATATAGGAAATAAACGGAAAAAAATGAATTAAAGCTACAATTGTAGAATAATCTACATTAAAATACTGTTCGGGACAATGAACTATTAAGACTTCAGGAATTCCAAGGATTAGAATAGCTAAATATATGCAGAAAATCATCACACATCTTTCACAAAGGCTTAACATCTTCTGAAAAGTGTCAGATAAGACACATCAGGGCAGTACGATGTACGAACCCAATCACACACACAGAGGCAAAACCTGGAGAAGGTTACTGTATTTTCAGACTGCCTATTGAACTACAGAACCTTACAGGGTTGATGCGTGGTTTTGAACCACGGTGGCTCACCACAGTGAGTTGAAAGGCCACCAAAAGACCATGGGATCTTCAGCCTGGGGAAGCACAGGCTGCACACCAGCCCTGGGCACTCACATGCAATGTGGCTTTTACTGCACAGCCACTCTGATTGTGCTGGACAAAGCGTTCTGGTATCGTCCCACCACATACAAGAAGTTCAAATGACTATCAACGAACTATAATTTGAAGATTGTGACTCCTGCACTAAGGACAGCAGTGCAGCACTGCATACTTTCATACCTTACGTTGTGTCAATAAATGGGCTCTGATCAGTGGAGGATGCACTGGCTGTCTTAAAACTACCTAGATGCTACACACCTACTATGAAAAGCCACAAATATGATCAGACTTTTAAAGTAGAGCATTTATGAGCACCTGTAAGTGCTCACGTTATATTTTTGGGCGGGGTGGGAGAAAAGAGATGTTAGGATCTACAGACGTGCTTTGAGAAGGGCAACCTTTACCTGATACACAAGGCAGACACCCCTTCCCACCTCACTCTCACCAGCCTATTCTTCCTCAAGGGCATCTCTTCTGACATATTGTTATAAGGTGTGGCAGACCCCCTCCCAGTATGTGGGAACGTTTCTTGAGCGTTGCTTCCTTTTCCTTTCAAAAAGAAAATCAGTTATGGACCTCTATCAGCTCATAATAAGAACATGACTCTCGCTGCAGTACTTGCACTCCTGTAAGTTTGAAGTTCCTGATTTACAAAATACTTGTTTTCACATCATATTTTACCAAGTGTGCAGAATTTCTATTGGGCAACTCCCAGACTGTCATGACACCAAGCTCCTCCTTCCAACCTTTTTCAAGGCATCCAGAATAAGGCATTCATCAAATTCCCGTAGGCTATGGGAGCTAGCTCTCACAGGAGATGAGGTCTGCCAACGATACGGCAGCAAGCTCCGGACAAGGATGCCAGCTGTGCGACTAATACCAAAGCTCTTAACAAGATCTGAGCTTCAGAATCAACAGATAAAAGTCTTGGGTTTTTTTCTTTCTATTTTAAGTTCACAGTGGCAGTGTATAACTCCAGCAAAGGTCCACTTGCTGTGCTTCACCCTTACTAATATTGGGAACTACTGTCTGAAATCCAGAACTGATGCGAATCACCAGGAATTACAGACAGACACACACACACACCCCCATCCCCCCACCCTCCCCCACCTGGCATAGCTCCTCTTTAAGGGCTTTTGCCTATAGGTACCTGCACGCTGGAAGCACGTCTCTACGCCAGCACTGCGGCACAGTATCCATAAGGCCATGTCTAAGCTTTCACTGTATTTTTTTAAGATTTCGTGAAAGGGAAAGGGGTGTAAACCTCCTTCTCTTTTACTCCCAAATAAAGTCACAATTTTCTCCGTACCCCATTTCTTGGCAGCGAAACACAGCAGGATGGGCTGTGGGTCACACATTGCCAACGCACCCCAGAGGACCCCCCGAAAGTTTATCCATACCGGCATCAGTTTCTCAGGGGAAGGTGCTGGCCTCTGACCTAAACAAATGGGAAGAGCAGCCTCCTGGTTGGAGTAAGACGTGTTACAAGCGCCAACGGAGCTCCAAGTGGCTGCTCTGTCATGGGAGGAGACACGTTTCACTGGGGCCTGACACACAAGCCCAGACACAGTCAGTTACACAGGGGAAGCATCTCTGGGCTGACAGCGCACCCAGAGCCTCTCAGCCAGAGGTACAGACACTTGGTTACGCTTTCTAAACACCGCAAAAGGCAGTGCATGGCAATGTCCACCAGTAGGACATGAGGGCTGGCACCTGACATGCTTCCTGCTACCACTTTCCCATCAGATGTGGCTGCTCTCCCACCCAGCAATGGTGTGCCCTTCAAAGGTTCATTCCTGCCCAATACACGAGGATGCCACCACCCTTAGGCTGGGATACCCTATTAGCCACGTGGGTAATGCCCAGACTTTACAGTCATCGATGGAATTGAAACGGTGTACCTTAACATCACCTCCTGTTCTTTGGACAGAGCAAAATGGTTGATGCTCAGGGTCCAACTGAGGTTCTGGGCTGTTACACAGCCCAGGGAGCAGCTCACACATGAGGTCACCAGATTCATGCATCAGCACACCCTGCCATGTCGATGCAGGTGGAAACCCCTTCCCCCAATGCTCAGGTGCAACCCCCTCCCCACCTCTTCAGCTATTCATGTGGCTGAACACCGATCTGTTGAGCACATCATCTCTTCAGCAAGTGCTGTTGTGAATCTACATGTGCTTATCTTACTCTATTTATCACTAATGAATCATCAAACACCTACTTATGTGACACAAAATTGCTGTTTGTGCGTTACCGACATTAAACCCAAGTGAGAATCTGTTTTGCTGCACATTTTTGCTGGAACTTTTGAGATGCCAGCTCTTGTAACATTCAAAATTGTTTGTTTAAGATTCAGAAAAAAAAAAAAAAAATCACTGACCAACTTATATAATCTCCCCCCAGATTGAACACTCACTTTAAAAGAGCTTAATGGTAATCCTAAATTAATATATCCGTTGAGTTTCCATGGCAGTTTCAGGCCTTCCTTTCTACTCACCTGTGAAAATGAGGTTTTACTGGAGTAGTTACATATCAGTTCTGATACTATACATATTTTGTACATGCACATATCTTGTGGGTTTTTTTTTTTTTGGTTTTTTTTTTTTTTTTTGGACAAAAAAGGATCACTATTAGGTTTAGTAGCAGTAGTGGAGGCAGTAGTATCATTATCTTCTTTCCAGGAAAAACTCATTCAGCACCGTCTTGAGGCCAGCAGACAGTTCCCTCTATTCAAGCACTACTTTGAAGACCACTGTCAGAGGTCATGGGAGTCACAACATGTGCTAAGTGATGTGCAGCTGGCATAGAGAAGCAAAAAGATGCTTTATGCTTCTTTCCT
Organism: Falco punctatus; assembly: GCF_963210335.1. NCBI lineage: Eukaryota > Metazoa > Chordata > Aves > Falconiformes > Falconidae > Falco > Falco punctatus. The sequence continues at coordinate 37,502,589 of NC_137588.1, forward strand.
TCTTTTTGTCATCTTACAATACAGGCACTAAATTAGAAACCTTTATTTTCATCAGATCTGTATTTCACTCATGTGGAGATGGTAAGCTCAATAAATTAGAGAAGTAGGATGATAAATTATCATTCCCACCATCAGCCATACTTCTGCCCATCTAAGACTTGAAAAATTCCAAATGCCTCAATATATTTGCAGAGATGCTCAGGGCTAGACAGACAAGATTCACTGTTGGTCTGCTTGTTTCACATGAAAAATGTCTTTATTTTTAAGACTGAATACCTTGAGGACCTTTTATTATCACTGACATTTCTTTCCTTTATCTTCTCATCATCCTCCAAAAAGTGGGATACAAGAGAAGAAACACGGTTTCATTCTGATACATTATGCACTTCTACGTGCAACAAATTTTCTGAAATGTGTTTGCACAAAATTTTATTACATATGTGATCACACTGATTCTGGTCACTAAGAGCTTGATAAAAATAAAATAATTGCTGTCACATTAGGACCTTCTCCACAATCTCACTGACAGATAATAAACTTAGGTAGAAGTTTTAAAGGTATTCCACTATATAGCTTTCCCTTTTGCAAACATCAAATCCCATGGTTTTCTTGGAAATGTTAGACCAATTAAAACAAACACAGAAAAAAAATATTCTCAAATGTGCTTCCTAGTGTGTTTATGAACAGGACTGTATTCATGTTGACAATCTTAGTTGTATGGGATGACTTATCAAAGGCTCAAGAGCATCATCTATTTCAATTTGTTGCTTTGAGCTTTTGTTGTCATGATCTACTGTTTTTGCAAACTGTCGCATTGGACAAGAGATCTACCACAAGGCAGAGACTCCACTGCGCTGTTGTTACTTATAAATATACTAGCAAAACCTCTGTGGAAAGAAAAAGATCCATTAGACACAATTAGATGAAGTTTGGCACAAACACATTTCACATATATATGTGTGTGTATATATATATATATATGTTTTGTGTAGCCCTTCATCACCCTTCTCCATTCACCAAAGAATTTAAAAACGTAATTTGTGAAGGAGCACACCACGCCACCCTTCAAGTTCACATGTATGGGTTTTTTCTGTTGAATGAAAATGTGGGTAATGAAAGCAACAAGAGACATAGAGCTGTATCATGGTCACCCAGGAACCTGGAACCGTTGCTTAGCCTAACAGTAAAAAGTAAACGAACAGTGTATTTCAGGGTTAGATTTATCATCAGTTTCATTTCCCTGAATAATTTTAATACCTGATATTTATGGAATCCAAAAACTGTTTCACATTGCCAAGAAAAATTATTAGTACTGTGGAAGAAAAATTTTACCCTGATGAATTCAGTGAAATAGCATTTCACATGAAATGTCATTAGTATTTTCACGAAAGCAACCACAAAAATCCTTGCAACTACAACCTGAAGAGACAGATGTTTTCATCAGTGATACAAGCACATTTATCCAAATTTTTTTCTTCTAAGCTTATGTCAGCTTAAAACATACATGAATCTGTGGCATTAATAACAGCAAGAAGGCTGTGGAAATGAAAAAAAATAAAAATTTTTGCTGTTCCTTGTAAAAGTTTATATTATTTCCTGCCCCAAATTATTTTACTGAACTTATGAGGATGCACATATAGGTTATTGATGAGGTTCTCGATCTTTCACTCTCCAGCTCCTTATGTGTTTGGCACAGCTACAGAGCCCGGGGATTCTGGGGCTGTTAAAGGACTGTGAGGAACAGTTCCTATGGAAAACCTTGGTAAAGCAAAAAACAAACAAACAAACAAAAAAATCTATTGGAGATTATTACACCTATGTGTAATTTAAAGATCCTGAAGGCACGGTGGTGGTGGAGCTCAATATCTCCATCAAAATTCTGCCAATAAACTCAAGACAAAATTCTATCCAATACCGAAATAGCTCCACTGACATCAACTTTTCTATGTACTTCTATGAAAATATACTTTTCATAGAAAATATAAAAATAATATTTCATAGGAAAAAATATGAAAATAAATACATATAATTTTTTTAAAGAAGCAATTTACACTTAAGCAAGTGTAAAGTAAATAAAAATGTCTCACTGAAAAGAAACATCAGGCATCACAAGAAATAAATTTCATTAGGTCTGTGTAAGAGTTAATGATTTCAAACTCATGTTACTTGTACACCCACTAGTTAGAATTTAGTTCTACCTAATTATTAAAGATACAGCATTCTCTGCCAGAAAATAAACAGTAACGTCTCTCAAAAAGACCAACTACTCATGCCTCATAACAACTGTAATTATGCAAAAATTGAGGGCCAAATCCATCTCTGATGATGTCAGTGGAATAAAAGCAGAACCTGTGGAATCATAGCTGTATGGTATGAAACTATTTAATACAGTATTTTTAAAGAAAATGAAATAGTTTTAAAGTTCTATTGACACAATAAACAGCTATACACCTAAGTTACCCAAACATGTGCACAGCTGTGAAAACATTCAAATAGAAGTTGTATAAAAAGCAAAAATTGTCATTAAGAAATGGAATTTAGCCACTTGTACAAAGAAACATTCTTTCCCTTCAATTTGCTCTCCTTTAGTTTTCATTTTATCAGTTAAATTTAAAAATTAGTCAACACACTGAATTAAGTACGTAGTTTTTCATTTAAATAAATCAGTCAACAATTCTTTTATAAAGTATTTAACACTTCATTGTAGAAACATAGGCAAAATGACTATTATAACCAAAATGAAAAATACTGTTCAATTTAAAAAAATGTACTTAAACAAGAACCTGAAAAAGTCTATGATATGCGTAACATTGTTCAAGCAAAATTGCACTAGTATTACATAAATCAAGAGTTTTATAAAGGCCCCGATATGGCAAAGTTTAGAAATAGGTAGTATGCATGCACAATAGTACAACAAAAATCTTTTATAAAACAGCAGTTATTTTTGTAATGCTTGTACAAAGGGAATAAAGAGCAACCACAAACATATTTAATCTGTTAGGTTAATATATTATGATAGCTAAAAGTCAGTCATGTCTAGCAGAGGAAGGAAGAGTCCTCCACAGTATATGTGTGAATAAGTCTTTTGTGCCTTTAAAGTTATGTATAAAATATTTCGATTCAGTTCAAACCTGAAAGAAATTTATTCTTTATTTCCATCAAAATTAAAAAAAGGTAAGTTAGATTTTCCCTCTTAGCAACAACAGAAAGCAGACCAGGTCAGAGCAAGTGCTGGAAACTGATACTGATGCTTTTCACTTTCGATAACTGTGTTTTTGTATTTAATCCAGACTATTGAAACTTGGGCTTAGGTAAGGTTTCACTACTAGGCAACCTAGTTACGTTTTACCTCCGCAATATCATAGTTTATCTTCATTTAAAGAAACTGCTGTGTTTTGTATTCTTTAGTATCTCTAAAGAGGTACGACTTCTTTGTGATTGTCAAAATTGAATGCTGTGATCATCCGTGTGTGCTTAAGGTTTGGGGTTTGGGTTTTTTTCCTACTGCTTGGTATGTGTTGGGGACTTACTAATCCATAAGTAATGCATGTGATTAAATGAATAAACATATAATGCATGTGTAGGCAATGCCCTCTTGTGCTCTAGGGTGGCTACTGTCCTACAGGACTGTTGGAGTTCATATGCTTTGTCCCACAGCAAGTAAGGTTTCAGCTTCCAAGATATATCGTTACTATGTTCTATAAGGTTTTAATAAATACAAAGCTTGTTTACATGGTATATATGTTTAGTATATCATGTACAGTCACTGAATTTCTGAAACATAATCATTGTGTTCATGCAGACCATTAGATGTTTCATTTCTATAGTCCCATTTACTTCTTGGCAACCTAAAGCTAATTTAAAAGCAAGTTTGTTTGTTTGTGAGAAGTTATCTAGCTTTATCAGGATCTGAAGAGAAATTCTAATGGGCACAAAGAAGAGAGTAGACCATTCAATCATTCTTTCACCATTTAAAATAAACAAAATTACACACTGTACTACAGCTTCCAGACTACATAATGAAAAAGTGCAGATACCATCTTCATCGATTAAGTAGAACCAAAAAAGTTCATAGAAAATAGATTGCTCATTTTCACACTACAAACTAATATGTTGTTTGCAATTTTAACAAATTTAAAGGTGTGTTATTTCAGCAGCATTGTTGTAAATTGTACCGTAGTGCAGTTTCTTTTTCATAAAAATACCTTACAAATGGTCAGTCAAAAGTCATCAGCAAAAGAAAAACCCAGAAAACAATCAATCAAACAAAAAACAGAGGTAATGCTGATGACAAAACAATTATAATACTGTTGGTACATAGAAAAGTAATCCTTATATTTTATACATTTATACAGAGTATAAAAGGTAACAGCAGATTATGCCACAGTCTCCCTTATCCCAATATCTATTTTCTTTGGAAGGAGTTCTCTTCTTTCATCAACACTTGCTAAGGAGTTTCGACAGTTTTGTCCATCCATGTATAACTTTGCGTATACTGGATTGGCGTAATTTGTTGGCTGTGGAGAAATTAATCATACATTAGATCGGTCGGATTAAACCAAAATAAATGTTTATGGAAATGGAAATGGTTTTGTTAAAGCAAGAACAAGTACACATAAAATATAATTGGACATATTTAATAGATACCTGGACTTCTGCAAACCTGATAATGAGTTAATTATTTAGTTAACAATTAAATTCATGATGAGACATGCTATTAAAATAACCAATGACATGACATGCAGCATCTGATGATAGTAAAACAATAAAAACAATGACACAAATTAAAACAAAAGCCTTGAAAAATGTCTCTGAGGTTGACTTGTCCACCTTATTACACTGGAAGATTTCAGAAGAGATATGAAGGAGTTTATAGAGAAGGTGCACTGTGAGACCATGTGACAAGTTTAACAGTAGAAAACTGCAACCAACAGTTTCCAGATGTATTACCTGTTCTAAGACATCAGCATCCCATCAATAGCTGACCAAGTTTTCGAATTCTGTGGCCCAAATATACAACATGATTTGACCAAAAATTCAATACTTTCGTAATGTAAATTAAACTTTAATAATAAACCAGCATAACTGTTCATATATCATAGTAGATACAGATTGAGAAGTATTTTCTCAACAGTTTTGGTAGTTTGGACTGTAACAAAAAAATCTATTGAAATGAGTGGTGGTTCAGTATAGGACAAGTCCATTTTTAATTTTGCAAAGCACTGCAGTATATAAGAAATCTCCCGAGTCTGACAGCACAGAAGGATACATAACATGGATGAAAACTTACTCTCCTATCAATTGTGCTAAGGGGAAAGCACTATCCAAGGTTTACCGTGTAAACATCTCCACTAATTCCTTCATACTTGGTGCCTTTTTTGCCTCTTAAAAGACCTTTGCTGCGCCACTAGATGTTCAGCTTTTTACCTACAATAACTGCACAGGGTACTTTGTGGTGAAAATCTTCCTCTTCCTTACAACTAATGAAACAGCCCAGCTTTGCTTACCCAAATACTGACTGGAACACCACTAAACTATAGAGTAGGTAAATAAATTTGGTTGGTGTACATATGAAGTGGCAAAAAGTTAAATTACCCAAACAGCAGTGGGTAGGTTTTCTTGACTTGCAAATATCCTGAGTACACCGTGGGTAACAAGGAAGGAAAGATGCCTAGAACCTTAGTTCCTCCTTTCCCTGTTGACCAAGACCATTTCTGAGCCCAGGATTCAGACACTCCTTATTCAGACACGGCTGCCACTCGTGCAGCTAGTCAGGAGCTGCCTGATCCACCTATTACAGATGACAAAGTGATTGCCTGGTGTCTCAGTCTTCCTGGAATGGAGGCAGAAAAAGGTGAGCCACATTTATTTTAAAAAAGAATCATGATACATAAAGAAGATACTCCTCCATAGTGATGGAACATAAATATATAATCAACTGCTGTAGTAATTTATGAGAGCAAACTCAGTTATACCTGTCTGTCCCCACTGCATTAGAGATCTTAACATTTGTCGTGATGGTTATAATCAGTAATTTAGGAAAACAGAGATTTAGTTTTATTTCAATTGACAGGCCTTTTTATTTCATTGGCAATCATTATTACAGATGATACCCACAACAGAACTGAGACACTTGGCATTTATATAGTACCTTATAGATTATTAAAAGTATACAGAACTTTTATATATATATTAGAAGTATACAGCTCTGTGTCATGATACCTCTTTGGAGTGGATACTGATACCATAATGCAGTACAGTGAGGTATAGAAAGTAACTGGAGTGACTTGAATAACAGAAAGAGTTAATGTTAGAGATGGGCATATATTCTAGCTTTCATCATCCATGGTTTTGTGCTCCATCAGAAATATCATACCCTGTACAAATTGTTAAACTTCCAAATACAACATATTACAATCATGCAAGAATGCAAATGGCACAAAAGATGAATATATATACTGAGGCACATGAAAACGAGTATCATATTGATGTCCCTTTCTAATATTTTAAATTTCAATGGTTGTAAATATCATGCTAAATTGTAGTCAAAATCCAATGTTTTAAAAGTGGCTAATTTATAACAAAAATTGAAAGCTGAAAAATTAAGAAATGTATTTCAAATATTAAAGGAAATTGTTTATTTTAGTATGTATTACATTCCTCTAAAATAAAAGGACTTGTTTTCTTTTATTTTGGAACTTCTTTCAGTTTGATAAACTTTGATAAATGCCTGTATTTACCTATAAATTGCAAATATATCAAGATACATGGCTGTGAATGCTGTGCTAAACTTATGTTATGTTATCTTATGATCACATTGCTTACTGCTTTTTTATTCCTTGCAAAGACACATTTGTGTTTTTAGATCACATTACAATGATGGGTACAGATGAAATTTTGTATGCAGAGAGGGACCCTTTATCTCAAGTAGAAAATGTATTATTTACTGTCAACCTTCTTTCCATTACAAGAAGAAAACCAAAATTAAAAAACAAACAGAAAATGCCTCTATTAAAAAAAAAAAGACAACATTTCTTTAGAAAGGGGCTGTGGTGGAATGAAATGGATTTGAATTATCATTTCTCACCCCTGTTGATAGTGGTCCTTTCAAGTCAGAGTTTAGGTAGATTGATGGAGCTGTGTGGGGAAGCTTGAATGCAGTGGGCCCTCCCCCTATGTATCTGGCCTGTATAAACAGAAAATTTTAGTTTCTGTGCTAATAGAGCATTTTGCATATGTACTTATCAACACTGTTAAATAAACAGTGCACTGATTAAAAACATTATTTTAGAGTGATTACAATTAAAAAAAAAGTCTACTTACAGGTATTCTTCATCATGAAAAATTCTTGCATTCGACAAGAGAATAAAATCCAGCATTTTAAAATCTTTTTTCATTCGGGATTAGAGCCAGCCTCCACCATAAGCACTGGCTCAGTTACTCTTCCTCCAGCGAGTAACTCCATTTTCAGCTTACCTCTTGCATTCAGCACACTGTCTATGTGATTCAGCGATGACATTCCTAGAGCTATCAGTAATCCGGTTATTGCTTTGTCAGAAATGCCACAGAATGATGGCTGCCCTTTGGTGTATGTCTGATTACGGAGCTCTAGGAAAGATATCGCAGCATTACCCCGTTCATCCCATGTCACATCGCTCGGGGAGTTCAATCACCGAAGAGTGGTGCTGCAGAAGTGACAGCATCTTTTACAAGAAAATGATAATACTTACTAGCTTTGTGTAAACATTTAATCTATCCAGCCAGGACTTTATGCCTTTGGAAGTTTTCGTATATGAAATAAGTTAGTCTCATAGGTATGTGTATACACTTTCACGCTTCAGAGGGTAGGCTGTACCATAATATATTTCCATTCAGGATTTGAGACTAGACTAAAAAAGATAGGTTGCAACTTGGCAATATGGGGCAGATGTATCTGTAACAAACACCCCCTCATTTCATAGTTTGGTTGCAGTTATATTTTGGTAAAATGCAGGCACTAGGAAAAAATGTCAATCAGCAAGCATCAGACTGCAAGACAGTTGTTAATATATACATGACATTCTAATTCAATCTAACTTGACTTTATATTCATTAACGAAAGCTAAATGTCATTGGTTTATGTTTCTATTAATTACATTTAAAGCCAAAACATTTGTAAGACATAAAATAAGTAGAAGAAGATAAAAATTACCTTTTCTGCATTTACAGTAAAATCTGAGGCTAAAAGACCACCTTCACTGTGATCATGGCCCACCTCATACATGTTGTATGATGGATTGCCAATTTCTACGTTGATTCCTCCATTTATAATGGGTTGTCTTCTGATAGTTTTTGTCCTACAATGCATAAGCACAGACAAAAAAAAAAAAAAAAAAGAAGCAGCTAGAGACTTTTCAGGTAATTTTTTGGATGCTTCATCCTAAAACAGTAAAAAATTTGTTTTATTTCTCTTTAATCATTAAGACCAACAGGATGAAAAAGTGTTTCCTGCAGAGACAATCAGAAAATCTTTCAATTTTTCAAACAAAGTAGCAATTTGAGTGTATGTGTAGATCTTACATAAGCTGGAAGTAGCTTTTTATTGTTTTTCTCAGTTTAGCTGGAGTGGTATGAATTCATACAAAGTGCTAACTCGTTGTCTATAACCTTGACTTCCTCCTTTTATTTCCAGATTTCCCTCACTTCCGAAGGAAAGCCTTGCAAATTCATTGCAGATTCCCTGCAGTAATGGAGCGAATATGAGTCATGTTCCCTTGCTCATTCATTTCACTTCCATTTGAAATCAGTTGCCCAAAGTCAGTTGCAATCTGAGGACAAGCAAATGGTTTCATTATGACGCATTAAAAATGTATGAACTTCTCGTAGTTCCAGTTTGTATTCCCTGCCAGTGGTTATTGGAAAGTTGAAGTTCAACTTCAATTTTTACAAACTTTAATAAAAGACAGAGTCTTATTTTTAACCTTGAATTAGATATCAGTAAAGATAAGTGATTGAGTTGAATTGTTTTAGTTGCTGAATTCATTTCTTCTATCTAAGGAGGTGGTTTTAGTCTGAGCAATTGAAATAAGCTCAAGAGGGTAATTTTTCCCAATGCAATACTTTCTCTAGAATTACAAGGGAATAATAGGGAGCTCACAGTTGGGATGATAACAGTTGAGTTCTCTTGTTTGGTTGAGAATGATGCAGTCAGTGTCTGAAATCCAATGCATTAAAGGATCTGCATTTTTCAGAAATGACATAGACAAAATATTTCCTAAAATAAGCACTTATCTGTAGCGTACAAGTGTTCAACATCTACATCAAGTTTAGCACTTGACAGTCATCTTTGAAGAGATACCCCCCCCCCCCCCCCCCAAAATACAATTTCAAATATAATTTTAAGGGGAAAAAAAAAGTTCTTCATTGAGGTTAGTTTTATTTTTCTACTGAAGATTTATTATTTAACAAGTTATTCTCAGTAACTTAAAAAAATTTACAGACCCGCAACTGGTTTTCAGGATCTGTCCATCACCAAATTCGTGGTTTAGGTACAGCAGTATGTAATGACATCCATGGAGCCTGGCAGGGCCAGCATTGCTAACAATATGGTCAGGGAATGTATCACACTGGCTTTCGAAAAGGATTTAAACATTAATGCTTACTAGTTAGCACCAGAGTTTGCAGGGGAGATGCTATGTATGATGTTAAATGATAGTAACTTCAAAGATTCTTTTAGTCTGGAGGACTGAAACAGTCTCATAAATGGTCACATTTGCAGAAAGAGCAGATTCATCACAGATTTCAGAAGAACTTTACAAAAGATGACATTTGTCTTGCTTTTAGAGGTGGGGTAACAAAGCCCCAGCAGAAAGGTCGACAGCTGCTCAAGGCCAGGTAGCAGGCCAGCTACAGGCCTGAAGCGAACGGTTCACTGTCTGACCCCCACCCCAGGTCTTCCTTAGTTGGCCACCTTCTTATTATTAGGAATCTTTCCTTCTTAAATCTGTACCACCACTAACATCAGTTTCTCGTTTCTCTGAACAGAAGACAGTTTGCAGCTCTCTCAGGTCCTGCACACAGTAGAAACGCTTCCCCTGCCACCCAGCATGGACTTCGAAGAAACAGTCACAGTCAAAATGTCCACCTCACTCCCCAAGTTCATTATCAGCCTTAAGGTACCTCCACTCCAGAGAACAAAAGACTCATTGTTCAGTGCTGGACTTTGGCTTCCTATGCAAGGTACTAAAATACAACGATGACAAGGCTTGGGACTCTACAGTAGGTACGCTGAACATTGTTTCCACTGTCACTATAACTTCTATAAAATCAGAATGAACTAATCAAAGTAAGTAAATTGAAGTGAACTGTAACTAGAAACTAGAAATTCTGCACAGGCTCCATCTGAAAGTACTTCTAGACACGAGCAATATTAATTACATGGTTCCAGTGAAACACATTAATTCTCTTTATTAAGTTCACCAAGTCTCTGGACAGAATTATTGACACACTTGGCAGTATTGAGCAAATGGGGTAAAAGTAAAGAACTAAATTTTCTTATCTAGTGGATGTGAAATGTGAGTATAAGCAACAGACACGATTGCTCCAGCAAGAACCAAAACATAACTCAGCACATCCAGAAACATGTTTTGGGTTGTTTGTTGTGTTTGGGGCTTTTTTTTTAAGTATCTGCTCAACATATATAAAGTGGATTCTTTTATATCAAAAAGATACACAAAATTTAAAGATTCATCTTTTTGCTTCATACATCAATATAAAATTACTTACCTTCGTTTCCTTTTGCAAAGAAACAGTCCAATTACCAGAGTAGTGATCAAAGTCACCAGTAACACAAGCGGAACAATGATTGCAATGCTTCCTAAAACAGGGAAAGGAAATATCACTGAATACTCACAGCTACGTCTAGTAATTACTTCACAGCTGTAAAACAGAAATTCCCTCAGCAACAAATGCAATTTCATGTGATGACCTTCACTGATCTGACATTTTAATGTTGATCAATACAATAAAATATCTTTACACATAACGGTGTATACACAAGTGCTTTTATCAACAAGCCAGGAGCCTCGTCTTTCTGGATACAACTATGCTTTGGACTGATACCCTGCCCACACTTGCAGCAATACTGTACGTAGGTGTGTGGAATTGCTGAACAATTTGGACTGCAGTGGCATGGCCACTGCGTTTAACTGCCACCATCATCTTCAGTAGTCTGAGTCATGCAACTATTAATTTAAAATATTCAGTAGGCATGGCCCTGATTGAAGAATTCCATTATTAGCACTTCCGTGTATGTATTACTTTTATTTGTGGGAAAATTAAAACTGGAAAGCAATATTAATTTCTAGCTGGTTGGTGCATTCCTGTATTTTACTGCATTGTACTCGAGAACCAGTAATTTTCTTACGTTGATATAGGCAATCAAGGAAACTACAATAATGCTTAATGTAGCAGAAAAGCAGTGCACAGATCAGACAGTGATGTTAAAGGAGAGGAGGGAACAGGGAAAAAGAAAACAAGCTTAACATTATTTTGGCAGATAGGTTCACTGAAATGAAGACTACCTGTAAAAAGAAGGTCAGCAATTGTACCCTTCTAAGAATTTCTCAGCTTTAATGTAAGTATCTGACAATAAAGAAATACATGCAACAAATAATTTTATGTTATAAAACACTGGCCCTTATAAAGTGCAGGACTCCAATATAATGCAAATGTGGAATGACATGCATTTACTTTATTATCACAGCCCTTAACTGGTGGAAAACAAAAATATTGCTGGTTGTTTCATTGGTTACAATTATTGATCTATTAAAAGAATAAGCTGTTGGCAATCTCTGCTCTACATTAAACACAGTCAAAATACAGAACTGACAAAGATGCCATGAATTCTGCCTGAAGTCTTACTGAAAGCCAAGTCAGGTTGTCAGAGGCCTGAAATGAAGTACAACTGAATAAAGACTTGAGTCATCCTGAGTTCATTTCAGTTTATGAAGATTCAGGATGTAAACAAGTACACTATTTGAAGATAACATTTGACAATTAACCGGATGAAGTTCAACTTAGGAAAAAAAAAAAAAAAAAAGGTTTGTTTTGCCTTGGCAGGTAAATATTAAAAACAAACAAACAAAAAAACCCAAAACCTAAACCAAACCTGAAAAACAGCCCAATAGGCATTAATTCCCATCTGGTGACCCTGGTGCAGCCTGGGGTCTAGAAGCATGCACAAGATGAATATCCATTTCCCAAATTGTAGCAGGTATCCCATCAACACAGATGCAGAGAATGGTCTGGGTTGGAAGGAATCCTAAAGGTCATCTAGCTCCTAGCCCCTGCCATAGGCTTGACATTAAAATTGAAATGAATGGGGGGAAAAAAAAGAAAAAAATCCCAAAAGAATGAAAGCCCAACAGCTTTCTCTGCTCTGCACAGAAATATAGTTTACAGATTCACTGTGACTAGTCTTCCTAGGAGAACTAAACTATCAGTCCCTTACTTCAAGAGCTTTCAGGAGGATTACTGCTTGTTTTTTATAGCGCCTAGTACAACTTAGTCTTCATCTGGGTTGCTGGTTTTCAGATGCACCTGTTGTTTAAATCATAGAACCAGAGAAGGGTCTGGTTTGGAAGGGACCTCAAAGCCCACCCGGTTCCCACCCCCTGCCCCAGGCAGGGACCCCCCCCCAGCCCAGGCTGCTCCCAGCCCCATCCAGCCTGGCCTGGAGCACTGCCAGGGATGGGGCACCCACAGCTGCTCTGGGCAGCCTGGCCCACCGCCTCGCCGCCCTCACGGGGAGAGGTTCTTCCTGATATCTAATCTAAATCTACTTCCTTTCAGCTTAAAACCAATCCCCTTGTCCTATGAAAACATGAAATACTGATCTAGGTTCTGGCTGATTTTTTGCCTATTTCCAGCTTGTAAATGTTATTTCACTTGTCTGGATCACTAGAAAAAATTCATCTAAGCATCAAGCTGATCCGAACAGTGGGCAATTCATTTGCCTGCTTCAGTTGGGTTAAATGTGACCAAGAGACGTACAGCAGGGTACCATCAGCATACTCCATGCACTGCAGGAAACCTTGTCTGGTTTAACTGCTAATAGTTTAGCAACACCATCCTTTTATGCTTACAGATGTTTTTTAAAAAAATATGAGAGAAACTATTCTTACTTTCAGGATGGTTTTCACAGCAGCTAAAATTCAAACCTCTACAGACAGCCAATGCAAGAGTTATGGACTACTTACAACTCCATTTTTTATGCTTTCAGTAGGACTTAAATGGTCAGAAGGTCTCATACTAGTTCTCTGCACAGCAATATCACCAAGCACTAGCCACTTGATAGGCTTTGTTTAAGAAAAGGGCAGGCTAGCCCTTCAAGCAGTGAGCACATACGGCTCCCATCCAAACCGCCTCACGAGACATTGAATGTCAATCAAAATGCTGAGATATCTGTATTTATGGTTTGGGTTTTCTTTTAAATACAGGCAACCAGCACGCTTCATGACACAAACTCACATTCTAAAATATCCCCAGGTAAAAATTTCTCAAAACTGAGCCAAATTTGACAAGTGAGAGAAGTTATTTGAAATACTTACTTGTACTGATATTGTCAGACTTGCTGCTTTTGGGAGCTGGCCTCTCACACTGTGTGCCTGACCAGTTGGCTGAACATCTAAAAGTATCCAATTAAGACGGTAAAGTTAATAGATGTCAGCTATTAACACAGTAACCTATTAAAGAGACCACCAGCATCTTCTCAAGAGCTACACAAATGACAAACAGTGATTCTACAAAAGAAACAATAAGCTTCATGGAAGGAGTCAGCAGTATTCTACCATGGCACTTAAAACATTTAAAGTATGTTTTTAGTTTAAAACTACAGATTTGTTTCTTTAATTCCTGTTACTATCACTGCAATCTTCATTCCAGAGTCCTTTTCTAAAATTCTTGAATAATAAAACAACAGGCATAATCAGCAGTATATTAACGTCCTATTAAACCAACTACTGCCTACAATGCACTAATGAAGGAATGCTTGAGCTGAATCCATGCATAGGAGCTGGATCCACGCACGCATAGCCAGCTTAGTCCAGCAAGACTTATTTGCTAAGGCACTTTATTTGCACCGTATTATTTTAGGGTCAGCTTTGATCTAGACGCTCGAACAGCCCCGTCAGTACTGCACAAAGTGTATCTGACTGAACATAAACTACTACATGCATCCAGTATCCTGCAGTATCCATCCCAGCTGGCTGCTTCCACAGTTCTGCCATTTCCCAGTGCTCTGGGTAATGCAGTTTACTGCAGAACCGTTCTTACAGACCTGGTTGTAATAATTTACTTGAACAATTAGGACCTGAATAATATTCACAAATTAACTGAAGTCCCCTTTTTTCTTTGCTTTCAGATTTAATCATTGCCTTGAAAATTGTAGAATTTAATGGTTTTATCTTTTAATTTTTTTTTAACTATAAAACTAGATACGTATTTGCAGAAATAGATACATGTGTGTATGCAAGGAGGTGTGAGAGTTAAAGCATGAAGAGCTGTCCTAAAGGGACAAGAGTTTTTACTGGCTTCAGAGGGCCCTGAATACTGTTTGTGTTCAAAATACACTCTTCACGAGCCAGGTGCCTGGATGTGTACAGTTATTCTGCTATAATTTCCTTGTATGAATATCACTATGCAAATATTTCTTCAGTTGGGATTCAGAATGCTCTCCAGCCATACAAGCAAACACAAGGAGTCCAGCTATGCAGACTCAGCAAACACATCAAAAATGGAAACAAATACCTCAATGAAATTCAATTGCTTATTCATCCTGCTGTAAACATGATTAAGTTTACTACAGAAGCTCAAGCTCTCCTTGTGGAAATGTGTGACGGCAGGAAGCAGTCACTTTTCATCTGCCTCTGTTGTGTATTGTGCACTGAAATACATATTTTTCTAAATATTTTTGAATTATTTATGAATTTCAATGTGGGTTACCTTTAGGAAAATGCATAAGCATTACCAAGCACGCAGTTCTAAGACATCCTGTTATCTGATGCCTTTCTAAAGATTTAGCAAATCGCAGAGTTTAGAGGTGGACATGCTTAACGACTGACATCATTCTGTAATGCAAAAAGGTTTGGAAAGATAGAAAATATTCCAGACAAAAACTGTGGAATTCTTACAGGAGAGCTCTAGCCAGCTTTGTTGATGATGCTTTTGTCT
The DNA here is from genome assembly GCF_963210335.1 of Falco punctatus. Classification (NCBI taxonomy): domain Eukaryota; kingdom Metazoa; phylum Chordata; class Aves; order Falconiformes; family Falconidae; genus Falco; species Falco punctatus. The sequence goes on from NC_137588.1 coordinate 37,517,799, forward strand.
GGCTTTTGTCATTGCAGATCTCTGCAGAAGAATGGCTTGTTTCTCTCTTTGCTCCTAAGCCTATTCCAGCACAATCCAACATTCAGATAACTCTCTCTACTGGGTTTCATACCAAGTTTGAACTTTTTTCAGGGAAGTAATTTAATTTTTGGTAGGATATGTTATGAAGGTGCTTAGCTCTACAGAGGTAAGGCACAGATAGCCTTTACAAACATGTTTGTTAATTGATAGCTGATTGAACTATAATTTAGAAGTTCTTCAAGTTTATTGAAATGTTTGTTTACTTAAATAAACATGGAAAACACTTATATTTTCTCACTGCAAAAGGAACACCCCAGTTACTAATTAATTTCACACATTACGGTTCACAATGACATATTTTATAACTGAACCCAGCTGACATTTCCACTCCTGCTTACCACCGCTTCAGCACGTTCTTTAGCACATTTAATTTTTCAAAAGATGCATCTGTTCCATTTTTTTTTACAGATCTCTTTTTAACAATTCTATCAAATGGAAAAGATTACACTGACAGCCTATCTTACTAAGATACTATTCAAGGAACTTGTTTTTTCAGAAGATCACTACTCAACATACAGCTGCAAAATAAGTATCTCCATTCTTGTAGAGAAACATCATAAATCTTTCTACTTAGAATATTCCACTGGGATTCAAACTGCTGGCATGTGACAACCATGAAATAACGTCCTTAGATTTCTTTACTGGAAGTTTTGCATCATTGCTGTTGGGGATTCAGCTTATGTGGTTAAAGCTTGTTATGAGAGGCAATTTTCATTTAATACTACACTATCAAAATGGAAAGATTTCTTTGAGTTAAGACATATCTTAACTTTGTACCTAAATCTTTATATTGAAGGTTTCAAATACTCCTGCTGTACAAGAGAATCATAACCATAAATCTGTCTTTAAACAGTTTAAAAATTATAAGATACTGAGACTAGCATAAGAATCACAATGAAGCATGCAAGTATAAGCTTATTAGAAAATAGTGTCTGATGTACAATTATGCTCTTCAAAATCTTACAGCAGATATGACACTACAATAGATGGTGAAGAAAGAAAACCTACAGCTATCTATGTAGTAAACAAGAACAAATTAAAGAATATTAGCAGTTCTTTACCTATTTAGGCATTTTAATTGTAAGTGGCAGCAATACTGAAACATTTCTGAGGCATTTGATAAAAGTCTCATAAAAGACATGATTAAGAGTTACCACTTCATTTTATTTTTTTCCAAACGCTTGCTGTCTCCAGCTTCAAAGGGACTGAAGCTGACAGGATCGCCATCATTTCCCTCTATACTCAGAGACAAAACGATTGCCCTTTGATGGTCCAGCAAGCTAGGAAGACTTGGGCAGATACAACAGAAAAAGAAATAAAGCCCAGGGGGAAGGTATGCTGTCTGCAAGGTGATTTGACAGAAAATTAGCCATGAGCAGGCACATGAAGAACGACGGGGTTCAGACATGGACAACTGTTCATGCCAAAACATGGGAAATGAGCAGGTCTTAACCATTTTCAATTATTTTTAGACACTGTAGACAGACATTGTTTTCAATAACATTTTCAGACATTTAAACTCGGACTTCTCAGCAGCTAGCATAAGAACCAACTCCTAGCTCAATTTCATGCACAGTGTTTGTACCTTGCCAAATCGTTTGGTACCAGAGGCCTTTGTTCTGTAGCACTGCCAATACTTGTATGGTCAGAGACAGGGCATTTGCAGTAAGGGCAAGCTACAAAGCATTAATGAAACAGAACTATGTAAGGTCAGGGGTTTCATGGAAGACATTCATATTACCAAGAATGGTGAAGAAACAACAGTGATAACGCCTCATCTGAGCTACACAAACACACAGAGATGGAAACAGATGGGGAGCCCGACAGTGAAGGACAGGCTGGAGTCAGCCGAGCGGTGCAAGGTGCTGCAGTGAACATCTCCAGGTGCAAACCTCCGTTCCCAACAGGATTGGTGAGCAGATCGAAGAGCAACAATATCACAGACAATGCCAATATAAAAACTGAGAGTGAATGTAATAAATAAAGGTTGTACATGGTCTGCTGCCAAGGTCATTAATAAAACCATGCTACAGTGCTCTCTGTTACAATTGACTTCTACATTTAGAAAGAGACGAGTGCTTGAGAAAAAAGTTCTGATACACAGAATGCCTAAGATGTAGGAATTATTTTGAGGAAATAGTAGTACAAACAGAGATGTTTTAAAATCTTTAAACTGAAATTACAAAGGTGTGCCACTTGTAATGAGGAATATTTAGAATTAAGGTTGAGACTGATCAATGCTGTTGTTAGAGGGCCTATTCATGAAAGAAAATGTCTCTCTCCTCTGTTTTTGTCTAACCCTTACAGGTCAGTGCACTGAAACACCCTAAATCTAATTATATGGGCACTTGACCAAAAGGAACCATTTGACTATGAAATGTCTGAACAAAAAGAAAAAAAAAAACCCTAATAAAAAGGCTAATTTGGTGGCAATGTGCAATTTTTTTTGGTTTTGTTTCTCTTTCTTTCTCTTTTTTTTATTTTTATTTTTTTTTTAGCCACAGGCATTGTTATAGAAATATAATATAGCAGGCATAATACACACTTAAAAGCTCTTTTATAGACAACTGCTTACAAAGTACATATACCAGTCTGTGTCAAAAAAATGACAGAAAGCAGCATTGAAAGATTGGTCTGTGTGTACTACAGAATCTGTGAGTCATTACAAAATAAAGGTGGAAGGGGAATTGAAAATGTTTCTTACCTATAAATGATATTTCTTCATTATACAAAGTAGTTTTCTAACTTTGCTTTTCTTTAAGTCACGACATAGATGATAAAGTGTAGTAAAATGTCCTAATGAAAGTATCCAGCCTCACTATTTTAAGAACACTTACATTAAAATTTCACTGGAACACATCTTATAACAATGTTAAGACTATTTCTAAGATGTGAGAAAAGAATATTGGGATTAGAGTTATTTACTATCCGTATTAAATGGCACTGAAAGATGGAAACCAAAATAATCCCCTCTCTCCCCTGGACTCTGTAGAATGACAAAATCCTTGTATTAAACCAAATCATTAAACTATTCTTTGTAAGAAATTCAGCAACACTTCTGGCAGCGTGCTTTTTTCATACAGGAAGCTGATATTATAGCATTATACCCACAGACAGATATATATCTCAAAGATAAAAAGAACTTTCATAACAGTGAAAGAGCAAAAATCCAACCCCAACTTTGATCAGTAGCATATCTTGTACCTTCTCCTATATTGTAGAGTTTAATTATTTTCAAATAAGAACTTTTCCCTAATTATTTTATACATGAACAGACCACATTTTAGCATTTTTGACTAATGAGCACCACTTGGTATCTTCATAAGGAAAACAAAGTGAAGGAATTCACTGTAGAAGCCAAAGGATAGAAACATTATGGCTCTACTTGAAAATGAAATACGGATTACCTTGCAACCCAAGAAATTAAGAATGAGAAAACTGCATAATCCAAAAGCAGGCAAAACAACAGAAAATTACTTTTAAGGAACCCAAAGAAACTCAAATTTAATAACAACACATAAAAATAAAATATTACTTTAAACATGAATTTTAATATGAGCATGACACTATACAAGTCCTCATTCACACCTGCTGCATGGTGTTCACTGCAAAGGAACAAGCCTTCAGGTGCAATTCAGCCTCTATCATCCCAAATTAAGAAAAAGAATAATTGAGGGTCATTAAACACCATGCTATTAGGAATGTGTACACTATATATGCTATACAAATATAAATATTAACACAGTAAATATATAAAAGTTAAGCATGTCTAGATGACTACTACTGTAGCTGGAATTACACTGAGCAACAAAGCAAAAGGAAGAGATCAAAATGGTAAAAGAAAAATGAGAAATGACTGGATCAATAGGCATATGACAAACCATGTTCTCTCCTTCTCACAGAGGCAAAGCAAGCAGTGATGTACAGCAGCAGCTACTAGGCAAGCTTTATCCAAAAAATTATAAACTCATGGAAAAAGGAAATTCTGCATTACAGCCTAGCTAGTAGATGTTCAATGAAAAATATGCATACTCCTCTTTTTCAAGGTCTTCTCATTTCTTCCTTTGACAACCATTCTTCAAACACCTGTTTGCATTTAATTCTTGAACTAATACTAGTTTGCAATACAAACCGAACGAAAGATCTTCCATAACAAAGTTATAACCTGCTGCTGATGTTCAAATTCAACACATTTATAACAAAAGTTATCTTTAGTTGAAAAAGAAAGCTCTCAAAGAACTAGCATGATACTGTGAAAATCCTGTTGTAATTGTAATTGGGGAGCTCATTAAATACACCCCACGAAATCATATGGCAAACATTTATTGTAAGATACTTGATAAAATGTTCTGTTCTCTGACTTACACCGCCTGTCAGAGTGACAATTGCCTCTGCTCTTCAGCAGTCTCCTTGGCGCTGCAATTGTTCTATGCTGCAGTAGCTTTTTCTACTCAAACCTTAGACATTGACAGTCAGGGGAGTGCACGGTACAGCCCCTTTCTTGTCCACAACCACACTATGGACACACCTTAACCTTTTGTTTGAAGAGAGGTTTGCCACAGTTAGGAGCTGTACATCTACTTACGAACTTGCACGTACTTACAACGTTTGTACATGTACTTATATAATAACTGTTCCTACCTATCTGAAGATTTTTACAAAAGGAACGTCAGGAAGAAGGCGCAGCCATCACAGGAGTATAAGCTGGAAGGAAGCTGCTCCATCAAGAGGATTTCACTCTTTCCTCTCCGATTTCCACGGCACAAACACATGCACACGTGCGCCTGTACCCACACACAGTGTCTCTCTCCAACCTACTGGAAATAAAGCCAGCAAGAGCGTCCCTCTTGTTTATTTCACTCTTGCAGGAATTATTTTTTCTAATTTATCTACATCTCCACTTTCAAGTTCAAGCTTCTTGTTAGGATTTTTAAACCATTCCACAACTTGTTCTCTCCCCCTTTGTTCACTATTGCCTTTAACCTATTACTTCACAAAAATTCTCAGTTTAAAAATGAATTAGTTTATTATTTCTCCACCATACACTTTTCAGTTTCCTGTTACCAACTCATACCTTCTTTCAAGTTCCTGTACAGTATATGCCTTCTAATTAATCTGAAAGACCACTGATTTCTCTAGCTAATTTGCTCTCGAAGTCATGCGTCTGCTTACTGCAAGCAATTAAACTACCCAGGATGACTTATTCTTCATTATAGAAAAGGTGATGTTCGTTCTGATGTAGAAACACAACAGCCAGAATGTGAAGCCCTCTGAACAATCAACATATCTAGTCACAGGCAACTAATTTAATGCTGTACATTGCCCTCTGAATTTCTCCGTTTCTGATGACACCTAAGAAACAGAGGCTCTACACTGTAGACACACAGACCTGCCCACACCTCGTGCAGAAAGTAACCTAAGAAGGAATAAAGTACTACCCTCTTAATTAGCCAGCATAATATGGTCTTACTCGTTTCACCTTAAAGTCCTCAGCCACCGTCATGCAGCATTGCTCAAAAGCTCATTACAGCATTTTAAAGCTCTCTTTAAATTTAGTTAGCTTTAGATTAGGATCAATATGATTCATATCTTCTACTGGTTTTGGTTATAAACTTGTAACAGAAACTATCCTCCATTATATTTATATTATGCCCAGTGTGAGGGCATTATGATTTGATCACTTTTATTTGCAGATACTAATAATAGCAATAATTATACTAATAATGATAAGAATAGACCACATCTATGTGCAGATGCAAATCATATTAGTAATACAAATAAAAAGCTTGGAATTATAGCTTCCTAATGTTATGGTGAAGGTGTAAAAGAAGCAAGGGTGAGAGTGGGTAATCCTCTGTACTAAATACACTGATACAACACTGCCTATGTAACACAAGATCATCACTGGCTGTACTTGACAGTTTCAGTGTTTTTAAACTCCCTTCACTGGTATCACACAAGGTATAATCTCCCCCTAAACCCTGCTTCTCTCGCATGAATGTATGTGCAGGGAGATAATTAGTGAGAAGGAAACAGAGGGGCAAATAAAGGTAATTACTAAAACACAAGACAGACTGACAGAACAGATGGAACTGACAGTTTGTGAAATAAACAGAAAAAGCATTTATTTCCCATCTGAGTCTGATCTCCTGTTCGTTCTGTTTTCAATGGGTGTGTGAAGTTACTGGAGCAATTCAGACATCTCATAGGCTTCCAGTGTAACAAACATCACGCACTCCCCAACCCTGCAGCGAGCAGTACTAAAGACATCCTTAAAAATTTTAGTATGTGAATACTAAAAAAGCCAGTAACTGTATGTAAGGTGAAAGGCACCCCGAGCAGTACATTTTCCAGAAAAGGTCAGTACCTCAAATTTTAACATTCTGATATTAAATTCTCTTGCAACCTTTGTTATTTAGCAAGACAGACAATAATAGGGTAGGGGGGACGAATGTTCTTTATCCCCTTAAAAATAATGCTAAGAATTAATAATCTAGATTGTACAGGACCTCATATCCAAAACGAAATCACAGTCTGTTCTGTGTCCTTTTAAACCTGATAGAGCATTCACTGAAACTGGAGACCAACTTCAGAAAACCTTCCTTTTTTGGTGGCTTACAGCCACAGACAGGCCTTAATTCATTCCTAAACTGGTCAGGTAAAGAGCAGAACGTCTATTTCCAATGATGACCTAATATTTAGTGCATTCAGGTTTTAAAAAAGGATTAAGATAGGAAGATAAAATGTAACTGAACAGCACATGTTGGTAATAGGAGAGTATGTTCTTAGAGGCTTATAGATCCTCTGTATAATGACAGCTTTAGGATTGCTCTTTAAAAGAAATGAATCTTATCCTCTGTTGTCTCTACTGAATGATGATAAGGGCTTGATTATGTATAAAGTTTGCATTCTCAACTGATCTGGTTGCGAGAGAGAAAGAGAGAGAAGAGTTCCTGCTGAACGATAATAAGCCCGGCCATTTCTTATTTCTTCTAAAAATCACCCATCCATGACTTAAAATTGGTTAAGAAAAGCGTTAGCCCGTCGGTGAGTGTCTCTCAGAGCCCAGACAGATGTCATACATCGCGTGGGCACGCCTGAGGCTGGAGGGGTGACCCATCCTCCCTCACAACGGAGCAGAACGTAGAAAATCTTTTGGCCTCCTGTTCCCTGATGCAGTGACTCCGGCGAAGCACGGGATTACTGCACTCCTTCCTGACATCTCCTACTTGCCAGTCTCAGAAAAAAACCATCTTCATCTATCTGGAAGCAGTGTTTGGCAGCACAGCTTTTCAGCATAGTTCCTACGCTAGCAATCCATCTCCCCACTTCTTTCCATTATGCAGATAAAAGTCAAAACAAAGGATTGCTGGGTCTGTAGGTCCTGCGACACCTTTTTTTTTTTTTTTTTGGCTGGTATGAATTCCTGCCACTGTTGGCATCTGGCCTCAAAGTCCCGAGACGTTAAAATTCATGTCATCAATTCAAAGAGTAAGAGATTCAAACATGATTTTAAATCCTTGGGTGTAATACTTTTTTTTTCCTTCATTTTGACAGTAAACACAGTTAAACCAAATCAAAAGATCATGAAAACAGGCAATAATATTTCATATAAAAATCACTCCACACAATTATTATACATATTTTCTTGTAAGAATTCATCATGAAGTAAAAAAATCCAACAAACTTTTACAGTTTAAATGGTTAACACATTCTTAAGAATTGGGAAAAAGAGTACGTAAACTTCAAAAGTGATTCGTAATGCTGTATTTTAGACTATTTTACCTATTAGAATGTTTTACAAGAAATTTTGTACCTTCTTGAGAGCCTTTTACAGAAAAAGGAGGAAAGGTACTTGCAATACATAACCTCACAGTCAGCAACAAGCATTATTCTGAAAACCTAAGTGTGAAACATGGGGAAACAAACTGTTCCAAGCAACATGCCCCATACAAATGCTGATCAATGACCCCCTTCATACTCTTCAAAGTTTAAAAAGTGCTAGTCAGAACACTCACATCTATAGTTTCCAATGGATTTATGATGGCTCAAGTCCTAAGTTTCATTGCTTGAGAACGCTGACAAATTGTGATCATATTTTCAAAAAAACCCCTAACGAGATTATTCACCATACATAATCACTGTCATTGCTACCCACCAGACAACCACATCACATCCCCACAGCATTTTATGTTTTCATAAAACACACAATTAGAGGAGATAAGATTAAAGCTGTTTGAGTTTCATATTTTATCCCAAGACTAGGTCTTTGGCTCATGATTTCACTTCTGACTTTTGCATCACAACTGTTGAGTAAAGGTATGTTCATCTGCCTGGTCTTTCCTATCTCTCTGTATGTCTGCCGTAATGCAGTTTCAAAGAATAAGGTTGTTTCCTTCCCTGTTGAGGATTAGAATTTTCTTTTTAAGAAATAGACTACAATCCTTTAGAGAAACACAGCATATGAATGCATCTATTTTATACATTTCTTTTTATCAGGTGAGAAGTCGAAGTTCATATGTAGCTCACCATTTTGTAAAAAGTTTCAATTTTGCAGCATCATTTCTGTAGTTAACAGACTTAGGAATACAAGCTTAACTCCTGAAGTGGTACCTAAACAGCTGTTCTGTTTCTTTCCCTATACAGATAAGAAATAGGAAGCCAGGTCTGCACTACAGAACGCGTACAACGTCACTGTTTGCTGCACTTGATGCTGTTGTTGTGCTTCAGCCCCAGCCTGCAACTAAGTACCACGCAGCTGCTCACTGCCTTGCCTGCCTCTCCCCTGGTGGGATTGGGAGGAGAGTCAGGAAAAAGACAAAACCCGTGGGTTGAGATAAGAACAGCTTAGTAATTGAAATTAAGTTAAAAAAACCCAACACAAACAACCAAACAATAATAACAACAACAGTAATAATTGTCATGAAGAGAGGAGAGAGAGAGAGGAATAAAACCCCAAGGAAAAAACCACAAGTGATGCACAGTGCAGTTGCTCACCGCCCACTGACCGATGCCCAGCCAGTCCCCGAGCTGGCAGCCCCCGGCCAACCCCCCCAGTTCATACCCTGGCCATGACGGTCTGTGGGATGGAACATCCCTCTGGCTGGGTCGGGGCAGCTGTCCTGGCCACGCTCCCTCCCAGCTTCTCGTGCCCCTCCTGGCTGGCAGAGGTGGGACACTGAAGGTCCTTGACTCAGGGTGAGCACCGCTCAGCAACAGCTACAACCCAGCGTGGTGTTATCCCCATCCCAAACCCAAACACAGCCTGTGCCAGCCACTGGGAAGAAAATTAACTCTATCCTGGCCGAAACCAGGACAGCTGTGTAGGATTAACTTGGTGAGATATCTCAAAATGTGAACAACAAAAGCCAAGTGGCATTTTCAGTATTTTCAATTCACTTACTAAAAATCAAGCTTTTTATTTCTTCTTCCAATGATACAGATACTCCAAAAGTATGTTTAAATACACTCATCAGTGCAACTATCGAAGGGAAAGTGTGTATTATAGAAAGGAGCCCCCAGATTAACTATATATTGTGAAATGTATGTGAATGTGCATGACTTGAACCAATGAACTGTGGCCTGAAATGATGTCACAGAATGTGCAGCATTAAGTGGAAGGTTAAACCTACTTGCATCTCGGTTCATTAAACGCAGTTAAAGTGCAAATTCCCTCATTCTGACAGTAGTAATCACAAGGGTTCACTTTCTGGTCACAGCGCTGACTTTTAAACCCCACAGAGCATCTGCAGAATTTCAGTAAAATAGACCTATATAAATATTCTGCCTTTTGCTGAACAGATTTTAAACGCATTATATATTACGATGGCAAGACACGCACACATACACAGGCACACACCCACAGATAACAAAGTTCATACTCTTTTTTTCATGGAAGGTCCAGTCTGACAACACTGAAAAGTTTGCTCATCAGCATCGATCAAAGACTTTTAAAACAATGAGCCTATACTAACTGATGAGTTCAGGAATCTAACATTCTTAACAAAGCATTACTGTCACATGTACTATACAGCTGTATTGATTGATGCAGACTGCAATGGCCTGAAAAGTGTTCAGGACCATTTTCTTACCATTGTAAACAGCATTGGTGTATGATGCAGCATTTATGCATTGTAAATCCATACAGAAACTAAGGTATGGAGCCTTTTTTTCCTTGAGATGTAATGGTGTTCCATATAAATTTGAAAATAATAATAATAAAAAAAAAGATAAGCCAGTTTTACAGGGAAAAAGAAGGGAAAAATCAAAACCTTCCAAAATAGCCATTCTAGGTATTCAAGCAAATGAATCTCGACTTGGTCATCATATTTGGGCCTTACATGTTATAGCTGTGATACTCTCCTTTTTCTGGGATTTATGAGTATCTCTATTTTTCATCTAAAGACATTTGAGGAGATACAAATAGCAGGTCAAAAGGGCCAGATCCAAATAATAATGAAAAAGATACATGGACACTTAAAGCATTTTCAGCTGAGTAAGGACTACCATGCAGCACTGCATTCCACTGCTTCTAACCCCAAAGCTGCAAACTCCTATTGACAACTCCTTCTCAATGGTCCAGCTACAGTTCTGCCCCTTTGCCCATTCAGAAGGGCTCCAGCCCTCACAGGGAGGAATGGCCGGTCCATCTCTTACACTGATCAGACTACGAGATCCGGGCATTTCTCTTATGTCTAAACCTCCTTGCGAGCCTGCTACAACAGGAGCTCTCTCTGCACCTGCCTCATACACATCAACCAAACGAAGGGATGGCCGTATCGGTATTTACAAAGTTGAAATGCCAGATCCCTTTGGACAACAGCTTACTTATTTCACCCTGGAAATGAAACACTTGAGCCTAATTCTCTCTTTTGACACCTTGTGTGTTCCTGGAGGGTGCTCTCACCTCCACATGGTTCTGAGAAGTGGAAGGCTATTCCACAGTGAAGCTTTCCAGCAGTGCAGAAAAGACCAGACTGTTTATTAGGCAAAAGTAAAAACCCAAGGAGTATGACTAAGTGGCTCGGTGTAACTGAGAGCAGGAAAATTAGTTTCTTGCTGCAGTGACTACTTCTGCATTTTATACTTAGCAGCTGGAGAAGAAGATACACCGTAGCTCTGAAGGACAGACTAGAATGTTGTCTTTTATACCTCTTAAGACAGTACTTCACCATCTAGACTGCAGAATCACATTTCCTTTGGTATTTGATGTCTGGGCTTAAGGAAAGCACCCAGTATTATTCTCTCAGCCACGGTGCAGGAGGAAGAGAGCAATCTCACCACAGAACAGCCACGCTACTGTGGGTAGCGTGAAGGTGAAGGTTGGGGTAGAAGCAAGAGACACATGAGCATATCCTCAGAGCCATAAAGGAAATAAACACTGACACCATTGTTCCTGTTCTCTAGCCACCAGGAGTGTATCACCCCCACCTCTGACCATCTTTGTAGCAGAAAAGACTTAATCCACCTTTGAGAAGCAGGGTGGGCAACCATCCTGTACCTCTGGATTCCATTCCAGAACAAACGCCTAAACAGGCTTTAGATCTGGCCTGAAATTATTAGAAGTCTCAAAAGATATATCACTGTATCTACATGTGTTCACAATATATACCTTATTTAAATATTTCAATACATATATTGCAAAAGGGTAGACAAAGTATTGGGTTACAGAAATAGCTAGAAAATGTACTGGAAGCTACACCTGAAACCAGGACATTATACATCCTAGAGAGATTAAAGAAATACAGACACAAGCTTAATAATTGTATTATTTGTTGGCACACGGGTATTTCAATGATCTACACATCGCAAGATACTCACAGACAGACAGGTATATTTGTCTCTGGGTCCAGCTGACACGTACCACCGTTGTAACAGTAGCCATCACACAACTGACAGGTAGAGGCAATCTTTCCATTAGAGCAACTGTCATGGTTAAAAAAAAAACCAAAACAAATAGCAATCAGTATTGTATTAAATCTGGTGAATTCTCTTATAAATATCTCTATATTAAAAGATTGATTTTATGACACGTAGCAGATCTACTGATTGCAAGAATTCTAGGTTTCCACCTAGAAATTCTAGCACAGGTAGTGAGCTTATTACACAAAATAATTTTAATATTTTTGTTTATGAAAATAAACTATTATACAAAATGGTAACTCAGCAACAATACTGCAGAAGGAACACATTTCAACAGTGTACTAAAACTCAACTGTTCACTTTATTAAATATTCCTATTTTTCCAAGTGAAGACCCATTCAGTCTCCTGCTCCATAGCTGCTTCCAGCAGTGAGGAGTGCTCCAAAAGCTGCTTTAAAAAGGCAGCAGCCAGGCAGCGGGACTGTTCTGATGAGACCGGTTCAGGGGCTAGCCACAGCATATGGGATTTGAAGGATAATGCAGTATAATCGCTGTTAACTGTACGTTTTTGCACACAACCACCCCCCGCGCTACACACACTTACTTGCACACTATGTCACTACTGTCCTTGTTTACCATGCAGTGTCCCCCATGGCACCTGATACACTTGTCCACTTCACATTTTGGACCTTCAAATCGTACTGGACAGACACATTCTACGCTTCCATCATCAGAAATAGTACATGATTCAGAATTCACACAATAATGGTGGCAAATGTCTGCAAGCAACATAAAAGCTAATTATTAAAAGAAATACAGGAGCCTCGTAGAAAAAAATAGTATCTTATTTTTCTATGTTTTAAAAGATGCTATAATAAAAACAAAACAATAAATGAAGCTGGTGGCTCACTGGCAACTACAAGAACAAAGAATACCACATAAACAGATACATAATATATTAATGATAGAGTATCAAGAAGTGAAATAGAAGGATAAACTCATAAGAGGGTTTTTTTTCCCTTCTAGATGTCTAACCGTTTATGGCATCATCCCACATAATATAAAGACTACTGATGAGAAAAGAAGAGCAATGTTAATGTATTTAATGGGACATTGGCTGAATAAAAATCTTCTGCTACATTCCCATTACCATTAACAGCATTATGCTAAACTGAAATGGAAACAGTATTTTGAAATAATTAAGTTTTATTTTCATTTATCCACATATTAAAATTTCATGAAGTTCTAATAATAATATACAAAGCCATAATCCATAAGTTCTACAAAGAACTACATACATGCTTATCTTTATGGACTGTGCAGGGCCCCATTATCTTATTTAACTGCTTAAATGCAAGAAAGACTGTAATTTCAACTCGTGAACTCTTTAACTCTTTAGAAGCACTAGTAACTGTCTCACTTTTATCATATCCCTTTAAAGACACAAGTGGCCTGACCAAAGGAGCTTCCAGAGCTACAAAATACTGTTATCTTAACATTTTGGTTCATTTTTATTTATGTGGTAGTTGTAACTTCTTCTTTTTTTTTAAGTTGTCACTTAAGCTCTTTAATAGGGCCAAATAATTCAAAGTCCTTCTTTCTCTCTGTTTCTAATACCTTCTCCCATTCTGTATGGTTAACATTGTGTCGAGCTTTTGGTGCTGTTCCTGATGGACAGACGAAGCGATTGATACATAAGAAGTATCAGTTCTGAACTATGCATCTGGATTAGCTTAGAGTTAACCTGCCCCATATTAACAAAATATAACCTTTCTGACAAAACTAAAATAATTTTCAAAAAGCCCTTTGAAGCTCAGGTCATGGCTACGGGTGAGGCAGCAGCAGCCAGCAATAAGGCACAACCAAGCTGTTCACCAGAGAACAAAACCTTGGCCAAGTGGCAACCTCAGCCTTGTGTGGAGGTGTCAACTCCAGCTGCCGTTTGAGCGGGGGCACTTTGTAAGCGGCAAACTGGAGGCTACCAAAGTTGGCATCTTGCACCGAATACCTTCAGGAAGGGATGTCTGAGGGTATCTCCTAAAGCAAGGAACCCATTTTGCTTAAGTGACTCTGTGCTCCGTGTCCCCCTCTCCCAGATGTACTGACTGCCATGGCACTGGGGCTGACCACGCTGGAGTTGTTCTGCTGCACAAAGATGACTCCTGGGGACATCACTTCTGTGTGCTTATTCCTTGTAGGTCTCCACCTGTCTATGCAGGTTGTAGGCTCGTCTGCTTATGGAATCACTACTGAGCAACAAGAGATACTTAACAGACACTAAATGGAGTAGCTCATTGTTTGCCATCCCCCAGTTCAAGGTACAGAATGCTAATTCGCACCAGGGGTCTACTTTTTGAACAAAACCTACCACAGTTTGAAAGCCAACATTGAGAGATGTTTTACAAAAAAAAAAAAAAACCAAACCAACAACAAAAGCAAAAAAAAAAAAAAAAAGGCCAAAAAAAAAAGCATTGCAAGGGAGAAATATTTCCATGTACATTAGGACCAAAAAAAAAAAAAAAAAAAAAAAAGAAAACCAACCCCAAACCTAGGAATATGAAGTTCATAGCCTAAACAATTACTATTTTTAGTATTGATTGTAGCCACAAACACCTTTAATCTTCTGCTCTATCTAAAAAGCGTCTGTGACATTTGAACTGAAATGACACAAATTTTTTCATCCTCCCCTAACCCCCCCAAAGAAAGAGATTACAGTTTCAGGGAAAGTAACAGCTTGTCAGATCACTATACCCACTCTGAGTGATTGCAACTGCGTGAAAACACTTTCTATTTTTTAGGTTGTCTGGGCCTTAAATGATACAAGAAATGAACTTGAACTACTCTGTCTGTCTTATTTCAGGAATTTAAAATAGGGAGTTATATTCAAATGCATCAAATTCATGTGTATATAATAACATGCACAATGTTAGTAGAATTCTATGTAAATTCATTCACTTAAATTTATTTCAGCAGCGTCAGTGCCTTGACACGGAGCACACATTTTGGTTATTAGCCCTTATGTGAACTAATCACAGGAGAAACTCTGCATTGGGTAATTGGAGACGATAAGAGGAAAATAAGGTCTTTGCAATCTGGCAATACCACAAGTAAATGTCTTCTCCCTGCCGTAAAAAACACTAATAATATTTTCAGCTTGGGAGCATGAGTACGATACCTATGCACATTCATGTATCATCCTTTGCATATGAACTAGTTTCAGGCACATCACAGAAAGACTGAAAAAGATTATCTTAGAGGCAACCAATCTTTGCAATAGTGCTGTATTAATACATTCCAACATGCACATTTCACTTTAAGTGATTAATAAAGTAAAACATACATGTGTGTGAATAAAGCAAGACATCTAAGATGTGAATTCATATACACACTCTTAAGTGTAAACCTGTACAATTTCATAGAAATGTTATTGGCCACAGAAAAAAACCACCAAAACCCAAAACAACAAAAAACCCCAAAACCCCAAAAGATTGCAAGACACCTTTTTTTCCCTTTAAAGCATTAAATTTTACATAAACAAAAGCTTAATTTTATTTTGTGTTTTATATAGTGCTCGAGTCTCTATACTGTGGCATTTTTTCAAAGTGTTAGCAGACAACCCAAATCTGATAATAAGTGTTGTTTAAAAAGTACCCCTACATTTACATTTAAATTAATTCTTAAAGAAAAAGAAAAGAAAAAAAATATTTGCAGAAGCATTCAACTAGAAACAATTTGTTTGGTTTTGGGTAAGCCTCAAGTAAATATTTTTTCTTAATCGGTGTGTCTGTCTGTGCATGATTTATGTACTATACTGTTTTCAAATACCCAGTTGTGTTTGCAGATAGTTATTTGTGGATCCATGCAGTTTGTTTAATACCAAGTGGGAGAGAATCACAATTACTGCTGGTTTTCCATTCAAAGGTTTAAATTCATTTCATAGTCTCCCAACTGGAAATACATTCAGTTCACTCCAGTACAAATCCTATTTAAAATACACACTACCCCTTTCCTTGTTTGACAGACCTTTCACTAAAAATAAATACTTCTTGTATCCCGTAGACAATTCTAAACCAGACCTTTGTAACAGATAACTGCCCTCTCATTTTGTTTAAATCTAGCCTTCCTCAGCAAATTCACTGAATTATGTACAAAAGAGATGATGGCTTTTGCATTTAATGTTCTATTCTGTAACAAGCACTATGACAGTCCTTTATTTTAGAGTATTATAGTCAAAGCAAAGCAGAAGTAGAAAAATAAGATTAAAGAAAATATTCTGATTTCAGAAAAATAATCAATCTTGGGTTAGGGTTGCTAGCGAGTCATCATGTTGAAGAGACATGAGGAAGACAGACTGTAATTTTGAAATGAGTGACCAAAAGAAGAAATTCAACTTTATATTTGAAGGTCTTGAGTTAGAGAAAACAGATAATAGTGATCTACGCTAAGAGAAAGCATGGAGAGAAAAGATAGATAAATAGAGTAAGAACAGAAGGCTTATTGATTGATAATCTTCCTTCCCCCATCCTCTATACAAGAAGTAAAAAATTAGAAAGTTCTAAAAACTGAGAAGAGCCTTTCTAAAGGCATGGAAACCTTTGGATGACAGGAGACTGATGGGTCAGTGGGCTGAAAAACCAGGGGGAACTTCAGATGCACAGGATAGAATCTATGTCCTGGCAATTCAAGAAGAGTTAGAAATCCTGATTTTCAATACGAGGAGGGGACAGAAACCATACTCAAGGTGACCACAGCCTGAGCAAGATGAAGGAACACAGAGGTGTAAAACTCCAAGCACTTGTCAATATACTGCTTATTTGGGTTAGAAATAAGAACAAAGGCAAGGTTGCAGTTCAAGACATGTGCTGATCTGCAAAGATAAGGGATATCAGAGAAATTCTTTAACCAGCTACATCAATTCACTGTTTAGGTATTCCACCAGCATAAGATAGCAAATATGGGAAGTCGGAGTAGAAACTTTTAACACATTTATCTAATTTCTACTGACAAAGTCAGCTGTCTTGTACAGCTCCATTGTACACATTAATTCATGAAAATAAAAGGTACATAAATGCTAAAAAAACCCTTTCTTCACGTACACATATAGATGGATATTGCAGAAATATGTTCAAAGATCACTTGAATGCATCAGATTACATCCCCATAGCAGGATCAATAATTTTGGAGCTACGTTTACCGACACATGCTGTAAAAAAATAATCACTCAACTCATGTCAAAATTCCATTTTGTAGAACTTTTCTTATAAATCAAGATTTCATACTTTGTGGAGATTACTTACAATACTGACATCTGTCTCCTGTATACTCAGGCAAGCAGTTGCAAAAGGGTTGATTCCCAGCAGTGACACTGCAGGTTCCTTCGTTCTGGCAGAAACGATCACAGACCGTCTGGTTGCAGTTTGGTCCTGTAAAACCCAGTGCACAGTTGCACGTAGGCCTCCCTATTCAAATAAAATAAAACTATTTTATTAAATAAAACACCGTAACAATAAGCAGCACTTCACAGATAAATAAATGTATCATAACAATAGCAAGTTTTAACGTATAAGCCCAACCACATTTCTCCAGATTCTATTAAAGCGTGTGCTTGCAAACATCGTTTGAATTCAGAACTGTTAAAAAAATAAAGTCAGCACTGCAAGATGTGGATGTATCAAAACCTGCATCTATGCATTTTACACTTGTGCATGTATAGTTATTGACTCTATTTGGGAATTATTTTAAAAGATGGTCTTCAGCAGGAATTTAAGATATCTTCAAATCATCCTGCCAGGCTGTGCTCCTCCACTTGCAGAGGATAAATGTTTTTATAACCAACATCAATGCCTCTTCAGAGAGTACTCCATTCTCCTCAAACCTACAAATTTTTATATATAATCACATGAATATACAAATATTTACTAATGTGCTAATAGCTAACTTTACATCACAGTTTCGACTAAACCACAAATACCTGTGCCTGGTTTGTTATCCTACCCCTCTCACAGAATAAATACTGTAACATAAAAATTGCTGCTGCATCAGACCAAAGATGCCTATAACACCAATATTCAATGCCTGAGAAGGAGTGAACACCCAGGGATGAACATTTGCACAAAATGAACTCCTAGTCTATAGTTTATTTTTACAGAGTTTTAAAATGGTGTTTAAAACCCGATGCATTTTCCTTCTATGATTCATCCCCATCATAATTTTCCCATTTCCCCCCCTATCTAAAACTCATGTCTAGAGGAATTATATCTTTGTTAGAATTTCACTGTTTTTTTTCAAACTCCCTATTTTCCCTCACATCTTTCTTAAGGTTTACCTTCTTTAAAACAAAGTTCTAGATCCCATAAATGTTTTTCCATCTCCTGACTTTGCTTTGTATCTCATTTGTAATCTTCTCTTCAAGTCAATGACCTGATGTGTCGAACTAGCCAGCTCCCTTCTCCCTTCCTGATCTATGCTCATTCTTGTTCATCTCTTACAAAGCATTATTCTTCCCCCATCCTCCTGCCCTTTGCTTTCATTTAGCCTTTAGGGTTTTCTTAAAGTTAAAGAAAACAGGCTTGAGTTAAACACTTTTCTTCTTCCTGGCTTCCTGGTAAGGAAAGAGATGAAGATTAATCAGGACCTGAGGAGACTTTTGCAATAATGGCAGACAAGACAATCTTCATTTGGATCGTAAGGAACTCAGCCTGCTGGCAAGTACAACCAAGAGCTTAACCGGGTCACTGCAGAGCAAGGGACAGCTGGCAGGCAAAGACATGTCCCTTTGAGTGAAGTCACAGCCATACCACGTGTCCGAGTGTCAAGGGCCACAGGCATGCTAGCAACAGTCAAGTGGTAAACGCGTATCAGCAGAACAAAAGGAATGCCTTGCAGGTAGACTACAGGAAACCAAAACAGTAACACATGCACTTTACGTAAACAGTAAAGTTTAGGAATCAAGATGGGAAACCAAAATGTCTAGTCTGGAATGCGAGCATCAATATCATTGGCCATAGCGAATTTTGGAAAGGAAGGCATCTAATGGGCTGTTGTAAAACTAATACAAATTCCTTTGATATCTAGTCTTTGCTGGTGACAGAGTAGAGCTCCCCCGTAAGAAGTGTTAAAGTCAATCAGATTAGCAAGGTACCTATATAACGTACTGTATGTGTAACACAGAGGCCCTTTGGACCGGAATTGCAGGCATAAACAGAAAAAATAGCCACTGTAAAACTGTAGAATCTGAAAGACATCAGAGAGTCAGGAATATGTCCAGGATGACAGGCTCCAGTTATCCCTGTACTTACAGCTGGAAAACTTCACACATGCCACATGGCAGGAACAAACCTCTTGCATATAAACAATGCTACTTCACGGAGCTAGCGAGCACTCAAGAGAAGCTATGCTTGACTTGGGCCTGACTTGGTTTAAAATGTACAGAAGAGCCAAAATCCTTAATCATTGAACGAAATAACATTTAAGAGTTACTTTTCCACAATAATTCTCTCTCATCTCCATACTGATCTACCAGGAAATCCTTACCATGGCTGGATTTACTGATGCATTATGACTAAGTCCCTTCTTTGTTGTCTTTTGTCTCATCCATCGTTTCCTCATTTTAATACAATGTCTGATGTGGGTATCCACAACTACTGTCACGTTTGCCTCCTGATGTCTTTTATCACAGCTGCATCTAAAACTCTGAAATGTTGCAATCCTTGCCATTATTTTTGTTTCTTCTCTATTTAGTTGGCTGCCTCATTAAAGTATCGTAGATTAAACTAAACATGCCATAAACCCCACAATTCTAATTTTCTTCTGGTCTGCCTTTGCTTTAATACTAAGTAATCATTCAATATCATATTTGTTGGAGAATTCTTCAATGCAAGTGAAGCATCTTCATTTTTTCTACTCCCTCTGATTCATACAGAAGAGTTTATTTTTTTTCTTTCACTTACCTCTTACTTTTCTTACATTAAACCCTTCAGATAATTATTTTCTGTATTTCTTATTTTTAAGCTATGCTAATTTAAAATGTTTTGCAAATCATCCTAAAGGCCATGAGATCAGTTAGTCTCTTCCTCTAATGAGTACAGTAGAAACAAAACCATTGACTAAAAATAGCTCCAACTATTTTAATATGCATCAGCCTGGTTATTCATATCTGTCCCCTGTGATCTAAACATTAAATCAAAGATGTTGAACTCAGATGTTAGCACAGACTCTTTTTGTTTCTCCCCATGTATACACTTGTATTTAAATTTCTGCCCCCAAGCCAGGGGGTTTCACATAATCCCTCATCTGAATCACTGCTTCAATGAAAAAGATAAAATAAAATAGTGATAGAACATAGATCTGGAGGTCTGAAATCAGTTTTTATTATTAATACTCCTCTATTTTTTAAAGTGATGAGGCAATGATATTTTCCTGGTTTGTAGAAAAGATTATTTTATTCTTTGCTAATGTAGGCTTATAAATATGCCAAACTG
The DNA here is from genome assembly GCF_963210335.1 of Falco punctatus. Lineage (NCBI taxonomy): Eukaryota > Metazoa > Chordata > Aves > Falconiformes > Falconidae > Falco > Falco punctatus. Next base: position 37,538,222 of record NC_137588.1, read on the forward strand.
CTGACAGTTACATGAAAATTTAATACAGTATAGCCTAAACCCCATTTTTGTCACTCAATTTAACATGACTTTTAGTAATGTTAATAGTTCGCTGCCTATTTATACAGCCTGTTGGCATCTAAAATAATACTAATAATGACATTTTAATCTGCCTTATTCTCATAAATAATTTCTGTTACAAAATGGTTCCAAGAACAGTTTAATAAAACAGTGACAAACAATGCCATAAGGTTTTGTATCACAGAATCAGAACAGAGATTTATGTTTGCAATGGAAACAGTTGTATAATCCGAGTTGACACATATCCTAACTACCAACCATTGCATGGCGATCTCATGCACATAGAACGTCAGCATTTACACTGGTCACAAAGGTTCAGGATTAGAGCTGTACAAACACCGGAGTAAAATTGCCTCTTAATTCCTGACCTTCACCACTACAAAAATGTCCACAACACATTACACGAGAGGGAAATATTAATAGGAAAGTGGTTTTGGGAATGCTAAACTGCTTCAAATTCAGCTGAACGTCTTTTGGTGTATATTATGCAAAAATGAGCAAAAAATCATTTTCTGAAAGAAAACACAAAACCCCTTTCATTTTGAGCTCTTCCTTCTTCGGTGCAACCCTCAACTAGATTTGCTGTATGAGAATACTGCCCTATTTTCCTCTGCCTATGACAGATTAGCACCCTTGCTTTCACCTATACTTTTCTTTAGTCTCTTCCCTGAGATAATAATTCCAAGAAAAATTTCTTGTTTCAAATACCTATGTTGAAAAATGTTGTTTGTCAAAGTGTCAGGGAGGACAAGGTGGCACCATATTCTCATCATCTGATACGTAAATGTTCCAATTTCAAAACCACAGTAATAATCTCTAGAGAGCAAGAAGCATACCTTTTTTTTTATTCAGGGTATCTCCACTCCATGATTTACAATGAATGTGCACGCACTTTGCTATTTACTCTCTCTAAGCCAATTCTTGGATACACTGCGTTTCTCACTATATGTATAGGCGTGTGGAAATATAATTCATGTAGTCTCTATACTGATGAGAGTATTTTGCATTAACGATTCTAAATAAATGAATTTCAGAGAATACATTAAATAGTGCCTGGTAAGATGTATAAAGCAAGTAACAAAAATAGTAATGAAAATTCTCAGGGGAAACAATGTACTTGAAAGTCACCGTTATCTGAATATTCTCTATGTAGTATCTCTCTCTTAAAAAAATAAAAATAAGTTTTTACAGAATTTTTAATCTTCATTCTAGAGCTCATAAAACTTGAAACAAACTTATAGAAGTATTAATTCCCCCCCCCCCCCCCCCCAAGTATTTTGCACAGAATTTAGTAAACTAAAGAATACTTTATGGTGACCCTTGGACACAGGAAGCTACTTTGGCAGTAGGCCATGAACAAAATACATGAAGTTTTTGGCATGAAGATGAAATAAAGTTTCACCCTTTCTTACAAAGAAAAATCATCCATAAGAGGATGATAGGATCAAAATGCTACAATTTTCAATTAGGTTTTGATTACAGAGGCTGCAGTTACTCCCAGTTCGCTAATTTAATTTGCCATATAATAGCAAATAATTTTTCAAATTACTCTCAAAACCAGCTAATACATATTGTAGTGCACTGTCTCTGTACTATCTAGGTGATTTCTTTTGGGAATCTAATCATATATCTTAAGCTTCTATTTACATTTATTTTGTAATGAAAAGAACTGTAAGGAGATCAACTTTGATTCATACTATTGCCTAAACAACAGAGTATGTATTGTATTTTGTTTGACCACATAAGGTATTTCATAATTAAAAACAAACAAACAAACAAAAAGTAATTACAGAAAATTAGAGAAATAGCACTATTTTTGGAAACTTTCTGAGTTTTGAAAAATGAGATCACCTAGATGAATGCCTGCACCAAGACATAGATTATTTCTTCCAGTCAATGGTAAATTCTCTACCAGCAATGCATAGTGAATTTAAGTTGTTATGTGTGATTTTGTTTTAATTTGGCGGTCTCCTATAACATGTAAGAAAATACGCAAAATATGCATATAACATAAATGTTATATGCACATTTACTTTGTGTATTTCACTTGCTGTCACTGTTAAGAAAAGCAATGTGGCACTATATCAGCTTACTTTAACTACTGTCATGTCTTCTGGAGTAGCTATCAGCAGTCTGTGGGCATCACAAAAATTCATTTCTATGTGGCTGATGGTTCAATAAAGCTAAATATGGTTCAATAGTAGTGGAGAGAAGCTGTACTACTATGTGTAAGTAGTAGGTGAGCTGACTGGGACCAATCCCAACAAATATTCATTCTCTCCATGTTGTCAAAGAAAAGGACAAAAGAAAAATCTCTAAATATATTAGAGTAGTCTCACAGACTGCTCTTACCAAGGCTGGTTGTGGTGGTTCTGTTGGGTGCCTCAGGTCAGCCAGGCACCAGACCAGACAGCCTCAACATCCAGTTCAAATAGCACCCCTCCCCCCTTCCCACAGTCCTGTCCTGGTGACAAGACAATGCCGTATCCATCCCCCTCTGAGACTCCTGGCACTGATACGGTGTTAGCAAAGTAAACAGGTTCTTCACTGCCAGTGTTTTCAGTACGCACCATCACAGCCCCGAATCAACTTGCTTTGCTTATAAAATAGAATACAAAATAATCTCTAAATAGAATTATTTTTGAGAATATTTCATCAATTTTCCTTTAGCAAAAAAGACCTAACAGTTTTTACTCGTTTTGATACAAACATCACAATTCTGTATGGTTAGACACACTCTGTACTGCTAGTATAGTACAAATATGTATTTATCTAATTTTGTGAACTAGTTAGATCTAGTTAATGTTTCAAGATGTTTAGTAAATTATTGCTCCAATATTTTTACTTTAAACTGTAAGAGAAAGGAAGTGCATTTTTATGGCAACACTTAAAATTTTTTTCCAATTCTTGTTAATTTCACTTACTGGAAAGTGTTCATTATCATACCCAAACTTTTAATTACACATCTCAGATGTGTACTTTTAATTAACTGATGACATTTTCTTTGTTCCATTATTGTCGTTCAATACAACTGTCATAAACTTATAAATTTTAATTAAAGCTGCCCCAATCTCTAGCTATACAATGTTCACATAGGAATTTTCCAAAAGGCTTAGCAGTAAGTAAACCAACAGTGAATAATCCCTGAATTGCCAGTGGGATTTGTTTAACAAATTAACATTTGTGTGCAGATAATGAGGTTCTACAACTTAACACATCCAGCAAAGGTTTAGCACAATCACGTTTTAAAAAATGATTAATACTCTGCAATTTACTTAATTAGTTATCACATTACTATTATATATTAGGTGGTGAAAAAGAACAGGATTTACACATTCACTAGAACACACACATTCACTAGAAGAGTATTTCATATGCAGCATCATTAGATCAGAATACGATGCAAGGTTTGTTTTCAGGATCTCTCTTCCTCGGTTTCTGAGCCAGAAGCCAAGAGTAAGGAAATTCCCTGAGTTTTAGGGAAGGCTCCCAGCAGCAAGGACCCTGCAGATGCTCATGTCCCTGTGTGGCTAAATTTTCTGGCAGTCCCTAAGCTTTCCAAAGGGTGTGCATGTAGAATGACACTTGTTAGATCACTGCATCAAAGCTGCTGGAGCTGGACAATATAGGGGGTTTGATAAGGGCAACCAGAGCTTCTAAGAAAGAATCAATCAAGCAAGCTGAAATAATGACAGGTCATTTCTATGATGCTGATAGGGTTTGGATTGGCACTCACTCACATATGGCTTCTGCAATTTCCATAGGAAAAAGCTTCCTTGTTTTGAACTTTTTTTTTTTTTTTTTTTTTTTAAAGAGACAAGATTTGGAAAATATGCGCAACTTGATTGCATCCGTTCAGCAGGACGGTTTGATGAGACAATTGTATAATGGATCAAAAGCACAACTGCTGCTTTTTGAGGAACTGGCTGTGAGCATTGTATTACAGCAGGTGATACACAGATAGCAATAGCACTGTAGAATCACGATATGGTTTGGTTTGGAAGGGACCTTAAAGACCACCTTGTTCCCACCCCCTGCCCTGGGCAGGGACACCCCCCACCAGATCAGGTTCCTCCAAGCTCCATCCAAACTAGCCTTGAGCACTGCCAGGGATGGGGCACCCACAGCTGCTCTGGGCAGCCTGGCCCACCACCTTGCCGCCCTCACAGTAAAGAATTTCTTCCATTCCCCCTCGTCCCATCACTCCACGTGTTGTAAGAAGCCCCTCTCCAGCTTTCTTGGCAGCCCCTGTAGGCACTGGAAGCCGCTGTAAGGTCTCCCTGGAGCCTGCTCGTCTCCAGGCTGAACAGCCCCAACTCTCTCAGCCTGTCAAAATAAAATTATCTTGAGCTGACTTGATTTTAAAATAGTGATCCTATACTTTACAGAATTGTAAGGCAATTCTCTAAAAGAAAAAAAAAAAAAAAACAACAAAAAACCAGCATGCAATGTACCTATTTGCAGCGGACAGGTCAACCTGGTCGGGCATATTTATAAGCCTTGACACAATATAATACTTAAGTTCTACAATCATTAAGGAAAAACTGAGCAATTACTGGTAATAAAGAACCTTTTTATTCCTACATGTAGCAACGTCCAGGAATGAAGTAACATATATATTAATGACTCCTACGACCCTGACAAAGCAGATCAACGCTGCCTTGAGGGACGAGGCAGTGCAAAGGGAGCGAGCAAATGCTGCCCTGGGTGGGATCCCATCTCTGTCCCACCTGTCGACGGTTCCTGCAGCTGAACACACTCCTTGCATGCAACGCCGGATCGACGTGCTTTGCACAGTGTTATCTGGGCATGGAAAGAGGAAATGGTTGTTGCAAAAAACACTTGAGGACTTTGGCTTTGCTGACTTAATTAGTTTTCAGTGCTTTTAGGGAGTCCAGTTTAGCTTGCCTCTGTAAAATACAAAACAGCCTTAGTATATTATGGATTAAACTGGGATAAGAGGACATCTCACTGACGTGCTAGTTTGTTTCAGTAACACACAATTTATGGTCTGATATAGATAAGAAAATACAGTCTGATAAGAAATAGAGATTTCTCCTTAATAGAATATATATGGGGTCCATGCAAGGGCATGCAAGGAAGATGAGATGTGGATCAATTTGAAAATTTTATCTGGAATGCTGGATGGAGTCACTTTGATTTAGAAAGATATATAGTCTATTGTCCATATGGTCTTTTTTCCACATGTCCAGCACATGAAAGTTATGGCACGAGCTTTGAGGCATGGCTGCCCTCACGAATTGGAAATAGCTGATAGGAAATCCAGTTAACTTGAAATATGATTATTAAAAATTTGATGAAACTGGGAAAGTGGACACAGCACAGCAGAAGAATATTCCCAACAGCAGGTGTGCCCGGTAAGAGTCATCAGAACCAGCACTGTGTTGGCCTGGGCTCATAAAGGCATGGCACGCTTTGGCCACGTGTGGTACAGTAAACAGTAAAAAAAAAAAAAGCGGCGCAGTTCTGATTCCCCAAAGTCAGGCAATTGAACAATGAAACTTGGACTGTGGTGACATCCACCCTGGCTCTCCTGATGCATTTTCAGTGCAGGCACATCACCCTGTGTCAGACCAAGCAGCAGTAAGGGCAACGCCTGCATCTCCAGGCTCCCTGCAGCAGCTGGCCCATGATTAACAATTTAGCAGAAGTGTATTGTAGAACCTGTTCATATCTCTCCTTTACTCACTGGTGACAAAACCTACTACAATAATTACTTCAGCAAGGCTGAGAGATTTCTAAGGGTGGATTTAGCAGGAAAATAAAATAAAAATGCCCAGGCGATAGCATAGCTGTGTAAGCACAGCAAGTGTTAGCTGCCTGCTAAAGGCAAAATGAGCTGCTGGAGGCGAGTAAGCCCTATGGCTACTGCCAAAAGAAAAGGATTAAATAAGACCCTGGGGTCTCTGCAGGATTCGGAACTGAGCAGAATTCTAGGTGCTAAGTTATTAATTTTATGAAGCCCGTTAATGCCACAAAAGAATCAATTAAATGCCAGACATGTAAAGATGTGGGAGTAAACATCCTCTCTGGTGATGACAGGGAAGTTCTGCACGTCATTTCAATCACCCATGACTGACTTTCCTTCACTTGCAGGTCCTCACTAAGCATGTATTGATCTCACCACATTGATAAAAACCTCCGCTTATTCATGTCAGTAGTTCCATCAGCTGTTAGAAGCAGTTTCAAGTATAATTAATCAACTTCAAGTAATTCTCATTTTCTAATGTTTAGTCATTGTTAGTGATGTTAACTACGAATGACATTATTAACCCTCAAATACTCACAACTGAAAAATCCTCTGTCTGGCATACAACAGATTACTAGATTTGCATTCACTTGGATTTTTGCCACCACGGATCAGTAAATAAGATGAGGCTCCAGAGGAGCCAGCAAGTGAATCTAAGTTACTAAACAACACAAACTACACTTACTTAGTAAGAAATGCTGAGGAAAACATTATGATCTAAGCTGCCTCTGTCACGGGGTCTAAGATACATAACTCTGTTACAGTGAGCTCCCTCGGGGCTAAACGGTCACAAACTCCTCTCCTAAGCATCAGGTGCCTGTAATTTTCCTTCAGATATTAGGATGTTGGTCACTTCATCTTACAGGGGAAAATTATTCACATCATCTTCAGCAGCTGATAGCCTTTTGAGAAAAAAGAAACTAGAGAGCAAACTCTTCTGTGGCTGGTCTACTTTGAATCAAATATTCAAATATTCGTTGGAGCAGAAAATAGAACTCAACTTCTCCTTCCTCACAGAATTACTAAATCTTAGAGTACTCATCATGCTTTCCCTCTCCAGCCCAAACACTAACAGCACTGTTCAAGCTACAACATCTTATGTGTTAGGGACAAAGCTCAACTGTCATATACCTACTTTTTGACAGTTACAATAATCTCCCTGAAGATAAGAGATGTAATTTCAAATTCCTTCAGGAAAACCAAGGATCAGAGTTCTGATCACCCAAATCTTCCTGAGAATTAGATGAATAAAATGCCTATTTTGTGAAATGTGATCACACAACTCTGCAGTTTAAGGCAGTATCTCTGTGTATGCACACAAAAGTTGAGGGAGAATTGAGCTAAAGAGAGACCAAGATATGTGGAGTTGCTCCAGATGTAGTTTGACTGGACCTTACATTTTACAATTCCATTTCCACACCTCAATGTGTGTGTCTTTATATTCAATACTTATTTATCCCCTTTTCTGGGATGCAGCTTAAATCTGCTAAAACACCAAGGTACGTGAATCAAAAGCACTATTGATTATAAACATTGTGTATGGTATATACTGCTATTTCTCACATTGTTTAAGTACAGACAAAGCAAATAAAGAGAAAAAAACATCACAAATGAGGAGCAAATTCAAACCTTTGAATTAAGGCAGGTGTAACAGTAGACACAGTGGCTCAGAAATACTTACCAAGGAGAGAGGCTCCACAGGTTCCTCCGTTCTGGCAGTAATTGTAGCAATGGTTAGTTTCACACCTTTCACCGGAGTAACTTGGCCAGCAGTGACATCGGGGCTCCCCCTTCTCATTTATAATGCACTTCCCTCCATTTTCACAGCTTAATTTACAGGTATCATCTGCAGCAAGAGCACACACACAGAGTTGTTTTCAACAATCCTACTTTGTGCAACTGGCAAAACAGAACCTTGTGCCTTAGACTGAGCTCCAGATCTCTGTCGGTTGGGGGTGGGATCACTTCTCAAAATGGAGAAAGTAAGCTATCACTTCTTCACTTCTGTTTCCAGTGCTAGAAAAAAAGATCCACCTGGGAGAGCATCACCCCTGGGAACCCGCGCCCTGCCGAGCAGGAGACCGCCTGCGGAATTTGTGCTTCATCCCAAGGGCACCACCGGGAAGTTAAGACTCCTTAGGATCTAAATTAGTAATGGCTACGAATCCAGTTTTGAAAGTATCCTTCCTAGTTCAAGAAATGAAAAACTGAATCCTGGTTTTACCTGGGGCATCTCGGAAAACTTCCCAGTCATTTTCCGGTGACCTCGGCCTTTTCCTATTTGCTTTTTTGGATCTCTGTGCCACTCTTTTTATTAAGTAACACCCTTCTTACCTAAACCCTACCCAAAATATTTGAAAAAAAAAAATTCAGCTTTTAAATCCTTCTCAAAAATTGGTATTTGCATACTAACTTGTTGCTCCTAAACCATATTTTTTGATTTATTCTTTTTCTTATCTGCTCCATCTGTAAAATTACTGGGAAGAGATACTGCCTGCTGCTCTGCTTTCACCAAGTGCTTATGGCAGCAGTGCCACTGTCTTGGCTGTGAGGTACAAGGTGACACAAATTCTGATTAGGCCAGATTCAACCTGTCTATAAAGCTGTTTTGCAATTAGAGTTGTGCCTGTCTTGGAAACACTTTGAAAAATAAATCTTTATTTCTTTCAGCGAACAAGATATAAAATCATTCAACGACACCAAAAAATTAATTATAGACTAGCATGCATACAATGCTCAAACATCCCAATAACTGTAATCCTAGAGAAACAGACAAGTGCCTTTCCAGCCCAAACCGTGCTTTCAGCAATAAGACTTTTCATTTCTTGCACAATAGAACAAAACCTGTGAAGCCAGAGTGCTTCCTAACTAATCCAGCATTTAAGCACACGTGGCTTTTAACAAGAGGGATACCACAGAACTTTTCAGTAATACATCCACCAGCTCCAGATGTTTTGCTGAATTAATTTGTTGTAGTTAAAGACTAATGAAAAAGAGGCAAGGCTCACATTTGTCCCATATTTGCTGAGGTCTGACATTGACTGATATAGGCACACCAACTCATTTTTTTGATGTTGAAAGCAACAATATTGTAAGCGCAGAATTTAAGAATGTCACATATCCTCTAGTGGAACAGTTCACTCCAGCACAGACTCAGCAGATCCTGTACTTATAGTTGCACTAACGTTGTCCTGCCTGTGTACTACCCCTCCTCAGCAGGCTCTGACCAAGTTCATGGCCAGTGCTGAGATGGCACAGATATGTAACCTGGGATCAAGCCTAATTCAACAAAACATCTGGGAACTGATCATCTTTCAGACAACTGCACCTCTCAAATTAAGCTGAAACAAGAAAACAAATCTAAAAGTTATCGTGGGGGACCGGCTGGCACATCGCTACTTCAGGTGTTTTACAACAGAAAATATGGAATACCATATGCACTTCATTTTTTTTGTATCCACCCTGCATATATACATCTGCTGTAACAAAGCTACTTTGTATTTGGGAGTTTGTGGATGCCTCGGTGTTTTCTTTATTTGGGCGGTTCATTAAATCCTTTGATGTTCCATGAACCATTCTTCAGTTACTCATTATAGAAGTTGTTTAAATGTATAATGTAGCATATCTTATTGGAGAGAAGGTCTATTTTTGTTTCGCTTACCTTATCTGTTTTACTTATCATTAGTCATAAGTTTATAGAGCAGAACTTGGTAAAAACAGAATAAATAATCCTGAAGTACAGGCAAGTGCTCATTTCTACAAACCTTTCTGATAGCACATTAAAAACACATTTCTTTTCTAGAGCAATTCTGCAGAATTAAGACATAACATTTGGCAAAAAATAGGGAAATTAAGAGACTGAATTAAAAGAAAAACAGAGTATCAAACGGCATACTTCAAACTGTAAAACATGAACTACAGACTTGAAAGGTACCCTAACCACACCAAGAAACACATGCCTTCAATATTGTCAGGAAAACATACAGAGCCAAAAATTGCCAACAGTAGTAATTTTCTAATCCAACTGACTTTCAAAGATTGGGACACTCACGTCTTAGAGTATTAAAATGCAATATATATTGTAACTTTATGCAACGGTCAACTGGAAGTTTTCCTGAAAAAACAAAAGTTTGTAATGCTTTGTATCAACACAGGATTATTAAAATACACTACTGATTTTGTCCTCTATAAAACACTGTAAATTCAAGAGTCTCAACACAAGTTTAATATGAAACAGAAAAGTTACTACAACAATTCTGGAATTTAAATAAGCTAAGAAACAGAATTGAAAGATGTAATGGATAAGCCAGTTTTATAATACTATGTTAGACTTTAACAATATGGGGGATTTAATTCTGCTACTTTGTTGTCTGAAGGTAAATACAAGAATCAAATTACTCTTGCTGATTCACATCAACTGAATAGAAAAGGGGATCAGGTGCCTTTGTGTGGGAGACAGGAGCAGAATGGTCCTGTAGGAGACAGGAAGAAAAAGAATACCAGAGAGAAACACAGAATTGTTATAAGAAGCTGAATAGTCTTAATTTGAAATACTGAATAAAGACGTCTGAAAGAAAAGCTAGCAACAGCTCTAGTAAGTACCCACTCTTGGAACAAAGTTTACCAAGAAAAAAAAAAAGGAAAAAAAAAAAAATCAGAAAAGTTTCTATCTGGAGTCAATTCAGTACTGCTCTAAGCTTGCTGGAACTTGGACTCAAAAACGTCTCAACTGCTCTTTTCACTTCGGAAATGACAGAAGTAAATAATTTCACTTGATATCCTACTCCCAGTGTAGTTACTGGATCTCTCTAACGGAAAGGGTTACAGTAAAGGAATTTTATATATTCTCTCCTAGTCTGGTTATTTAATATTCTGCTGCCTTAATCTGCCTATTTCAATCTTAATATATCTTTAATAAAGAATCAAATAACTTTGATTTGCTTTTCTCTTATGTTTTTCTTCCTGCTGTGACTGTTTGACGCAAACATTAATGGACTTACGGCTTATTTGCTTAATCTTTGACTCTTCCCTTTAACTAAAAGTAAAAGGAAAGTCTTACACAAAAGAAATGCTGATAAAGCAGCAAAACAAAGTTTTGGGAACTCTACTGGTATTTTTTCCTTCACTGAATCAATTTTTTGATATTCCACCCCTCTCCCTCAATCACATACACACCCCTTCCTCTTTTATTGCCACTTCTGTAATGACCTCTTCATTCCTCAGAAAAGCACTTCCTTTTTTCTATTTTTTTCCCTTTAAAATATCCACTGATCTCTGGACCAGGCAGTGAAATGGAGAGATGATGCTACAGAGCACAAGGTTCATGAACTACATTCTTCAGGAGAAGAACTGTTTCCCCGCCCAGGTGGAAAATACTCCTCTCATGGGCCATAAAGTTATTTGTCCTTGCCTACCCTTCAGACAAGGGTGTAGCTCATGGCTCAATGAGCTGAATGCACCTATTGAAGACAGAGTGCAAAGTTTTAATGTTATGGTAGGGTTGCATAAATCTTCCTGTCCCTCCAGATGAGGCTCTTACCCTCTGCCAGTTTCCCCTATGCTGAAATTTATCAGAACAAGTTTAAATCCCCACATATTGTTTGAATGCTGTAAGCTAGATCCTCCTTTTTTTTTTTTTTTTTTTTTTTTTAATTTCTTCTTTTAAAAATCTGTTTGCTTTACAATTTTAAATGTTAGAGAAGGGCTAAGAAAAGGATGTACAATGAGAAAAACCTAACTGACACTTGCTGTAATGTAACCCATTTTCTTCTGGCCTGGGAAATACCAGTCCCTGCAGTAACCCCTTTGTAAATACAGAAGATAGGGCTGTAAACAAAAGAGTATTTTTTTTCTAACCAGAAACAGATTTCTGTGCTAGTACAGCTCCCAGAGGCAGACTTTGTGGGTGAGAAGGGAGGTATAGAGGGATTAACCCCTACATCACCAGCCAAAGCACTTGTTCTGCCTGCTACCTATGCGTGCAGCAGGCAAGTCCTCACAGGAATGTGCTGAAGGAAACACTGTGACTACAAATTAAATGTTTCATCTCAATTCAGAAGCAATGTCAGATCTGAGTCTTTGTTAACTTTTCTCAGGCTTTTCATTCAGCCAAGAAAGCACAAATATTCCCTTCCTAAAATGAAAGTGATAAATATGCAGCCCCAGCACACGGAACTCTTGGAAGTGTTCATTGCTCCTGCTTATTCAGCTGTGCTACACACTCTTTTCCTCCAGTGTAAGTCTCTGTATTTTCATCCTCTCGGTATGTTGTTAGCTTCATAGTGCTACAGGCAATTAGATACAATAAACCTAATGGATGCAAATCTGACTGTCTCTTTTAGTAAAATGAAGTGGTACTCTACCCGTTAGAAAACTAAAAGAGCAGCTTCTAAGCTGAAAAAGTCAGGTCTGCTATAGTCAATAACCAAACCACAAAAGAACTGCGCCCTGTCAATCATAACTACCTAGGGAGAAATGAAATGGAAGCTTATCTAAGAACACACAGGAACTCGCTTTCATTTTGTTATAAACCCATTCTGATTGATACAATACATATATGTTGTAATAACTCTGGCTTGAGAAAGCCAAATCGAACCTAAAAGTTGTTTCTCATCAGTTGTGCGAGATGCTGGTGAAACAGCTGTCTGAAGCAACCTGGGTTCAGTCTTACAGAAAGTCACAGAGGATTCAGTGTTTAGAATTCCTCACGTAGGACTTACGAAAAAAATCAACTCAATGGATCAAGCCAGTAGTAATATTATGCAGAATTCCCCAACAATCCAGTGAACGAGAACCTGAGTCAGTTTTCTGGATATAGTCACAAGAAGCAGAGCAAGACTGAGATTACCTCCCAGTCACCAACCATAAGGTACACAGGCTAACCAAAAATCGTACAAAGCATGCAAGGCATCCTTACAACAGTCATACCAAAGCCTACCAAAATGAGGAATGGCATAATAATATTTCAGATAATCATTATCTGTTGGAAGGCATTTTTCACAAGGATAGAGACAGATTCACTGTCAAAACAGAACCTTCAAACACGGACTCTCCTGGGGACACTATTCAAGACAGATGGGAACTGGAGATGGCTGTCTCATTTTGACTCTGCCAAGTCACGGAAAACTACTACTAGCTTCCTAACTACATTTTAAGAGACCCAAAACACTTAAAGACACTAAAAAGTACTATGAATGTTTGATATACTCCTGTTTACTACTGCAACTTGAATTATGTGTTATTTAAAAAGTACAGTTCAACACACCAGCTCTTGCTATCCACAATTACTACTAATAGGCAAAACTAAAAGACTTCTTAGATGACTTGAAATAGCTACCATGCAAGTACAAAACAACCAGCACACCTCACTCTTCTATTGCTACATGAATGACATCCACTAAAAGAGACTTAAAAAGTTCAGTTTTCAGATCTGTAAATCAGTGGCAATGTATTTTTGAACACATGAAGTATAACGTACGTAAATTATTGTAACCTACCCACTGTACAGCTCCTGCATTGTGATCAAGCCAGTAACAAACCCAAATGAATACATCAGTTAATAAATATTTCACAGGCATTCATTACTCAAAATAAAATCTTCTGGATTTCATTCTTTTAGGGACAAACCAGAAGACCACCAAAATCAACAGGAATATTTCAATGGACTTTGAATCAAGGTTTTACTGCAGACCAAGAAAAAAATTATGACTATATAACCTTGCTTTAGATTAACGTCATATCACTCTTCAACAACAGGTTTTGACAGCCATGTAAGGCAGGAATTGCTGGTTTGGGTTACTGACATCCACAACTGTGCAAAAATGCTATGAGGCAACAAAGACAATATAACACCAGATTTAAACAAGCTGAATGTATGCGGTTTGGAATATTTCATACACATTTTCTAGCTCTTCATCAGAAAAGGAAAGGAAGACTACAGCTCTTATTTCTTTATTCCATGCTGTATAACTTTGTAAAGTTCTAGTTATAAAGTAAAGTTGTAAAGTTATAGTTATAACTTTATAAAGTTATATATAAGAAGCTGGTTTAGAACTTGATTTTGTTTGCAGGCTGTTCATGACCTATTAATGGCAAGTGGGTTTTAAGCCAGCCATTAATTTCAAACCTGTATTAATTCACAGTGCTGATCTTGAGGGCAGCTCTGATCCTTCCAGGAGTCTCTCCTGATCCCTGGAAGCCTAAGTGTACTGTCAGCATGAGATAAACATTTAACATCCACAACATAGTTTTTAAAAAAAGTCAAAATGGTGCAAAGCCATACACTTGTTAGTGTGCTATGACAGTAAGGTTCGTTTAAATTCATAATTTATAAACTGTGAAGCTACAAACCCAGCAATCTACTATTACAACAATAACATAAAAGAAAAAAATGTGCAAAAAAGCCTAGCCAGACATTACTTGAAATGTAATTGCAATCAGAAAACTAAGAAACACTTATTCAACTGCCCTTTAAAAAGGTATAACAGATACTGCAGTTGTGGGAAGATACTGAAAATTATCAATATATTAAAAATGCTTCTCTAGGCATTTTCTATCTATCCATATAAATTTACAGCTGGCAGTGAAATAATTTTAAAGCTTCTTCAGATCTTTCTCTAATAAAAACATACCTTCCTGAAAAACCTACCACAGTGTAATCCTTTGCCCCACTAGTAAAACTATAGCATTCCTGAAATTATGGGTTCAAATTACTACCAATCACCAGTGAAAAACAATATTCTTTTATTTTTCCTTTCTTCAACACCTAAGCAGTAACTATGGGCCATTGGAAATAATTTTTAAGTGGTAATGTATCAGCAGAAAGTCTTGACAAGCGTCCATCCCAGATGAACGAAGAGCTGGCACCTGGAGGGGCAGGGAGGGTGGAAGCTCTCTGCAAACAAAGGGTGTTTAGACTGATTTGTCTCAAGATTTAAAAAACTTGTACAGTATACGAATGCTTTGTATTACATCTACTTCAGTGACATCACTTCTCCCCTAACAGTGGAAATTGTTGTAAAACAGCCGTAAACTACTTGAGAGTTCTGAAACTATTACGTAAATACACGTGGAGAGGTATTCAGCCAAGGCTGTACAGTAATAAAACTTTCATTTACTGTATTTTTGCAAAGGCACCATGTAGTACATAAAAGTTGATGCTGTAAATGCGTTGCATACAATGTACTCCTACATAAGAAGAAAAACATGAACGGGTTTGTTATCTACTACAAGTTTCCTAATATTGTTTTGCTCTCTAAATTATTCTTAAATTTCTTGATACAGAAAGAGAAATGCTGCTAGACAGGGTAGCTTTATTAACAACAAATCATAACCCACTAAAACACAGTTGTGTTAAATCCACGTTTAAAGACTAGGCAGTATAAATAGGTGAGATTTTCTCCAAAGAGTGATGACATTTTAAGTAAATTAATCGCTATATTTAGCATTTTAAGTACTGAGGGTCTCACACTTTTGAGCCTAGAATAAACCATTGGAAAAACATCCCAATACATTCTGGCTTCTGATACACATAAGAACTCCTATGATTTCTAGAACTTTTTAACATTGAAGCTGGCTCAGAATTCATTCCAGCACTCTGACCACCTTAGGTTTGGCCTCAGTTAGAGTGGGAATAGTTTTAGAGTACTTAATAATCATCTTCTATGGAAAAGAAGATTTCCTCCCCCCTTAAATATAGCAAGCACTTAGTAGCTCTTTTATCATGCAGTCTGGTTCCCTGTGTCTTGATATTAGTCATTATAGATGTTACTAAAGATAGTTAGAGATAAAAATATTTCAGGGTGTTTTTTTTTCTTTTTTCGCCTGTTCAAAGTCATTATTATTCACTATGTTGCTCTTACTGCCTTTTGACTATTGCTGCAGTCTAAGCAGAAGTGTTTCTTGATGGTCTTTAAGGTTAGTTTTTTCTCCTGAATGGCTAATGTTTAATTTGGAATCCAAAATGCTTCTGAGCTTTTTCAAACTTCTTTTGGTTGAGATATATACACATTCACTTTTAAATATCATCTTTTATCAGTTCAGCTGAAAGCTCATTTTTCATTCTGATGACTAAAACAGTTGTTTTGAATCAGGGATTCTGCTGCTTCATATTTCATTTCCATTTCAGATAAGCAATACGTATATTGAATAACATCACAAAATTCTTCACTTGCAGACAACCTAGCCTTTGCAATGACAGAAACTGGCCAGCTGTTTATTTTCTGGTTCTCGTGAGGTTTTCAATACCTACCTAAGAGGCTCTGATCAATGCACGTTCCATTCACCAATGATTTTCCTTCTGGACAAGCACATGTTGCACCAGAAGGGTTGAGTAAGCAGATGAATTCACATGTCAGGTCCAAGCATGGATTAGGCACTGTTTAAAAAGAGAAAATATTAAAAATATGTGGGGTGTTTTGTTGTTGTTTTTTGGTTTTGGTGGTGGTGGTGATTTTTTTTTTTTTTTTTTTAAGAATTACACCGTGTTCTAGAACTAGGAAAAAATAAATAATCAGATACAAAAATTCTGATACACTTCCAGTTTCCAGGATATCAACAGCCTGAAGTCAGTGAACACATCAACTCAAATGGCAGTATAAGACTCACACCAGGATAGAATTTATTCCACTAACAAAAATCGTATTGGTAACACCTCATCTGGTTGTGGCTAGAGGTATTTGTATTCAGTTCTCTTTTAAACCTCATTTACAGTGCAGGTACACAAGGCAAGCATTTGCCCAATGTCCTTTCAAATGAGAGAAAATGCATCACCAAATCTAAATCAAACTTATATAAAGAAATATGACTGGATATATTTTCAGTTTGTAAAAATCAGGCTCCGTTTTATATTTATAAAACTTAATTCCCTTATTCCCGCCCCCACCCCCCCCCCACCCCCACCCCCGAGGTGGAAAAATTCCCCCCTTGCTCAATATTGAGTTTGAAGTAATTATGCTTACTCACAGTCCATTTGTTTGTAGCGGTGAAAAATCAAGGCACTTTTTGCTTTATCAACATCCACGCTTAGATATTCCACAAGGCTCCTGCCAAATTTGTGTACTCTAAATGCACCATTTTTAGGACCTGCTCCATATATGTAATCCTCAAAAATGTCAATTCTGTGTGGATGCAGTAAACCTTAAATAAAAATGAAGAATAAATACATATTCATATTCAAATTATAACCAACTGTTTTAATAACAAATTCAGTTGCGTTACTGCAATTACTACCTAAAGACATTCTTATTCAGAAAGGTTGGTTTGTACCCACAAAGATTGCCATTATAAAAGCAATCTTCTTAAAATGATCTCTTCCCATACTACAAGCAAGTAAAACCTGAAGTTTCATGTCAGCTTTCCACACAACGCAGCCTCAGAAACTGATTGATTATTAAACAGTAGGGAAACCCTACAGTAACAACTCACTAATTGGAACATACTAACTAGAAGTATGGGACAAGGAAGAAACAGATTATTTTGCTGTACATAAAAAAATAAGTTCTGATAAAGCATTTCTTCATCTCCTCAACATACTTGGAATGTAGCTTTCATACTACACTCATTTTAATTCATAATTATAGCAAATGAATGCAAAATAAAATGTTAAAACTGTATAAATTCATCATTTTTAAGAGCTACAAGGGCCGATCAGACCACACAGTTGGATTTCGTATGCACAGCTGGATTTCCTGTGCACACCTGGCTGTAGAATTTCACTCATTTACCCACGTAAGAAGGCAATAGCTTCTGACTAAACCTTCTTTCCCAGAGATGCATCTCCTCTTGAAGCCATGAAGAAATAGAATTTATCATTCCTTATGATACCTTGTTCCTACTATTATCCCCATCTACTGTAAAAATGGTTTTATATTTCATGTGTATTTAGTTTCAATTATCAGCCTTTGTTTGTTCCTATGGTTTTCCACTCTATCAATACTTAGAACTGACTATGTTATTCCACCATTTTATTTCAATAAAAATACTTTTAATTCATTATTTTATGCTTGCTTAATTACATGAGTTGAAGTCTTTAATCTCATTGCCAAGCAATTCCTAAATTTCCTCAATTTTCCTTTTTCTATCTCTCTTAATTTTTCCATAGTTACTACAAATGTCAATGGGAGATAAAAGGTGACATTGCTTTAGTGATCTTGTATTTCAGTATTAAATGCTACGTATGGAAGCAAAAAAGTTCCTGTGCTCCATTTTCTCCTTTATAAACCCCAAATCTGCTACATTTGGCACAGTGTAGTATATCCCTTTCAGGCTATAAATTATTTTGAAAGTCAACAGCTTACGCATGTTCTATCCTGTAGCACTGTTGTGTCTTTTTTTTTTGTTCTCCCCTTGAAGTATAACCTCACATTTATTCTTAAAATATGAATGACTATTCAGACACGTTAAAACACAATCTAGGCTCTCTGTCAGTCTTCATACCAGCCACAACACTGAGCATGGCATAAGCATGAAGTACGTATTTTGCAATAGATTACAGCCTGGCCACCATGAAATAGTATAACCAAAGGAGGTGCGAGCAAATTTATGAGGAGTCGTCACTGCCTTCCAAAATCTCATCAGGTATCTGCACAGATACCTGTTCAGGGTTACAGAAGGTTGTAGTCAGATCCCTGCACTCAAAGTGATCTTTCTTCAAACGACTATTTCGATGCATACTGACCCAATTGTGAAATTAAATGTTATTAAACCAGAATAAGTTCATTTAAATCTGGTCCTCCTCAATTTGGATTATGGGAGAGGTTTTTTTAGTATCTTTCAGAACCCTCTGGTGCATTCCAGATCATTAGTACAAGCACCCAGTAGCACTGGATATAACATGATCCCGATGAAACTCCAGTGCCAACTGGCCACTAGTAAATCCTCCCAAAAAGCAACTTCCACATTTTTAATTTTTTTAATGTGTTTCTCTCTTGTCTACTCAAATTTCATAAATGGTTACACACATTATCAAATTGTTTAAAAGCCAACACACAATTCTATAAAAACAATGGTTACACATATTATCAAATCAAATTGTTAAAAAGCCAACACACAATTCTATAAAGACAAAGTTTGCTTAACCAGAATCTGTTTTCTTTTGAAAGGAACTTCCCTCATTCACATTCTGTTAGTAGAAATGTGTGATTACTTACTGACCTGAAAGCCAAACACATTATTTTTCCCAGAATGGATTCAGGTCAACTGTTCTACCACCTATACAATTCCTGTGCGGTGCAGACAGCTCTAATTTCTAACTGGTGATCCTGTTGCTATGTAAGTCCAAGTGAGGCCAAGTGTAAATATTAATCACAATGTTATTTATTAATACTCAAGTTAACAATTTGATAACAAACATGGACTTTTGCACATATCTTTGTTCCCTTAAAGTAACTTTGTCAGATTATCCTAAAGCTAAAATTATCTTATCTTAAATATCTGTTCCAATAATATCTGAAGTATTACCTAACAAAAGCAACAAATATTACTTAATAATCACTGCCTACATAGTTTCTCTGAATAGTGAAACTTCAGCCAAATGAAACAGAAATGTCACATGAAAGCTCTCCGTACCTTGTTTAGTGCTCACAGACACAACTGAATCTGACCCATCAAAAAGAACGCTGCCAATAACAGACAATTCAAAATCAGCCCAGAACAAACGCTGACTGAACTGATCAACTGCAAGACCTACAAAGAAAATAAAGGTCAAGTAGATATATAACATTTTGGAAAAAAAATAATATTTTTGTGTAACTGTACATTATTACATCATTCACATCCTTGTGAACACAAAATATGGTGACAACGAAAAAACATGACTGGAAACCAAGGAGAAAATATAACACCTTCTGCTTAAACCTTCCCCTTGAGGCAACCATGGTTTTTTGCTTTCTTTAACTTACTCTTCCGAGGTCAGTACCTTTTCAAACCCATTTTCCTCAGCAGGTAGGGATATATACCAGGTGGGAATTAAATATAGAATCTAATCCTGTAATTTGCTCTACCAACTAAAAATCTATCATGTCAATGGATTTCTAAGCAGAAGCACCAGTGTGACCACACGTTAAAAACGAGGCATTCAGATCTCACAGGGTCTTCCTAACCTCTCCTGTTTCTACAAGTATATCACCGTGGGGGTTTTATCACCAATGCTTCACATGCAGTAATTACTACAGAATTAAAATTCAGATTATTTTAATTACATTAGTGCTGCAAGACTTACAACAGCAATATAGACAGACATATACATTCACGTATATATGAAAAGAAAGCACAAAAGTGACTGAGGGCACAAATAAGAATAAAAGATAGATAACATTGTGACTACCCAGCCTCCAGGCAATAACTACATAGTTAAATCAAGCAGTCCATGTTTCATAGAGGATTATTAAATGATTAATATGGCATTTTAGGTCATGTCAAAAGCTTCAGACCGAAAAAAAATCTTGGAACCATAAAGTAATTTAATTCTGAGCTTTTGAAGTTGTAGTGTATTTTTAATAATAATGGGGAAAAGTATTTTTCTTCCTATTTATGTAAGTAGGTAAGTCAGAAAAAATACATCAAAAGAAATTATACATAACAGCAAAAATACTTATCTTAAGGTCATAAATTAATCAGCTACAGATAGATGAGAAGAAATGGAGGAAGTCTGCAGTGAAGTATGTTTACATTTGCAACCCCATTTAAAAAAAACCTTTTTAAAAGAAACATTGGTATTCAGGCATACAGGTAAAGAGAATAATTTCTGGTAAAAGATAATCACAATGTGTCAGCTCTGTGTGATACATGGTACCTGTAAGGGGGAATATTTTAGAAGCAGTCCCCATCTTCAGCTTTAAATTATTCTTTTCATTTTAATAAGAATACTTAAATAGCAAATAATAAATAAAATCCTTTGTTTATATTTCACAGTACCAGAGATAACAATGTAAAACAGTATTTATCTTTGGTTTATACATACAGCATTTCTGTGATAGTCATTTTTATGTAAATCACGTGAAGTCTAACCAAAATTGTCAAACGCTCACCCTCTTCTACTTTAAATAGTAAAGGTACTGTATTTAGTAATAAATTTAAAGAGCAGTGGAGTACAAATCTTTAGTAAAATGTTAAACTTAATCTAAACAATAGCAGTAAAGTCTCATTTTGGAGAAAATATTAAAGGCTTGGACTCTTACTTTGCATTCCCTCTTTGAAGACACGGATCTGTGTGAAATACCTGACAAAAACTAAGATTCCATAAACATCTGCTTTCTACCATGAAGTGAAGAAAGCAAAGCATAGAAGGATGCAACAAAAGTGTTTTCAAGGCAGTAAGTACAGAAAATCTGTACCATGGCAAGGCATTTGTGAAATTCCCTCTTTGCAAAGTCTGCTCATTTTTGGTAACTCTGCTAATTTTTTAATTTTCTTTTTATTTATCCTTATAAGGAGACAGAAGTCTGGTTAAATGTTTATATGAAACTTTTCTATATAAAATATAACAAGGAAAATTTTATGAAGAAAAGCTCTTGCCGTTCTGCTTCTGGTCAGGAAAGAAGTAAATACTTGCATTTTCAGATAATCTTGATACCATTGCTACCTACAAAATTCAATAAATTCACTAATCTAAACCTTATGACCAAAAAAACCCAAAAAAGTGTGTGTAAATACCCTTTAATGATCAAGGAAGTGGTGACTGGCTCCGTAGGACATAACTTTGTCAATCAACCAGACTGATGATAAGAGACAAAGCACAATTCCAGCATCTAGAACTAAATCTAATGATTTGTATATCTGATATGTTCACAATGTTTTATATAAGTTCAGTAAAGAATACGTAACAACTCTGATCAACATAGAATTCTGTTGTCTTTCTGTCTGAATAATCAGAAGATTCTTCCTGAATTTACTACTGATGGTAATTGTTATCACCATTGTGCTTTTTACTTGCCTAAGGAGCATGAGCTTCCTCTCCTCAAAGCTTTCCTTATCATACATGTAATTTCTGAAGTTGCTACATTTCAATCTAATCAATGTCAATAAAGAGTGTTTCCTTTAAGGGATGACTATGATTTGCATACATATCACCATAAGCCCACCTTAGCACGGGACTTAACAGTCTGTGAAAATATTATTACTTGTTGCTGTGATAGTGGCAGCTCCTGAGATGATTAAATATTCAGACAGCATCCTCCTGAAAGAAGCCTACATTTCAATAGATATGCGTACTAAAGTTGGACAAACTCTAATTTACAATGCAATAATAACAAATTATCATTGTAAACCTGGAGAAACATCAAAGATTGCATGAGAAAATGGATCACAAACAAATCATTTGTGGTTTCAAGACAGAATGCTGCTATTTAAGAGAGACAAATTTTATTCTGGATTTATTATTTCCTTTGTCATAAAAATTACTTTTAACCTGCCAATGGAGTCTTAATGGTAATTCACAAGATCTCAACATGTACTGTCAAACTTCAAAACAGACCTGTAAAATACTGAGATAATTGAGTTGTTGCTTCTTTGAATACCTACATCTTGGTTTATACTATTCCGCAGCGTATTCAGGAATGTAACTAGAATACTCAGTGAGATTTCAAACGTGTTCTTAAAAAATGTGTCTCAAAACTAACTGGTGTTCGCTTAATTGATCTGGCTTGTTCAGTGTTATTGAACAAATCATATTTTAACCGATTATATACAGTCCTTTGATACTGCTTTGTGAAATCATCATGTTAAGCTTTGTTACAAAAGTTTAAGTCATATTAAGATGTATCATTTGAAAACAAAACTAAGAATTTTATTAGCAACGGCATATGAATAATCAGAATGAATATTTTAAGAAGTTTTTATCTGCAAACTGAGAAACTGGAATTCAGCCAAGAAATATACATTGAGTTAGCAAGCCTCATATAATTAGGAAAAATCGATAAGCTATATACCTGTAGGTCTTTGTAAATTCTTTTGAACCAATATCCTTCTCAGAGTACCATCCATAGATGATTCCTCTATGTGAGAGCGATCCCCAATAACTGTCCAATACATCATCCTAGAAGTATTAAACATAAAAAATAAGCTGGATGCCTATACAGAACCTCAAAACACTTCACTGACATTAAATGATTATGAGCCTTTCAATCTAACTGAAAGATGAAAGATCCTGATTTACACACAGGTAAATTGGGAAGGACAGTTAAGTAAATTACTTGAAAAAGTTTAGACATTTGTAAACATAATTTTATTTCTCTATTTTGCATTTTTGTTTGAATTACTAAAACAGAGTAATGTTGCAACATACATACCCCTTTTTGGGATTTACAGCAATTGCATATGGTTCTCCCGCCATGCTTGTAAGGAGCCTGGTACAGTTAGGTCCGTTCAATTGACCTACATTGATGGAGTATCTCAGACTAGTCCAGTGCGTTGTGTAGTAGCTGAACCAATGCATTCTGGAATGATCAGTCCAGTAAACATTTCCAGCAACCCAGTCAACAGCAATGCCCCTAGGTCTTTTGAATTCTGGACACTAAAAGGAACAGATGTTAAAGTCAGATTTATGGAAATGAATACAGCAGCTGTATTGTCAAGGATTTATGCAATGTTTGGCAGTTAAGTAAATTTTACCATTAACACGGCAAAATATTTTAAAACACTGTATTGGAAAGACACCAATTCCACCTGTAGAAGATAAGCTCTAAGTGATCTGCTGACAGTTCTGTTCAATGCAGAACAGTTCAAACCTGTTTTCTCAAGCCTAATGCTACCTACAATAACAAAAAGACTCTTGGGCCTGAACTTCTTGAACTACTGATACTGAAGCAACTAGCTGTTACTTACTGTAATTCAAAAGCAAAGGAAAAGGAAGAATTGAGATTATATATACAGCTACTATACTCCGTGCAGAACTATGGTGTGATGTCCCACCCCATCCCTCAGTGAAAACAGTGCTCGAGACCATCCTGAGGTGTGGCTGCTCAGCCGTCTGCCAAGGATAAATAAAACCGCTGCATAAAGTTTATTCTGCATTCCGACCCATACTAGCACACAATTGCAAGGAATTATGTAAGTGTTTCTCTTCCCTTCCTGGTAACTGCTTCCGTGTTCCACCACCAATTACAAGCAGAGTTACTGCAATATTCAGCTTCACGTACTATAATGTGACTGATTATAACTTCACAATTCTAAAATGTAGTATCCCTGTCATGATTTCAGTTATCGTTAAGGCCTAGATCCCCAAAAATGGTTGTAAGGACAGAAGTTTGTAAGGCAAATAGGAGTTACCAATGAACAAGTTTCTCTAAAGTTTACTAGCATTCCCTCAAAGAGTAAAAATCTGTAAAATATGTCTAGCCAATCATTTCTAACATGAATGCAGCATACCATAAAAGAAAAAAGAAAAAAAAAAAATCAAAGACCTGCATGAGCTAAATACATATGCAATTGTTTGCCTGTTTACCTATAATGACACCAACTTAAATTATGAAAAAAAAATGTCTATTCCTTGACAAATGCAGTAATGGAATGCTACTAAGCTACATAACTGAAAAATCAGGAAAGAAAATCCTAGAATAACTTGTTTTCTTCAGGTGTCAGAGTTCCCTAATACCACAAAGACATTTGTACACTAGTTTCATCATAAAATAAAGGTCATTTCATTCTCTAGGTAAAATAATAGGACTGCAAGGGTGAATTTAGATCATTGTTCATAAACATTTAGTTCTGCAAAAATGTCACAGAATGCATGTTCTAGAGATATTCAGAACCCTGACTTTCTATTTAGATGAGTATTAAAGCAGCAAAATCAATCACTGCATTTACAAACAATATTTCTTTAAAAACAGGGCCACAGTGATATTTATTAAAGTTAAACAAAATAATGTATCATAATTCCTTGTTATGAAATTATGATACTGGTGGCATATGCTGCCAGAAATACCACAATTTTTTTAAATTTTTTAATAAATGCAGAATTTGCATGCAATGACTTTTTTCTTTGTTACATTATCCAAGCAACATTCATGTAAAGGACAAGATACCCAAAAATGTAGGTATTTTTAGTTAAGCATTATTGTATTTTTAACCACAACTCCTTTTAATTCTGGGCAATATTCAGGCAACTGTGTCAAGAAGCCCCTCATACCTGCAGATCTCCAGTTACTACTTGGGAGACTGCAAGGGTTAATGGTACTGGTTTACAATGCTGAAACAAATATTCTTTTAAAGGGAGGGCAGCTGTCATGGGCAGCACAGCCCCTTGCCTGCCTTTGGACTGTTCAAGAACCACTGTGGACAGTAAGACTGCTTTTTTTTGGAGCCTGGTAAGCACATGATGGGAGTTAGCACGTAGAGTGAGAGACAGCTCCCAAAAAAATGGTAGTAGAAGCAGATGAGGCAAAGGGACATCCTAAAAAGATCCTGGAGCAAGGTTGGGTTGCTTACTAACACTGACTTTTTCTCATTCTTGTCAACAGTACAAGAGAAGTGAAATTTCAGTAACACTGGGGTGCATATTAAAGATCAAATGAACAAGGAGACAATCAGAAGAAATGGAAAGGAGCCATCTGCTGTTAAGAGATTTAAAAAAAAAAAAAAAATAAGAGAATAAAATCTACTAGCTAATGCCATGGCTGTGTAATTCTCAGTTGTGTTCATTAAGTTTCAGCCCAGCTACATCATATTTCGGATGTCTTATGCATCTTCTCATACTGTCTAGGAAAATTACTTACTGTAAATGAGCTTTTATCTAATAGCTTATTTGGATTATGTTAATTTTGAAGAATGATTTTGCATAGAGAATAAGGATGGAAATACAAAATCACATTAGTATTTTCTACAGTTATTTTAACCCACTTCGGTGCTAAATATAACATACTACAACTTATTAGAAAAATTGGGGTTTGAAGCTTAAACACCTTTTATAGCATGGTAATCTCTGCACAACTACAGACCCTGTCAGCTTGGTGACTTCTGATCAGAACTGCTGCCTACCATAAAACCTGTTTTAAAGGTAAGGAACTGAAAAAAAAAAAAAAAAAAAAAACAAAAAAAACCTGCAGTCATAAAAGCTTGGACCTGGAAACCATTTTGATATAATGTTAGGTTACAGAAAAAATTTCAACCCCTAAAGTTGAGTTTGACAGCAGAAAACATGTACACGTGCAGCAGGAACCCGTGACCTTGCAATGCTTAGCATTTTAACACAGAAAGACTAAATTACAAATCTAATTTATACCATTAGCACATGTGAAGTGATATTTTCTCTACTTCAGAGAATCTTGGTATGACATTGGTGTGGAATAAAGTAAACCAATGATTTCTTGTTGCATAAAATATCTTAATTAAAAATAAAACATTATCTAATATATTTGGAATAGTAAAAATAACTGAGAAACAATAAGACTAGAAAACTTTTAGACTTTGACGTGCAGACACAGAGAATTTTCCTCGACAGACGAGCAGCCCGGTTCACCTAAGCACTATTTCTGTTACATAAGTAGGATCATTTAAAAATCCCAACCAGTTGATTCCAGAAAGAGAGGGTCTCTCCTAAGTACATAAACTTCACCCATACAGAGCTATAGCTTTAAGGTAAAACAATAAATTAACGCTATTTAGAGAAAACAGTCTAGAAATTGTTTCCGTTCACAGTGATACGCTGAATTTCACAACGGCCTGGGGCAAACACTGGGATATATTGGATATCTTGCAAGAGCGGTTAAGAGTCTCGTTAAGCTCTCAGAACACTGAGGCTGGAGCGAGCTGCTAATATACTGACTGGATACACTACAAATCCTACGCTTTTCTTCCTATTATGCCATACAATTATTTCAGTGTTCAGCTTTGTGTCCTCTTCCATGAAAAACATCACCTGAGTTCAAGTGTCAAGTTACTGTGTGTCGAATAGTCCTTCAGATAACTAATACATCTCTCCCCAAGGATTATGTCAGTAAACAGCTGCACATGTTATCACCAATTCATTTATACAGTCTTAATTCAATTGGAATGCAACTCTTCTCTGCATCCGCCAGTAAACTCTGAAGAGTTGATACATACTATTTCCTTTAACGCTTCAGTTTGTACCAAGCTTAAACCCTTTTTCGCAGAAAAATACAAGAGGTACTTAAAGGTATTCTCTGAGGAAGACTCTTGATATGCTAATTCCATGGAGCAATTTCAGTTGAGATGGATTTTTGCATTAATGCAATTACCTGAAAATGCAGGTGACTTTGTTCAAGTTTACTGTCCTGATTTACATATCAAAGTCTAGATATAAAAGTTATAATGTAACCTTTGAAAACTTCTCCATCAAAAAACTTGGGCTAAATTAAGGAATTCTCAAGCTTTTCAAAACCAAATTTAAGTGACAACATTACAGCAATGCTATAAAACCAATTAACCTACTGATCAGTTAAATATAAGGCAATAATATTTGAGTATTCATAAGATAACACTGAGAAAATATTCTGAATAGTTTAGCACAATGCAAAGTAAATGTTTTACAAATATAAATGAAATGTGTTCAAGATATATTCAGATACAGCCTGTGCATTTTCCGCCTATTTTTTGGTAAGAAGCTTTGGATGGCTTGGACCAAGAATCTTCATGAGCATCTGCCTCTACTGAAGAGGCAGGGGAAAATGATGCATAAAGCAAAACGTAATTTTCCCAATAGTTTTGAAATAAGAGGAACTGACTAGAAAGTGTACTTTGTATAGTAATGTAATGGTAAACAGACACAAAAAGCAAAAGTATTTCTGTACTTCAGAAAAATAATTGTAATTCTAAGAACATTTTATCTTTATTAATTTAAATAGGGAGACAATGTCAAATCAGCCATGAAAAATTCAATCCCTGAAGAAGTCTCCAGGAAGGTTATGTTCAATTGTATGGACCTGTAAGCAGGTGTAGATCCATTAGAGAGGCTGTTGGTCAGCAGACTACCCTTATCCTTGCAAAAGACACCTGCATATTAACCAAGAAGAAATAAAATAAGCAACAACAACCCCTCAAAAACTTTAATTTCACAAGATTTTACAAGTTCTTTTCTAATAATGAACTCCATACAGGGATATGTCTGTCAGGATTTCTTAGGTACAGGTATCTGCAACATTCAAATGAGAAAAACACATCACAGTAGAATTACTCCATATCTTCAGTACAGAGGTTATCCAAACATCTTTTCCCAAAACACAAATGGCACACCTGACCTACTAGAAATGCTAGGAATAATCTTCTGCTTTAGATCTACTTTACATACACTTTCTGTCACCAAAATCTAGACCCCTGTTTTTCTGGGCAGGTGGAAGCGTGGGTTTTTAACCACTCTGTCTATATATATGCCATCACAGACACCAGGTATTGTCAGTGCCCATTGCTGTCTGCATCCCCAGGATTTTTGCCCTGCTGGCATCAAAATCAGGAATGTCGTTCATTTGCAAAGGAGATATCCTTGAATAAAAGGTACTGAGAAGTGATTTCAGATTTGGTGTAAGAACTGAATGATACCTGAGAGATTAGCCTACTGTTACCACTGCTGGCGATTCCTACATTCATGTGAACATACAGTCATCACTGTCACCTCTCCAACATTTAAGGAAACAGCCACACAGGTGTTTTTTCTAAGCTGATTTATTACTGCCCAAGAAAAAATTAGAAATTCTCCTTTGCCATCACATTTAATAAAAAGTAAAATAAATAACTAACTTCTAAATTTACGGCATTATAGAAACACCAATGTAAGGATCACATATTTATCTTCAATTCAGCACTAACACTTCCTGAGAATGTTGTAGAAATATATTAGGCAAAATGAGTAGCAATCAGCATTTATTTTATTTTCAGGTAAAGCCCACTTTAAATTACCCTAGGTTATAAAAATCCACTTTTCTGCTGTGAAGTGCAAAATTACATTTATGCTTATTCAAAAGATGATTTTGGATATGCAAATTATATTCAGTTCAACATATAAATGTTTATTGTTCTGACTTTTAAATATTTGTCATAGCTTTACCGATATTATGGTTTATATGGTCACTATAGAAATGAAGCTTGTCTTTGACCTATATACATGTTCTGCCTTCCAAGGTTTTGAAATTCATGCTTTTCTTTAAACCACATGTTGCATATATAGGTCTATTATATTCTGTCTTGTCTCCCTTAAAATACAAAATCTTGATGCTATAGAAGCTTGGAAAGATTGTAACACACTGGTTATTTCCCTGTGGAAAACTTTAAAGTACTACAGTTGTGTGACCACATCTGTCAGTCTTGAATGGAAAGGCATTAGTAGACACATATACAACTTGAATAAAATCATTCTCACATAGACATCTTAATTTATTAAATCAGCACATGTTATTATAGATAATCAGAACAGAAAGGTATATCAAAATAAATTTGCATCATGTAATCTTTGATTTTGATCACTTACTATTAAGCCACTGTTACTTTGCCTTCTCTCTTTATCGTGAAGTTTTCTGTAGAAAATCCCTCCTGGATTAAATTGAGTACTCCAAACAATCATGTCCCCTTGAAAATATGCATCCATTCCAGTTATCCTTGAATTATGTTCAATATGTGATATTTGCTGATGAACATCACTGTAGTTGAATGGATATGCAAAACCCAGGATGTCAGTGTCATTAGCAACATAGAGAACTTGATCTTCAGAGCCTAGGGATTATTATAATGAAACAAAAATAAGGTAAATGTCAACTAATGCAAAATCAGTGCTTTTCACTCAAGTAGCTTCTTGGTGTTTATCTGGTAAATTCCTATGTTAAAATTACTTTCTGACTGCAAAAACACTCACATATACTGGGTAGTAAATGCAACTCTTCATACTCTGACACCAGTATATTGTTTCAATGAGTCGAAGCTCACACTGTGACACCTAAAACTATATTTTAAGGAGTATGTAATATAAGAATTTGAACACTTTAAACATAAAAAAAATAGGGGATATTATGTATTAAGCCCATATGAATCGCTACATCTTTTTTTATATGAATGTTGTATCTAGATGATCATAAATGTATATATTAAAGGAACACAAAGTTGACAATAAGAATTATTTTAAACTGCTCAATTGGAAATTAGAAATGGAAACATCCTATCTTTAGTGAAGGAAGCAAAGTTTTGAAACGGATTGCAACACGAGCAAACTGGACCAAAGCTGCTACAGAATATGTGCAGCTGTGTCTTCTATCTCCTCATTTCAGATAGTGAACATTTATAGGTACCTGTGGATGAGAGGTATTTACGAATAGCTAGTTATCATTTTGATTCATATGTTGCAAAGTACGTTATTCACAAGAAAATGCTCTAAATTCATTAAATTTTGAGAAAGTTTGAAATCTGCTGGATATATTAGAATGTATTTGCAATTTTTTAGTTTTCCAATTTGTATCACATTTATCCACTGAGACTGAACTTATAATAATGTCTGTCCAACACATTTCCTCCTTGTCAGTATGAAATATAACAACAAAAAAAAAAATGTTCCCTTGCTCCTGCTAAGTACAAGAAGAAAAAGGATTTCCATTAAAGTAAGTATCAATGTGGGAAAGACGTACACATTAACTGTATTACAATAGAAACGAAGCTTGTGAAGAATTCAGAGGTAGGATAATGATTCCCAGAGTTTTAAATTATAAGCCCTCAGAATAATGTCTGTGCTTCTACAATAACAAGCCACCACCCCCAACTAGTAAGCTTGTTTGTTCCCATGTCATAATTTGACTGCTTCTTCAGTGATAGGCAATGATGCTAAATCCTGACAGAGTCCACGTTATGTATAGAGGAAACTACTAATGATTCATTAGTAGAATCTTCCCATGGTAAGTTTGCTTCACGAAAACATGAACAGAGCATGTAAAAAATCTGACCATCGCTATCTAACTACCCAGCATGGTGAACCTACATTACTAACGGGTGTGCTACAAAGAAGGAAGGACTGGAATTAACATTATACCAGCTGTTAAGGTTCTAGATGTATGGCCACAACATGTGGTTACTGGCCATGAGGTCCCAATCAGGTACAGCTGATAGCTGTGCACCACAGAGATGTGTACGGGGCTGCACCTTGAAACTACGACACTCATTCGGCAGTGAAGACTCCAAGTGGAGATGCAAGTCAAATTCACAGCAAAATTTCACTAAATTGCAGGTGAAATGGTATGACCATACTTTCAGTTATTCAGGTAGAGATCCATAAATGTTATGTTAACTTTACTCAGGCAGCTGGGTTATTGCTTGTTCCGTTTCTAAAATGATTTAAAAGCTACATACTCAGTTTTACTTCCATTTTGTGCAATGCCTTATGAAAGACAGAAATAGCATCGATGTGTGTACATTTCTTTACGTTCACTGGACCATGAACTAGGCAGCTGGTTTATAGGATTACATTCTTAGGTGACTGTACTTAGAAAAAGTCGACTTAAATGACTTCTATAAGATTTCTCAAGAAGACAAAGCAAAACATGGTAACTCCAAATACTATTTTATTCCTAAAGTCCTAAAACATGTTTCTATGAAAAAAATGATTCTTCTCTCCAGCTTCTAAATCTTCACCAGAATACTTACAAGCTTGCTATTATATAACCTATTTTTTTCTTATTTGTGTATATATTTTTGTAAATAGAGAAAGCTGAAGCTGGAAATAGACTTTCATATTAAGTATGTACATTTACATGGAAGCGATAAGAATATACTGCTTACCACAATGACAGGTAAAAATCTGAGTGGTTTTGAGAATTATTTCTGTGCACTATGCAAGAAATACTAATGTAAAACCAAACTGTATATGCAACACATTAGTGTTACCAACCATGTACATAACAAATTATTTACTACTCTCAATTTTGATTTGTATAGCCTTACCTTTTGCTATGCAGCTGTTATTCCTCTCCTTATAGTTTTTCTCACATGCACATTTATATGACCCCTTAATATTGTTGCAGTGTTGGGAGCAGGTGCCAAATACCATACACTCGTTGATATCTACAAGGAAAATAATTGTAATTTATACACTTATAGCTTAATACACTATTATTTAAGATGTTTGGAAAATCATGGAACAAAGCAGATGAACAAAAGGAACTCAAACATTGGTGTTATCTTGCAACAGTAAAAGAAGTCTTCTGCAATCATCACTAATGTTATTTCTGCTGCAACCAACATATCTCAGAAAGATTTTCTTGTATTATTTCTCCACCCTTCCTATATCAATCTATTATCATTAGAGCTTGAAATCAACTTTGAGAATGAAAATGTCTGTAACAATTATCTTCAATATATCTGCTTCTGGTACAGTCAAAATTATGTGATTATCCCTTGATGGAAAAGCCCCTGTGTATAATTTTTCTTAAAAGACAAACAATGAAGTTTTTGTATGCAAGTATGTATTTCACTTTGATAATCCCACTGAAGTGATCTCCCACTTTTTTCTTTAAGTTACTGCTCATGAGTAAGAAAATTAATTCACAACCTTTTCTTTGGGAAGGTACATTCATCTTATCTTTCTGATCAACTTTTTCATTATAACAACTATGCCTTTTTTCCTGACCAGTGTGGCATCATATATATTAAGACTACATTTTCTAAGAAATTTCACTTTAAATCTGTTTGTTTTCATTTCAGTTCTGTTTCACACATCTTCATTATTTCAATCATCTCAAAATATTCTTGTATACCAACTTTAATACCAGTCCCAACTGCTCACTTAAATAATATAGCAGACCTTAAATCACCAACTTATCCCTCAAATTATTAAATCATTTAGTGGTCTGACCTGAAACTTTTGACATTCACAAACAATCTTAATCTTTGATACTGTTTCCACATAATATGCATAAGCCTACATCTAGTAAATCCTTTAAGTTTCTTTTCCTGATTTCTTAATCCATAGCTATGAAAAAGTTTTTACTTGCTGAAAAAAAGAATGTGATACGTATCTCCTTCTCTAGCATAGAAAGTTGACTGTGCAGTTGACTTTTAATACTCTACAGTGAGGGATGATGGAAAAGATCTGTACCTTCACATTGCCTATTCTTCCTGTTTCTCTGAAACCCAGGTTTACACTGACACAATAGGGATGTTTTTGTTTGACTACAGTATGCATCATCTCCGCAAGGATTCACATTGCCTTCACATGTATATTCAGCGACACCTAAACATAAACAAAATGTCTAAAAACCCGCTGATATATGTGTTTAAACTGTTAAAAATGAGATCTTAAATAACAAAAACAAATAACAAATTTATCTTTCTGTTAAAAAAGTATCAGGTAAATTTTAAACAAATGCATGACATTACATTATTTACCTACATATGCATGTAAATTGACAGCATTTAATTGAGATAATTTATTTCACATCAAGAATTTAATACTAAAATTTATCTTGTTGTAAACATCAAACAAAATACTTCAAAACCTCAAGAACTACTCTAAAAACCACTACAACCTGAATTGCTATAAAATTTGTATAGAATTACCTCTTTTTTAACTAAAAAAAAAAGCTTTAAATTTAATTAATTTCTGTGTTGTTGAGTAGGTTTTGCATGGATGAAAATTTCTGTTAATTATTTCTTTTCTACTACAGTCACAAAAACATATCTTGTCAGCCAAACTCACTTATTTTGCAGTCTTGCTCATCTGAACCATCTCCACAGTCATCAAACCAATCGCACTGCAGCTCCATTGGAATACATTTCTTATCATTACAAGCAAACTCATCTTTTTTACACGGTCTTGCTTTATATGTCATTTTATCTATATATTGTAAATTAATAAGAGAAAAATAAATCAGTATTTATGAATCTTAGATTATTTTAGACACACACGAATGGGAATCACCATGAAACACTTAAGCAACTGAAAATGATTTCAGGCTTAATTTCTTTCGAATTCTGATCTACTAACCTCCAGTTAAGCTTTACTGAAGGACAAGCAGATCTCTGTAACAAAGCTTGCCTTCAAGTTGTTTTCTTTGATCTGAATACCTTGAAAGGTAATACCACCTACCACAGTGATCTTCATCCGAGTTATCACCACAGTCATCAACATCATTGCAAATCTGCTCAAGTCGTAGACAAACCCTGTTGTTTCTACATCTGTACGGTCTGGTTGGAGGGCATGGAAATTTTACTGTATATTAAAAAAAAAGGAACCAGCTATTACCCAGCTAGTATTCTTGAACCTTCTTTAATGTCTCATTATTAAATCAATAAGCAGGCATAGGAACGCAGCTGTACTTGGCATATGAATGGTACTTGATTTTAACTTCTGGTACCTAATGGAATAACACTTCAACAGTGTTTAGGATATACATTCTTCATTTAGGGAATGAAATTATTTTATGTGATAAGGGTAATTATGCTTCTTTTTGAGAATCAGTAAACATGACAGAAAAATAACAAAGGAAGTAAGGTGACCAATATTTCAATGTAGAAGTAATTTTTTCCCATCTGTGCATTTCCTACAAAAAGATTAAAATCTTATCTGAAATTACATGAATACCATGAACAGAAAGCTGTATCCCACATGTGAAGCTACTGTTCTAAAAGTACAATAAAGAAAACTTAGATGCATATGTCCTTATATATTTATGTATGTTACATGCAATTTCTTGCTTTACTACATGAAAAGCACTGAAAAATGTAATGCCATACCACACATTTCAGCAACTTCATCGGAGTTATCTCCACAGTCATCCTCGCCATCACAAACCCAAAAATGTAGTTTGCAGAGGGAATTGTTGCACAAGAATTCATCAGCTCTACATATATTTCCCCCTGGGACGTTGAAAAGATGACAGGGAAAAAAAAAACAACCAACAACAGAAAAACAGAAAGACAAAAGAAAGAACAGAAATTCTTGATAAAACCAGGACAACAGCTTATCACTCACTACCTGCAGAGAACGACACATGTACCGTAACTAAATGAACAGATCCCAAATAAAAGGGTTGGAGAGGCAGAGAGAAATACTCATTTAACAATCTATTCCTCGACCACACACTTTTTTCACATTCTTCTCATGACTGTTAGCTAGGAATTACCTCTTTGCCCTGTCTAGAAAGGGCAGTTATTAGACCGACGCTGCCAGCCCACTAGCTAGGCACGCTGCCCTTGCATTTAGCCAGGGGATGCCTGCACTATTCCTGTCCGTAACTGCCTTCGGTGATGCCCCTTTCAGAGCAGACCTGGCCGGGTGCATCAGTACATCTGTGCGTCAGAGAATGGTACAAACCAGAACACAGAAATACGGGCAAATTTGTGAAAGGCCACTTCAGTGCCCGTTTGTTTCACATGAATGTCTGATTCCTTGCCTATTCCTACCCCCACCCTCTGAGCCACGCGTCGTGTTCAGAAGAGACAAAGTGATTGCAGTCCTTAGCCACGAAGCAGCACCTTTGTCTTCTCCTGAGAAGTAACAGGCTTGCCCAGGCTTGTAACAGCCCCATCAAGTATAAACTCTGTAATCGGGGAAGATCTAATCATGCAGGCACAAAGTGGATAAGACTAGGTGACCTCCAACAGTCTCTTCCTCTTTGTAACTTCTGAAATTTCTCATTAGGATATTTACTGAACACAGAATGGAGCAAGAAGAAATTCTTCCATGTAACTTCAGTATTGATTGAACTCTGAATCATCTAACAAAATGGAACAGAGGGTGAGATAATTTTTTTTTTTAAGCTGGAATGCTCAAGCTTTATAAACTAGTTCAAGTTGGATTTAGTTTTAGTATGTGTAGCAGTAAATTTTTGTTTCAAAATTATGACTAAATTTTACCCCTAGCAATCTATGAAGTTATGGAAACTTCTTGAAATCAATTTTCTATGTCACATTTTTTTATGGTAACTGGATTGTCAGTTTCCTGAGAGGAGCAGAGTATAAAAGAAATAAAGCTGTGTACCTGCAGAGGAGGAACCAATGAAACATTATACGGTAACACCAAAACTCTCACTGTGGCTTACCTCAATGCATTATACCTACCCTATATGGTTAGATCAAGCTCCAGCGGCTTTTTACTTATTCATCCAGTGCCCTGTTCACAGCCCATTAAAATCAACAGAAATCTTTCTTTTGCTCTAAAGGGTTCAGAATGGTTTAAATTTTTTTTTAGGAAATTAATTTGCATGAAATACCCATGTAAGAGGATGTTGGGAACTCTCACACCATGTTACCAAATACAATTCACTGCCTTTTGCAAATATAATTTACAAACATTAACAGAAATATTTTTTAATATTATCCAAGGAAAAAATATATAAAATTCAAGTATGATTCATGATGAAAGACATGAATATAAATAATTGTGTGCGTAATCACAGTATAACCATAATTCTAGTTGTATAGTAAGATTGAAAGGTACTATATTTATAAATATGCACAGTGGGCTACAAATAAATATTACGGAGATTGTTTTAGAATGCTGTAGAATAAAACTCCATTCGCGTCTGCTGCATTTCCAAAGAGGAAAAAATTAGTTATCAGTGAGATAAACTGGCATTTGTTTCATATGATTGCTCTGCCTGTCATAATTCCTTTATAGGATAGATTTCTATAACAGAAATCATAATTGTGACATAAATACAAAGTAATGCAGCAATAACCAACTAGGCAAAAGGCTTCTTATTGCATTATAAGCAATTTGCAGTTCAGAGAAGGTCCATTATGCTAGCCAAAGAATAATGTGGGCTTCAGAGAAAAGAAGTGTGTTGCTATTTACTTACACTTCATTGCTTTTTAAAGAGATAAAGTCCAGATATTTTAAAAGCAGTTTTAAAATGGACTAGAAGTTTTTTAAAACTTTGTTATCTTAGTCTTCTTAGAACAATTCACTTCAACACTTCCAAATGGGATGTTTTTCTCTTTGCATCTACACATCTTTGGAACATTCTTCCCCTTTTCTTCATTTTCTGGTCTCTCATTCAAGTTTAATCATCCCATATAACTTCTTTTTTTTAGTGGTGTTGCTTAATAGACTTTCAACAAAATAAGGGAAGGCTATTTTACTCTTGCTTCATCCCTGATTATTATTACTTATTATTGTGCTGCATTATGCTTTTGAAGTTACACACATTATGTGACTGTAGATCACAGAACTACTCACTTTGAAGAAAAGAAAAGAAGGAAAATCTGGAAAAATTAAGAAGCTGACAAAATGCTGAGTAAAGTTTTGCTTTTGAGAAGAATTCTATAATTTGAATAAGAATTTCTGCATTTGCAACAATTAATGATTTACTACACTTACCAAGAATTTTGGGCAGAGTTACACTGCTACTGCCTGGTAGCTGAAGGAAGGTTCAGTTAAAAAAAATATCATCAGCAACCATGAGAATTAGTTCAACAGATGTAGTTCACAGAAACCTATTTGGAAGGTTAATCACGAGCATGACAGTCTGAGCATAGTGTTTAGCTTCATGTGAATCAACTTATGTGCGTATTTCTTTTCTCTAAGGAGACTGAAAATTCAAAATGTGGTTTTATGGGTTCTGGTTAGCTGCAACATTTCATCTCCACAGAAGAAAATAAAAAACTGGGGTCTTAGGATTACTTATTTAGCAATTTTTCATTATATTGCATGGGTTTTTAATTTATTGTTGCCTATAAAACTGTAAATTAACTGGACTTATTACAGATTTCCCTGATGAGACAGAATGCTTCCAGTAATAACACAACCTTTTGGTCCTTGAGGAAGGAAATGCAAAGGAACAACAAGCCGGGAGTCATAAAAAATGTAAGTTTTGTTTCCTCTTGTAAATTGCTTGTGAAGCTGCTATACTGTCTTTGTTGAAGAAGGTCACAGAGCTTTCATTTTATCACTGAGAATGGCCAGGGTACCACTAACTTACAACCTGTATTACTAAATAAAATAAATAAAATAATAATTTAAAAAAGTAAGACTTTTAAAAAAAAGTGTTTCTCACCTTGGTCACAGTTTTCTTCATCACTGCCATCCACACAGTCATGGATCCCATCACAAAGCCATCTGACAGGGATACAGTAGGCTTTATTTTTGCATCGAAACTGGTGGTCTTTACATTCTGTTACACAATCTATCTGTACGAATACAGAAATGAACTAAGTATTAATGAATGAGAGCAACAACATACTAAAGACAAACCTAATAAAATTTGCCAACACTGTTTTTCATTGTCCTACGGATTTAATACAATAAAGTTGTCCCTGAAGACACACTGTGCAATTTAAATAGTTATTGAAGTCCAAGTGAAATTGTAACCACACATTATATAAGTTCTGATAGTTCTGATATTATTACTTTATGTTGCTCAGTATTAGCAAAGGAAACAATGGCTACATTTACATTTGTGAAGCCAACAACCCTACAAGGAATGACCCTAGACATGAGACCAGTTAGAGTGAACTGGCTCATAACCACATTGATGAGGATGTGTAGCATTCGGTTCAGGCACCCTTCATACTCGTAACTAGCACCTTTATGGCTCTGAGAAGTAACAACTCTTTTTGGTCTTTTTTTCTTCAAATTGTTCATGCAGGTAGTAATTTTTGTTAGAAAATATCAACAGTGCAACACGTAGAAAGAGCATGGCAAGAAGGCCCATGGAGGCTGAGGTGCCTGTTAGGATTGTGTTCAATTAATCTAGAGGACAGAGGGAGCCAAACGTGACACAAACTAGTCCACGCTGTGAGTACGGAGCAGTCCCTTGAAGCAAACTCACCCAGAACCATGCTCACGTTTTGACTTGGGGGAAACAAATTTGTCTACTCCAAAAGGTGTCCTCAGAGCAAACAAACACAATGCAGTGTAACTACCAGGGAACTAAAATCATGGGGCTAAGTTATCTGACAGAGTTCAATGAATGCAAAAAAACCCCCATTGGCCCTTGTATTTATCTTCAGATCTAGAACTGTTAACAAATTTCATGTCAGACAGTGGGGGGAGGGTGGGGGTGGTGGGTGGAGGGGTGTGATCAACAGAAATTTGTCATCTACCTCATCAGATCCATCAGCACAGTCATAGTCTCCATTACATTTCAAAGATGCCGAAATACAGCCTCCGCTTGCACACACGTACTCACTTGAAGAGCAGGTTGGAGATGCTGGTTACAAACACATGTTTTAGCAATAAGAAAAAGACAATTTCTAAATAAGCTGCTTTAAAATTTTCATCTGGTTGACACAGTAAGCAGATGTATTTTTAGCTCATCAAAGCTTTTCCAAACGTTTGTAAGCTACAATGAAATAATTGACAAAACTGAATTGTTGCATCCTAAGTAAGTTGTATAATGATAGTGAAAGGATATTTGTGTTTTAGCACTGAGAAATTTCTTTTTGTGTTTTCCTGATGCTTGGTAACAATGGTAACTGCACACACACACATTCATAGAAGAAGTATACTAAAAAACCTGTATTCTTTAAAATGGGCTTAGAGTTCACCTTAAGTAATGTAAATGCTTAAAATTATATAGGATAAATTTAGAAGAAATATGGTTTATATGGTTTTAGAAAGTATAGATCATTACAATTAAAATAAATACAAACTAATCAGTTTTATGTAAAATATAGGCAGATATTTTTGTTGCATTGTAAATCAGGGGAGTTTTGTCACAGGCTTCTGAGTTGCACCCACCAAGATGAAGCTTACAAAAATTTAGGAAAATTCCTGCAAAAATAAACAACTGCATTTTCCAAGGATATAAAAAGGAAATAAAACAATAACAACAAAAATAATAACTTGCTAGAGAAAACCTTTGCATAAAGAGTAGTAAATTTTGAATGAGAACCACGAAGCAAAAAAGTCCCCAGAGATACTTTAGTAACATGCCAAGAATTACTGCTGTTTTCAGAGCAGAAGTTTATACATCGAGTATACATTATCAAATTAAATTTCAATATAATTAAATGCCATTCCCCCAACAAGCTTCATATTGCATAGCTGTACATAAGTAAGGTTTTCAAAGCACGAGTAGGAACACAAAATGATAGACATTCTAAAGATAAAAGTATTTCAGATTTCTTCACACTCCTTGCTACTCCTAGTGACCAAGCAATCTTGATTTTTTGATTTATTTTCTTCTCGTTTCATTCTGATTTATTACTTGCTTCACTTTATTTCTCAGCATTATTTAAAACAATACCTGGTTCACAATTTTTCTCGTCATCCCCAAGTTTGCAGTCTTCATGACCATCACATTTCCATTTTGCCGATATGCACTGACCATTGGAACACTGGAACTGATCTCTTGAACAGCCTGTTTCACAATACCTCTGATACAATTAAAAAAAAAAAAAGTATATACAAGATTCAGAGTTTAATATACACACTGGGAAATATACAGCTAATCACAGAAATTACAGCCTATACTTCATACCATGATATACAGTAAAGTCTTTTGAGATAAAATATATTTGTAGATATGATTTATGAAAGGTGGCTTCAACCTCTGAGTAGGTGGGAAGCAGCTGAGGTCCCACAGTGATGGGAAAGGACAAGGGACAAAAGGGACATGAAAGATCAGAAACCCAGCAAAGCATTATACCATGAACTTCTGCTACACAACAAAGTGTGCATTGTTTTCTCAAAAAAAAAACCCACAAGTCAAATCAAACCACTGCTGTGTGTAGAAAGAGTGGTTTCCCAACCAGGACACAAAATATTTCCAGGATGGAAAGAGGTCCAGGACATTGCTGGAACAAAAGCAATACTGTAGAGTGTTGTTAAACACAACTTGAATTTATTTGCATGTTTTATTATCAGGACAACTATTTCAATACATTTAGTTTTAATTTAGTAAAGACATTTGTATATACGGACTCATGTGTAGAATTCTCATTTTTGAAACATTCATATATGGGAATCCATTATCCAACAAAGAAAACTAATTTTCTAAAGAATATTTTTTTCCTGGAAGAAGCCTACCTCATCTGAGCCATCTGCACAGTCATAGTCTCCATCACACCAGAATCTTGCTGAAACACAGTCTCCATTTGCGCAGAGAAAGTCTTTCAAAGTGCACGTTTGAGGCTCTGAATAAAGAAAAATAGCAACCCTAGGTTTATTAGAAT
Source organism: Falco punctatus (assembly GCF_963210335.1). Classification (NCBI taxonomy): domain Eukaryota; kingdom Metazoa; phylum Chordata; class Aves; order Falconiformes; family Falconidae; genus Falco; species Falco punctatus. The sequence goes on from NC_137588.1 coordinate 37,579,089, forward strand.
TTCAACAAAATATTTTATACATAAGCCCCACCAAGCAATCAATGACTACAACAGTCAAAACTACTAATGTGCAAACTATAAGGATTTCCTCCCTGCAGGGTTTTGTTTCATAACTTATTATAACTAAATTTCATTTACATATAGTAACATAGTAATAAAAATACTTCCGAGTTCTATCAAATCTATTTGAAAAATTATGCGATGCTGACCATGTGAGTATTACTTATTTCAACGCATGTATGTTACTACAGGTTTTGTGAGAGATGCATCACAGATTAGAAACTCATTTTACACCTGTTAAAACCCAGTATAATTAGAATTATCCAGATCTTTGTCTTTCCACCACACAGTAACACACCATTTATCAAATATCGTTTAACATACGTGTGTGTGCCAAGAGTCAGCTTCCCCTGGGGTAAGCATTCAAGGGAAAAGTATGGAAATGGTATATAGAATGCCTAAAAAGTTAAAGTTTGAGGCTTCAAGTAAAATCCACTTTCTTGGATTGAATGGAATGAATTATGGAATGAATAATCCACTGACTTAAAAACTGATGAAATCATTACAGAGTTTTAACAGAATAAGAATACAGTAAGTTGCAAAAGTCACTGGACAGTAGTCTTTCAAAAAAACCCAAACACTACTGCCAATTTGTTAAAAAAAAAGAAAAAAGAAAAAAAGAAAAAACAGAAAAAGAAAAAAAAAAGTAAGGATAATGATGGAATTTTCAAGTAATTTTAGGGAAACCAAAGGAAGATGTTAGATAAAGAATCTAAGGAGCTTAGAGATGGATAGAAGACAGGAAAGGTTGAAAGAGAAGTAGGATATTTTATGATAAACGGGTTGTTCTACTCCCTGGGAAGAAACAAAACACAGGGAAGTCTGACATCATTATAAAAGGTGTACACAATAAAGGGGAAGAGAAGGCACAGTATTAATTCAAGGTACAGGCAAAGCAAACACAGAAGCAGGCTGCATGGAGTGATGGAGTAACCCCGAGCAGGTGAGGCTGGCTGCACAGCTTTGCATTTTCGCTGCTGCTGACACGGAAACACTGGCAAGGGGAGCAGTGTGGAAGGTTCCCCTCGCAGAATATTGTGTGCTTTCCTCCTGAAAAGGAGGACCATTACAAAAGACATTGAAAAAAAATGAAGTTAATCTCTGGACTCCAGGCCATTAGATTAAATAAAGGTAGAAAAGCAGTGGGGATGGAGGAGAATTTAAGCAAGTCTTTACATGCAATTTGGACTTTGCCACTCTGAGAGCTTTGGGAAAGCAGGGCTGGAAAAGCAAATAAGGATTATTTGTGGGATTATTTCCATCACAGTAAACACTGCATTATCTAAATAATGCAAAAATCAAGAATAAGGATTAATTAGTAAGACCTTTCCAACAGAGAGACGTGAAAAAACTTCAGGCAAATGGTAAATGACAGTAACTAAATCAATGGAGGAAGGGTAAAAAAGAAAGGAGAATCTGAGAGCGAACAGCAGCAATGGGCAGTAACGGACTGGGTAAGGCTAAAGCGTCCTTTAGCTAGTTATGGCAGGTGGAAGCATGAACGCTTTTGAAAAACACCATAATGATCAAGGAAAGAAAACACAAAGTGAGAAGCTTCCAACTGAGAAGAATTTGGTAATACCAGCATGAGAATATGCTAGACATGAGTTGTGTAGATCTAAAGGTAAAGTTAAACTTAGGGTTGGTTTTTTGGTTTGTTTTTTTTTTTTTTTTTTTTTTTTTCTAAAAATCAAGAACTGTTTCAAGAAAGAAATAGTTTTAATGAACCTTTCAGCTACTTTTTTTCCCCCTGCATTTCATAAAAAAAGCCAAATGACCCTGTTTGAAATATTTTAAGGGAAATTTCAGTTTTCAGGTAGGCATAACTTTTCATTTTGAAGTGGTAGGAAAGTCATTGTAAAAGCAGATCTACAGCAATTGCATCAGTTCTCCAGCAATGTTTTATTTAGGCAAATCAAAGGTTAGCATTTATATGGCTGCTTAGATTATACACGTATTACTTCAAATTTTTTTTTTTTTTTCAAAGCAAAAGCTTATGGTATAAACCTTAGCAAATCACTGACATTTGATTCTTTTTGTTGTCAGTGGGCCAGGAGAAGGAAGTTCAGGGTATGATAAATTATGTAAAGGAAATAATTTGTGGAAAAAGCAATTCACATGCAAATAAGCATTTGTCATGTTTCTATATTGATTTGCAAAATATAAGCAAATACATTTTCTATACTGGTCATGAATTATTTATAAACAGAGATTTGATTCTGGAAAATGTACACAATGAGCTAACTTCTCAATTCTCTGTTTGCAAGAAATATTTCTTTGGCTGCTGGAATACATCTCTGTGATTTACATATGAACATCACAGAGTACTTTCCCATCAGTGCTCAGACTGTTAGTGAAAGGAGTAAGTATTAATAGACTTCTGTGCAACCAGTGAAAGACAGCATCTTTCAGCTTTTGCTTTACAAGAACACTGAAACTCCTTCCTGAGAAAGGTATTTTTGAATTATTAGAAATAGTTTCATTTGAAACACAGCACATAAGATGATCTACCTCTTTCACATTTTGAAGTCTGAAAATAATCTGTAGAGCCAACAGAGGGTAACAAGAAAAGGATCCCCTGAGAAACAGTTATAATTATTCCACATTTGGGGTTCCATTTTGCATTTAATAGCATAGATATTGCAATAAGTAATGAATGGAAAGGATTTTTAAGGAGGCTAATGTACTAATATGTAAGTCGGAGGGGGAGGGGGAATGATGGGACGGAACGGGGACCCTTTCTTTCTTAAAATAGGACATGAAGTTTAAAGTACAGTGTATGTTTTACCTGTGTTTGTACAGGACATGTTTGTTTGCCCCTAGTGAGAATTCTAGGTCTTGTAACATCTGTTAGAGAAACTAATTGTATAATGGGAAAGATAGAACTTGCATGTAGAAAAAGTACGGGATACCCCAACTGTGTTTTGGTCACAAACCCAAAACACTGCACCATAGGAGCTACTATGAAGAAAATTAAATCTATCCCAGCCCAAACCAGTACACATGACAATATGGTAGATGAGGCAGAAACAAAACCACCCTTCCTTATAATTCTCCATTACAATACTGCTAAAAACAGTAACGCAGACCATCCTGCAGAATGAACATTTGTAAACGTAAGATAATTAAGAGTGGTCACAGGTGCGGTATTTTCATATATTTAATGTGGCATTAAATGTAGATTTCCTTTACTTATTTTCAAGAACTTAGCACTGTATTTCACCAAAACGAAGACACTTGTTCTTTGTTAACCCAGGCACAAAACTGATAGGTATACATTAAAGGAGAAACCTTTGGTATACATCATTTTACCATCCTAAAGTAGCACAGTTGCCTTTGGCCAGCATTGACACCTAGATGCTCTATAGCAAACTGACAATAGCCACTGTCTGACTTGCACCAAGCCAGCTGAGCCTTCAGCAATGTAAACAATGTGAATTTACCACACTGCCCACTCAAAATTTACTCATGAGGTTATCACATTATAAGACACTGTAGCTCAGTGTCTTCCAATATGCTGGTTTACGTTTTCACTTAAACGTTAAATAATTGCTAATTCTCATTCTGACTGGGATACAAACTCATCCCAGACCAAAATTAACTAATTTATTTTCTTGACAACTTGTAGGAGCAACAAAACAGCGCTGAGAAGATTCTCTAGCAACAGCAGTATTTTTAAACTGATTGAATTAATATCTTTCTACAGCATTATTACATTTTATTTGCTTCATTGTTTACAGTGTATTATATTTTCTTTAATTACATTAATTAAAAGATTACTAGTTCCTCCTTTTCAGCAGAAATAAGACGGTCATTATTATGGAATTTTCATTTTCTGACGTTCCCGGAAAGAGAAAATACTACTTTTGCTCTAATTTGTTTTTAGAAATCCTAATAAACTCTGAAAAGAAATACCCCCCTCCAAAAAGATATTAAGTCAAAAGAGTCAAAGTTTGCTCAGTGCTAACTCAGTATGGACCTAGAACCTTCCTAATAACTCTTACTTACTCGGGAAGGTCCACATATAAAGACCAATAGACTGTAAGGCAAATACAGTTAAATGAAGTCATAATGGGCACAGCTATTTGCATTGTAACACTATTAATTTTTCACACCCGTATGTGATATTTTTTTGACATATATTTTGTTTCACTTCTGATAACTTCACCAGGATGCTGTGTGTGCACGTGAAGAAACTATACAGAGAAATGTAAATATCTGAGCTGAACATCTGTAATTCAATGAATGCATTCTTGAGAAACGACTCATTTTCTGATATAGTTGCCTGACAAGCCCTTTGTATATTCATGTATGCTATGAACAACTTATAATGCACAATGTAATATACTGTCAAATGCTTTTGAAGTTCTAATTTTGTATATATTTGTTTCATTACACTGTATTCTATAAGTGGCTTGACAGCCTACAAAGGATTTTATACATCAATTTCAAACAACTGAACAGCATTATGTATTTTCCCAGCGCTTCTGAGATCTTGAAGCTTACAACTATGTCAGCCTACTGTATTTAATCTAAACAGCAGAATATGGGATTCAACAGTTAGAACTGAAGAATGCACTTGACAAGCAAAAGAAAATGAAAAAAAAAAAAAACCTAACGCAAACTACAGTTTACCACTCCAGTCTTTAGTTTGATCCATCAGCTGGGCTGGGCACACTCAACTCATTAATTCCATCCTTAAAACTACAGATTTCTTATATCTGCAGCTCTAGAGAACAGCCAAGAACTGAATATATAACTTAATTATTGATGTCAACACAGAGATGGCAAACTTAATAACGATTTAAAAAAACCCAACGGACAGATAGATGATTGCTGCCTCATAATATGAAATGTTATTTTAATCACTTTCTAGTATGATAGTCTAAGATTTAAGGAAGAAAACAATTAATACTGGGTGATAAATAAATCACGCTTCACGTATAGCAGATTTCAAATAAGGTGCTTGACACTTACTTTGCAAACAGCAATAATGTCTTATAGAAATTATTTTTTTCTAACTTTTCCAGAGATTATCTAGTCACGTAGGATTTAATGCTGCTATACCAAAACTATGTCTCTTTATTTGAGTTTTCTATCAGCATAAAAGAATATCAAATAATTTCTTGGTATTTATAATATAAATGAAAATGGAAAAATTCCACTGGCACCAATAGCCAATTCCTATGTAAAATCTTCTGCAAAGTTAAGAAAACTTTTGTGTGTTAATGCTGCCCCAGGGTATAAAAATAAACGTCTCTGAGTGATTACTGAACTACATGATGTTGTCCCCTTTAGATAGAACACTTGCATATGAAAACTACAGCACTATTGTTTGCAGTAACACAACATTTTCAAATGTAGATAGTAATTAAAAGGCTGACAAAACCATTTCAACCTTTTAAGCAGAATAAGCCAGTCTTCAGACATCCTGTACCTATGGCCACCACGTCTCGAATTGGAGAAATGGGCTGACAGCACATATCAGCATTAGAATGCCTGATTTATTAAGCTTTCTAGGTCATTACCTTTGAGATACTAAATATACATTCATGATATACAATCACGAGTATGCACTCAAGATTATCTATACACCAAGATATTAATTTCTTGGATTTCCAAGCACAAAATAAAAGAACAGAAATTGTCAGCTGAAGAGAAGACACAAGAACTATTTGTGGAACTTACCTCTTAAAATATTTCTTAAAGACAATGATTATGAGATAAAACCCTTAAGAATTTGTCATTTCTTCTTGAGAACCAGATCTAAATTAACTCACTGAAAGTGGTATTACAGAGATTTATTAGGCATTCAGGTTCCTCAGAGGTAAGAGAGAACTAGGCTACCTGAGTTACTTTGAATAACAACATTTACTTCTTAATCTGATCAAGTATTATAGAAATGGACTTTTCACGATACAAGCAAGGCAAATCATCTCTGGAAGATAACTAATGTAATGGGCAAGTATCATTTGATCAAATCCTATTGTTAACAAATGTTTATCACTTTACCACTGAGCAGATTTTATGATTCTTATATAGAGATAAGAAAGGTGATATGTAACTTATTGACAAAGGTAAATTAAATGCAATATTTATTTTGAATTCATCAAGTTGAAAAGTCATAGGTCAGGCATTTTTGCATTGCTGATACAGAATTACAGCTCTTTATAAGAATGAATAAAATTGAAAAATTTCAGCAAAGGCCATTTTCAATTCTGGTCAACTGATTTTTAGCAGCTCAGATGGCATTATATAAAAACATAAATGTGCAGTTTATCAAAACCAAAAAGTTTCCTCTTAGATGTTGCAAAACTGACTCCACTCCTTACAACTTGCACTTAGGTGAAAGTTACTTACTACAATTGTCTTCATCAGAATTATCACCACAATCGTTTTGGCTGTCACATCTCCAATGATCTGGAATACAGTTGTTGTTTTTGCACTGGAATTCGTGAGGCCCACAAGTTTTTTTATCTGTAATTAAGATGAATATAATTTACATCATTGCAGGCAAAGAGTCAAAATGGGGAAGACTGTTACTAAACAGTGAAAGGACAATACTGCTTGATAGGTTTAAGAAGAAGCAACCATAACACTTGGTATGTTACTTTCAGAAATAATTTATTATACTACATACTTTAAGATCCTATTTATTCATTCACACCAAGAGAGATATGTGCATAAATTTGATAATAAAATTAAAATATAGACCATTTACACTGCCATTTAAAGTAAAAATTATGAAATTCAGAAGTGATCAGAAAATAGTTTGAAGAGAGGGTGTAATTGCACTGAGTCTTAAAAATCCTGCATTGACTTCTACTTGGATTTATCTGTAAGACTGCTTTACAAAAGATCAGATCACGGTAAACCACAATAATATTTATTTGAAAATGTATAAAATATACATGTCTCAAAACTTCTGTTGGCATATATAATGATTTAAGACTAATCGTACCCAACAGAAAACTCTGCATTTTGATTTACATTTTCCCATTCTGATGTCTTAGATTGGAAGCCCATTTATACAAAGTAAAACATTAGAACATATAACACTAAACTGAGATTAATTTTCTTCATGCAGTAAATTTTTAATGAGTTTTTCTGTTTATAGAGTAGCATTGTAGGCAAAGCCTCTGGGAGATGCATAAACATCCTGAACTCCTGAAGCAGGAGGGAGCTGCCTCTGTATTTTATTTATACTTTTTATTTCTGGAGTAATTCTTTCAGGTTCTAAGGATAGAGAGGAAATGAAATAAATTAAAAAGTTATCAGTGACATTTTCTTTGAAAAAAATCATGTGCTCTGTAAAAACCTCAATGACATATTTAAAATTACATGTCACTGTGGGGATATTTCAATAGAAATTTTTTTAAAGTTCCATTAGGCTATTTCATAGCATGTCAGTTCAAACTTCATAGTGCTATCATGACAACTCAATGAGTTCTAATAACTGACAGAATGAAGGAGGAATGAAACAGTAGCTTAAATCAACCTGCTTTCTCCATCTGTTAAATGGAAACTACCACAAACTAGAGGTATTGCATTTGATGTGACAGCCCAAACGGCTGCCTTGTGTGCTTTGTTTTAGGTGTGGTTCTGCAACTAGAGTGATAAATCAAACCTGCATATGGCTATCAAGAAGGTGGAAGTACATGGTGTTGCAGCTCAGTTATGTACGCTCAAGAATTTGATAATTACAATACTACCTTTTGCATTTGTTCCTTATTCTCTGCCAAAAATCATGACTGTAAGTAATTTTCTCACAAAATACTTTTTCCTATTATGTTTCTCAAGGTGACAGTCCATGACATTTCAATCACGACACTTCAAATATTTGCACTGGCAGGCACTTAAAAAATATTTAACTTTACAAAACACAAAAATGCCACCACCACCCAAATCCAAGATACTCTTGTAATTTGTTTCTGGTTTCTGTAGCTTTGCAAAAGATCTAATTTCAAAGTAGAAATCCATCCTGTATTTATTGAAGTATTTCTAGTAAGGTATACAATCTCCAGTTAACAGATCTGCCCACAAAATGAGCCCACAGACTAATGACATATTATGTTCTATTTACCCTTCCACATTCAACAGAAATATAAAGATTTAATCAGTGACACAGGAACCACAGATGACATCCTTTCATTTCAGCTACCTGCTAGGATGAAGAGAACATGCGATATATCTTTTCCTGTTCTTCATTAAGAATTACCTAGTTCTCAAGGGTGCTAAATCCATTTTCTAGCATGGTGTCTTTACACTTGTGAAGGCTGTATTTTTATTTTTTTTTAAATTTATGAGTGTAGTCTAACCTTATGATTACTACTTGAATACTAATGTTTCTCTTCTTACTCTATTTTTATCACCCACAAAGGAAAATCTAATTATTTTTTTAAAATACAAAATAGTTCATATGTTTGTAAGGCTCTCTCTTCCTCGCTTCACAAATCTGAAAGCTTCGTTCTTCCTATGGGACAACTAATCGTCCGTAGCAGCTTACACTTGATGATGTCTTACAAACCAGATTTGCTTGCTTGTATTTCTGTCTTCACATTACTGAGAACTGAGGCAAACACTCGGATAGTAGTACTAAGACGTAACAAAGGGAAAAATTTGGGCAAGTTGCATAACAAATATCTGATCTTTGAGAAAGACTGATTTACTCAAAGGAAATAGCGCAAGACTATTTTTTAAAATTGTGGAACCCTGAAGAGAACACATGGGCCGACAGATACTTTGTCACTGCTGTCTTCAATACTAAATTGCTTTCTGTTTTTCTTAAAATGAGACCACCTTAAAACATGAAAGTTCAGATAGGAATGGTAGAAAGGCAAAGAAGTACTCATAATTAAATTTTATTTTTTTTTCTCTTCATATTGTTATTAAGAGATTCATTGATCTACTGTAACAGGCAAAGGCTCCTTCTCTGAAATCTGTGTGACTGCTCGAGGGAGCTGCTGCTTGGTTTGGGTTCATCTTTTGTACATACCAAACTAGGATTTTATTTTAGAAATAATTCTAAATGTGCATAAAGAAAATAGGATGAAAGCTTCAATGGAGAACAAAACAGAACAAACCCCAAAATATTACATATGCACCCTAAAAGCATTTTGATTCAAACATCAATCCCTGTGCACTAAAACACTAATTTGTCCCTAATTGCACCACACTGCCATTTGGTGATTTTAATAACATGCACGTGGTGAGTGTGTGTGTGCATGCATGTGCCTCTCTGAAAGGGATAAAGTGAGAAATTAAAAGAAATTCGCTTTTGATCGAGGATCATCTAGCTGCTCTAGAACTTGGCAGGCTGCCACTGATGCTGGGTACAGGATATAAGCCCGTTGAAGAAAGTTTAAAGTTTATATAATACATCTTTCAAATGTCTCAAATAACATAGTTTTCATCATCAGGAAAAAAAAAAATACTTTGAGTCTTTAGGCCAAAAATAAAATTAATATTAAAAAAGTGAGGAAGCAGAAAGCAGTCATAGTAATGTTGACACATTACGCTAATAAAGACCTGAAATACCTGTCACCTTTAAAGCTGACTAGAATCACTTTCCAAGACCACACAGAGCTTTATTCAGATTCTGACTGAAACAGGGCCTTTCTTCAGGTAAAGTATTCAAGTTGTGAGCAAGGATTATGACAATCTAATGGCTTCTTTTTTTTACCTGGACAGAAAGCATGAATTAACCCTACCTATTCCTCTTTGGAAAACACTGTGCACTCTTTAATAAACATACATTTCCTAATTCTACTCCAATTGTCTGAGTTGGAAAGTAACCACAGAAGACTAAATACATTCAGACTACTTTTAACAAATTTACTTGATATCGTATCTCCAATAACACACAGCAGCAGATGTTGACTAAGCAAAACACATAGGGCTATGCAGCACTTCAGCAGAAAAGAGAACACCCTTTATACAAGTTTTGCTTTGTAAACACTTTGGAAATGAAAACAAGTTAGTATTAACATCAACATATGCAGATCTTTATTATAATCAGTTCCAGCTCTAGAATTTAATTCTATCAAACTTTGTCCATAAAAATAACCATCTTTAAACTTAAAAAAACCTCCAAAACATGGAAGACCAAACTGTGTTAAAACTATAATAAGGTCATTTAAACATAGTTTATATGCTAAAATTATGGAAAGCTGTAAAATGTGACTGAACCCACCCTGCTCTTGTCAAGGCTTAGTTGTTGTATATGTACATAACCATATGTAGCATAGAGATTGTAAACACAGATAATTTGTTCTGTCTCCTCCAATACAAAAACTAAAAGCATTATATGCAACTAACAGATATAAATGAAAAATGTAGGTGGTTTTTCAGGGAGGTGTGTAATTAAGCTGTGGAACTCCTTGTTGCAGCAGGTTGTGAAAAACTTTACAAAGGTTAAGACCTGAAATCCATCAAGTGTTACCATATACAGAGCTACAATTGACTCACAATATCTCTTGATTCTCAGATTGTTAGAGGCTGGAAGAGTGTCCCGGGGAAGTTTCATTACAGTCCTGCTTTGCTTGCAAATTCTTGCCTAGGTACTAGCTTTCAGTCACTGCCAGAGACAGAGTAAAAGGCAAGATGAAGCTTAGCTACAAACCATCATAACCAGTTGTATTTACTGTGATTGAAAAAAACTATTTTTTTCATAAAGTTCAAAATAAAGTTAAAAAAATAAAAGTTCATAAAGTTTCAAAAAGTTGGGATTGCATGCATTGCACCTCTATACTGCTTAATCGTTCCGAGTTAACTTGAATATTATTCTTCTATATTGGCTAAAGTGATGAAACACTGTGTAGTAGCTTATAGAAATACAGTTTTTCCTGTTCAGCATTAGTTTTGGGGCTTCTTCCTCTCTTCTTTTAAACTTTGTGTCTTGTGGATATTATTAGATTAATTATTTTAAGACCCTTTGTGCTATATCAGTTGGGCTTGGGTGATTTGCTCAAAATATGAATCCACTGTTTGGAAGCTTGGAATGGTGTCCGAATTGGACAGAAATGGCATGTTAGAAAGCCAGGTGATGGGGGGGCAGTGCAAGAGAAAGCACCTGTGAAGTGGATCAGGTGGTGAGCAGTATGGGGGTAGTTCTATAGTATCCCAGAAGAGGATATAAAGACTATGGCAAAGGTTCATCTCCTTTGTATTCACTGTTTTTTCAAGTCAAATGATTTCTTGGACTGTAACTTCTCTCCAGTTGCTATGATAAATTTGTTTCCCCTTCCTGAAAATTCAAACAATGGTCATGGATTTTCAGTGTTGAGGAAGAGTTCAGTTTCCTAGGACTATTTAACACCTCTGACATTTTCATAGATGTGCTTGTGTCACTTGCCTAAAACATATCCATGGAAATTTGGCTGTCTCTCAGTGCTTTGTTCTTGATTACCATCTGTAATTTCGTTACTCTTGTCCCAGAGGAAGCATAAACTTGTCCAGACTCATGTGTTTCATCAAACTATTTTTTGATGCGTGGATGAGTAACAGTTAAATTTTTGAATGTTCTGTACAACTGTACTTGTTCTTTTCCATCTCAAAACATTTTTCCATCTTTTTCTTTATAGACCTGTGTTGAAATTTCTACAAGGTTTTCTGCACTTGGTAAGGATGCATCTTGCATTGACATCCATGGGAGTGATTTTCCAACAATACTGATCCACTTATTCTGACTCTGATTATCTGTAATCCACTTCCCAGGCAGATTATTTATATTTATTATTTTCTTTCATTTACCAAAAAAGAGCTGACTAAGTACTTTCCAACAATGCTAGCAAAGACTGAGGACAGCTACTACTACTACTACTACTACTATACAGTGTGATCTGTTTTTTTCTCCAGGTGATGATGAATAGCATACTAGGTATATACAGTAAAATATCACATACATATCACAATGTGACAACTGCTTAGATTTTCAACTTTCTGAGTATTGTCTTAATAAAATAATTTTAACTGTTTCTGCAGGAATATAATCAATTCACCCATTCTATCAACGAGAAACATCTGTGATCCAACAATGAATCTTCAAAAAAGCAATGAAAGAAGTTATTGGATTCAAAGCTAGTACTTCTGTTCTAAAAAAAACAAACAACCTGCCTCAGTAGCAATAGTTCTGGGCATTGTGTAAAATCTGATAGGAATTAGGGCTTGGTTTGGTAACGGTGCAATTCTGTCCTTGGTGTCTGTACAAGATCTGCCTCCTCAAGCTATCAAATTTAATTTCACAAGCATCAGGGATTCCTGGAGAAGTCCTGTGGGGATGCAAAGTTTGTGGAGCGGTGTGTCCAGGCACATAACTCCCTGGAGCTCACAGATCGAAGCAAAGTTGGTCATGGCAAGTTAGAAACTGCTCTGGACCTCTGCACAGGCAGTCTTCACACAATTTGCAAATTATTAGATTTTTCACTATTTATGAACTCCAGCAGCAGAAAAGCATGCAGAATAAATTGACAGAAATTAGATAATACTGTGAGAAAAAAAAATCAAGAATGTCCTGATGTTCCAAATCAGATCTGGCACGAGCCAGATACAGCTACCATATCAGAAAGGTGTCATACATGGAAAGAGGACATATTAAGTGGGATGATTTCTTCCTTCCACTTCTTTTGAAACATTTCAAGCTACAGTTGTATATCCAAAACCGCTGGCATACTTACCACAATTAGCTTCATCTGATCCATCAGCACAATCTGGGTCTTCATCACATACCCACAGTTTGGAAATGCAGTGTTTTGTTGTTTTACACTGGAAATGGTCTGGAGAACAACTGTTTTCAGCTTTAAATAAAAAAAGATTCCAAATTAAAACTAGAAATTTCTGCTAATATTAAAAATATTTGTTTTAAAGAAAAAATCTCAAGGTTCAAAATTCAGAAATTGGGTATCTCTAGCATCACTTACACAACATCTGTAAGAAAAGAGCATTCAGTTTTACATTGTTTATAGTTTTGTCTTCTGTTTATTTATTATTTTATGTATAACAGTAAGGTTAAACAAATGTAATGAAGTGTTTGTTGTGATAAACAAAGACTTAGCATTGATATAATCAAACCACTTTAAAAAAAGCAGTCAGATTTTTATTTTTATTTTTCAAACTTCATAAAACACTGGTTACCAATCCTGAAAGTCACTTTGAAGCAACAAGGCAGTTCTCAATGTTTGGATCGAATAGGTAATTAAAATTATATACAAATTTGTGAAATTCTGTGCTCTGTTAAAAGAAGCCATGGGTAAATAATGGGTTTATCACACTTTTACCAGTTTAGCAGAAAAAATTTTTTGAATCCTACAGCAAAGTAAAGATGCAGCTAATCATCCTATTCTTTCAGGATGCTTTCAGTTAAAGCTTAACTGCGCTACCTTTAGAACAGCCAGTTGACAACAAAAAATGTACAACGCTGGAATTAAAAAACATTTAGACTTGGCTATACTGCTAACTATACTTATAAAGAGAATACTGATTCTCAGCTAGGACACCTCACCAGGGGATTTCAAAGCACTTTACAAGGAAGATCAGCATAATTACCTCCACTTTACATATGGAAAGCCTGAAGTATGAAATATGGCTTTTTCAAGGTCGCTTGGTATATAAAACGGAAGAGTCATAGGGGTGAAAAAAGGGTCTGTATCTTATGAATCCCAGTCCAGTGGAATTAAAACAAAATACATAATCTCTTCTGTTATCTTGTGACAAGAGTCCAAGTCAATATGAACTTTGTGGCAGACCTACTTAAAACCCTTTCTGTCATCTCCCCAAAGGCAATTTAAGTTTTCAGAAGCCATGAGTGAGGTTTTATAAAAATGTAAACTAGCACACTTAACTTTCTTAAGATGCTAATAAAGTCTAGATAAGACAGAACAGAAATAAAAACCGTATATAATTAACCTCCCCCCCTCCCCACTGTGTCTTTTCAAGTGGGTTGATGGCTGTGTTTCAGACAATTCTAAAGCCTGCTTTGTGTCACAGCAGACTGTCCCACCCCTGCTGATCCCTATCACCGCTGATCCTGACTCTACCCCTCCCACCCCCTGAGCACTGCTGTGCTGCAGACTCTGCTGCTCTGACTTAATTTCTGTCAGCTACACCTCAATGTTTTGGGAACCTTCCATATACCATGTGCAGTTCTTTATAATGAAAAAAGCAGCCTCCCTATCTTCCACAGGAGTTCCCCTGACCTCCCTTGATCAGTTTTTAAAGAGATGTAACATGCAAACCAACATGTAATACTGTCTGTCAGACAGTACAGCTCTGCTGAGCCGTTGGGAAGATGGCAGATAATCATGATCATCAACAAATCCTTTGCATCCTAAGCAATCTTTTCCTTGGAGAAGGCCACGTTCTTTGTACAAACGCAGCATATGCAAACCTTGAGAAAGCTAATTCAGAAAATAGGAATAAGTGCCTTAGTTCAGCAGTAGATCTGAGTAACAGATGGAGTGAAGGACAGAGATGCATTTCAAGACAGCAACATCATTGTAATTACAAAATGATCAAAGACACAAGCTATTCAATACATTTCCATTCTAAATCTGAAAATATTTTCTCTACTTATATCTAAGAAAGAGAGTGAAAATGATCTCATAAAAAATAAGATGCATTCAAAGCTGAGTAAATGGAAATGAAGTTACATAGGTAAATTAATGAAAAAGTCTCCAGAAGAAAGGGAATACAAAAGGTAGAAAACTCCATCAAAGAAAAAGGATGTATAAGGAGCTACAGATCTACATCTTTTCCAATAAAAGGCACAGAAAAATATCTTTTTCCATTGAAATGGATTGCTGCAAGGCATGGCAGATGAAAGCTTCCAAAAGATGACTCATTTCTGAGGTGGTTAAGAGTAAAATACACGTTTCAGCCTAAGTCAGAAACCCAATTAAATGCTTCAAATTAATTGTTTACACACCCCTCTTCTTTGCAGTGGCTTTAAAAAATGAAGTGACTAAATGGCATTTTAGTTTGTTCTCTTGTATATGAAACATTGTATTTTAGCCAGTCCTGTGCACTATCTGGTTTTCATGTTCCTCGAATTATTTACATAGAGGATATTTACAGTATTTTACATATTTTACTATAGTTCCTTCTTTAAAATCAGCTACAGCTGTCAGAGCAAAATTCTCTAAACATAACTTACGACAATCTCTCTCATCTTCTTCATCACCACAGTCATCCTGTCCATTGCATCTCAGATTTATTGGAATACACTTCTGATTCTTTGTGCACTTGAACTGACCTGACAGACACACGTGTGTGTCTAAGTTAAAAGAATAAAAATATCAAGTTAAAAAAATCAGAAGCTAAAGAACAAAAGATTTAAAAATTAAAAGGGAAAAGAATAAAATTACAGTTTCTTGAGAAAGTTTGGAGCATGGCATTTAAATCACTTTAGCATGTTTCTGAAGTCTACAATGGATATAATCACCTACCACAGTTCAGTTCATCAGAATTGTCCCCACAATCATTCTCTCCATCACAGATAAAGGCTGGAAGAGCGCAAAGTCCGGTTCCGCACTGAAAACGTCCTGGCTGACATCGGAACTCAGCTGAGAAAAAAAGAAAACTGCTTATGAATACTATCAGAGGAATGGTTAAAGTATCAATAGTCTTGTCCTTCCTCTATGGACTAATCAAAAGAATTTATAAACCTTTGTATTTGCCTATATAATCTCAATCTGAACAGATATTAGTAACTAAAATGTACACGTACTATTGCAAAATTAACTTCAAAGTCTGAAATTTAAAATTTGCATAACTATAGCTATACAGTACTAATGATACAGAGAGCAACCCTCTACAGGTCGATGCCTACTATTAGCTCAACAAAGACTTAGCAATTCAGGACTTAAACATTTGAGTTAGTCTACGTTTAAGAAACTCACTGTCCCACTCTTAATTCTATTTCCCATGAAAGGTCTAACATTTCTTCTCACAGCCACTGCCATTGCAGTGGATGAGCAATTAGGCACCTCTATAGTAATATTTTATGTAAACATAGTGTAGCTTAAAATGTAATCATATGTAGAATAATTACAAATGTTAAAGCTTGCTTCAAGGCCCTCTGCAGCAGATAAAGTAATTACAAAATTGTAAAAATATGGGTGAGAGATTTCAATACAAAAAAAAATTAAATTAACTGTTAATTAACTGGATGATTGTAGAACACAGTACAGCATTTTGTGTATATTAAGCTTAAGGGAAGAAGGCAAGAGTCTTTTGATTTATGTGGATGAACATAACAGTATTAAAGTAGTCAGTGACTGGGACTGAAAAATAGCATCATCAACAGATGTTTATAAATCCAGTACACTGAAAGAGTACTTTCCTAACAAGTGAACTTGCAGTCAGCTACCATCACAGCAACCATCCTTTGGGTTGCTGAAATATTATCATAATTGACTTCCAGTTGTCTACAATCCAAGGAGAATACTACAGTAACCTACTATTTGGAATATGGAAGGCTATCAAGAAATGTGCTGCACCTGCACTACATTCAGGACAGTGTGTCAAAGTTACACAGGATGCATAAAAAATGTTCACTGCATAAAACTGATCATACTGGAGGGGTGAGAAATATCTCTCCACACTTGTCTTTGACTGTATTTATAAAATGCTAACATGAAAATATTTATAGAAAACATATAGTGAAAAATACACAGAACCTTAGAAGGAATCACATAGAGAACACTGTCGTTCACAAAACTGCACTTAATGTCTAGCTAAACATGTATAACTGCAATGAAACACAGCAAAGATCAGAATTCCACATTTCTATTATACACAAAAATAAACCAAATAAAACTGGCAGAATATTGTTTTTATATTAAAAAAGTCAGCAACCTCTAGAACATAGCTTTAAATTAAAAATTTTCAGCAAAACCATAACTGGGATGACGTAGAGGTTTGAAACATCAAAAACATGCTCTTATGATTTTCCAAAGACCTTACATGACCCTCAGTAGACACAAGTCAATGAAAATCTTTTAGAGGCTGAGAAACAAGAGCCTGCACCCTTTGTAAATTTGACAGAGATCAAGGAACAGAAACAGCGCTGCAAGGAAAAGCATTAAGAAAGAATCCTCTTCCTAACACCTATAAAGCATTGCATTTGATTTAGACCCCATTGACAAAACCGGGTTCCAAATTCAGAATGCACTTACGGCATTCCTCAGGCTCATCAGAGCCATCTCCACAGTCATCCACAGTGTCACATTTCCACCAAAACGGAATGCATTTGTCGGTTTTGCAACGGAACTGTAAAAGGAAGGAAAGAAAGAAAAACTTTGATATGAGTATTTATTTATTTTTAAAGAGAAACAGTACAATTTATAAAAATTAGATTCACTGCTAAAGTCATTGTTCCCTTAATCAACTTTGGCTGTTAATTTTATAAAATTTATTTTTTAAATATTCTTTTTTTGGAGATGTTTTGCACTGAGAATTCCACTGACACAAATCACTGCAGTTTCAATGACATTGCTACACTGACTTACAGTGCCCCTGACATAAACCACTTTGCTGCATTGTATGATTTGACTAATACATTATACAGAACAGCCACTTCCATTTTTAACAGTCTCTGTAGGCTGCTGAAGCAGACAGTATCATTTTTCCAGATAAACCAAAACACTCACAGTTACAGGAAAGGGCCTTAATGTACAGTGCTGTACTTGTATACAGTTTTGCTTATATTGTCTGAATTAAATGAGAAAAAATGAAGCTGGGCCCTTCAATCTTCCAAAGGAATAAAATATTTGTACAAAAAAGAAAAATCCTTTGTAAGACCTTGGCGGTGCCTTCACTCTGAGCTCAGGCAACACTATACCTTTGTTCTGACTGAAAGATGAATACAAACAAAACGAAGAGTAGAAATTACTTCGTGCAATCTTCCAGGGCAAAACCTAAATTCAGAGTTCATTATGTGGCTAATGCAAGGGAGAAAAATCTGGATAGATTATCAGCAACTTTTAAGGAATGTTGCGTTTCCTACCCGGTGGCTGTATAAGCACAGAAAGGAAGGAATCTAACAGCTTTAGAAGCGCAAGATATTTTATTTTCTGTGACTAGGCATGATTATTTCCTTTGCTCATATTTAGGAAATCATTTATTATTCAATAAAGCTTACTAAAGTATTTAAAAGATGCATTGAATTCGGTGCATTAGGTCAGTTTTATCTTTTCCACCGAGAAAAGGTAGGGTTTCATGGCCATTTATGTAGTAGGGCTTACACTGGCGCTACCTCATTCTTGTAGCACATGGAGGCACGTGCTGTGTAACAGGCTGGGTTTGAACGGCAGCTACTCTAAACTGCTGGAACCATTCCTGAAAGATATGCACCTTGGAGGAAACCATTAGAACTGTTCCAGAAAGGTATGCACCTCGGCAGAAACTGTTAGAACTGTTCCCGAAATATATGCACCTCGGAGGAAACTGTTAGAACTGTTCCAGAAAGGTATGCACCTTGGAGGAAACTGTTAGAACTGTTCCAGAAAGGTATGCACCTTGGAGGAAACTGTTAGAACTGTTCCCGAAATATATGCACCTTGGAGGAAACTGTTAGAACTGTTCCAGAAAGGTATGCACCTTGGAGGAAACTGTTAGAACTGTTCCAGAAAGGTATGCACCTTGGAGGAGCTGAGCAGGCGGCCTCCAAATGGAGGAGACAAACAGAAGCTCAGTCGATCCTCATTCTTACTATTTCCCACTTGGCAGCATAGCCTTCCTGCTGCTTAATTGTTTGAAGGTGCCAGCCTCACACGGCTCACCACAGGGAATTTAGGCTGTTAAAATGACGTTATGAATATAATTCCAGGAAACAAGCACTAACTCTTAGCTGCTATTGTGTTCTGTAAGAAAACGCTTGCATTCCCTCCTAAACTGGGGAGCCAGGCACCTTGAAAAATCAGGGGTCACTCATAGGAGTGTGCCTGGAACGGCCTGAGTTTTGGTATTCTACAGCCTGGTATGTTTTACACTAAACGATTTCTCATGTCAGATTAGCCATCGAAAGATAGCTAAAAGTCTGCAGACGTGCAAGACGAGCATATCAGCCATCCTTTTCATCAGACATAGCTAGCAGTGGGTGTGCTGTCAAAAGCAACTATATCATAGGAACAGCTATGATTTTACAGCGTCATCTGAAAATCATAAGTAGCAAAGAATATTTTTCCTACTGATCTCTGTATCTGACCCCATCAGACTGACGAATTATCAAACAGTAAACTCATTCCAAAACTGGAAGAAAATGACTAATAATCAACATCAGCTTGTAACTGTCTGAAGCAGCTGCTTCTATTTAAACCTGCTCTTCTTCTTATGGAATCCACAAGCGATAAAATATTTTTCCTGGAGGATCCAAGATGTGATGCTATCCTTTAAATCACCCTAACAATGAATCATTTAGAAAGGAGAAAAGCAATTCAATCAACTGTTAGCATATAAATTCACTGTGGAATAAGCTTCTGGTGCCATTTAATGAAAATGTTAAAAAAAGAAAAAAAAAGATTGTTGTTTTTTTTTTAACCGAACAAATTTGAGAAGCTAGATATGGGGGGGAAATAGGTAAGAAATTCCTCATTTTAAAAGTGTTTTACACTTTATTTTTCTTCATCACTTAACGGCAAGTAACAGGCAGACAGTCAAAACAGAAAAGATCTAAATGAACATAATAAAATCACACAAAACACTACCTTAGGGAACAAAGGAAGACAGTGGGAAGGTCTCTTATATAACAACATTACTTGAATGAAACTGTACATCATTTATTAAGATGACTATGGTTCCCTAAAAATTTCACGGAAAAGCCCTTTCCTTAATGAGTATGAACATGTATCATGATGTAGAACATTTTAAGAGGTCATCAGCATACATATAATAAAAGTGGGCTACTAGAAAAGCTGGACTACTGGAAATAGTTTAAAGGCCATATGTACTATTACAATCAACCGGGTAGAACAGTCCAAAGACTTTTAGCAAAGTGGCTCCCTTATAAGAAATCAGTATAGTCTACTTAATCTGCCTTACATTTTAGGAAAAAAAAAATAAAAAAAATCACCAAACACTTACTTCAAGTAGCAGAGAATCCACCTCCCATAAAGAATTAAATGTTTTAATTGATGTAATTGTAAATTAATCGCATATTCTACCATCTCCGTTTCAGCTACTGGGTTGTTTTTAATGTAACCCTATCACTTACCTACCTAGCAAACTCGGCTGAACTTGTGTTCTTGTATTAATGTAAAGTTCATTCATGCATGAATACACCCAGATCACTGTTACATGTTACATACACCCTGTATCACTGTTATATATGTTTTGTATTTTTATATTTTATACAAATGTTTTTTCAAAGCCATTTTTAAGGGTTTAGTAGCTATATTTGTTCTAGTGACTGGCAGAAACATCCACATTCGAAAGGGAACAAGTTCTGCATTCTCTGGAAAAAAAAGGCATTTGCAAGTCGATTTTCGACTAATAGCCTTGAAGATTAAACACTGTAAATGCACCCAGTTACCCAGGCACCAGAGTTACCCAGTCAGCTCCTTTGACTGATGCTTCCACATTTCATGGGCACCAGCATTCATTATTTAAAAGCAGGTGGAAACACAGTGAAATATATTCCCTGCCCCCCGCCGCTCTGCTCTTACCTGACTGGCCGTGCAGTTGGATAAGCACGTCTTGTTATCCGCAGCAAGGTAAAAGTTAGTGGGACAGGCACAAGTATACATCTTGTCAGGGGCTAGAAGGCATAAATGACTGCAACCACCATTGTTTAGTGTACACAGATGTTTAGACACTGTGGGCAGAATAAGAAAAGTGAATCAGACTATTATTTCAGTATACTTCAGGGTATCTGCTTTGTAGAGGAAGAAAAATGTATTACACATAATATTTTTACAATGGAACGTCTCAAATCAAAACCCATAGGAGGCAACCTTTTCCTTTTGCCTTTAAGCTATTCTTTGTTGTACACAAAAATTAATTATTACTGTGAATGTACGTTCAATAGCGAAAGAAAGTGAGGAAGAAAATGACACTAGGTGGGTTTGGTATCTTTTTATATGAGACAAAAAATTAACTTATCTAGGTCAGGTGCCAAATAGTATTCAGTTACAGCTCAAATATAGGCACACCAGAGATCAGACACAATTGTAACGCCTACGTTCTCTGATGTTCCCTCAGGCCAACAAGTTTCTAAATATCAGTATTCTTCTGTATTATTAACACTCTCTCACTTAAATGTTTTCATAACACTTTGTTTCCATCTTGATAACTGGTAACTCACACTGTAATGCAACTTTACAGTTCTGTACTTCCAGTCAGTATCTGGGTTAATTTTCCAGCACCCACATTGATATCTCACCACTGAACATGATATATTACATTTACTTAATACCAGTTATCCTTACACCATTAACCACAGATTTCTGATTAAAAATGCTAATTTGAAAACTTCCACAAGTTGAAACAAAACAGAAATAAGAATAAATCATGGCAGATGAATGAGCTTTCATTAATTCAGCAACTGGCTATTAAGTGAAATATGTCAATGTGCTGTATGGAAAGCATAGATAGAATAATTACCATCAGGTTGCCTATAAGAATGATACACCTGGATGTCTGTAATGGCATGCCATGAGTTAATCAGCGATAATCTGTCTGATCCAGAAGTTTTGTGGGCACGGCTGAGTGACTTGGTTTTCCCATCTGTCCAGTAGATGTAGTCTTCAAACAACGTTAGTGCAATCACCCCTGGAATATCTTGATTAGGAACTGTAAGAAGAGATACTAAGATTAATGTTCACTCTTGGAAGACTGCCAGTTAAAATATTCCATACTGCATGGGCTGACAGATACAACCGCTATATAATGTCTTGAGAATAATTGTCATGACAATATGTCAGGTCTAGAGGGTTTTTATTACCCATTACGATAAAGATGGATGGGGTACGAGCTCTGCTTGCTTAGAATTAGTTGGCCCAATCAGTGGTAAAGAAATAATTTCAGTTAACATAAATTACCTCCAGATTAAATCTTAACGTCATTGCTTTAAAAGTAGTACATAACATAAATATGACAACCTACTCTTTACAGAAGGCCAATATTCATTTGCTGTTTTAGGGGAATAAAAGTTATTAGAAAACATAGGCACTGTGTTTAACATGCTCTAAGACAATTAATAGTATTTTATTTTGGCAAAATATAATGATAAGAGAAAGGGGGGGCGGGGGAGAGGAAGTTTTGCATTAAAATAAACATAGCAGTAAGAAGGCTTATTGCTTATTCCTAGCATAACCAACCTTATAATTTAAAATAAGAAAGTGATGATAGTACCCCATTGTTACAATATCAAACAATTATAAGCCAACATAATTTCAAACGGGATGGAAGAACAAAAGGCAGAAAAAGCTTTGGAGCGTTCTTTATCCTACTGCATACTTTTAATCTTGAACTACTTGTACTTAGTAAATGTAAACTGAACACCACTTTTTTTTTTTTTTTTTTCTTTTTACGTATTTAGTTGTAATCATAAATGTCACAGGAGAATATCTGAGCACAATGGTCAATTTGTAAATTAAAAGCGGAGCACCTGAGTCTGCCATTTTTAACCAGCATATCCTTAACACCTCTACCCTGTTTTCTTAGCTGAAAATAGCTTCATCTTTTAACCTGGAATGTGCTTAGAGTTGGAAAATCTCAAATTCCAGTTGGAACATTTCATAGTTCACTGATAACTTATGACTGATACTGAGTATATGGAATGACAACGTAGCAAATTCGATCTTCTATACAATAGTCTTGCTGATGGCGAATTCCAGTGAAGGGTGTGTTGCCTTCTGGTCAAGGAAACATTGCTTCCTAGACCTAAAATAATTTTTCCTTCATGTATGTTTACACATACCATAGCCATCATACTGCAATAACAGCATGATATTGTTTTAAAGAGCTTCATAATGATAAGAAATCACAGTGCAAAGAAATCTTAATTATGGAACTTATAACATAGGCAAATTTGGAATAGTTCCTTAGATAGTATAGTAACCCCAAGAAAAGCTCTTATAATTTCCCTTCCTTGCAGAATCACTGTAAAAAAGGGGTCTATAATCTAGAAGTAAATCACTCCTATGGTGATTGCTGCTGTCTTGTTCATAACTGAGGAAGAATTCTTGAAGTACCATTACTTTAAGTTTTGTTGCCAAAGTAACACATCAAGTACAACAAAACAAGACAGAAACTGTAAGTACAGATATTTCTGTTATATTGATTCTTCTACCTCTTTCCTTTTTTCCACCCCTCTTATTTTCTCACCACTGGATTTATCAGAATAAATTGCAAGAAAAATCTGCTAGATTCAGGAAAACACCAAAAGGCTAGAGCAGGGTTTGTCTGTCCACTGGAAGACCTATATGTATTATCAACTAATTAGTTCAATTACTCGCATGTTAATTTTATCCCCACTCTGCTCTGGAGTGAATTAAATAATTCCCTTGGTGGGGAAAAGAAGCTGTAGACTAGACAATAGTACCAGCTTCACCCAAGAGGTAGCAGGGAGTGTGTGGGCATCTCTAGTAACTGCAGGCAGCAAAATGAACCCCATGTCTAGACACGACGGAGCCTAAGCACTCAAATCCCAGTCATTTCCCAGTGTTTTTAATGTTCTTTTGGTTAACATGAGTGATTTTCCTTGAATCATCTTGAGATGCCTCTGCATACATCTTTGATAATGTTGAATTCTACTTAATACTGTTCAGAAAAGACATGCATCTGTAATTGTAATCTTAAAAATTGAATGACCTTTAAAATGTTTTAGTATAATTATTAATTGCAAATGCTAATTATCATATCATATGCTTACTAGCAGGTTCATAGAACCAGAGAATGGTTTGGGTTGGAAGGGACCTCAAAGCCCACCCAGTTCCATCCCTGCCCGGGCAGGGACAACCCTCACCAGCCCAGGCTGCTCCCAGCCCCATCCAGCCTGGCCTGGAGCACTGCCAGGGATGGGGCACCCACAGCTGCTCTGGGCAGCCTGGCCCACCGCCTCATCATTCTCACAGTGAAGAATTCCTGCAATTAATTAAACCAGCAGAGAATTTGCACATTCATGTCATTCAGAAAAAGGAAATTATAATTCTGAACTCTTACAGAATTATCAGTTCATCGAAATCTGTGTACATGCACGCTCTGTTAAAGAAACCCCTTTTGGTTTGAATAACCATCCAGTATCACAGTAAATTATTGAGAAACTGGAGTCTCTCAGGCTTCCTCTGTTGCCACTCGTTATAGTAAGTTACTTCATTGAATCTAAGTGACTCAGTTGCTTTATTGTGCCATTATATTTACCATAGGATTTTAAGTACATCTGGGCACAACACAATCCATCGTGATGTCTTGATACACAGACACTTAAGTATATTAAACTCAGCACTTTTTATTTTAGGTAGATTAGAAACATTTGTTAGTTTTCTTGTAACTTCTAAGTCATACGATTATGCCGCAGTACAAAAATTAAAAGACAAGCAGGAATTCTAGGTATATCTGCAAAAATGCAGGAAATTCCCTACTGATCTTAAAGGGCAGTTTCTAATGTGAAATACAAACCAGGCTGACAGAAGAAGCAGGAAGGAACAGCAGGAACTGTTAACTCTAAGTGAAACCCCAAAGATATCCACAAAGCTATTTTATTTTTGCTTGAGTTCAGGAAAAACACTTGTTGCTACTTTTGACATCAAATTAAAGATTTCAATGGTACCACTCCAGTCTTTCTAAATAAAACAAATGTGGGGGTTTTTGTCTGTTTTATCTTATTCTGATCACAGCTAAGATTAAAATCAGAATAAATGACCATATAAAAGCCTTAATGCACATGAAGAGAATTTACATTGGAAAACTATTTTGATTTTGTCATCTTTATTGTTCCTCATCAAGGAAAAATGTATCTGGCAGTCATCCTCTTGGCCATCCAGGAATTACAAGTAAACACCATATCCTGAATAGAGATGTTTAAGTAAATGCTGTGTATGTTTGTGGGTTGCCATACAATTTATCCTAGCTTCAATATGGATTATACATACATCAGAATCCAGATGATCCTTTGTATTCCTGAACTAAAGACAACTCAGGACAGTAACACATACTGTTTTAATTGTCTCATTACACCTTATTAATAGGGAAGCTAAGTTAAATGTGTAGCATAAAACGTTAAATACTACACTTAGAGCACTGCAGTTCAGAGAAGTGTTCATTGACCCAAGTATGTTTTTATGTTTTTTAAAGCCGACTATATAAGCACCAGGTTTAAAAGCTTGAATCTTCCAGCTATCTTAAAAACAAATCCACAATATCAAACACAATGTTACAAATATTGTACGCTCTTTTTTATGTTCTTTAAAAGAAGTACATCAGAGTATATCTGTTTCTAAAACCTAGGTTTTCCAGTATTACCACATATATTGGTCACAAGTTAAAACTGTCAATGATTTAAACACTCGCAGATTAGTTTGTCCTGCCACCAGCTCTTATTTTGAGTAACTTTATAAGTTCAATAGGTTTCTGCATTAAAGCCAACTTCTCATTAAGTTATGTCTCTCATGCTCTCTATTCTTTGCCTTTGAGGACACCAGTGTTTCAAGCTTTCCAAAATTTCAGGTGGTGGACAGCTACTGATTTATCATAAATATACACAGTAGAAGAGGCACCCACTTTCTCTTGTCATTCCTTTAACTTCAAGATAACCTAAGCTGCATTAATCTACCTCTTTATAAATACACACATTAGTTCTATGTTGCAACACTAGTTGCCAACCTCACGGCACCCATTGCAGTGTGAATCAGTTTTACACAGGAAAGCAAGACTAACTTTCTCCTTTCTTTGGCCTACTTTCTGCAAGTAAATTTGAAGTAAAGCCACGTTAGTTATGACTGGTAAGTACCTCTGCTTCCCCTCCATCACCTGTCTGAAAACATTCCATCAAGATGTCTCGTTGACAATCCATTAGTAAGAAAGTAATATATTCTGTTAAACACAAAACTTACATTACACCAACACCAAGGGTCAAATCGACCAGGAAAGTCATGGAGAATTTAAACAGTCGTATTTTAACACAGAGTCATGAGAACTACACTCACTTAGTGTTACTTACTTTCTAGAATGACTGATGTATTCAATAGATCTTATTTTTTTCCTTTTAAGGTTTCTCATAACAACATCACCCTATGGCCTCTATGAATGCTTCCAAAATTGGGTTAAGTAAGCTGAAGCCCAATCCATACTTCAAAACACTCAGCAAAAACCCTAATAAAACACCCACCTGCAGACCAATAATCACTGGATACAGCTCTAGCAGTAAGTATTTTACTATACCAGTACTTACTAGACGTCCCCCTCATTGTTAGAGTACCAAATCCTTAAATAATCCCTTGTAACACGTGCATAATACTTTTCTCTTGGATGAAGAAATCTCAGCAAGTGTAACTGCAGCGCTGTTCAATCAGAAAAAGGGTAACTGCCCAGCTGCCAGACCCCACCATCACGGACGGGGCACATCAGACAGCTGCTACAGCATGAGGGAAGAGAGAGAAGTGCCTTTAGCCTTTTCATACCTCCTTGCCTGAGTAGTATTACTCAGCTGTCTACTTCCACCGAGTCCCAAATAATTATTTCAGTGATTCAAGTTTCTTACAGCCTACCATATAGCACATCTCAGAAAATACATGCCAGCTTTCATATGCTGCAACGCACACTATGTATCACATATGAGTAAAAAATGCTATACTTTGTGCCAGCAATGGAATCTTATTAATTCAAACCGATACTTTGATTTTCATGACCCTCATCTTATTATTTAATAAAATGTGTTACAGGGGCATATTCCACAACTTACTCCACAATTATGAAGGACAAAACCCATGGAATACAAAATCACCACCCTAAGGAATTTCTGAGGAATATTTGCACCTGACAATTGCTTCTGCGATTCCTTTTCCTACCACAGCCTCCTCTTACAAGGGATGGGCGAGCCGCTTGCAACCCTTCCTTTTCTAACAGGTCTTCTACTGCCATAATAGGTTTCATTTTATACATAAATCACAGGTTCTGTTACACTGAATGCTATCCCAAACAGTGCTTGATAAAGCAACAAGAAGACAAGAAATGTGGTAAGAAAGAGAAGGCAGAAAAGGGAAAGAATGCCCAAGCCTATCTGAAAGCTGCAGAAAATAGGAGGAAGAAATACAGGTGGGTAGTAAAAGGAAAAAAAGGGGAGGCTTGCAACAGACCAGAAGCAGTAGCAAATACAAATTATTAGGTACTTGAACACAAATGAAAATGACAATACATAAACATAGTAAAGGGAGATAAAGTGCTGCATGAACTTAGGGGAAGAAGAGCCACATATCTCCATAAACCAGAAACGATCATGTGGGCATATGAGAAGCACGCACAGACTTAAAATGTACATCTCTCCCCTACGTTTTGTACTGATTTTGATCCAAGAATATAAATCCATATGCTGTAAGTCATATCTGTGATTAAAACGTCTACTCTTCTCTTGTGTGAACTGTTTCCCTTATATTTTTTGACTACCTCTACCTAAGCAAAAAAAAAATAATGTTCATTTGATTTCAGGGGTGAAAATCATGCCATGTAGGATTTCCTAACTACAAAATATGCTTCCTGAAGAAGCCCTACAGAAGAAGTGAAACCCAAACTCACTCAGATCTTATTGAAACACAAATATTTCAAAAGTAAAACCAAATACTGTAACTAATATGAACAACAACAAAAAAATAATCTCATTGTCATCTAGTAAAATCCATGTGCCAAGAAAACGTGCCCTCAAAAGGACAAATGCTGCCTTCCTCTAATCAGTAAACACGACAAAAAATATCTGTGCTTCGTCATGTCCACCAAGGTTACATTTTCTTTGGTGCTCGGCTCCTGTTCAAGCTGAAGCTTGTTGATCCCCTCACTTCTGGCCTAGAAAGTGATCTGTCCCTCCCCTTTGCAAAAAGAAGGGACTGCAACCTTGCCATGCCCTCATGCAAAGTCTACAAGAAGCGAAGGGGTCAAAGATTGCTGTCACGCTCCTCCCAAAAATGCTTTCACCCAGACAGAGTTCCAGTGCTGGTAAGTAACAGCTAAAGGCAGTAATGGTTGTTAAGAAACATTATAAACGACCTTCTTCTCCCACCATGGCATTAGAGCAGTTTCTGTTTAAGAATTTTGGCACCCAAAGACAGAAAATTTACAATGCTGATCAAACCTTAGAAGTTAGTGCATTCCACTCTCTGTAACTCTTCAGTTTCTGAATGGCAGTAGAATAAAAATAAAAAGCCTACTGACATCTTGATCCAAATGGAACCAGTGGTAAACCCTTAGGAAAAATTAGGACTCCTCCAAAGACAAACTGCATCAAGGAAGAGCAACAGTTAATAAGGAAACAGCCATTATACCTACAAAAACAAATAAACTCTGCAATCACTGATCTCTGGTGCTGCAACAGTGGCCCATACTGTCCTCTTTCCACCTGCAGTCCCTTGGAGACATTTCTGTCTCATTTCACATTCAACTTGTAACCTCTTTGAGACACAGTCAATAATTTTTATTTCTGTATAGTACTTATTGCTGATTCTTGCTCCTTTTGATAAAGAATCTTAAGTGCTTAGACAATGAAATTAATAATGAATAATGGCAATAAGATTATGTCTATTAAGCTTGTGAAAAAGTATGTATTTTTGACAGATGTAATGAAG
This sequence comes from Falco punctatus, assembly GCF_963210335.1. NCBI lineage: Eukaryota > Metazoa > Chordata > Aves > Falconiformes > Falconidae > Falco > Falco punctatus. The sequence continues at coordinate 37,607,912 of NC_137588.1, forward strand.
TATGTTACATTAAACCACTATTTTTTTTTTAAGGATGAGATGCTTTATAATCACTATTACTTTTATTAAACTGACACTTTAAAAAAACAAACCTGTCAAACTGAATGAACAGGAAAAAAACATTATTCATAGAATATATACATTAATTCCAGTAATTGAAGCTATGTTTCACAGGAGAAAAAAATACACCTTTAGGATGGTATCACTGATATTTTTAATAACAACATGTGCATGCATAGGTATTTCTTTCTGCATATGTGATATACACATCACACATCCACACTGGGGAAGTATGGAAGATAAAAGCCCTAGTATTAAAGTGGCAGGACATTTTGCCTGTCAAAAAATGTAATTGAAATAGTGAAAACTGAGAAAATTTCCATGTAATATCTTGCATAAAAACTGTTACACATCCCACAACTACTATCACAAAGGCAGCAGGAAATTTAGATTTAAATCTAAACACAAAATGGCACAAACGCATCTGTGGTGTTAAAGCAGACTGTTATGCATAGACTTATAATGATACCACGAGAAGAGATGAACAAATTTTCAAAAATCTGCTTACAAAAATTCATTGATCAAATCTAGGACTGAAATATTTTATTGTCCTACTTTAAAAAAGTTTTATTGCCTTTTTAATTTCACTGTGAGCAGTTGTTTATATGCCAGTTGCCCCATGGCAATACAGACTAGCATGCTGTCACAGCAGTGGTTAAATTATTCTCAAATATATACAAGTCACTATTTGAGTAAAACAACTGATAGCATGGTAACGGGTGTCAAAGGTTCTTGAATTATTTTTCAGATTTACAGAGACCATTTACATGCCTACCAGCCCCTACACCTTAGATTGATGTATTGCTACTGGTTTCAATGTTCATCCCCACTCTGCCCCACAAGTTGTTCCTTCCTTCATCTTCGCCTCTCCATCTCCTGCCCGGACTGTCTCTTGCCATCACCTACCTGTGAGCATACGGACTGCTAAGCTCCTTTGGTTTATCTGATTTACCTTCTACAACTACAGATGCCATTCAAAACTTTGCAACTTTCTGCATCAAAACCCTCCTGTTTCTGGTTGTGTTGATATGACCACGGGGAGGAGACCTTGTGACACAAGAAAAAAACTGTCTTTTATGTTCTCTGTTCCGGTTGCTTTCCGACAGAACAACTGCATGGGAAGTAATGCCCATCCTTTATAACTTGTGATGGCGCATGTCCAGCTCATACAGAAATATACAGTGAATGTCCACTAAGTTTTTAATGAGTATGTAGAAAAAAGTTCACAATCTAATCAAATTTGGGTATATTATCACAAGAACAGTGGAAGATACAGAAACCAACCTGTTGGCAATCTTCATAAACTGGGCTCCATAAACTGGAGACTGTGGAACTTTAGAGTAATGTAACTGTGTGAACTGCCTTTAATATAGGTCAATCTGTGTATTTTCCTGAATATTATCCTCTAAAAGAGATAGAATACAATAAAATAAAATAATCAGATTTAGGAAGACATATGAATTGGAGAATTTTATCTGAACAATCATGAAAACTGAATCTAGAATGCAATAGTGGAGGTGAAGCAATTATCAGTTTGTGCTATCAGATGGGGCTATAATGAGTAAATCTATAGACTCCTCAAAAGATGGGGAAAAACTGTTGCAGTATCGGAACTACTGTTTATTTCTCATCTGCTGTGAGAAAGGCTCTTTTTAGACTTTTCTAATTTCTGAGCTATAAAAACTGCAGCATAAATCTGGAAGCAATTGCTTTCTGTAATCTCCTAGATTACTTTTACATTAGGACAATTTCATAAATAACTAGATTTACTCTTTGATAAAACTGTGGAGGCAGAGATCAGAATTAAATACAAATACTTTCTACCTACAAAGCCCTTCCAACTAGCAGTTGCTGAAATGACAGGTGATAAAAATGAAAACAGGTTATAATCCACCAAAACCTTATACTTGATACTTTAAAACTTGTATATATGTACACCAGTTCTGAGGTTTGTAAACACTCAGGCAGAAGCCAATTCTGAAGAGAAGTGGGTTTTTTTTCAAGTTGAGATACTATAGGAAAGTTTCTGTTAATTATATTACAGCTAAAGTAGTAATTCACAAATGCTTAATTCATTTAAGGTTCAACATTTTTTCATTGCTTAATTTTCATGCCTCTGTAAGATGAAGAAATAAAGTGCTCAACTTGTGTTTTTACAGTATAAGACATCAAAGAACTTGACACAGTTAAGGACTAATCTCAGCTCAGGAAAGCTTCTGTACAGCTCCTAAACTGGACTATCAGATTCCACTTTTATAGTTTCATTATACTGAAATTCTCATCTTCAAAGAGTGAAATGGGAAAATGGTAGGCACCTTCAGGTTTAAGAGCTCTGAAGGATAGGAAAACCTGCATGAAGGCAATCAGATACCTAGGGAACTGTTAAGCCTGCATCTCCTCTGGGCAGTGGGAGCCAAAAGCAGCTGTTAAGTCTGACAAATTCTTAAATGTGGTTGGGGTTTTTTGTTGTTTTTTTAAGGCTCACAGAAGTAAACCAGCTTAGTGCTTAGCCAGATTAGTGCTTCAATACTTGCTTAATCATTTAGCGTGCATAACATTTGTGAATGCCGCAGTGCTAAATTGGCTAAGCTCTAAAGACAGTTTACATAATCAAGCATTAAACTTCAAATAGATAAGCAAGGTCATTGCTGCCCCTAGTGCCAAGAAGAGCTCCCAAGTACTGTAAGATTTCTTGCCTAGTTAGCATGTTTTCAAAGTTCTTACTAGGACTCTCTTGATAATTATAAAAGCCCGTTACTCTATTGAAATGCAGAGGAACCTTACAAGAAAAAAGCAGCAGATGGTCTCTTTTCCTGAGAAATCTTCACAATTCGTAAGAAAGAAAAAAACCCCACAAAACAAAACAGTAAACCCTTGTTGCAAAAAGTGTTAAAACTAAATTCTAAATACACGTAAACTCCCATTGCATGGAATAAACACTCCTTGATTTAACATACAGCATGTCAGTGATCAGCCAAAGGTTGTTCTGTTTGTCTTCAAGAAGCATCTAGTGCAGAGCACAGAACACTGCAGTCCATCTCATATAATATCCATTTATAATAAAAGATTCACCAATTCTGACAAGATACTTATTTACTGGGTCTTGTGAAATCTCCATGGCATTTTTTGATACGTTTTCTAACACATAATTTAAGATCCCAAAGATATATTTTCAGAAAAACGCACAGCAAGCTAACCCTTATCCTTAAAGGTCAGATAAACAGGCAAAAAAATACTTTGCTTACAAAAACTAGCAAGTCAGACTGCATCACTCACATGATTCCCATTTATACTTCTCTCTCTGGTCCATAAGTATGTATTTTATGGTCATCATATGTGTGCCTTCATCCTTCTCCATTTGGAAACACAAAGGATAGAATAAACTCAACCGTCCTTTTAACTTAGACAACACAGTGGTCTCAAAATGACAAAGGAAAATGGACCATGAAAATCCATGTGAATAATATGTCTTCAAGAAACAGTTATCACAAGATATAAACCTGATCTTTCTCAAGTGCTTATCAACATGGATTACAGTTTCTCATACCAGAAATCTAGAATAGATCACAGTTTCACCTCTTCTAAAATCCCACCATTGAACTTCTTCGAGTTTCCCTTATTAAGACAACTGATTTGAAATGGTTAAATTTTATCTTCCAGAAATATTTCTAGTCTTGTGCTGAAACATGAAGGCATGTAAAATCTATTTGGAAGTTTGTTCCAGGAGAAGAGGGGAGGCATGGAAAAGATTCCGATTAAAGACAAATTGATCATTACGTAGGAGCTTTTCATAATTCTCAGCACCCTTTGGAGCACCTGCAGGCATCTTTCATCGGTTTCAGATACCAATAAATCTATTGTTGCTTTGTTAAATGCATAGAAACTTTTCCAGAACTTGATTTTGATTTGATAACCACCTTGAGTGGAGATCCTAACAACAGAAAGTGACAGACAGCATTAGCTAAGGAAACACATCTTCCTCCCACATAATTTAAACACCTCAGGATCTTTCTCCCAAAGCATGTTTCTTATTGCATGAATATTTACTTATCATCTGTACTTAAAACAGACATATCGTCAAAAGCAGTATGATACCAGGTTTACACAAAGTCACTGTGACTTTTAGAGCTTGCCTCAGATACTTAACTGGTAGCAAATTTTTATAAATTTTCATTCACAAATGGAAATGGTAAAATGATCAGGCATGAAATCTTGCAGAACTTCCAGTAATACTTGACTTCAAACGCTTTCACTGTAATAGCAGGGGAGTAAGACAAGCTCCTTAAACAGTCATGCACACATTCAGCTGTCTAAAACTAGCAGTGGTAGTGCTTTGTTGAATGAGAAAGAGAATTTGTTGTATGAAACATTGCTCTTCACTGGTACCAGCTGTAGCTTTGTGACAAATTTCCTTCTTATCTCGGTTCACATGTCCTCAGGGGGAGACATTAACTCCGTGAGTATAAAAGCATTTGAAGCTGATTTTACCCACTTGGGCAAGAGAAATCCCCAAGCTGGAGACCATGGCAATGGACACCAAAGACAGCATCACTGGAATTTTGCAGATGCCTTCTGAAATATAGAGATAAAAGGCCATTTTCTGAGAAAGAAAAATCATGAAATTTTCAGGTTGTAAGAGAAAATTGAGAAAGGTTTGACCATGGCAGTCAGGTTATGGTTAAGAAAGACACACTGGCTATTATTTACTCCTTTCCTTTGAAAGATCCAGAAAGACGAGTAAGAGAATAATTGTATGAGAACAAAATAGCTGGACAGCAGCACAGGGAATAACATCAAGAGGAGTATGGAGCTTTTCTTCATGTGTCAGAAAAATAGACTGTCAGCAGGAATCCAGCTGGCACTCGGGGGTACGTCTGGGCAAGTACTGCTTAGGTGAGCGGGTTATGACTGTCCCATGTTCGTTATAAAAAATACCAAAGTTAATACTGAGATTAATGGGAAAGTTTACAGCTCTTCAATCTACCATCTCAACTGTAATTGAATTGTGACCTATTTATTTATAACTTACTATTTGTGAAAAAAAAAAGCTAGAAAACTTTTTTGGGAGGTGGTGTTTTATTTCACAATGAAGAAGCTTCAACCTGAAAATAAAGTAGTTCATGAACTCTAGTTTGGAGAAAACCTGGAGGCACCCAGTATGAGATAAAAGCCTACAAAAGCCCAAAGGCACGAAGTTTTACCAGGATAGCAGCAGTTCTGAGGTTTGGGTAAAGTTTGTGGAAGCGACCTCAGCTAATGGTTTTATTTAAAAAAAAAAAAAACAACCACCAAACACAAAACAACCCAGCATAGCAATACTAAGTATTTTGTATATTTCAATTAAAGGGAAAGATCTTTAATTATACCATTTGGAATATGAGAACTATTCATCATAGTGTAAAACTTTATTTACTTTTTAAACATTTTATAGATCCTAGCTTTTTAATTACCTGTCTTGTGAGGAGCAGAAACAAGGATAAAGATTATTTCATTGCTTAAATATTTCAAAAGTTATTATTTTACCCATCTACCAGGAAAGCCCCAAATTACATTTGCAGTACTTGTCTCTTTATTGACTCATGCTGAGCAGATTAATAGGCATTTCCAGGCTTTCTCTGGCCAGAGGAAGAGCTGCTTTGAGCCACATTCTGGCACGTGGCACACAGGACATATCCCTTCCACTTTTAACAGCCACGTTTCACTGGCTTTGGTTGAGAACGTGTAATGCAAAAATATATTAAGAATCAATACGGCAGCCTTTGACTGCTGAGCCTGTTCCCAGAGTTTGTTTTCATTTGACGTTCTTCCCATGGACATGTATTTTACTGCATGTTTAAAAATTACTCACAGTCCTAACAGGGAAGGAATATAAAAAGCAACTTTTAAAATATTGATAAAAGGAAACAGTAAAGGTTGCAAAAATGTTTTAACGTACAGTTTTTACATCATTACACAAAACATGCAAAGTACCTTTAATTTAAAACTAGCAAAAAGAAAAAACAAAGTAAAAAAAAAAAAAAAAAAGCTGTTGACCAACCTTTATGTCTATGAGATCCATCCATGTCAGAAAACTCAATGTGATTTTCATCAGCCCAATACAGTCTGTGGTTGACATAATCTATTGTAAGAGCCATAGGTCTAGATATCTGTGTTTCTATGACAACTGTTTGACTGGAGCCATCCATACCAACACGGCCAATGTGAGGATACTCACAACAATCAATCCAGTATAAGTATCTATAAAAAAAAAAAGCCACAAACAAAAGCTGCTTTGTTTAGAGATGCAAAAATAATCACAATAAATAATTACTTTATTTAGCTGATTACAAGAATAAACCAGTAATTATTCTATAAAGTTTCAATTTTGGGTTTTTTTTCTAGACCTGTCTTTAAAGTGTGGTAAATATAAGGGTTTGAAGAGGAGAGTCCTTATGTTAGATGTGACTTCATCATATTTATTATGAACTAGTAAAAAATGCATTTAAATTGCTTAGTCTTGACACCTTAGAGTTTTAAGTACCACAAGACTCGACTTAGCGAATCTCACACCCTTCAACAGTGGCATTACTACTAAAATTATCACAACTATTGTATTAGTCACCCTGTTTTTTACACATATTACAAAGCCCTGTTTTGCTGTTAACAGTAATATAATGCTAATTATATGACTTCAATAAGTACCAGTTTCAAAACCAAAGTTTTCTCGCATTGAAGCCTTAAAAATAGGCAAAGACTGAGAAAAACTGTCGGAAAGCTGAGCAGAAATTTTCTCCTTCAAATGTTACTTAGCCACAATACAGAGTATGTGGTTTGTTTTGGGTTTTTTTTGTTTGTTGGTTTTTTTTTTTTATAGTCCTATTATTTGGTACATGGATGCGTATTGCTACTATTGTATGTCATTACTTCGAACCTGAGCACAGATCTTTCCAGCTGGGAGGTTGATATGCTGCTTTTTTTGGACAGGCTCTCAAAAAACCAGATGCAGCTCATATTCTTAAAAAGCCACCTGGAAGACTATTTGTGTGCAGGAGAAAATGGTGGCCCCAAGGACAGCTACCGGTATCCCACAAAACACACTGTTCTTGACACTGAACCTGCTCCACATAAGCAGCAGAGAAAGCAAAATTTCTCCATCAACTAACAGAAAACTTCTTCTTTGGAAATATATCGTTACTATTGTATGGCATCAGCAATATAGCTCATTTAGCATTTCTCATTTATGAGAAAAAAACTAGATATATAGTTAATAATATTTCAAGCAATTTCAAATGCAAACACAGTTTTTATTTCCAGCAGCTTTCCGTATTAAAATAAACAATCAAATAAAAAAATTATTTTAAAGCAAACAAACACGCCTTGGCCTCAAAAAGCTTCATCTGTACACATACTGTGCACTGAGCAGGGGCACAAGTAGTTTATTACGCCTGTGTATATCTAAACCTTCCTGGAAGACTGAGGCTCTTCGTACAAACTTTATAGAGTTGATTTCTGCATATGCAGGAAACATGTCCTGGATGTCTAGGCAACCAGAGAGAGATACCATGTGGTGGTATCTTCAACACCTTTAACAAACATCTACATCCTCTCTGTCCAATAAGGGCACAGTTACAGGCAAATTCAATGTTAGTTCTAAGAACTGGTAGAAAATGTTTTTTCTCTTAAAAATAGTTAGACGGACAAGTGCCATTTCTTAGCTAGGAAATATCCTGCTTTTCTTTGTTTTGGCAGAATCCAGAGCAACTCAACAATTTTCTCTCGTCACTGAAACTTCAAATGATTACTTGAGCCTTAGGATTTAGAGATGGAGAAGAATGATTAATTGGCCATGATATTACAGGGATGTTGTAAGACACTACGGTAGTTTTATTCATCAAATTTATGCAGTTGTACCCTAATGTTCCACAAAACAGAAAGCATAATATATGGAATTTAGATCTGAAAAGACATATGGCAAAATTCCTGTAGTTATATTTTATTTATTCAGGGACTAGATAATAACTTAAGTATTAGTATTCAGAAGTATCATTTTTCTTAAAGATTATATGCTACATACATAATTATTTAAGAGAATACATTTAGTTAGAAAATCACCAGGTTTTAATGACTTTCAATTAAACGTACACCGATGTTTTAGTGGATAGTGTTAATGTAGATGATGGTTTACTGGCGAATTGAGAGGCATTAACTGCATATTGAGACATACAGACCCAGCGACCAATGGTTGTGGCATTACATGTACTGTCACATAAACAGGAAATAACTCAATGTTTTTATACATTTTCTGTTTTAGGAATATAACATTTTCTTTCTTTTTTCTATCACCAGATTCAGATGCTGGCATGAAATAATTTGAGTTTCTCATGCCAATTGGGTTTTGATCAAATAGAAATGGCTAGAAACCTTCTGCTTAAAAACAAACAGAGAAAAAAGTTGAAAAGGCTTATATCTGTTGGGGTTGGATGAAATGACCTTCAGTGGTCCACTCCAACCTCAACCATTATGTGATTCAGTGAAAAAAATCATCAAATAAATTTGTTAATGGAAATATTATTTCTTTTCTGTCTTTGTTTTTAAAATTCATAGTATTAGGTTGAATTTCTCAAGGACATCAATTTTATGGGAAGAATTATAATATTTTGTAAGTATTATTTAACTGTGACAAAAATTGTTCATGGTTCCTACAGCTCTCACACCAATCAAGAAATCAAAAATGGTGGTGGTGCTCAAAACTGCACTCAGAATACCAGCACAGATTTATATTAATTAATATGCCATGCAATGATTAATAAAATTATCAATTAAAGGTACCAGTTAACAAGATACTTTAACTAGGCAGTTCTCACTTCTTATCATTGTTGCAATAATTTTTTTAAGAATATTGATAATTTCAAATATCTGAAAACTAAAGCTAGAAACTAAGTATCCTAAAATAGATCTCTTCTATCCTAATAATTAATCACTCCAGTTATTAGACTTGTGTGAAAATTAAAACTTTAATTTTAAAGAGTAAATCAGGTAATTGCTTTCTTCCAATTATGGGGGACTAAACATTTTTACTCTTTGATTCACATACACAAAATATCAGTAAAAAGTCTTCAAAAACGTGGTAGATGAATAGCCTAAATGATTCTGGATACTATGAAACACAGAATAGAGCTCTAACGAGACAGATCGCTTCCTTGAATAACTGAAACAAAACATAAGAATTGTCTTCTACACAACATGAAATTTGTTATGTAGTAATACATTTCTTAAAAAAAAAAGATAGGGATGTTTCTTGAAATATCTGCTTTCCTCCTACCAACAGAAAATATCTACAGAGTAGCAAATATAACAAAACATGGTTTAGTACCTGCATTCATCTTTCTATTATACCAATTTTATATGAAATGATGATATAGTAAGCATTGGTAATGCATTTTAGACTACTGATAACCAGCGTAGCTGAAAGTCAAATAATAAAAAGCTAATTCGTACGTCCTATCTTCTATTTTTACAAAAAAATATTTGACTATAAAATTAGCACTAAACATGAATTAATGCAAAATGGCTGCTTCATACCCAGCTTGAGGATCTAAGGACAGATCTCTAGGAAACTTCACTCTTTGGCTCACGAGGACGGTAGGGTATAAACCATTGAGTTTTGACACCTCAATAATTCTCTTTTCAGTATCAGACCAATAGAGATTCTTCCCAATCCAATCCACAGCCAGTGCATTGGGAACAGCTGTATTGTGGACTACCTACAAAAGCAGAAATAATATAAATTACTCATCTAAATACTGGGAAAAGGAACAACAATTCAAGATTTACTACTACCAGAATATTGAGAGGTTGAATATGTGATACAGTGACATATAGCAAGTGAAATATAGATATTATTCCCTGTTAAGCACTGACACTTCTGAAAGTCATGACAATTCTTAAGTAACTGAGGCAATGAGACACTTTCCTTATAGTATGGGAGAATGGAGAATAACACGATGTAGTAAATATCAAATTTCCAACTGTCCTGCACTATGCACTAACTTTAAGGATTTTCTCTTTCATTTTTCATCTGAAGTTTCTAAATTTCCTATTGTCTTAATAATAATAATAATAAAAAAACACGAAAAAAGAAAAACTTTCTTCTCTTTACTGTTTTATTTATTTCTCACAGAGCCAAATGGAGATGAAGTTTCTCTCCTCATAGCGTGCCTTCGAACACACATCTGCTTATTAGCTCACCATTTCTCTCCCCAGCCTACATCAGCATATATTTCCTTTTAATATCACACTAGTACTGTATGTCATCATGACAGATAAGACCATAAGGGCACTCAACTCAGGCAAAGAGAAAAAGATTACCTACTTGGAAAGTAAATACTGTACTTTTATTTCCAACACTCGTGTGGCAGAAGAAAGAGGAACTTTCTAAGAATTAGTTCAATTTCAAAAGGACTACATTAATAAGGAATCAAGAGACAGAAGCAATTTAGTAACCTATGGGAAAGCCTACGCTCTACTGACAGGATTGTGTTATTCTCAAGGTTCTTGATGACTTGAGTAATTCTGAGACTTGAACAAATGCCTTCAGATATACATGCTTACAAATCTCATCATGATTGTATCTCAGTCTTGCTTGGCTGGGAGTACTTCGCGTTAAGTGTTGAGTGACATTTGAATATTCCCAATCATTAGAGTCCAGCTTCTTTTAGGCTTAAAAATTCTATTCCTGATTAGGTCTGTGCAACTAGAACTTAAGAAAAAAAAATCAGAGCTTGGAATACTTGAAAATATTTGAGATTTCCTAAGTACTAATAACGAGTTTATTATTGAAGCGTACATTCTAACTCATTGTCATCTTCACCACTAAAAACGTGTGCAATAGAGTATAAACTTTACACGTAAACCTGATTATGTATAACTGAATGTGTTATTTTTAATTTTATTTACCATTTGAAGACACCAAAAAGCCTTCAAGATAAGAAGGGATACTGTGACATACTTTAAACCAATTTTATAGTTATGAATATGTAAAAGCACCCTTTCAGGTTATTACATTATGTATCATCTTATAAAATCTTTTTAAAATTAAATCCAGGCATGCACAGATTTTTTAATATGAATAAAATACTTCATTTTCTAATACCTTAGCACAACCAGCTTTACTATTTTATAAATGGGTAACTGCAGCAACCACTGCACTTTAACGGGACATTTCTGTAGAAATGGACAGCTCTGCAAACTTAGTGGTTTAGCTACACTATCTAGAAGCATCAACCAAAATAATTAGTCTCTTTTCTGACGACTTTTATTTTGGAGAGTCACTTCAAGCTTATTCCAGTCAGTGAGATCACCAGTGTGACATTTAATGTACCCGTTCTAGCTTACTACAGCATTTTCCAGTAACATATATCATTCTAATCTACAATACTACACATAAAACACTGTGTTAATGTTTGAACATATTTATGTGAAAAAGTTGCTTCAATTGTATAAATATCTCCTCCGTGATCAGATGCAGAAGAAAAATGAGATGCCATCAGGTTTCCCAGAGCAAGAAAGCTAAAACTGTTGTGCTAAAAAGATGGTATCTTCTAAAAGGGAAATCCTAGAGTAATACATCAAACAATATTATTTACGCTAATAGTATATTTATTTGTAGTAAATAGTAAAACAAGAAGTATGATGGAAATAAAATAAGAAATTCATAATTCAAGGGAAAAGGCTGACTACCATAAAACCTCTTCTTCATGACAAAAAAAATTAAAATATTTAAAGAGGTTTGCTGGGAAATTAATTATTTTTAACCTCAATTATTATATACGTGCTGTGGTAATCTATTAAAATCTACGTTAAAGAGAGAAAGTTCTCATTTGGCACTGGATAAAAGATTACTGATAGAATATCAGACAGCTACAATATATAATTCCTGATAAATTTTTGCACATATTTTTAGCTTGCAGAGGCCAAATCTTGGCCAAGTTTTTCAGTGAAAAAAAAACCAGATTGTCTTATAAAAATTCAATGCACTTATTTTCACAATTTGTACTTGAATTTGGCATCCCATTTGAAAAAAATCATCATCAAGATGACAGCCATTCTGTAAATTGCAAAATATTAATGAAGGAAAAAAGAAATATCTTCCAACCTAATTTTCTTCTCATCTTTGTTCAAACTTCTGAAACCTTTCCTTAAAAAATAAAATTATTGTTACATCATTAGAAAGTAATAGGAGTTTTTGGTACCCTCCCTCCTCTTGGCAATTACAACTTTTTGACTGTTAAAAATTCTTTTTTTTTTTTTTTTTTTTTTCCTTGAAATATTTAGGATTAGAAAGAAAAAGTCTGGGGTCATCCCCAGTCCTGGAAACATCTCTTAAAATAACAAAATACAGATTAATCTAGAATGAACAAGATGCTGAACAGGATGCTTTATAAAATATTTAAAGGCAATAATTATGATTCAAGGATTTAATGAATTTTTGAACCCCAAACTTGCCTGTTTCCTATTTTTTGCAGGAAAAGTCTTCACAGGGACTCACTAGAATTTTTGAGTACATGCTGGATTTTAGTTTTACCCCAGTGGAAACAGAATACCACAACTTATGCTCGCCGACTTTTTTTTTTATGTTCTAAGAACTATTATTTCCATGCGAAGGATATGAATAAGGTTCACTGATGCCAGTCAGTTTCAAACCTTAACCTTCTAAAAGACTAAAGTCGGTGTGCACTAAGGATATGTCAGTCCATGTAGTAAACCGCAAATGAAATATAGAAAAATTTTCTCTCTGCATAATTTACTGGTGTAACATGAGGGAACAAAATTCACAGGCTGTTACCACCTATTTTCTCCATGTTTAAAAAGGTCAGATGGAAGAGAATAAGCAAAGAAGAATTCCTTACGGCTTAGCATGCATTCTGGAAAAATGTTCACAGAAGTCAACAAACGTGCTTAATAGTGGATTTTTTAACTTATTCACAAAAAAATTTATAGGAAGAAATAATATGTCAGTGTATTTACACAGCTTACACTTAATTATACCTCTTTTTTCTTTGGTGTCCTGTAAACCACACTGAACTACAAATTCACTCAATTGTCAATTAAGTCATAAGGAATTTAGATCATAAATACAGTCCTTCTAGCCCCTATCTCTACTTAAAATATGATAAAAATGCAATGAAATATTACTAGGGCTTGCTAGCTCATGATGTGTTTGCATGCATATACTAAAAATTCACAATCTGGGTTAAAAGCATGAAGAAGCATTTCCCAAAACACTCAAAAAATGTAGTTCTAGTAGCGACATTATTAATCCCCAAATACCTTGATGTCGCTTCCGTTTAAACACATTCTGTTTATGCGACTGCCATTTGGTCTGCTGGAATCAATCCAATAGATGAACTCTTCTCTATAGTCGAAGTCTATTGCAATCACATTGTTCAACCCCTAAAAACAGAAGGAAAAAAAAAGTCTGTTTATTCAAATGTTATAATACAAACTGTTGGATAGCATTCAGAATGCAAACTACATGGCATATAATATTCAAAATGCTTTATTTACTGAGTGAATATTTTTGAAATACTCTCATTTTCCCATACGTTACTTGTAAACAATCAGAAGATAAAAACTGTAACAGAAAAATATGGTGACAAAGAACTGTCTCACTTCAAAAATGCAGATGGCATATGAAACTAAATGAAGCTTCTGCATTTTTCTTTACAATTATTAAAAAGAACTTTAGCACTAAATACTTTAAATTTTACTCAGTTTCTCTGTTAATCACTATCTTTGAAATTACTTTGGCAAATGAGATGACATTGACTTTATAACAATAAACTCAGAAATCGCATAACATTTCTTATCTTTATTTAATGAAAACATTTCATTATTATTTACTCAGGAATTCAAAACCTAGATGTTCTAAAAAGCATTAATTTTAATTCCCGAATAAGGAGGTTTTAAATTCCTAGATGCTATGTTATAGGCACTGTGTACAGATAGATATGTGCATACACACACAGAGGTAGTATATACATCAAGTGTGAAAGTTAGAGATCCAGCAGGCATCTGGAAGATTCCTACGGCTCTAATTACTAGGCCAATACATTATAAGCAAGAGTGGTGATGATATCTGTGGTATTCCTACAGGCTGGAAAGAGCAGTCATATAATAACAGCTTTTCATTCCAAATGGCAGATAAGAAAGAAAGGGTATTGCATTCAGATGATGACTCTTATTTCCTTATCTGAGACTAAGAAAGCCTTGCCCCATAATCTGCTTAGCATTCTGATATGTAGCGAAATCACAATTATTCTTAATATACAAGAATGTTGTTATCAATCAAAGATGGAGCAGAAATGGTAAAAAGAACGGCCGCAGTCTGCACTCCTTTTCAAACCGCAAGAGCAGTTAAGTCCCTTATCAGCCCAATGACATTCTACTCTCAGGTAGATCAGCAACCTCCCTCATTAATGTAATTCACAGTCGTAGAGGGGATGTACTGGACTAGTCAACTCTAAAACAAACTAACAACAACAATATTTAATTGTACAGAAAGTGATGCTCGGCTTATCTGCCAACTACTACGCTGTAATACTGCAAATCTATCTTTTGACAAAAATGTAGAGGAAAAGAGTGATTAGGCTGCACAAACCATCATTAAGGAAAGCCCAAACCAATACAGTGTTAGAGGACCACTCTGATTTTCAAATATCACATAGCCACGCACACAGTGTTTTAACAAAACCTACTGCAGCTCTGCCAGTTGTAACTGTGCTGCAAAACGCTTCTCCTGCCTCTTTCTACTACTAGTATCAACGCATCTACAGATAAAATCCCAACCCAAATTCTTAACAAAGGAGATAACAGGTTATCGAATAGAAAAGGCTATCACAAATTTATATCATTCTAGAAATCAAAGTCAGTAATTTGTGAAAAATCAGCCTTATATCCATATTCTGCAATGCTGTAAAAGTTTCTTAAGTATTCAGACTAATAAAGAGGACTGACTGTCTGGTTTTAAGTGTCTTATTTTGGGTCAGTTCCAGTATTTATCAGAACATGAAGTGCAGGGAAAATTATCTCTGTACCCCTGCAACAAGGTCTAGGTCCAGGCACTAGATCTCCTCTTCACGATTTACAAGTCACTTTTGAGTCCTCCTAGCATAATTCTTTGTCTTTTCTCATGTAATCTGCTTTCAGAAGGAATTAGGGAAACCTTGAAACAGCATCAACTGCATTAGTCTGTCATCTCAAACCTGCAGTTTTGTTTCTTCCTGTTAGACATGGCACACTGTAGCCTAGGTACTCCAATTAAAAAACTAAAGTAGGTAGATATCACAGATAACGAGGAGGATTCCCTCTACCTACTCTGTCTGTGGAAACCCAAAGGATTTTGATGACTCGGACTGAAGGAAATGGAAGGCAAAGAACGTACATGAGAATTCAAACAGTTGTACTGGTTATGTATATGTGAAGAAAAAAAAAAAAAAAAAGCACCACCAGGGGAAGAAGCTGGTGTGTAACAACTCAGAGATTGAACGAGCTCCTACTTTCAGCTCCTTTACTCTGAGTTTATATGAACAGCTGTTAAAATGGCAAAGCACAGATCAAATAAACAGAGAAGGGTGGGTTAGCTTCTTTGCCAGAACAGCTCTGGTATCTGCCTTCACCTGGTAGATGTCTAAGAGCGAGCTGATCCATCGTAACATTACAAGGACAAAAAGATGTCCTTATGAGGAAGACAGCCCACCTGTTCTGCTGGTATGGCTCCCTCTCCTGCTTTCAAATCTGGATGCTTTTAAAAACGTCATATTAGTAGGATCAAAGGCCAATAGGTTCAATAGCAGAGGTATTTATTAGACTAGTGAATTAATGTGATAGGGAAAACACAGATTCTCTTCAGTGGCTGGAGCTACACGGTCTGTAACTTACTGAAGAGAAGTCCATTAAATCCAAGACTGATGAAGCTCTGAGACAATCTGTCAGCACCAACCATAAAGAAAATTTACTGTTGCTCCCCCCTTTTCACAGGCTGCTATTAATAGATATACCAGCAAAAGAGGAGAGAGGCAGTGAGATGTAAATGAGAGGTAGTCAGAAGAATTTCAAAGAACAGACTTTAACATAATGCTTGCTATGCTTAAATAAAGCCAATGTTTAATGCAAGATGGTTAATTTTGTAATTACTGCTGTGAAGACCTGAGCACCTCTCTTGTGACATTAAGATGCACAGCTTACTGACACAAGAAGTCACAAAAAGCCTGACAGTATTGACAGCCAGTAACTGATTTTCTAGTCTTTCTACAATTGATTAATTAGTACCCAAGGAAATAACGTTTTTATGAAAACATATTTTGGAACTCTAATCTGTGGTAAGTAACTACACTTAGGTGAAGCATAGAAGCAGAGCAGAAACCACTAAAAATGACAGCTCTGTATTTACTGGGTGACTTTCTCTTTCTGTAGTTTTTTCACGTAAGTTATTTTTCTCCTTTTATGGTAATTTAGAGTAATTCTTTAAAAAATTAGATTTAGCCAATGATAGAACTTCATGTACTGTAATACCATAAATCTTGGAATCGTCTGTCTAAATATAAAAAATAGATTTGGATTATGACAATAAGTAGCCCAAATAATACACGGCCAAACAGATTTTTTGGGTTTTCTTTTGAAAACTGAAATTGTGCAAAACATGTTGCAATGGAAGAAGATCACAAATAACATAATTTTTTTAGTACATCAGAATGACTGACGAAACAACTGCCTGAGCTTTAATCATGTCAAATTCAGGTAAAATAGTAAATTTAAAATATTATAAAAACTCTGAAGATACTGCAGTTGTTCTATGGTGCATACAATGCCAATTGTAGGATGATGTTTCTGTCAGCTGCACACTTTGAAAAGAATAAAAGTATTGAGATAAACTTAGAGCATGGTACTATGGTTATACCTGTTTCAACAAAGTGTAGTTGGATCCATCAGTGCTAATTTTTCTTATTTCATGATGATCAGCCAGAATTAAGAAAGGTTCCTCATCTAAACCCCGGGAGAAAGAATATATTAGACTAGCTTTTACGTTAATTTATGGAAAATCAGGAATACAATGCTGAAATACAGATGGTTTGAAAAATAAATGTTACATGCTCTGATCAATGTTATGGATGAAAGAAATATTTAAAACATTCAAATGTTCCAAGAAAGATCAATGATGCAGTATAAAAATGAACAAAGCAATCAATTAGTATATCTTTCAATGTAATTTAATTTTTTTGCCTTTGTAATATGGGAACCATTCTGTATTTTTTTCCTAATTTAATGTCAGAGATTAAATTTGAAATATATTTCATACCACTTGTTTTAATTTCAACATTCACTTTCACGTTATCACCAAGACTGTAATTTGTTACGGTGGCAAATGAAGCATGTTTTGACCATTGCTTTTTGAGATTTCAGTACTCAGAACAGTAAAGACATAAAGAAACAGCTATTTGGACAAACCTTGATTGCTAGTTCTGAAGTGAAGCAAGATTCAGCTTTTTTTACACCTGTTCTTTCAGTTTATAAAAAAAAATTCCTTCAGATGATGCTCAATTATAGAATCACTTTAAAACATCTCTGACACTGACATACATAATAGTAAAAAAAAACCCCAAATAAATAATTTTAGCTTTATTAATAGAGACCTCAGCTAAAATAATAAAAAAACCAACCCACTAGTAATAATTAAAAATGTATTAAAGGCTTGTATGTACTGCTCACACATTCTGGCATGTAATGTGGTGTCCAGCCTACTCTTGTACTGAATACACTGCACCACCTTGCTTGCATTTTATCTTCAACTCTCAAGACATTCTTCAGTTTTTAATGCTCCGAGGCATCCCCCTCAGCGCTGTTAGTGGTCTGTGGAGATGGGCTGTAGCTCTCTGCGCAGTTGTACAGAGTTCAAGGCAATTTATGCAAGAAATCAGCATCTGGCCAAACATTCACATGCTGGCACCTCCTTGCAGCACAACCATCCTTGCCACAGCACAAACAGCTTTGTCAAGATCACTTTTGAAGTTTGATGTATTACAACTCTGATAAACTGTACTACGATGTGTTCCAGCTCCCCTTCTCCTCTGAGTGATCTATGGCTTCTAAAAGTATGAGGGGCTTGCAAGGCATGAGGTAGTAGTAAAGCAAAAAAACAGATTCTGTTTTTTCTGCCCCCTCCTGTGTTTCCGCTGATTACTCAGGGAAGGGCCTGAAACAGGAATGTGAGGCAGCCAGAGGTTCCAGTCTTTTTATCATTTAGAAAGAAAACAGAAGTTTCTTGATATTTCAAAACAAAACACAATCAAACTTTGTGTAAGACTGGAAAAGGGGAGGAGTCTGCTCAAGCCAAAGATTGCCTGCACTATGAAGGAGATCCAGCAGAACACAGTAACGGGGTTTTGTTTCTTGCCTGTTGACATTTTGCTCTTCCTTTCACTGATCCAGTGAATCCCACTCACGGAAGCACATAAAAACATCAGTGGCACAGGCAGAAGGGTGAGGAAATAACCACATTTCTTATATATCTTGAGATATATATATATATATATATATATATATGTATCTGTGTATTACATATAAGACTAGAGGATTCCATATGCTATAGGAATAATAGATTTTGCAATTTCTATTATTTTTTCCTGTTCCTCTTTTTCATACCAGGAAGTTTATAAGTACATTCTCATATTCTAAAGTTGATGAAACACTTATCATAAGCATTATATATACTTCTAAACACTTATCATAAGCATTATATTACAATGTGACTCAGAAGCAGAATTAAATGATGTATTTTAACTTTCCTAATATATTTTCTAATAGTTACTAATTCAAACTTTCATAATCCAGTAACCATTCATTAAAAATTATTTGAGCACAATACATACTAAAAATAAAACTTATTACATTCAGTCATTGAATCACATTCCTATTGCTTATTGAGGTAGTGTGCTTCAAAGTCATTCTTGTTTATCTTGCACAAAAGGGTAACACAGACCATGGGGCTAAGGTATTTCACAGTATTATTTTGGATATAGCTATTTTGGATAAAACTGTGGATTAAAACAACAAAGAAAGTCACACCTGAAAGGGATTTGCAGCCATTTAGGTTATCAGGCTGTATCTCATACCCATCTGCACACAAGCACTTGTAGGTTCCGTATGTATTGATGCATTGCTGGCTACAGGGAAACCCAGACGTACATTCATCAATATCTATACATGTTTTGCCATCATCCTTCAGCAGGAATCCAGGCCAGCATTTGCACTGGGAAAGAAAAACAAACACATTCATTTTGAATTACTTATTGATTCTATTTCTTATCTTACATACTTTCTTCTGAATACGTCAGTGACATAAACTTTTCGATGCAGTCTCAGTTTTTCAAGCAACGTTATAATTACATTGCTCTTTATACTGTTTACAGGCAGACATACGTACATTTCTTTTCGGCTATTGCTGGTGTGATCCTAAGCACCAATCCCTCCCAAATAACCCTGTAGTAAGTAAGAGTAATTGCTCTTTCTTCTTTAACTGAAGAAAACCACACCTTTTCAAATATATGGAAAGGATTCTTGCATGAAAATAATGATGGATGGACTCTTCGGAGTCCTTTATTTTCAGCTGCTTTTTTGGTAAAGATATACAGTTGTTAGGGTTTTTTTCTTGAAGTGTAACATGTAGTGTTCTGTGTAACACAGTAATGTGAATGAGAATTCTTGAAGCTGATTTTTATTGAGGTCTGATGATCACTGTGGCAAGCCTATCATATGCAACGTGAATGATGCAAAATACAGCTGGGTAGAATTTTGAAACAGGAGCATAGTTTCATCAGTGGAAAACTGTGTGCCATGTTCCCTCCTTTAGTCTCTGTATTACTCTCTGCAGAAGCCTATGACATGCTTTTTCTACAGTGATGCTGCTTCAGCAAGGTTTTTGCTGCACCCAACCTTGTCTCCAGCTCTCTAGTCAGTGGCCTCCTGACTAGGACACTGTTAGAGGTTTCAATACCTTTAGAGCTAAGCTATGTTGGACAGGTATTACACAGTTCTCAGCAGGTCAATATCGTATTAAAAAAAATTAAGTGTATGGGGGTGCAGCTAGGGTTACTTTAGGGCTAAAACACCCCCCCCCAAAAAAAAAAAAAAAAAAAAAAAAATCTCTTCTATTCTCAGCTTCTATTTACAGGTCAGAGGCTAGGGTTTCCATAATACCCAAAAAGTATTCCACTCGATGACTCAAGGCCAAAGAGAAGATTCAGGTCATTCAGGAAACACTACCACATTCAGACAGCAGTTTCATTTTGCAACAAAGACAATTATACTTCATTTAAATATTTCTGTAAGTCTCTCTGACTTGGAAGAAAAATTGGAGAAAACAGCTACTCCTGTTATTCACTCCTACAAGTTTTCCTTTTTCACAACTGATTTTCAGCAGTCTGCATACAGCAGTATGATTTGTTGTGTTTAAATCATTGTATGTGCCTTTCCATAGACTTAAAGTCTCCATTATACCAGGTTGTTTTTTTTTTTTTTTTTTTACATAATTGGCAATTATTTGCTTACTGGAAATAAAAATTTGAATATTCTATGGCAGGTAAGCTACTACATTACAAGGAAGTACAACACAGTGGAGTTTTATTATAATCATGCAGTAGTTAAGAAACAATTAAGAATTTGCATTATAGTACAGCACATTTTGTAATTATTCACCTTGTATCCAACAGGAAGATCCTGACAGTCTTGAGAACAGCCACTAACTTTCTTACTGAG
Source organism: Falco punctatus (assembly GCF_963210335.1). Classification (NCBI taxonomy): domain Eukaryota; kingdom Metazoa; phylum Chordata; class Aves; order Falconiformes; family Falconidae; genus Falco; species Falco punctatus. The sequence continues at coordinate 37,628,762 of NC_137588.1, forward strand.
ACATTCATTAACGTGGCAGCTTTTCTCATCAGATCCATCACTACAGTCTTCTTTCTTATCACAAACATCACTTTGAGGAATACACTCACCATTTTTGCACATAAAAAAAGAGCTGTTACATGACTGCTCTGGAAAACAAAAAAGAGAACACTGCTTGGTGTGGTCTATTAGTATTTGGAATGCACTTACTCATCAATCAGCTGCAATGTGTGCATGTGAGATGAAACAATTGTGTAAAAATTGAACATTCATTTCTTATTGAAAGGATTGTAATCCTTTTTACTTCTCAGCATCTTCAAAATGTATTCCTGTTCTGGAAAATGTGTGGATACTTCAAGTTATTACTCCTTTCTACGCATTTGTTTTGATATAATTGAGAATCCTCTACCTCTGCACAAAATATTGTTAGTTCTACAGTTTACAAACCTTAAAAAGCATGGATTCTCTCCCCTGTGGATGCTGAGGTGTTCAGTAACATGACTGACTGAATTCTGATGCAGCCTTTGTCTGAGGACACACATAAATGTTCATTCCAGATTCTTCAAATCAGAATCAGAACACTTAAATATAAGGCAGGTACGTTGCCTTACCTCAAAGCAGATGTGTGATTTTCATCAAAACTGGTATAAAGGACTGGGCTACTGTGCAATAAAGTTCTAAGATCTAGTCAGAATCTAGATCCCATTTGGTGTTCCAGAAAGGCAGAGAATAGAGTATCACATGCACATCAGGATTCACCTACCTCTCAAAACCCAGTCAGACCTTGGCAAACTTGTCCATGGAGCACAATATATCAATAAAAACAATCTCATTTGTTCAGTAATTTACTAATAAAAATAAACCTGTGTTTATTATGTGTAGGAAGAACAACTTTATGCCCCTTTTTGTACAATCTACTTCTGTGTAATGAGTGTATTAAACATTTTCAGGGCAAGCTAGAGAATTATTACATTAATATAACCTTATTGCAGTCCTAACAAATTTGTGCATTAAGGAACTAGTAGCCATCTTATGCCATAGGAACTGGTGACTCCAACTGTGTGAACTGAGGTTTTGGGTGCACAAGACTGCTGATATGTTCTCTTTGCAATACATAAGGAATATCACCATGAAAGCACTGGAGATTTAAGCTACAATCTTTTATGTTTGCCTTACCATGACTCTAAGCCATTGCTTTCCAAAAAGAAAGGTCACACATGTTATTCAAAAAATTCAATACAAACCTGAACTTTTGCATTTTATGTTTATAGGTGCTTCATCAGAATGGTCTGGGCAGTCAAAATCACCGTCACACTGCCACTGGGAATTTAACAGGCATCTTCCATCAGCACAAGTGAACTCCCCAGGACGACAGCGACGATAACCTAGAAATAGAACAATCAATCATTTCATACTTTGCTTCATACTTTCAACGTAAAATTTTGCATATACAAGGCAATATAAATAAAAGCATCTTTTGTTCCATAGATACAAAGCATTACATGCTTATAGATGAGCATCTACCAAAAATGACAGAAATCAAATGTCTCTTACACAGTACAGTATAGTCATGAAACAATTCCCACATAACTAAAACACTTATGCCGCATTCAATCATAAATAAATCTTTCTAGGTTTAATTTCACTTTTTGCTATTATTAGTAAATAGCCTTCTAACAGATATTTTAGAAATTACCATATCCAGCAAATACTTTTGCGATATGCTTATGACTATATGCTTTCCCTTTAAAACATGCAGAACATTATTTTAACCACACTAAACATGCACTTTCTAAGATAGCTACAAAATATATATATTTAAAATTTTAAAATTTTCAAAGTTAAAGTGGATTTCTAACAGAAAATTATAAAATATCATGAAATAAGGAAACCACATACAGTTGCTTCTTAGAGGACAGCTGTTTAACCTAGAGTTCAAAAACAAGAAGCAGTAGAAAAATGTAGAAAAGCCAGCACAAAATTAGCTTTTTCTATTAAATTTTGGAACATGAAAGATGAAAAACTCCCACAGGGGAAATCACTTTCTATTTATAGAAACCTAAAACATTAAACCAACTATTAAAAAAATTATGTTCCTGTCTGGGAAAGAAAAGTCTAACTTCTCCTGCACTCTACGTGTATAAATTCTGCCTCAATCTGTAGTCATTTAGAAAAGCCTTGAAAGCAAGCCTTGATTTAGTTTAAAAATCAATTAAAAATATGAATATGGTTAAAAAGTAAAAATTATGTAGCAACACTTGTTCTGATTATGAAGAATGATTTTGCAACTTTTTTGAAAAAATCCAAATTATGCTGGATTAAGTTTAGCATTCTTTCCTCTTAGAAAAAAACCCGCAGATTTTAAGATCAAAAGATTTGATGCTTCCAAGAAGTATTTCCAAATCATAGTACCTAGCTTTGATTCCACTGTGAAGCTCTGAACACATGAAACGAGCACTGCTAAATTTCAACACTCTAAAAGCAGAATGCTAATATTGGTCTTTTTTCTAATTACTGTCTTTCTTGCTATCTAGTAGAGCTTTTTTTCTCATAGCAGATGGAGACATAACATTTGACCATGTGGGATGAGATACAAGTCTACATCAAGAGCTTTAAACCTCTTTTATATCTTTAGCTGTCCTTCAGAAATATGTTAACATACTATTTTGAAAATGCAATATGTTATTACATCGATTACAAACATTACTTGGAATTCAAATAATTCTGTGGTGTCCTGAAGATATTTTTTTTCTCTCTTTTTTTACATAGATCATGCTTGAGAGAAGATAGGCTGGTTTGATATGGAAAAAAAGGTGAAGCTTTTTGGTTGTCTGAGACAACTCAAAGTGCAAAATTTTACAGACCAACAGCTTTACCACATGTCTACGGCATTTTCCGGCATCATCAGAAAGGTTATTACAAATGTGGAGAACAAGGGCTTCTACTTAGTATTGCCTCTGCTCTGGATGACAGGACAAAACCTGGAAACCGTAACAAGAAAATCCTTCCTATTCCTTTATTTGACTTTTGTTTAGCCACATGAACAAAGTTTTTGATCTTCTTGATGAAATTTCATATTCTTGAGTAGAATTGCTAATTGTTTTTTTATTTTCAGGATTATATAATGGAATAAAAACTTGCATCAAAGAAATCATGAAGGATTAGAATGATTGTGAACTTCTAAAATCTGTTTAGATGCCAGTTCTGATACAAGGAAAAACTGGTTACCCCAGTCACCAGTCCCATTTTTATATTATCTGACTAATACTCTGGAAAAAACAAGAAAATATACTAATCAATGATACAGATTTAGAAAACACCAAACCCTAGATTTTTAAAGGGATCCCCTCAATTCAGTTTTTAGGAATATATACCAATCCAAATTCCATTCCATTCAGTAGACTGGTTGCTGAAGAGTGTCTTTTTTTTTTTTTCTCTCTTTCTCAAGGTGCAAAAGGTCTAGCTCTAAAATCTAACAGAGCTATAATCAGTCTCCCTAGTTTGCAGTCAAATCAGAAATGATAAATTTAAAATCTTGGTGAATTAATGATGAATTTAAAATCTTGGTGAATTAGGCAGGGGTTTTTTACATCCTCACAACACCTTTAGAAGTGCGGTTTGGAATTTGATTCTTACTCTCTAAGAGTAAGTTCCCTTTCTCATAAAGGAATGTAAACCTTTCCTAAAATTACAGTATAACAAGTTTACCATACTAGTCACACACTAAGGTGCGTATTTGATTACCAGCAAACAGAAAATTGCATTGCATCAGTGCAAGACATAACAAATGTTGCTGTAGATTTCAGCTTACTCGGTAGAAATTAAATAAAGCCAGTGCCCGAAGGCAGGTCCACACTGCAATTAGATTAGAAGTTTGTACATCCTCTGCTTCTGTTGCTGTTTCATCCTTCTGTCTCTCTCCAAAAGTCTGTCAAACTATCACTATTTATTTGTCAGTATTTTAAGGGGCTGTGGATGTATATGATGCTATAGAACAAACAAAATACACCAGCAAGAAATTATAAGCACGCAGAAGAAAAAAAAAACCAACCAAAAAAAGCACTTATTTCCCAAGTTCGTGACTGTTTAGTTCTAAATACTTATTTAAGAATCGAAGACTGCTTCCACATAAAATCTGATCAGAAATGTTCTCCTACTCCAGCCACCATTGATCATACAGTGCTAATCGGAGGAACAAACCCACAACGAGTCACTTTCTGTAAAGGGTTCTGGCACCCATACGCTATTACTAACAGAGGAAATAATTTAGTTTCCGTACTGTGTGGATTGACTCTCACTTTTTGGCCACAGACCCTAGCTAACTGCCTCTGTGTAAGCACACAGTGATGCCACTACAACAGCGTGTGCTTGGAACCTGGTCGGGTGGGTGCACCAAGTGGCTGCCTGGCTGCCCTCCAGGAGCGCTCCAAGGAGAGCTCTGTAGCAGCAGGCATGGTGCTAGTAACCTTGTGCCCTGGGCCGGGGCAGAAGACATGTGTAACTGCTCTGTGCGTATCTGTGTGCTCAGAATTTCGGGGGACCAATTATAAAATAATGTTTAAAAATATGTAAATTCTATCAACATTTTGCAGGTGTGATTTATCTACTGCATCACTGCTATTGATACCGACTGTAGACTTCATCATTTTCCAATTATTTATCTGCCATTAATAAACCAATAACCTGCTTTGATCCTGATTTGGTTTAAACTATATGAACCGATCCATTTTTCCCTGCAACAGCTTATCATCACAAACTGTTCCTTTCAAAACCCTATGCAGGTGACGTAAGTGAAAAGCAAAAGGTGTTTTCTAGGAACAGCGCATTAGTTCCCTTTTTTCTTCAAAGATCCAGAAGTCTACGCTGGCAAGTGGTGTGGCTCAGTAAGGGAAAGAACAGCAAAATGAAACAGCTGGTAATGAGAGCCCAATATCCACACTAGATGCGTTTCAGGATTTTACTTCATGCTAGCTCTCTTCTGCTCCCGTGGACTTCATGCCTGCTAGTGGCTGAGGTGTAGCAACCGGCTTGGCTTCAGACGGGTTTTGTGGGTTTTTCCCATCGGTTCATGTGCTTCGACACTGCTCCATGTGAGCCAAAACACAGTACGTGGGGGTGAGTGGGAGGTCTGTTTCAAAGGTGATCTCCTGATCTGACCTGCCTAATGATGAGGCAGAAATGGCCATTGCCTTGTAAGTACCAGCCTACTTCTGGTAAGCACAGAGAAACGACAACTTGGTGACTGCCCAGTTCATCACAGGAGCAGATTTTTTCCACGTCATATGCAGTTCTAAGTGATGTTGATTAAATCTGGTTTTGTATGATCAGCAAACAAATAAATGCTTATTTGCTACCTTATATTATTTTCGTAAAATATTCCACTGCACATTTGACTCAAACTTTACATGAAAAAGTTTACTAAATGCAAACACCAAACATGCTTTTCCTTACAATCTTCAGATGTCTACTTACTCCAGTTATGCACACACACTCTTCAGGTGGTGTGTACAGCAGAAATGCCTAAAATACATCACTAGCTAGCTACCGTCTGCTGTGGTTCTTATCTCTTGGACAATTTTAATAGAGTAAACATGCAATATAGGTTTTAACTGCACAAAATCTGGCATGATAATCGATAATATGTCTTCTTGGACACAATAGTTGTTCTGTATTTTCCATAAATATTATTTATATAGAGTATGACCTAGATATGCTGTGCAAATATTCACAAAATATAAGAAACCCTGAATTCATATAATTGGTGACAATTAAAACACTTCGTTATGGCTTTAGATGGCATAATTTAACTGCAGTGATAGTCATGACAGAGATGTTTCATAATTTATTAGAAAAAATGTGTATAGAGACAAAGACAAAAAATACATACATCATAAACAAATTATACACTATACATTTTTAATTCTGTTAAATGTTATTAGCCATCAACTGTAAGTCACAACTACAGCAAATTATTTGTCACTCTAGCTCCAGCTCCAAGTTAATACCCAATTGAATTCATTACTGCATAATTTAAATGTTAACATCAAAACAACTTTAAAAAGCTAAGAGCTTTATTTTTCAATAGTGATCTAAAGTAACACATCTTGCAGAAGGCCTTACAGTTACCAGTCTGAATTTTTTCTATTTACTCTAATGTTGTTATACTTGCCACATTCCAGAGATTCATCCGATCCATCTCCACAGTCATCATCATGGTCACACACAAACTGTTTGGGAATGCAGACTTTGTTATGGCACATGAAAGCATTCTCGTCACAAGTGTTATTAGGAGCTAAGGAAAATACAGTAAATAAATGAAATTGAGAACAGTAAGATATACAGCCATTTTCTTACAGAAAGATGAAATAAGACATAGTCAGTCTGAGTGGATTCAATGGAAATACCCTAACTTTTGAGTCACACACAAAGAGCACCACACAATTCCATAGCAGAAAGAGCTACTCGTCGACAGCTAAAGTAGTAAGGATAGCTAAAATCTCATGTACTGCAAGACAGAAAACCTTAAGAAGTTGCTGCTATCTACAACTAACCTAAGGTCTGCCTCTGAGAACATTTGGGAAGTACAGACGTCTTTCGCATGTTTCTCCGCTTCTGAACAGGAGTTTTTTTAAAAAAGTCAATAAACACTCAAAATATAACTCAGCCGAGAAATGATAAGTGATGGAACATGCATTTAGTGGACAGAATGTATTTCAATGTTTTTAACCTACACCATCTTTATATACATTAATAAAACAAACCTCCTAATGAAACTATTACTGAACTCCTGATGCTTTTAATGAAAATATTTCTCAGAAGACTAGAAGTAATAATTTATAGGGCAAGGGACATTGAGATCTGAACAATTAGCCAGAAAAAAAATTGGAGACAGAACTGTATCTCCCTTTTCAATGCACAAGCTCCCTGACACGCAGCATTATTTTCTTCAGGAAGAGTAATAAAACTGCATAGTCAATAATGTGCTAATTTTCATTAGTAAACGTGCTGTATAATGTCTATGACATGAGAGTCACACAGATCTTCAGCTGGTGTGCCTCGTATGTATTACCAGAACCTGAAGATGTTAGGCTGATAATAATGTTGAAGGATCCTGGTATGTACGGCTCACGTGTGGTCCATCAATCTTTACTAACAACATTGACAGTATAAGGGCATGACGCAACAGACACAAAAAGCATCTGGATACTGTAAAGACAAAAGTGTCAAGAAAAGAAATACTGTATGTTTTGAACATGCAAGCAAACATACCGCAGCCTGCTGGCGACAGCTCATCGCTCCCGTCAGGGCAGTCTCTTTCACCGTCGCAAAGCCAGTGCTGCGGAACGCAGGCATGGGAGCCTAAGCAACTGAACGTATCTGCTGCACAGGTCACTGAGCCTGAAAAAACATGGAATGTGAGTCCTGCACACGCCCTAACTGATTTTTTTAAGGGACTGAGTAAGAGTTTCTCAGAGTTAAAATAAAACTGAAAAAAGATTTTGTTCTACACAGTATGATAAACATTCTGGCTAAGACTGTATTTTACAGTAAGATTTCGACAATCTACTATTTCTTCCATTTGTTTATTTAGGATCTTATCTGTAAGGAAATCTAATTTACCATACTTTGCAAAAACTATCCAGCAGAATAACTTTTCAAACCAATTTTGTTCTTTATGTTTGACTGCATGGCTGGACTGACGGAACAAAGGAACTAATAATGTAAATTGGGTAACCCCCACATCGCCAGGCTCCGTGCTGGGAGGCTAAAGGTATGGAGAACTTGTGTGAGCCACCCCATGTAGATGAGAACAGTGTGTACCAAGTATAACAGTTGTGGTAGTAAGAAAATATCTGACAGTTCTAATGCAAATAACTCAACATATTGTCTAATTGACTCATATTTTTTAAAAAAAGCCTTTTCTCCAGATAAGAATATTATATCCTAGGATTCATTGTGCTCTGTTTGGAAGTAAACCTTCATGCAATCCATGATTTAATGTTTTCTATTGGATAAGTGAAATATACTTCACTAAAAAGAAGTCAGTGTATTTTCTACTAATTCTAATTAGAAATCAATATAATAGTAAAATTCAAAATCTGGGGGGGTTATATTATTTCTGCAAGACAGACAACTTCTGTTTCCTTATACTCACTTGTCACTTTTTTTATACTTCTGAAGTTAAACTTCATGTTAAATAAATATTGAATTTTTAAGACTGAAAAATCTGAAGCAATTTTGATTCTCTTTTCCTCTTGCAACTCTGATCTTCCCTGTTTCCAAGGAGAAATACAGCCTTAACTCTCCCCTTTTCATAACGAGCGTGGTTTTCCCTCTTCAAGAGATTGCCTACAATTTTATTGGTGGACTGTCTTCTAATAACAGATCTACCATGTATTGCAAGTCAAGATAGCAAAAGAAGTAATTCTGAACAACCTTAAATGGAGAAAAAAAAATTATGTTGTAGTGGCACTTTGTGATTTGGTGGCCTTTGTTTTCCTCTCCTTTTTTCTATTTGCTACTCTAAATTTGCTATTAAGCTTCAGGCCTGGATGTTTCTTAGGGTTTCACATTGCTCAACAGTAGTTCCAGGTGAAGTGTTTGTCTTCCCATTTCACACCTTCTCCTCTTCCTAGGGGAGAGAGGCAGAGACAAAACTTCCATTTCAAACAGACATCGCCTTAAACTCCCCAGTCCTAGGCATAATCTGAATGCCATGAAAAAAATGTATTGTAGATAGATGTCAGCTTGAAGTTATGTAATTAATTCATATTTTGCCATATTAGAACAGTAAAATTTCCACCTTCAGCACTTTCATTTGTTGGCATTTCTATATCTGTGTTTGATTAGGGAACTACTTTAACAAACCACAACTGAACATAAGCTGAAGAGATTTCTTCTTTGTCTGCTTAACACTTACAGTAGTTATCAACAATATTTTTACTGTGGTATCACAAATGAAATATGGAATAAAATACTCTTTGTTGAATGGATTTTAGGTAACAGGATTTTTGAAAACGAAAAAAAATATATAGAAGGTGATATTTTAAAAAGAAATTCTTAAAATACAGCACAGAGAAGGATGGAACCAATACATAAAATGTAACGAAATTGTGACAGTCTGACTTGACACAATGTGATCTTTGGAAAAGAAATTACAAATGCATTTCTAGTCAACTGAGCCCCAGAATGAAAGTAAAATTTTCAATTCCCTATGCAATTTGAAGGGTTTGGGAATTTGAAAGGAATATTATGCAATGATGCTTATGACTGTATGTACGAAAAATTAAAAGGAATAGGAGAAAGAGCTAGGTAAAAAACCCAACAAATTTAGAGTTTCAAGCACCTATCACTGAAATGTAAAACTCAAACAGCAATACAGGGATTTTACCTTCAAGGATGGGAACTGGAGAATAGTTTGGATCTCCTTTTGCCTGTGCCGGTGTGCTATTTATGTCTTCACTGACAGAGCACACACAAATCATACAGTGCCCACGAAAGCGTATCTAGTGCTGCTTGAAGAGGGCTGGGGGACGATACCCTCTAATACCCTCTCCTTAAAGCACATGCTCTTTGGAGATGCTGTACTTACTCTCTTTCCACCACCTTCTTGGATCACTTGGGCTCTTTCAGTATGTATGATCTGATACAATACAGAACTGAAATTATTGTACTTACCACAAATAGCATCACTCTCGTCTAAGCCATCTCCACAGTCGTCCTCACCATCACAAGTCCATTGCTTAGAGATGCACTTGTTAGCAGAGCAAGCAAACTGATTCCACGAGCAAGACGAATCTAGGAATGACATCAGCCACTGCATTTGTTAGGTTTGCAACACTACTGCATCCATGTGTTTTTCTGGTGTAGTTTAGAAACCTCCACACTGCTCCTTTCTGTCCTCCCAGTTTTAATGTACTAAACCACTCAAACATAGTATATTGCTAATCTTGGTATTCAGGGTGTTACCAGTTGGTCAGGAGTTTACATTTACCCATACAGTCATATAAATAAATAGTAAAACATTAAAAAAACTTTACATTCTGATATTTTTAAACATTTTGCTAGTGGGATGAGAAGAAACACTTTAAAAACTTAAGTCTGGTTTTTGTATTTCACACGGATATTTTAACTGTAGTGAACTGCTTTGTTTTGGTAGCAGGGCAGAGATGGCACTATCCAAATTTTCCAACAAAGCCTTCCTTTTAGTATTGCTGTATTTAGCTCCAGATTTAAAAGATTTCATATTCTTTTCTCACAAGAAAAACTGCTGTGTTTTCATTCTGTTATCCCATTTACGCTTTTGTATACATTGAAAATAACAGCATGCTTATGCATTTCAAAGTCGGTCTGCACAACTGTTCTAAAACCTGCTGTTGTTATGACCTTTGCTGAAACCTTCACATTGTCCAGTTTTCACAGACTTCTTTAAGAATAAATTTTATTTTAACTTATGAAAAAAAATATTAACAATAAAAAGAATTTTAGGTAATGCAATCTGAATTTAAAAGTACAGTATTGTAACGAGTACCTCAAAATAGGTAAGAGCTGTAAGTAGGGAAAAAAGAATTTAATAAACCCCCTTCTCTGTCTCCCACAAAAAATGGCTGATAGGTTTTACAACATTGCCTAGAAGTATGTATGTGTAATAAAACCTGCAAATGTAAACATCGTGACACTTGATGTATGTGGTCTACAGAAAAACTGATTTTCATAGTTGTACCACAGTTCCTAATTTTGAAATTCTAAGATGTATATGTACAATGTAAACTGCAAACCAAACATGGAAGCATGCTAATGGAAACTGGGTCATGAAAAGAGTAACATTTCAGTCATGTTAAGTGGTAAAGAAGAAAAAAAAGTAATATACAAATTTCAGGTTTTATTTAAATAGGGAATAGGAAAACTTGATATTGCTGTTTGCTGTTCTGCTACAATTTAATTATAGAAATAAATTTGTATGGATTAACTGAACAGATCAAGTTAAAAGACCAGCTTGCTCTGAATAAAATAAACCTGCATTACTCCTCAGTTAAGCAGAATTGAAGAATCTTAAAAGATCTGAGGCAAAATGGACATTTAACCTCTTCACATTTTATACTGGTTTATTCACATCACTTTTGCTGTTACTTTAAATAATTATACCTATATGGCCTCTGATGCAAAGAAATGTCTATTTTTATGTCAGTTATATTTTGGTTACTTCCTGTTGGCATCAAGATACTGACATAAACTGATCATATCTATAAAACTTTCCTAATGAGGAATTATGAAGAATTAGTGAAATTGTTAAATATTAACACAATGATAGGGCTTTCATTCTGGCATGAGACAGTGTTTCAAATATTGGTAGCATGACGCATTAGAGACTTGAATCTGAAAATACAGTATTAAAGACCTTTTTACATAGCTCTAAAATTCAATCTCAGAGATAAAACTTCACGCTTCTTTCTGTTTTTGAAGTTCATTAGTAATTACAGAAATACAAATAAGATAAAATGCTCACCACAGTGCAATTCATCTACTCCATCCTCACAGTCTTTCTGCCCATCACAAAGCCAGGTGGTCAGAATACATCTTCCACTAGGACAACCAAAATAATTTTCTTCACATGTGGGTTTGTTTTGAACTGTGACAAAATAAAGAATGTAATGTAAAATGGTCTCTACTAGTATGATTAGGAGCCTAATACATTTCTGCTGATTTTCTGAATACTAATGGACAACAAAGTGTTTATGTCTAAAAACTGGGAAAAAAATACTACTTATATTATTTAATTGTGTTCATACAAATTGGCAAATACTGATAGCTAAGTAGTGTAGGAAGCTGAAAGACTTTATTTCTTTGGAGAAGAATCATAGCACAGCTACAAACTAAATTAACAGGACCTACAGAGGAAAGTAGTTCAGTTTACAGGCTCAGGCAGGTGAACATTGCTTGCTGTCTTACACCAGCTGAAGAAATTGCCCTTCTGATTTATCTGCCATCATATACAAGATAAACTAAGTGTGGCAGTATTTTTATCACATTCACTGGGATAAGCTATGAATCTGCTGCATGCACTGACTAAGTGGAGCTATGTCACTGATGTTGGAGCCAGAGATTCAGACTCACAAATTAAAAAGTTCTTCTTCCTTGCCTTTTTTCTTGAGAGTAATTTAAGATTTTACTTTTATGAATGCTTAGAAAACTGATGTGAGGAAAGAAAACATACCATATATTTAGTTTCATGACGTAAGCGCAAGTATTAGTCTAGTGAGTGGCACAGGTTATTTTTAAAATCTCAAGCAAGGTCTTTGCCTGGGAAAAGCCCCGCAATACACACTAGTTCCAAGCACTGGAGGTCACTGAAGCTCTCTGCCAAGGTTTCTATTATTCCCTTAACATACTGGGGGCTATTGACACTGATTTTGTTTCCCACCCCCGAAAAAGAAAGTTAAAGTTATCATTTTTATGGCTTCTACAGCTGTATGAATAAAAAAAAAAAAAAAAAAGGAAGAAAGAAGTGGGATGTCTGATGTCTATGATGACTGCATAGATATTAAACATTGTCTAAGTATAGCCACCACTAAATGAGTATTTTGCCTTAATTTTCTGTAAGAACAATGACACTGAACAAAGTCTGTTAATGGGAATTTTCATATTCATAACAGAAACAACACTCAAAAACTTAATGTGCCAAAGTTGATCGGTTTTGAATGAAATGGCAAATGAAATCACATGTAGGTTGAATCAGAATGGCATTGCTTCGAAGTAAAGGAAGGAATGATCCAGGCAATTAGTCAGACATTAAGATGATGGAACATTTTTGAACACACTTGAAAGACAGAATAAAGTAATACAAATAAATGGACGATGGAATAAAATGCAACATTAGTCTACTTATGCAACATTAGTTTACTGAAGCTATAGCACACTGCCCTGAAAATCTTCTTTGGTATGGAAAAAAACCCACTATAGTCCAAGAAAATAAAATAAATCTCAGCTATTTTAAGATCAATGAAGTGTTATATACTGGAAATTCTAAAGATTTAATAGATAATCTGGAGAATATGGAGATTAGAATGGGAACTATAACTTAATATGCATCTGCTTATAGGAAGGTTCAAAGTTCTGAACGTCAGGTTGATTGACATGAGTGCTGAAGTTCTAGGTTCCTTCTGGATCCCGGTAACATTTTCATCAGTAAAGTTGGCACAAAACATATGAGAATTCTAATGGAAGCTTCTGGTGAGACAATGGGATTTATGACACAGAAGAACAGAATACTAAATGGAAATAATCAGATTACGTAAATTACTAGGCAAAAAATGGACAGTATTTAACAACATAAAATTAAAAGATTTATTTTTACCAATGAATAACACTTATCAATTAGTAAATATTTATTCTTACTAAATACTAATTCTTAGAAGAAAGAAAGGTATTGGTCACAGGACAATTACAATCTAGCAAGCGTCAATTATGAAAACAAATATAAAAAATTAAAACATACTTGCACTGATACAAGGCAAAAGTAAGATTTCATCTGCTGCACTGGCTACTGGTACTGGTATATTCAAGAGAGATGTAGGTTGAGATATCTAAGATGACACAGATATCCGTACCTTGAAAGCAGGGACTCTGAAATGCCTTGGCTTATTTGCCATTGTAAATGATCACTGAAGGACTACAGGGTCCTTCTCAGCCTAAGAACAGGTATAAACTGGAATACATGTAGACTAGAAATTAAAAGAATGAATGAAGTTCTGGAACATGATAGTAACAGGAATACTGTAAGTAAGAAATACTACTAAATTTTTGTTTTATAGATTTTTGTATAAAAGCTCAAGGTGCAGGAGTGGAGATAAAGGCTTGCTGTCCCCAGACTTTCTTTACTAGTGCGCTGTCTACAGTTTGATAAAAATTTCATAGGATGGGCCTAATCCTACAAATATGTGTCAATATACTTGCGTTCATTAAAGCGTTCTCATTCTAAATACAGTTTATCACTTCTTTATTCATAGATAAGCTTACAAGTTGAACTTAATATTCTCAAACTTAAATGAGGGGGTTTATATAATAAAGGAGCAAACACATAAACGCCATCCTTCATTAGGTAAGAATTCAATATTGTGAATAATTCATTGGTTAATATTCAATATAATATAAACAATCTCAGCCCTGGGACTAGGACTTAAGCATACCATGATTGCTTTTTACTGGCTGAAGACCAGAACAATCACAAAAGCAATAACCCTGGATTCTACCCTGACAGCCTATCCCAAGTACCCCAAGAAAATAAAAGAGGAAGTAACAAAAGTAAGCAAGAAATACCATCCACTAAAGCAGCAGCTAATAAAAGTTCCTGAGTGATTGTGCTGATGCTTGATGAACTTGACATTTTAATGACTAATGTTTTACTTAAATAAAAATGATTAATGACAGACCTAACCTGGAGGAAATAGGAAGCTAGACATTACAGTTTCCTTCAGAAAAATGCAGCGGTAATTTCTAAAATCTAATGAAACACAAATTGGTGAAAAAACACCAGCATTCAGCATTATATTAATATCTGTATTAAACAAAACACTACTGGCTGAATAAACATTTTGCAACACAATTAGAAAAAAGAACCAGAAATATAGAAATATATTTTTCAAAAAAAGTTTTTTTTTTCCTTTTTTTTTTCTTTTTCACGTTACCTGAGCATTTTAATTCATCCGTATAATCTCCACAGTCATTAGATCCATCACATATCCATTCTGGCAGTATACAAAGTGAAGTTGAATTACAGCTAATAAACCCAGAAGATTTTATTCCAAGTTTGTAGAAGTAAGCACAGTTTGTATTATCTGTAAAAGAGACGGCAAATTACTGTATCATACCTAATGCAGAATAGTATGGTTTTCAGGTTTAGCTTGAGTTTGCACAGACCATGCAGCTGCTGTCATCCAACTAGTAATGACTATGTATTAAATAATATATAACAAAGAATAATCACGGAACAGATGCTACGATGAAGCACAAACACAAACTTACTACAGTTCTTTTCATCTGAAGCATCTGCACAATCAATGATCTGGTTGCACTGTGCTGATTTTCCAATGCAGACCCCATCTGCACAATGGAATTCTGTTGAAGCACACGTTGAATCTATAATATAGGGTTATAAAAGATGGAAATTTGTGTACTAAACAGAGTCTTCAGATGCATATTGTATTATGTTTAAACCTTCTACCTTTTAGAATGAGGTATTCATAGCACACTGTACTTTCCATAGCTAAAAATTATGAAGAAATAAAATGTCTAATACACTTTAAAGCAAAAGTTTCTAATTTTTTAATTTATTTTCTGAGCCTCTCTCCAGATGTCAACTCAATTTGAGATAATCACCATGTGAGGAAGGAAGCACATTCATGTAGTGTCTATGAATCTCTCAGATTTTTCTCATGTAACACCAGGCTGGTGGTTTTGCCTGTGTGCTTTTCTCTACTCATACTACTCATATTCAGCTAAACAATTAAAAACCATGCAGTGCTTTCAACAAAATGCTAGTTACCACAGCTACATAGGTTTAGCTATATATGTTGTGGAATAATTTCCATTCCAGTCTTTCTGAATTGTAACTAAGGATGTGTGTTGTCTGCTAGCTGGTCTTTATTCATTGGTGATATCCAGGTGTAAATATTCGTGTTTTAAGACAAAAGGAAAGCAATTCCGATATAAAAAGGAAGAAAAATTCTAGTAAGTATTGCAAAGGACACAGACATTGCTATGCATTTGAGAAGCAAAGAAACAGAACACAAGCCACTTCAAAGAAACAGTGCAGCAGATGCAGAGAAGAAATCACCCATCTTCCAACCCTTCCATTTGAAGTAAAGCTACTCTCTCATTTATTACTTCACAGAAGAAGCAGCAATTGTATTTTCTGATTTTTCCACAGCCAAAACCATTCTACTTCTACAGAGTTGTAGGTGTAAACCAAAATCTGTCTTCATATCAACGCCCACATATGCTTTCTCAAACATACCAGCACGTACCTACTTATTTTTGAATTCTAAAACCCCAAATCCCAGCACCTATAATTTCAGTAGTTATATGCATTTTCTAGCTTCTTCCATTTACATACTAAGTATTTACAGAGCAATATTCTGAAATCACCCTGGAAGTACTTGTCATTTACCTTTACAGTCAAGTTCATCAGAGTTGTCACCACAGTCATTTGCACCATCACACACTTTGTTACTTGAAACACAGCGGCGATTAGAACATGGCTTGAAACCCTTCCGACAGCCTCTGTTTTCTGAAAAGTTAAGTACAAGCATATTATTTCATTTAGATATGATACATGATAAAAATAGCCTCCTTACATTTAAAGCAGACAAACATCTCAGAAAAAACAATTTAAATGAAAATGAAGCTACAAGAAAAACTTCAGAAGCTTGTCATTCGATGTCCAGCAGAAGAACTTGATGAACAGATAAAGAATGATAAATGGAAGTACAATGAGAAAGAATGAAAGAATGACCAAAAAAATGAAAAAGGAAAGCCTAATTCCCAGTTTTAATTTTTGTGTGGTATAAAAAGTCCATGTGCTTTAAATGCATTTGTTTTGACACACTTTTGTCAGGCACATGACAATGTTTGCATATAGCATCAGGAATTCTATCATATAGAATCAAACATACAAACTTACTCTAAACCAAATTAGGAATAAACGGAGAGGAAAATACAGAAAACATTAGCAGAAAAGTTTCCAGATTTCTAATACCAATACTGCAAGTGTTCTGCTCAAGTAGGTACACTACCGAAGAGTGTATGAATTTTACATATGTTGCTATGTTTGAAAATTCAGGAATGATTTACTAAAGCCCTAACCATTGTAGAAGTCATGCCACAAAAATAAATAAATCATGTACATTGGATTAGTTAATCAATAATAGAGTTCAGCATCCTGTACTTTATCAGATTTAGAAAACAATATGCTGTATATGACCTAGTGCATGACAGAACCACAGTTCTCCCTGCTTTTTCCGATGTGTAGCAAAAAAATCAGCAAAGTTCATTTTAATCAGGCAAAATGTGCACTGTCACACTATAAACTAATATAATGTCTTTCAAAAAATTGTGGACAAACCATGGAAACACAAATTGTTGGATCTTGCATTTATATTTTTTTCAGTATTGTAGAATAAAGGGCAAAATAGTTTTAGCAGCTCAGTAAACCTAAAAAAAACTTACTGAAATAGACACAGGACAACTTATCTGGAATGTCAAGAAAGAGTATACTGAGATTCCTCACCAGCTACAACTTTCTTATTTGTTCTCAGATGACTTTCTCTCTATTCCTTCAACCTACTCTCCTAACAAAGTAAAAGAAACTGTATGAAACCTTAATCTTTCTTCCATGAACTGTGAATGAAACAAATGACTGAAATAAATAGTAGAGACAAAAAGGTTTAATCCATATTAAGATATAGCTGACTGGGTTTTTTGGTGGTGGTGGTGTAGGGTTTTGTGTTTTGTTTCTGTGCTTTTTTTTTTTTTTTTTAATTACTTCCTATGTCTAAGCAATATGCATACATTAATTACAAATATATCAATGCACACTCAGTAAGGAAACCTAAGAAGGAATTCACAGACAGAAGTTATTTACTTTTCAGTGCTTTGAGGCTGTCACTCGTAATTCAAGGGCTTTTCTCCCCTGGTAACTAGCAGTGCTTTGTATAATCCAGATTCTTATTTCTTGGTCTGATGTGTTATCTTTTTTCAGATTTAAACAAACCCACCTCCTTAGTCACCTACATGTAGATGATCTGATGACTATTACTGTTAGTTGTACGTGACACAAACAAAGCAATTATCACATAGATGTCTGAAAGCTATGGGACACCAATTGAAGAAGAAGAAAAAGATGACCCGGTATCAGCTGCCATACCCACATTGTTGGTGTTAATTTTTTTTATTTTTTTTTTTTGGGGGGGGTGGGGGGCAGGGGGGAACAACACCAGAAATGTATTCCATTTCTTTTTCCCGATATTAACCTTGGCTATTAAAATGGCAGAAGTCAACTCCAGGTACTACAGCAGACATTTTGATAAAACTGTATCAGTGGCTGGTATAAACATAATGGGTGGGCTTGAAATGATATGAAATTGTTCATATGGGAACCAGAAGATATACCAAGAGTTACAGGCACGCAGGTAACAAAGAGATTGCACTTAACATGCAGGATATATGAATTCAGTAAGGCACCTCAGTGATTTATGAAAATCATTTGAGCAGTACTGTTTTAGACACTGCAGCAGGCAAAATCAGTTGGAGACAAAACACCTGGAAGTGATCCAGTTACTAATTATTAGGGCAAATAAAACCAAATAAGGATAGAACCACTTGGGAAAATTATGAAAATAATAAGTAGACACCCTTGCATCTTTTTGCAAGATGCAGACTGATCGGTGTGAAGAATAATGGTATTATAAACTTAAAAAGAAAATTGAGTGGAAAGGTATCTATTACACAGCCATTTTTGTATAATACTTCTATTTTAGTGTTTTCTACTCACAATGAGAGAAAATCTTATTACATGTGGAAAATGAAATCAAAATTGCTAAATTAAAGCTGAAAATACTCAATTTCTCATCTTTGAAAAAAGCAGGTAGCTGTAGTTTTCCTTATTTTTGTTTTAGAGACAGAAATATGAAAACATTTGAGATGCTTTTTATTAAAAGTAATTCAGGTAATATATGAAGTTTGGAAGCAAAATATGTTCAGGTATAAGTAATTCTATCCATATAATATCAGGTGGGGTTTTTTAATGTGCGAGTTGGCATCCTCTTCTTGTCCGTCTTTGTAAGCAGTTGGTATGATTAAGTAGAAAAGTCACAGAAGAACCAATAAAAGCATGTATCACCAAAATAAAAACGTGAAAGTGAAACATCTGGAAATACTTACCACAGTAGAAAAGTTTCTCATCAGACTTGTCCTTACAGTGAGCAATGCCATCACAAGTCAGCTGATAATCAATGCATTCACCATTTCCACATTCAAACTCTGAATAAATGTTGCAAGTAGAATTTTTAGCTAAAAGGAGAAGATATTACCACATAATTTTTAATAGCTTTTACACTTAGTGAACATGAGTAAAATGTTGGCTGCTTTCAAAATACCTCCTACACAGTTGTTGAAGACCTAAGTACAAAAAAATATCCCACCATGGCATCAGAACTGAAGCTTCTACAGAGTAGAAAGCAGCTGTAAGGCTGCTATAATTCTCTGTAAATCTGTTGATATTATGCAGGACTGAGGACAGATATCTAAATAGCAAACAATTTTCATAAATTTTAAGTTTGGGTGAATTCTAAACCAAGGTAAGAGAGTCTGTAAAAGAAATACACATAGCCAAATACCCACGAAGGAACACACAGCGAAGCAACTTAAAGGCAGTGATTCTAGTAAGATGATCCCTTTGTAACTACTGTGCTTGGCTATACGCTACCCACACATGCCATTCCACAGCCCTCGGCTTGTCTGCAACTGTCTCTTAATAGCTGGGTTTTTTGTTTTTGTTTTTTCTAAAAATCTCTTCAACATAGCACATCCAAAAGCAAGAAGTTACCAACACTTACCACTGCCTAGCAGTTAATTTGAACTCTCAACTCGGTTTTGTGGCACTGTGTAGCTGCTCAGTGTGTACGCAGGTACCAGCATTAATGTACTACATCCAATGTTGAAGATACAGCCTAACACCCAATGAAGAAAACATGCTATTTCTACTTTACTTATTTCTTTTTATCCACAAAAAAAATCATCAGTAGACATGTAATATTTGTGTTCTCGCCTTCCCAGAGTGGAGGTTTTATCTATTATTTTAGAAGAGACCCAGATACACATTTAAAATTTTTCCTTCTGCTTTCTCTTGCATATAGATTTTTTTTATTAGTTCAGTTAGAAACCAAAAAATATCACAAATTGACACAGAACAATTTGGTCCTTAATTTCATGATAATATGTACATTTGCTTAATGTGTATGGTTCTGAAAAAATACAAAACTTGAGAGAAAAGAGAAGCATACAGGACAACTCAAGAGGAAGAACAGGGACATGATATCTTATTATTATGCTTTTTTCTTGTTTCCATTATAATTACATCAGCACAAATTCAGGAAGAACCAATGCCCGCTATATGCAAAAGTCAAGCCAATATAAATTGAAAATACTTCCTGATTTGATTCAAACATGAAGAAAAATATATAAGATGTGCTGAAAAAACAGATTCTGGACAAGGTGAGATCTGATCTTGAATATGATTTATACAGTCTTTTGAATTTTAATCAAGTTTATTTCAGCAATTATTGTTCTCTTTTCCCTCCATTTTTTAGCATTATAAGAATTTAGGTCTTAGGAAAAGTCATTCTCCACTACAGCTGTAGTTCATCTAGTTCAGTATCTTAGACTGCAATCTTTAGAGAAAGATGGGAATTTAAAAAAATAAAAATACATGTATAGTGTAATCTGCACTCACTTAAATTCTAACTGGAAATCATAGTAGAGATTGCTTCGAACCCCAACTTTCAGAAACAAAGCATTTTAGACTTTCAAAACTGTTTGTTTGATGAGAATTAAGTAGCCTGGGTAGTCTTATTACCTATGTATAATCATCCGATCCCTCTTTGAATTTTACTGAGGCTTTGTCTCAAGAATCTTGACTGACAGTAAGTTATATAGTCCAATTACACTCTGAAAAGATAGTTAATTCCTCTTCTCAGCTGGAACTGCTAACTTTCAATTTTATTGAGTATCTCTTTCAACTGTGTTATGAAGAAAGAAACTTTTGATCTCACAGCTATAGTCTATTGTATTCATCCTGTGAATGTACTAGTCAACTCAATAGTTAATGTCTAAGTCTTTTTTTTTTTTTTTTCCTTAAACTAATAACTCAGATCAACATTTCCTGCAAACATTCTACAAAATAATTTAGAATATGGAACGATAAAGGAGAACACCACGAGCTACATGAGGATTTAAACAGGGTTTTACCTAATAGCAATTTTAAGAGTTGTAATACTTCTGGAAAATATAAATATCATATAATATTGTAACTTATCAGACCTATGATTTTATCTGCATAACCTCTTCCACTTCCACTGCTGATCACTGCCTCAACAAGGTAAAGAAACAGTTGAGAAAAAGTACTTTTATTAAGGTTCAACTTCAGTAACTAATCTGATATAGCCCTAGACAGACCTGATGGATGCATGCAGATATTTTTGCCTATCCCTGTAGTAATTACGATAGCTATGTAAAAATCATAACTATTACTAAGATAGTATCCTACTACCATAATAGCAGTGACATTTTTCATCTTGGTTGTGTTTTTTTCAACTTCTATGGGATGCCAGCAGCCAACTTTCTCTCCCAGCTCCAAACAAACCAAGACTTTTATTGCACTCATGCAACAAGTTTAAATCATTACATGAAATATATGACATCCATTACATTTAATGAAGGTAAAATGAGGATCAGTGAGAGATTTGTCTCTTTACTGCTCCAGACGTTAAGAATTCCAATTCTTCTTTGTATTTTTTCTGATTCTAATTAATCTAGGAAACGGAAACATTTATGATATAAATACCTTAACCAAGCAGTGAAAAACATGAAACCTGCTACAATTTGTCTTGCCGACTTTACCAGGCAATGAGGTTTCTGCCCTGCTGTGAGAAAGCAAAACAACCTACTAGGCTCTTGCCAGCCTAGCAATGAAGGAAAAGCTCCTTGCCAGATTCAGAGAAGACAGTGGCAGTTCTTGCCAAGCCTTCGGCAATTCCTGTACTTTATTCCATGAGTAAAGGGATGGGAATGCTAGCTGAGCAAGTTAAGGATCTGACCTAAAAGACCAAGTGCAGACTGGTAGGCAATGGAATTTTCCAGCTCCAAGAGGTCTCTTGATCAATCAATAAAACCTGACAGCATGGGAGAGTGAAACATTGTTATTTGTACACTACTTTTTTAGCGAATCTTGACTCTAGATCAGCTGTATATTTATTGTCATGAAGGATGAGTTTTAACCCTCATACTTCCATATATTTAATTACAGAACCAAGTATTTCTGTGAAATCTTAGTGACCTTATAATGCAATATGTAAATACTTAGTTAACAACTAACAATGACATGTATGTGAGCCAAAGGTAAAGGTGGAAGGTGAACTATGAAGCATGTGAAAGCCCAGAATAAAGCTGTAGCAACTCAGATATTTGTTTGGGACATGTTGGTAGCTACTGTATGATGATACCGATTATATGCATAATTAATGAACACATCTGGTTTCATTTAAAAGCAATACATTAAGAAATTAAGCAAAAGACAAAGCTATTGATCCAAAATTAACATAGCAAAAGAAATCTTAGGATGAGAATCTTAGATACAATGACAAAGCAATTAGCTTGGTATATAGTATAAAACTAATTACAGGCTCCTCACAAAGCTGTGCAGCTGAGCTGCCAAGCATAAGAATCTGATTCTAAAGGACTGGGGTCTAGCCCTAAGGATGCCTTGAGCCAATTTAAAATACATCAACACTTAAAAGGGTCATTCTACCGTTTACATGTAGAAAGCCTTCTGTTCTCACTAGCTCTCTTTAACTGGCTCTAGTGATCTTGCAGTGTCAAGTTGAATGAGCTCTGCTCACTGATCCAGCCAAAACTAGGTCTAAAACTAGAAAAACCTAATTCACTGTCAAGCAAGTCAGATAAGTCATCATTCAGTTACACAACTGTGACTGCTGATGGTGGGAGGGAGACTAAGACTGTCCTTACAGAAGCGCACTTCTTGCTCTTCTTCAATTGATCATTAAACAACATATACCAAAGTATTCTTTCCTGTTATGAGGTTACCGATATTAAAATACTATTGATTCAGATGTACCAGGAGAGCCTAACATCATTCCAGCATGAAAAGTATCAGCGCCATGGTCAAATTAAACTCTACTAGCAAACAAGTAGGTTTGCAAAACAACCGGTACAGGTATGTCAGTGAAGGACTACATCACTTCCCATCTACCACCAACAAAGCCCTGTACATACAAACCAGCATTTATTGAGAGACTCTGTAGCGGTAGAGGAAAAGCTACTTGTTACGCTGTTCAGGAGCAACAGACTGCCACAGAAGAGTCTGAAGCAGGTTAACTGTCTAAGCTTCTAGCAGGATGGTAAATCTTGCTAAATCATATACAAAACATTAATATATTTTTTCTTGAATGTTATAGTGTCTCTACTGTTATGATAAAAAAATATTTAGAGAAAGCAGGTGGGTCAAAGCTATAAAACTAAAGCAGCAGAAAGGGCATATTTGGCAGATACATATGGAAGTTGAGAACTTGATCTAAGAGTTAGAATTTCTGTCCTACAAAGGTAAAGGTCCAATAAACCACTGGAATTTGGAAGGCGTCTCTAACTGTGGCAGAAGAGCTGTAATACAGTGACAGTAACAAAGACACAAGGAACCGCACACTTCCCCCCCACCTTTCCCCCAATTTAAAATCCAGCCAGCCAGAGCTGTTGAAGGGAGAAGCAAAGTCATGTTCCATATTATGGGTGTGGGTCATCCCTGGGGAAACAGACCACAGCTTTCCAGTTAATTCACTCCTGCTAAGGCACAGCATTAGCAAAGTGGCAGATTTAGAAAAGCTGGAAGAGTTCACAGTGTGTATGTTTATCGCATCCTTACGAATGACCTGCATATACTTCATGTTAAAGAACATCAATTCTGCACAGCAACAGTGTGATCTAAAGAAGCTGCAATGAATGACCACATATTCTGAACCACCTGTGAACTATGAAAAAAACAGTTATCCCATATTTCTTTACCATGTACTAAGACATATTGGTTCAGAGGAAGCATGGGAAGGTGTGAGAATTTAGAACAGTGTAATGCAGAATATTCTCCAATAAAACCAGTCTCCAAGGAGTCTGCCAACTTAGGGTGATAACATTTCCCAATTACTAAAACACCAATCCTGCATGATTAAATACAACAGATGGTTAATAAGTTACAATTATTTTATACGTCAAAGGACATGAAATGAAAATATTTGTACTCGACAGAAACAAATTGCAAATGGAAAATGTTGATTAAAACAAAACTACTAAAATTGGAATTTAAGGAGAGTGTAACTATTAATGCTTTTTAAACCCCCACAAAGCCTTAGAAGACATAAAGTAGTTAAAAGCCCGGTCCATGCCGAATTGCCTGATCAATTTTTACAGTATTTAGAAGCACTGAAATTAGCTTGGGCCAACTGTCTTTGCTTATGATAGCTAACTAGCATCACACCATAGAAAAGCATTGTGTCAGCTAGTATTACTTACTCACACATCTGTTATCATCTACCAGTATTCTATCCCCTCTACATGAGCAGTTCACTCTTCCATCAGGAGTTAGAAGGCATAAATCATGACAACCTCCATTCATTTGTGCACAAGGAGATAACTCACCTGAAAAACAAATGACAAAAGATGAACTGTGTTTTATTAAATTTGCTTCAACGGCCAATGTCTTTGAGAGAGCAAAGATCACCACATCTCAGATTCATGGGCAATTGATTCAAGTTTTATCAGTCAGATGAAAATGTCAGCATGCCTCAGATGCTAGCATACTAAAGATAAACAAAACATGGTTAGCTTGAATATGCTAAGTTTTAAAACCCACATTTAAAACTGATGATATTTGACAGAAAGGATTTAATTTTTGCCAAACAAGCACAATGTCCATAGCAGAAAATGGTCATTCCAGAGTATTTATTTACTGGGAAAGGGGTTATATCCCATCTTTTGCTAACAATTGCTATAACAAAGAATGAAAAAAACCACCTTTGCAATGTTTTAACTTGGTTAAAAATGAAGAAAAAAATCTTGAAATGAATGATACTGGAAGTAACAAAATAGTGTATCTTGCTTTGTAACTTACAACTGTTAGTATCATTGGCAACAGCAATAATGCCCATTGGCTGATGTGGGATATCAGAACGAAGAACTTTTGTATCTCCCCCTGTGTATTTACTGGAACGCAGAATAGCTCTCCTCACTCCATCCGACCAGAAGATATAATCATCATATACAGCCAGACTGAGAAAGGTACCTGGTCCAGATTTGACAATTACCTAAAACACATAAGTCCAGAAGAGAAATATGAGAAGAACAGTTGTTGCCAATTTAGAAGTTTTAAAAATGCCAACTGTGACTCATACCACTTTATAGTTTCAGACAAAACAATTCTTCTATACTTAGATTACCTGGAAAAATGAGGTAACAGCACTTAAAATGTGTTAAAATGTTGCTACAAGGGTCCGTATTTCAGAAATCCAGGCATCTGTTCCTTAATTAAAAAGTCACAGTTTATCTAAATGTGCCTCTAAAAATACCTACACAACACACTACTTGCTTAATAGTCCGAACAAAAAGAGAACAAGAGGTACTGTAGCACGGCTGGAAGTCCAAAAAGTCTGAGTCTTTAAAAATTGAAGTCAGAAACATGTTTCAGAACTGAAGAGAGTTTACCATATGATCACATGAGAAACTTGAACCCAAAATAATAAATGTATTCCAATTAAAAAAACAAACAACAAAACACCAAAAAACCACCAAAGCTCCTCAGTCAGTTTAACACCTAGAAAAAAAAAAATGAGTTGCATTTCAGTATATAGTAGGGTTTGAAAGAAAACTGTAGAAATACAACTAATTTAATCCCAGTCTAAATCATAGGTCCTGTAAAATATTTTAATTTATGTTCTTTCTTTCAATATATCAGAATAAAAAAAATTAACATCTTTCTGTTCTGAAAGCATAGAACAAATCTGTAATCACTTCTCTAGTTGAAAATTTATTCTTGGCTGTACAGAATTATTGGGAGGGGGTTATTATTTCCCCATTAGATACTGAAAATAAATAATACTATGAACATATTTACTGCATTGTTCTCTTCCATTTTTCTCTGGGAAAATTAGTAACTTACGTATATGTATAAGGTGGGAACAGTTCTTTTGAAAGAGGCTGGCAAAACTCCCTGTATCTGTGTATCTAGCTGCTACTTATGACAGGGAGTTTGGGATAAATCCAGTAAAAGAATATCTTTCTTATTGCAACCCAACAGAAATCACTCTTTTTCTATAAACATAGATGTTCAATCTACACCTCTACTTAGGTCACTATGGTTTTCCATCTGCTGTATGTCCTCTTTCCCAGAGTACCTGTATAATAATGATGAGTTCATGGAAATCAACTTGAAATATAAGGGTTAATTCTCTGCATAAACACAGTACCTCTAACAAATTTGAGCTATTCATGCAGACTGCATGTATACACATAAGCTGCACTGTGTGCGGAGCCAACTGATACACTGTTTAGCCTTCTTGGAAGTGGATGCTATGTACCACTTCTTAAAAATAACGGAATGAGAAAGAAATAGTAATGGTCAATCCCATAGCAAATTAATAAATAGACAAACAAACAACAAAGGAGGGGGAAACAGATGTCTTTCTCTTCATATAAAGACTTCACCTAATATATAGGACATCCAAATTCCATTTTGTGGAATGAAAACCCTCAATTTCTCCTTCTACAGTTATGCCTTGGAGATTAAGAAGGTGCCCTAACTCTCTAGTATTCAATACCAAGTTATGCTTCAGTGGCAGTTTGTTCACACCTATGCCAGTTCAACGCCCAGGGTATTTCAATGATTTGCTAACATAAATAGTTGTAGTCCAGTGCACAGGAACATTCTTGCCCGTGTTACATTTCACTCATATAGACAGACTCTCAAAATCACTTATATTAATCAGACAATTATAAAAGAATCTGCATCACTGGGCAAGTTACATGTTTCTTCCTATTTAAAAGAAGGTTTGACCAGGAAATCTTTTCTTCCAACAAAGAATTTGGAAATAAGTGCTCCAAGGAGTCAACTTTTCTCTAACCATTTAAAAAAAAATATTAAAAGTATTAAAAGATTAATGGGAATGTAATGATGGGAAAAAGACCTCTTCTGTAACAGCCCACATTTACTGTAAGACACTTTTTGTAACACATTCTTAAAAGACAATACTATTCATATTCAGACATATTTCAGAAAGAAAAAAACTGTGCATATTTCTGAAAAAGCTGTACAAAATCTGGCCATGCAGATTTTGCAGCCCAGTATTAGTTCTCCACGATAATGTAAAACTGTTCAAGTTTGAAGGATTTTATTGTCAAAACCAATGCTAAAGGTACCACTGTTCAGTTTTCTGTGTATTGTAGCACCTGTTATAATTTTTCTCAAACTGTAGCAAAAGATTGTAAGTTCATTACAGAACTGATCATCTTTGTTCGGCACTGGGAGTTTTGAGATACAAATAAAGGATCACAAAATCCAGGAACATTTGTTCGCTGATGCCCATAGCAGTTCATTTACTGAAGTCTCCTCTACTATGTCACAACACTACCAGAAGATACTGGTTTTATTCAAGCATCCAAAAGAAAGTTCCTATTTCTAATAGCTCTTGGCCAACTTCACAGCACTTTTAACATTCCAGTTTATCAAATATGCTGAATATTACTGATTTTTTTAAAAAAATCTTGGTACCACTCCTGGATTCAATGAAAGTGGATGTCAGTTTCTTCAGAAATCTGTTCATCCTTTGGTTACCTACCAAATCATGTTTAAGTCCTGAGGATTCAGTGTCAACCAAATTTGCTGTGTATCAAACCTGTTTAAATTCATGTTTCTACACCTTGTATTCTGTACAGCTTGTGTGTCTGTTTTCCCAGCACTGCCTGCAGCTCTGGACAAAGACACTTGTAGATTCACCAGCAGGACTGTGTAATGAAAATTCAGGTTCTTACACTGTGACCATATCGAAATCTTTCTTGGGTGGCACCATCTGGCTGGTCCAGGAGGGGCAGGAAGCACAGAAGGGTCTGCCCAGTGCTCCCTGCTTCCTTTTTTCTTGCTGATTGCTTGTCTTTAACAAAAATAATGATGGAAGCCAATACAAGGACTTTGGAAATTTATGCCTCCGAGTTCTCAATAGTAACCTGGGGTAAGTTTTGGACCTAGACACAAGGCAACTGCTGCAGACATTCAGGCAATGCATGTACCCAAATACATGACACTGAGAAGAAAGCCAATGCAGAATCAGTGAGCACCATTCCATCACAAGAAAAAACACGTTTTAGAATTGTAGAAACTCCCAGACAATCAACTTATAGAAAGTTTTATATAAACTGGTGGCTAGGTAGAAAGAAATGACCCAAAGCATGCTCCCATTTATAAGAATACAGGGAAAAACCTTTTTACATATCCCTTTTGGAAGCACATTATCAACACAAGCATAATGCCCAGTTAATCCACAATTGTACAACTGCAGTATACGCTGCCTGTTGTTCAATTAAAGGTGATAAACTGTGCTGGAATCAGAAAGCCATTGTATACACGGAGCCAGAAGGAAAAAGGATAAAATTCCGTAAGAAGTGGAGCATCTATATTGCACAGAACAAGAGTTACATGAAGTAACTTTTGAACCTCTGCAGACAATTTTCAGGTAAAGACAACTAGAAGGGTACAATCTCAACCATCAAATTTAGTTGTGTGATATAGACCACAACATAAGAGAAATTTAATTCAGAAAGGCTACATTCATGCAGTCCCACAAAGTACAGCAGTACCGTACAAATACTTCACACATTTTCCAGAAAGGACAAAAACTGCCAAAAAGCACACTATGACACAGGCAGAAAGCAAAAATAATTACGGTCATCAGCAATGTTTTTGGTCACACAAGAGAGAAATGTGCTACTGAATCAACATGCACACTCTGAAAAAAGTAATGCATTGCCATTCTGCATTACAAAGATTTGAACTGATTTTTTTTTTTCTTTTGGTAACAAGTTTTTAAACAGTTTTTTTAACAAAATAAAACAAAATCAATTAAATAAAGACCCTGTCTTGACATGATATTGCAAGTTCTAAATTGATACCAAAAATTGTAAAATACATGTACAATTTTAAAACATTAAGGCAACTCTACCATCCCTTCCACCTGAACCAGTGGAAGTCAGATCCAATAGCATATCATGTGGTTTAATACTGAATGATAGCGATATTCACCTACAGCATGTACTTCGAGCTCTGAATAACGCATGAAAATATTTTTCTGCTTCCTGTAAAGAGATAAGGAGACTGGGGAAGGAACGTCACAAGTAGCTGGGCAATTTAATTTTAACTATGATCCTTTCTCTTTTAAGTTCTGATTTTTAAGTTCTCCAGACAGATTTTATTTTAATGTGTAGCTGCTCTAAATTTAATGCGTGGAAGTTTCTCCACAAAAACATGATTGAAAAAGGGGAGGATCCAGTCACATAGAATACTATAATTGGAATGTTTTATATAAAAATCTTCTTAAGATTGTCAGTAAGAATGAGATTTACAATAATTCTTACCAAGACAATGCATAACTTTATATAAAGACAGAGGTTTTTTTAAAGATGAGTGCATAAAGTTAATGCATCAGTTTAAAATATGAGTTTCATTTAAGTATATCTGTAATGAATGGCTTATTGATAATACATCTCTTTCAAACTGCTTAAGAAATGGGCAGTGCCAGTTAATAAAGCTTTTAAATGTTTTTTAAGGGCTCTTTACTCTTCTAAAGATACCTACATTTACTTAGAGGTCTGTAAGAGAATGACAAATCTAGTATGGAAAACCACACTTCAAACAGTCAAAATCAATGACAAGTTAAATCAAATTGCTTAATAATAATCATTACACAATACCACAAATAAATATATATCAGTAATCTAAAAATAAATAACATTTTAGATGAATATCAGAAAACTCAGTCTGACAGAACCAACTTACACAGAACACCACATTAATCAAAATTAGCTAATGTATTTCATTCTTTCAAATGTAAGACACAAAATAGTATGCCATATGTATTATTCAGTTATGAGTACTGTCTTTAAAATATTCTAGGCAAGGAATCTATGAAAATAAATATATGAGACAGGGAAACCAGCTGGACAGCCAGGGAATAAAATAAAATAATTTAAGTCATAACTTCAACATTATGATTTAGTCAACTAAAAAGATACATTTAGATTAGACTCCTTGTTTTGCTTGTTACTGCTGTGGTTGCTTTAATAAGCAGCAAAAATGCCACCTCTTGCTAGATAAACAGATCTATCAGCCTTGATCTGGAGTATCCAAATCTGCCCTACAAACACCGTGATGTTATTAGGACAAAAATGTTAACCAGAAAAAAAACAAACCAAAAGTGTGGAGTGGTGAGGTGGAAGACAGAAGAAGAAAGAAATCTAGTACTGATGAGAACACTTGTGAGTTTAGCAATTCCTCATTCCTGTTGTCACAAAAGAAATTAGAAGAATTTCTAATCTAGATTTATATGGGGTTTTGTGGAAGAACACTGCCAATCACTGCTATACTGTACTAAAAATAATCATGCTTTTTGTTGATTGGTCTGAATAAAGACTGTCTTTTCATTATTGTCACATCTTTAACACATGGGTTTTCTTTTCACTTATTGCATCTTTCAAAAATACCTTCATAATAACTGGAATTGCAATTACATAGCAAAGGATACAATGAACATAGTAGGATACCATGTTTACCAAGAACAGAAAGATCCTGTTTCCATAGAATTGTCCAAGTGTGATATATCAAAATCAGAAGTGCTTCCTCTCCAATAATTAATTTTTGTTTCTCCATGCAAGAAACGAACACTTAAGACATAAAAACCCAAACTGCAATGATAAATTTGAAGTGTTCCAGCTGTTACTTAGTTTGCAGTTCAGCTGAATGATCTATTAAGCAACTGTTCATAGCAGGCCTGTAATTTTCAGTGTAATTCAAATGGAAAGTATACATCTCTTTAAATTATGACTATATTAACCAGATTCTTTGCAAGTACATGCATATTAATTACATACCACTTATTTTCAACATCATAAATGACAATGACAAACTTTATCTAATGTTACATTTATCCCAATCTTCTAGAATTTTGTGGGAACCTGAGGTATTATAAATAATCTTATTCTCCATGGATTTAAGAGTTTATTTTTATCTTTTCATTTAATTCCTTCTTTCAGTTAATTTCTACCAGGCTACCAACAGTGGACATCAAGATATTTCGGCAGTCCCAAACTAACAGTGTTGGATCTATGTTAGCCAGCAACATAGCTCACAAGGATTAGACAAACTTTATTGCCATTGGTTAGGGAATCACTTCCATTAGGTTCTATCTCAACACCACTTTTCAGAAATACTCAAAGAAAACAACTCATAAATGTAAATGAAGTGAACTCCTTAGAAAAACAACTAACTCAGCAGGGTGGTATTTCATTCTTTTATTGGTTCTGGAGTTCTTAGGACAAATGTTAAAGGGAAATACGGACATTTGGAAAGCTGAGAAAAAAAGACCCATTTTGATCAGATTTGCAAGAGAAAAAAAACAATTGAACATTCCCACTACAACTAATACTTTTATATTGCTAGACAGAGAAAATTTAAAAGTCCACTTCTTCTACCATTACTTTCCAAGAGTATCCACGCCATTCTAGCTGCCTTTCAAACACAGAAATAATGAATTGATGAAAAAGCCCAGAACCTAACAATAAACTACCGTAACAGGGGGAATAGGAGAGGCAAAACATGGTGAACTTAAATGTCTAGGTGGTAAATTGTGCATCTTGTGCTATACAATATCAGTTTTTACTCTTATTTCTTGTTTCTTTACTATTATTGCTTCTTGTGCTGTTTAACAAAATCACAAGGAAGCAATATAACTGATTAAATAATTTCTCTACTGAAAGTAGGCTCAATTTTTTTATTTTTCTAGACAACCATCCAAACTTACTAAAATATCTGTCTTCCAGTTGATATTATTTTCCTTTGGGTTAGTTTTTACATCTGATTATTTATTAGTATATAGAGAACACAGCAATGCAATTCTTGAACTCAGAATCGCATTCAGGAGCTGCATCTTTTTGTAACTGTCATGTTCAGATCTTGGTGGGAGTCTTTTGCAAGACTTTTAAGCACATTCTGATTTTAATGGGGTTAGACATTCTACATTTCTAATGGTTCTTATTTTGCATGGTTTCTTTCTGTTCTGGCTACCTTGGCTGATCTCACTTTCATCCTTTCTTAGTGAATTATTGGGCTGCTTCTCAAGGTCATGTTGATGTCATCATGAATACCTTCCAAGAACTCACCAAAATTACTCTGCTGTCCTCAATCATACTTGTACTACAAGTAAATATAATTACATGTCTGAAGAATAATTTCAGATGTCAATCATAAAGTCAAGTTTTTCACAAATGCACAGCCAAACCATTAACATCCATTTCGGCATTTAGTAGTTTGAAGAGCAGATCTGGTAAAATGTTATGCAAGATAAAAGAAGTTGAATACCAACTTTGGAACTTGTTTAATTCCTTAAATACAGTATTCCAATACAATAAACACATATATTCTAGATAATGATATCCAGATTAAAATTATCTTGATTTTAATAATCACAGCTTTAAGGCCTATATAACCGTAACTGAGACCAAAGCATTCCAGCCTGGATGTTAGAAAATAACCAGACGTCTGTTTATAGGAAATTAACTATATTTCAAGGTTCTTGATACATTAAATATTATAGAATAATCAAAACTGAAGAAAGAAAAAAATCAAAATAGCTCATGATCTATTGGAAAAAGAAGCTCAAAACATAGAATCAGCTTTATTTGCTGTTGGCTCAGTCTCTGTGTTCATGAATAAAATGCTATAAATAAAGCACCAAGCAGCTAAAACCAGCTGTGGCCAAAATACTAAATCCAACCAAGGGCAGGAGCAGAAATAGATGAAAAAGGGGAAAGGATTGTGAAAAAAAAATAAAATATTTGCCACTTTTGTTTTTTAAACAGGAAGATCTGACAGAGCAGAAAAGTAAGGTTAAAACAAAACCAAAACAACCACATATCTTCCAA
This sequence comes from Falco punctatus, assembly GCF_963210335.1. Taxonomy (NCBI): domain Eukaryota; kingdom Metazoa; phylum Chordata; class Aves; order Falconiformes; family Falconidae; genus Falco; species Falco punctatus. The sequence continues at coordinate 37,661,756 of NC_137588.1, forward strand.
GTAATAAAAATGAACAAAAGTAATAAAAAGAATTCTTCCAAACTTGAAAGAGTACTCCAGCAACCAAATACTAGTATTAAAATATCAGCTTAACAGAAAATCAATAAACTCTTACAATCCACTTAAGAGTCAATTCAATACTGCTAAATTATTTTCTACCCATTCATTGCACTAGATTATTGTGGTGAATAGAATGAAGAAAGAAGCTGCTATCTGGAAGAAAATTCATTACTTTACCATTAGCACTTCATGTTCTACTATATACAATTTATACCTTTGTTAACCTAGCTGGAACTAGAAAGCAATGAAGCAGAGATAGTGAGGAAAAGGGTAATCTGTTTAAACTATTTCTGAGGGGTGGATGGTGGTAGAACCTTGCTGAAACACTCTAAAGAATACCTCAGGTCACCAGAACGGTGGAATGATTATCACTTACATTATTGTAATGCTACGGAAATCATAGATGTTGCCAAGTTGGACACTGTATAAATAAAAAAAACTCCCACAACTCCCCTGGAAATATTATTTCACTAGATCAATAACATAGTTTCCTGTCTGGATTCTGGCACTCTTGTATCAGTATGAATGCATCTACATGGTGACGAGCAACTCTGCTGAAGCACTGCTGGTGAGGTCAGTAGAGTTCCTACACAGACTTGAATAAAGGACACCATTGTTTGGGGTTTTTTTTCTTGACAATCCTCACCTAACTAATGCAGGAAAAGTGCCTTCAGAACTGAGGACACACACAAAACTCTGTTTCAAAACTCATAGCACATGAGAACTTGGATCAGTATTTTTCACAACAACAAGAGTTTGTTCATTCTCCCAAAACAGGTATTGGTGTAGGACAACAACAGCAGTATAGCTTTGTATAGGTAACACTAGAGCTCACAAAAGGCCTTCAGAAGAGCGTGCTGCACCCAGCTTACTGCTTTCAGGGCCCTTTGGTTTGCTGTAACGGGGAGGAAGAGTTAAAATGCCAGAAAGTCAAATCAAGGGGTAACACACTAGGAAAATTAGAAGTTTCAATGTTCAATGACTGAGAAAACTGAATGACGAGTTTGTCTTGCTGATACAGACTGAAAGCCAGAGATCTGATAAAAGGGTGGGATTTTAGTAATAGTTTCTGCAACTAAGTTGCATTATATCCCATTTCATGTGCATGTACTTCCCAGTTCATGATGCATATTTTGTTATACACTGTGCATAGACAATTTAAAACCATTTCCGCACAGCCTATTAATTACCTTATACTTGACTGACAGCATATTCAAAAACCTTAAGTAAAACACGATCAGGAAAGTGAAACTGCACATGAAGGCAAAATGGAAAAGAAACAGCAGTACAAGACAAATGTATACATCAAAGTAGAGATGCAGCCAAAATGAAATATAAATAAATAAATAAAATGTTAATTCTAACTGAAAAATAACTGTAAAAAATAATTTAAGAATCCCTCAAACTAGAAGAGGAACGGAAAATATCCAATTTAGAAGAGACATTTTCAGAAAAAACACATTGAAGAAAGCATAGAGGATAAAGACAATTATTTATAAATTTATTTACATTTATGATCTAAATAAGATATTTGTCTCTTTTCCCTAATAAATGTGACCAAAATAGTAGTGACATAAACAACTTCATAGACAGAGATGGTGATGTACTCGAGCAAAGCAAATCACTGGAATAAAATAGCATGTATATAACTGCTCCCATACCTCCTCAAGCTCCAGAAACTTAAGAATGTCTCTGAATTCACAATAAATTTGCAGACAAACACAATGAAGTATTAGCACAAGTTCCTGGTTGTGAAGGGGATAAAAGTTGCATGTGTCTTTGTCCTGGTTTCAGCTGGGATAGTGTTAATTTTCTTCTTAGTAGCTGGTGCAGTGCTGTGGTTTGGATTTGAAGAACGAGCAATGCTGATGGCATGCTGATGGTTTCGGTTGTTGCTGGGTGATGTTTATACTCAGTCAAGGACTTTTCAGTTTCTCAGGCCCTGCCAGCGAGAGGGCTGGGGGGGCACGGGAAACTGGGAGGGGACACGGCCAGGACAGCTTCCCTGAACTAGTCAGAGGGATATTCATTACCATATGACACCATGCTGAGTATATCAACTGGGGGAAGAGGAAGGAAGGGGGCACACCCAGCATTATGGAGTTACCGTTCTGCCTGATGGAGCCCTGCTTCCCTGGGAATGGCCGAACACCTGCCTGCCCATGGGCAGCAGTGAATTAATCCCTTGTTTTGTTTTGCTTGTGTGTGTGGCTTTTGCTCTACCTATTAAACTGTTTTTATCTCAGCCCATGAGTTTTGTCACATTTACTCTTCTGATTCTCTCCCCATCCCACTGTGGACGGAGTGAGCAAGCGGCTGTGTGGGGCTGGGTTGCCAGTCGGGGTTAAACCATGACAGTCTTTTAAACAGGCCTGTTTAGTTGACCAATGAACCTTACTTCAAGAACAGAACTTTGTAATTTACAATTATATTAATGCACAATAATACATCATGTGATGGAATAATATAAAAAAAATCCTCTAAGATACTCAGTCTTCAAAAATAACACAAAATAGAAGATAAAGGACAGGAAGTCAAGAGGACAAGGATGTAACATATTAGAACTTTCAAACTGTGATCAATGTCTTACAAAGAAAACACTTGAGAAAGCTGACAAGTATGAGAGAAATGGGTAATTTCCTCTACCTGTATTTCCTATACTTAGATTTTAAGATGGCAACAAGTTCCTCAAGATTCCATTTGAAAAATACTGTAATGTGGTAGATAGCAAACTGAGGTACTGTCCAGATACATAATCATTGAAATTAGTCAGGAATAAAGGCAGATAAGACTGGATATATTTTAGAAGAACTGATGAAGCAGGACTTAAGAAAAAACATCAAATGGCAGAAATTAAGCATAGATCATTTGAACTTGTTACATCATTTTGTAATTTGAGTAGGAACTCCGAGATGATTGCATACAACCCAGTCAATACGTTTCACTAATATTTAGCAACATAAGAGAGAGAATAATAAAGAATTCTGCAAATACTACTGTGCTGTTATATGGTTCAATATATATCTGTTACATGTACATCTGGAACACCATGTGCTGTTCTGTTTCATTATCTGACAAAAGATGCAGCAGTAACAGCAGGACATATAGATTTATATGATATGAATCATCTTTGAAAGTATGACCTGAATGTAAATAAAAAGTAAGGAAGAATTTTGAGTAACATTTAGAATGAAGATATAACAAAACCCAAGGATTAATATAAAAAATGGAAAGATAGTAATTCAATTTTTCTCTTCCAAATGAAAAAACAAAGCAAAATCCCAAAGAAAGCCACCAAACTTCCTTCTGTATGTTATTCTCAGATATGCAGGTGGATTCACTGAGCAAAAAACCCAGAATGTTAATCAATTTCCACAGTAAATATGTAGTCAGAGATTGTATACTTTGGAATACATTTGGTTTGTCCAGTTTCTGATATATCTGCTGCATGTGAAAACATTAGCAAACTGTGGTTAATTTATACAAATGAAAACAAAAGGAGAAAGGAAATGATGCAAAACTATATACCTAGTCACGCTGATTTTACATCTGCTGTTAAAGATTGGCTCTCTTCTTTTGCACCAATAAGGAAATTTTGTCTAAAAAAAGTATGTGAAACTTCTCATGGATAAGATTCCAGGAAAATATGTAATTTCAATTTAAGATGGTAAAAGATTTCGAAGTTTTTATACAGTATGTGAAGGATATTATTTATATTTTTTTTTACATAAACATATATGAAAGTGAGCTCATGTACCAAACATTATCTTCTAGATGTGCGAATTGAAAATACATGCCAGAACATGCCCCTCATTCATTTTGTCATGCACTTTTGGAGGTACAAAATCCCCCAAAGGAAGACTTCATTATACAAGAAATGTAGAGCTAAACATGCAACAAAATTGTGAGCACAGATCAACTGCCTTCAGCATATTTAAAGCAAAAGGTGTACTTCAGCTAAAACTCATAGAGCACTCAAGGTCCAAAGTGTGTTATGATAAAAAAGGTAATGGAGTACGGTTGAATACATCTGAAAACGTATAGTTAGAAAAATACAAGTTTTATAGAGTAACACTCAAGCACTACAGAAAAGAAATCCTAGTGTATTCAGAAAAGTTTGGCACTGGAAGGAAAATTACAATCCTCCTATATGAAGCAGAACATTTCTCTATCTCTTCCACCAAACTTAGCGCTGCATTTTTTTCAAGTGGATATAGATCATTTAGGACAGTGATGCTTCAGGCTCAATACTAATGCAAACAGCTTGCATGGTAAGGGTCTGCATCTCCAGCAGGTCATCCAAAAAACTAGAACATGTTGAGTAAACAGCATTACTTGTAGTTCAGAGGGTTTTTTTTCAGTTTTAAATCTAATATACAGCTAAATATTAGGAGAAACTTAGGCAACAAATGATCTTTCTGTGATATTTTCATTTTAACGATGCTAACAAATGCAAACAAAGAAATTTACAATCAATATGTTTGGGATTTTTGTTTTACTTACGTATCTTTGTGATCCATCATATTCACACCTCTCAATTTTTCCCAAGCTGCCATCTGAAAAGTAAAGTTTCTCTGCCCTATGATCAATGGTAAGTCCATTTGGTGTCAGAATATCTGTACTAATGATAACCTGTGCATTTTTGCCTGAGAGGGTAGATCTCATGATGCTTGGGAGCTGCTCATTCCAGTTAGTCCAAAACATCAAGCTGTATTAAAATCAAAATAGCAGAAAAACCCATAAGATACATTTTATAATTTAATTCTCTATGAAATGAACAACAGAGAAAACATATGCCTTCACAGACAATTATGAACGGCATCTATATGTAAGTGTGATAATCAGTGGTAAATAAGAGAATGTAATAGCAAATATCCTATAAATTATAGCAGTTTCCTAGTTCATTAACTTGTATACAAGTAAATATTTTTTTCTTTTCACAGCTGTGATCAATTCCGATCATGTCTCTATACTAATATACCATTACAGAAAGATATAAGCTGTGTAACCAAATACACATTAGCAGAATTAATTTTATATTGGTAATTTCTAACAGTGAAATTAATCTGCAGCTTTTCCCATATCAGAACTGTGATACAGAGCAAAGGACTGGTATGCAGAAGGTTGATAATGGGGAATCAAGTGATCTTAACATGCTCTACAGGAGGCTCAATCAGCTCCTTGCTGCTGCTAAATAATGGTGGAAAAAATATTATGGAATGAGCTGTGGATACAATTTATACATTGATCATAACCTGCCCATCCTCTCATTGCAATCTCCACAACTATTTAGTTGGTTTGTTTATGATACCAGGATAAATCATATTTTACAATATAGCATAAACTGTTAACTTGCATAAAATGTATGTGAAACCACACGTGGAAATAACCTCCTTGACTGCCCATGCAATGTTTTATGTTCAGCTACCACCAGTTAAAAACAGAACTTAAGACAGAAAGGCAGCCTAGCCTACCCAAAGGAGAGTTAAGAGAAGCAGAAAAAGCAGGTTGCCTTTCTTCCAGAATTAAGAAAGAAGATGAAAGTAAATCATATTTGTAAGACATTTATAAGCAAGAGGCTGAAGTAGAAATATAAAGCCTCCTATTATCTTACTCAGAAACACAGTCTTCTGAGAGGGGCAGGAAGGGAACTAAACGAAAACCTTTTCCCCAGGATGTTGTCTAGAAGCACCATAGATGTACATCTCTTGTTATATAATATTATACAACACTTATTTTTGTGATAAACACATGGGCCTATCAATTTGCCACACATGAAAGTCAGATTGCTCTTTGTAAATCCTTATATTAATTTTGTATTTATTTAAGCAGTGAGAATGAGTGGCAAAAGAAACCAATAAAATAATCATTCTTGATAATTTGCATTTAGCTCACTTTTCTAAAAATCAGGTCAAACTTTTTAACATTCCATAAAAATGTGATGATTATTTGATCTGCAACAAAGACCATATAAAATGTTGTATCTTAATTTTGCAATTGCTTTAAAAAATGGATACCAACATTTGTCTCCTAAATGAAGAAATCTACTTAACTTCCATAGGGTTCAAGAGTATTAGTTGATGGTGAAATAAAGAAATGTTGCCGTGTCCTTGATGTTAGGCAAAAACTCAAATCTGGTAAGAAAGATGTAATACATACTTCTGACATTCGTCTAGAGCTAACACATGTGGATGATCATCTTCAGACATTGTTATTACTGCTTCTCGGTTGAAAGCTCCTCGACGCCTCTGGTCAACAGTGTGCCTTGTGATCGAAGATGTGGTTGAACTGGTCCAATAGAGAGTGTCCCAAGCTCTATGATAAGCAAGGCCCTCCACTGATCCAACATCTGGAAGACATTGTTACAGACAGAGCTAATAAAACTCCTGCTAACAAGACATTTTGGTTTTCCTTTTCCTTGAAGTTGATCCTGCAGAATCACTGAGTTTAGCCATTTCAGCCTATTGACTCTGTCAAATTTTTTACCATTTCACCTGTTTGTTTTTTAATTGGACTCAAACTCTTACTACTTCTTCATAAATTTAAATTAAAAAAAAACAAAAAAGAGAGCAAAATCACTATTAATATCCCTGTACTATATTTGCACTACAGTGTACTCACATAATACATTACAAATCATAAGCATCTATTCAAGACAGCAATAATTCAGTCACAACTTCAAATATCACTTAAGCCAAGTCTTGTGCATGTTTTCACTAATTACTTGTATCATTTAGCATTATCTTTTAATGTATTTTCTAACACAGATAGACATTAATAGGGATCAAAGTTTTCTTGTTATTAACTGTATAGGCCTTTTTTAAACCTCTGAAAAATACTGAAAAGACCAACTCTGAAGGTCTCAGCACTAACACATAATTTTAATGAGCCACAATACCACACTCATTCATTCTACATAAAAAACTGTGAGCTGGAAACCAAAGCAAATATTAATAAGCAGCTAAAACATATATTTAACATCCAGAAAAGATAAATTGTATCTGATTCCAATATATAAAAGTGACAGACTGTGAGAAATAGGAGTAATTATTTCCTACCATTATTTTTAAATTACTACAGAAATGTACGTTGATTACTTCACTTATTATTTTGTTCAAAAAAAAAAAAAATAGCCAGAAGTTTCACACAGCTTATTAATGAGCTACAGAAGCTGAAAATCTAGAAATTTAATAAGGATTACATTACACTGGTTATTACAATTTACATTTGGCTTGCTGGAAGATGTAATCTTTACCATGCAATTCATATACACAGAATGGAAAGTCCCCAAAAAGTTTGGTCACACTGAAAGTGCTAACATTTAATCAAAGCTAAGACATAAATAAATCAAACCTATGAGGCGAGTAATTATAATTTTTTTCTAGTTCTCTTTCTGAAGCGTTCGGACATCTATCTATATATGTAGAAAAGTCTCAGTGACTTGTCTTAAAGAAGAAAGAATAGAAAAAATAAATTAGAAGACACTCCTTAAAGGGAGGTGAATATATGTAAAAAGGGATTTCCTACTTATGAAGGAGATTTAATGATAAAAGATATCTAACTCACAAGTAACTCAAAAAAGTGACTGAGGTTAATGTTAAAAATGGCACTGAGGGCAACTTGAAAATTACAAAACAATCTTCTGAGCACTGCAAAGATGACCCTTTTGATAGGAATTCTGGTTTTCAAAAAGAAGAATGGGTTACATGTGTTCTTTCTTGGAATGTAATATTTAGTTGCTTTATTAATTTATTTTGAATTTTAAGCATCAAAAACATCTACAGCAAAGATATAGTGAAGGCTTTATTTCTTGTTTCAGAAATCACCAACTGAAATCAAAGACAATCAGTTCTTTCAAACATAGTGACAGAGATGTGCAAACTACTTCTGAAGTATTTTAAAATTATTTAGAATAGGCCTGAATGCAGTCTTATTATCAGCTATGGTTTAATGTAGTTTCTGGGTATGTCTGTCTATCCTATGAACTAAAAAAGTCAGTTGCTTCATTCTTGGGTCTTGCAACCCTGAGCACACACAACACGTGCGTGTTACTTCATACCAGGGCAACCTTCTGGAACAAAATAACTAATTTCTTCTGAGTTGTAACCCGTGTATTATTCTGGCAAAAAACCTGCTCTTTCTGAAAAAACAAAACAAAACAAAACAAAACAAAACAAAAAAAAAAAAAAAAAAAAAACCACCAACCAACCAAATCCAAATCTCTTTTGGGAGTATAAACAAGACCACATCAGGTTTTGTTCCCACAGAGAGCTCCACACCACTGAAATCTCCACATCTCACACACAATTTAACTTTCTCAAACCATGCTTCAGGACATGCAAAAAATATCCTTGATATCATAACATCAAAATCCTGCTCTTAGGACTGACATAGGGCTAGCACATAGCTGTCAGCAGCGTAAGCCAGAAGAAAACCTAAATATAATAGTAATTTCTCAGTGCCAGAGAAGCACAACACAGGTTCCAAAGGGAACCTGGCCTGCCCACATCACCCCAGAAGCAGCAGGCCAAGCACTGCACACATCAGGCACACTGAGCGCTGTGCTCCCTGGCTTGGCCCAGAACTCCGTACTGTTTAGATACGGCCTCTGATACAATTCTTGGTCACTTCTTGCAAATCCTCCACTAGCCATGAATTTTAAAGAAAACTTAGTAAGTCTGATGAATGTGAAAATGAAGAGTCAGGAATACAATTTTAACTTGATCTACTAATTTGCATTGAAATTATATGCTGAATCCCAATTTACCACTGCTTACAATTCTCTAAACTAAACCCAATACTTTTAGATATAATCTGGACAATGCTTTTAGATATATGGTTTAACTCTTAGGTTTCCCTGTGTGGAGTCAGGAGTTGGTCTTGATGATCCAACAGCTCAGGTTCCTTCCAACTCAGGACATTCTGTGATTCTATTAACAAATGACAGAAGATGTATTGACGTTTTCTGACAAATTCTGAACTTTGTTATGAACAAATCAGAGCATTTTACTGCATTATTTTACCTTTCATATCTGTAAATGTTGACCATTTCTTCATCTTTGTTATGGAAGTTTTTAGAAAAATAAAATCAAGTCTTCACCTTGTGGTTAAAGACACAGCCCTTAGGAGGCAAGGATTTAACTAAGATTTGTTGCAAATCACGCTTTTCATTTGAAAGACAATTATCGGGGGTTGGGGGGAATCATTATTCCCCTTGTGCAACCTCTTGAATTTCTATGAAATTTAGCTTTGTTTCTTGTCTGCATCTGTCAAGGAATTTGAAAGTGAATTGTTTATACAACATAGCATAAAACTCCTCTGCAGAAGAGAAAAATAATGATATTGTTCCTGCTGTGATGAATGCAACTAGAATGGTGAAAGTAGTTTTCAAATACAACATGCGCAGGTTTATTTGCAATTTCTATACTTTAGACAAGAATTCCATTCTACAGGTATAAGAAACTATAGTTTCACATTCTTAAACTGGACCAACACATCACACTGCAACTTCATAGTAAGGTCTGTAAATGGTCATAGGAGGTTAATTCAAGATTACTGTTTATAAAATGGTAATCTCTAAATTTTTAGAAAACAGTGTCATGGAAGGTTATGCTGTATATGGAGACAAGCAAACATTTAGTATACAGACAAAAACCACATCTTCCTCTTGTTTTAAAAAAATACCTAAAATGTGCAGTTCTGAAAAAAACTTTATATATATATATATTTGTTCTGAGTGGAGCAGAACTAAAACAGGAGCAATAAATAAAACATTTTATTTGAAAGAGAACACCAGCAATAACTTTAAAAGAAAATTAGGAAGCTAAGATTTTAATAAAAAACCAACAAGAAATCTATGTATTAATAGGGATTTCAATGATTAAGACTGTGACTGAAAAGAAAAAAATAAAAATCAGACAATAACCCAGCAACAGAATCAGGCTGTAAAAGATGCCTGAAATGAAATAGCTGATATCCAATTAAGAAAATGTTTTATCACAAATAAAACTTCAGGAGCTGCTTGATTTATATATGCTTTTTAAGGAAGAAGATAGAATTAGATGATCACATCTTTCAGCAAATTAAACCTGAAACTATCAAAACATTCAGGTGACAAGCCTGCGTATGATAATGGTTTCATAAACACCACAAACACAAAAATTCAGAGCAAAAAAATCTGCTCTTCTTTAAAAATTAAAATCATAGGAATTCATTTGCCTTTATGTAAGAGAAGGAAAAACACAAACTAATTAAATATAAAACTATCTGCTGCAAACATACTAAATGCATTTGCATAGCTCCACCAAAAGTATAAATTCTGAAGGATTTATACTAAGCACTCTCTTTTATTTGCCAATAAAACTACAGTTTTATCATGTTCGTTACTTATCAAATTCAGAATTCCACCAACACAGAAGAAAATAATTTAATACTTTTAGAAATCTGTATGTTATGTGGTTTTAAAGTCAACAGCATAAGACTTAGAGAGTAGGTGCTAAAGTGACCCAAGATTTAGATAAATTCTTACAATAGGAAATAAAAGAAACTTGGTTCTTATTAGCGTGCAATACGAGATGGATGAAGTACCAGCAGTACACTCACTAATCAGGCAAACCTTCAGTTGAATAAGTTATCAGTGCTAAGATAATATTTTTTTTTTTGGTTTACATTGTTTCTAGGTTAAAATAAACATTTTAAGAGGTTAGTGAAGAATCCCAAAACTCTTACAGATTTTTTATGGATGACAATACATGCCAACTGAGGACAGAAATGGTCCTAGAAATGGTCCCCTAACCACTTTCAAGACAGTTCTTTAAAACAAAAACCTTCTAGCAACTTCATATTGCAAAGACAGGCCATTGGAGAAGATTCCAAAACAAATGCATTCTAGTATTATATCATTATTAGTTTGCATTTATATTGTTTTATATTTACTTATTTTACACTTCCTTTAAAAGTAATCTAGAGCCCTGGGTGGTTTTCATTTTGTTTTGGGGTTTTGTTTTGTTCTGCTTTTTGTAAAAAAGTTAATTTATCATTAGATACTCAGTTACTTTAAAATACATCAGAAATATGTACTCATCCTATCTGGTGCTATGTTTTGGGAATTCAGTCCCAAAATCCATTGATGGGATAAAAATCAGCAATTTGTTTACTCTCAGCTTCATATTTTCACAGCATCATATAATACTCTGAATTAGTAAAGCATAAAGGAACTGGAAATGAAAAGAAACACATTTGTTTCACTGACATATTGAATTAAAACACTGATGGCATTAGATGCCTATGGCACTGATTAAATTTATTCTAGCCATGAAGCAACAGTTTATGATTTTCACATGAATAGCATACTTAAATGAAAGGAACATTAATACAATATGATATTAATATACAAATACTCACATTATTCACCTGCCACTGACATTCTGAATTAAATCAGTAATGGGGTGTATAACTGATTAAATATCTACACAAGAGAATGCAACAGCTTATGATTTACAAAGGCAATGGTAGAGTGATCACACCATTACGTTGCCAAATGCTATCTATCACTTTTACTGAACTTAACGAAGATGGATTGCATCCCACAGATGAGATGCAGCCTATAAATATTGTCATGCTGATCTTCATCTGACTTTCCCAGGGAACAGACAAGCAACAAATCAATAACTGAAGAACTCAGAATAAGCTCCCTCATTATTGCAAACAGAAAATAAAAATACTAAATGACATAAATTATCCAATAGTTGTTGCCCCTGACTTTTGGTAATGTATGTACTATTTCTCAAGTTCCTACCTTCTAGTTTTAAAATTCTCTAAGAAGTTTACAGACTAAACTTTTCCAGATGCACCAGTTCAATTACCTTTTTCCTTTAATCTCCTATTTTTATCAACTTCTTTTCTTTAGCAAAGCTGTAAAGCAAGAACAACTGTCAACATCATAATTTTTTTAATACTAAAAAGCCATCAAAGTAATAAAATTGAGCATAAACAGCACTTTGATATCAGAACTTTGGAGAAGTCTTTAATGTTCAGTACTTAACATTAAACACCTGCTTGATCTTTATTCATTCTCTGAATGGGCTTTCACAATTTACCTCTCAGAACACAGCCTGTCAACTGTTACACCAGACTGGCCACGGGAGATGACACTGCTTTCTGTCAACCTGTCTGTGTACGGCTAGGGTGACAGGTAACAGGTGGCCACATTTCATCTGAGGTGAAAAGAATGCCTCACAAGAAATAAAGCACCTGAAGTAAGAGGTTTATGTTCACATATTTGACTGCACAATTAGAACTTTCTTCACCCTTCTAGTTTGCTCTTTGAGTACCATAAAGCAGGAGGCCTTTTGCTAACCAAAAATTCTAAGAAAATACTAAGTAGTAATAAAAAGAGAAAGCAAGATCAGTTCCATTTGTCCCAAAAGTAGAAGGTGATTTAGTTTCTTAATTGCTTCTGTCAGCCACATGTAAAACAAGGCCATTGTATCTTCTATCATAACAGAAATTTTAAATATCATGTATGACACAAACAACTCTGAACTGTAATAACCAACTATTTCATTATCCTATTTAGCCTAAGAATATTATTTTATTTCAGAACATACATAAAGTTTGCTAGAATTATACCATAAATCAGCAAAAATTGGTACCATTTTTCTGTATCACCAAAATATATAACCATGCTACACACTATTACATATTAAAGATTATTAAATGCTGTAAGATACTATAAACAAAGGTTTTGGGTTGCTCAAAGCAACAACTAGCTGAAGTTCAAGACACTATAAACATCTCCACGGATATAACCTTATTACTCCTTCAAACTTACTGCAGTAGCCAGAGTTGGAAAGAATTAACATTTGTTGAGAACTATCTAAAGAAAAAAAAAAAAAATTATTTTAGAATCCAGAAAAAAAGACCCTTTGTTTTTGTAGAACGTGTATACTAAAATCTCACATCTAACAAAATGTTTGGTGTCTTCCTAATGACAATTAAAAATTGAGTCTACATGCAAATAAAAATGAACATACAAATACTGGGTAACTGCTCAAGAAACATTTCACACACATCCCGAAAAAAAACCCAAACAAACTAGCAGGTAAATATCTTTGTGGATTTATAACATTGCTTTAGTTTATCGAGTGAAGACATGTACTTATGTAATTAGTGAGTGTATCTGTGAAATAAGTACAGTGTGAAAGACAGGCAGATGCCTAAGTAGTAGGATATTCATAGTCCGTCAGCGAAGTTACAGGGGTCTATACAAAATACCTGTTAAAAGTATCCCAAGTAGGAAATATCAAAATTTAGCATGAAATATACCATGAACCTAACCTGAAGTTGATGACATCATTAGACTTTTATGAACCAGCCAACCAACTGAATAGTATAGAACAGATGGATGATATTTCTGTGCAATGAAATTAGAAGCACTAATGAAGTGCATTAGATATTGATTCAATGTTCCTGTAGCACATCATTGGTAAAGCCCCGTTGGGAGCTAGACAAGGCAGGTCTGCACTTTGGGGCAAAGCTGTACATTTGAGAGCAGGAGACCTACGAACACCCTGTGAATACCTGCATGCTCACTAATATGGCATTATAACTTAAGGAGTGGTGATGATGTATGTAAACAGGACAGATACCAGAAGGAAAAGCTGATCTTGAAGGATCAACCAGCAAGTTGTATGGTGTTTCTGGAACATTTTGTTTGTTTTTAATTTCATTATGGAGACTGACAGAAGTATGCTATTCACTCATAGAAACATTTTCAGTTATTCAGGAAGACCTCTGTAAAGGTTGTACGCCAAGAAATAGATAATTCATAGCAGCATATCAATTTTCGCCAATTTGAATTGTTTTTTAACCCCCCACCCCGGCACTAGCGTTTTTTCTACATTTCATTATACAGTGTAGCTTGCTTCTGCATCAAACAGATGAGCTCAGAAACTCAAAATGGAACAAGTAATCAACTCTTTAAAATAAGGAAAAAAAAACGACTTTGAAAATGGTAAGCTTGATCTAGAATTATGCTTATATATGCCAAAACACTGGGTTTCTTTTTGGCTCCCAGTTAACAGCATTTAGAAACCACATTATTCAAGCCACAGCAGACACTATCATCATAATTTGCGATGATAATCAGCTTTTAAAAAATCAAGTTTGGTTTATGTTACTAAATACAACAATTATGTATTTAATTCTATGTCTATATTCTTGTGGACCATAATACACTTCTTCAAAGAATGATTTAGGCCTTTTATCACAGGGGAAAAATAACCTACAGTGTTTTATGATGAAATCTGTATCTACCTTTAATTACTTTTTTTCCCAGCAATGGATATAGCCCTTCCACAGTTCTTCCCTGACACCTCACTGAAGAAAATAACATCAACACAGATGTAAACCTGCAATATTCTGTCCTCTATTATCCTAGATATAACTTACTCCTTGATTAGGTTTAGGGACTGTTATAGGGTCAGTAGGGAATAATGTAGCAAAGTAATAATGATATATCACATAGTTAAGGAAATCTAGGGAACTCAACAATTTAGAAATACAGTAGTATTTTGTATAACTGTAAATTGTTACCCTCCCCGTATAGTTCAATATATCATTACTATTTAAAAAGTGTTATAGTATCATAATTTCAATACAGTTAAAGTATCCATGTAAAAGAAGCTTTAAAATCAGGCAGACTTTTAGAATGGAAAGCTAACATGTAGAGATGGAAGTGTTTTATTAGGTTAAAAAAAAAAAAAACAAAACTCAAAACTGTCATGGAAGAACTTTTTTCCTAATTACAAGAGCCCACTATCCGTTTATGCATTACATCTAGACTCAAAAAAAGATAATAATTACTATTGAGCCTTACAACCTTTAAATCAATACTATTAACAGTGACCAACCTAAGACTAACAAGCCTTCTAATAAATACATATAGTCATGCATTCTTATTGTTACTGTTGAAGTAAAAATCAAACAATAATGAGATATTAGAAACATTAATGACACAATAGGCTAATAACCTAGCAACATTTGCTGGATCACATTACTCTATGCAATAAAACAAAGGAAAAATCTTAAGCAATTCCTCTGTATACATTTTTATGGACAATTTACAAAATATAGTTTTGCATTCCATGCAACTAAGGAACAGCTGCTGATGTAAAAATTTACATCAGCAAATATTTACATCACTAAAAATTTAGTGGCAGTGTGGAAAGCTGAAGCAGTCACAAACAGTATTAATTCTTCATGAATAATCTCAAATTTAATAGGCAGAAGCACCTTTCCTGAATACTGAGGTTGGGAATAGTCAGGACATACTGAACTAAAAGATCAGTGTGTGTCAGGTCCTGTCATGAATATATTTCAGAGCCCCAAACCAGGAACAGCTAAACAAAGCATGAAATGTGCAGAATCACATATTTCTGGAATAACAACTGCTTAATATAAAGTTAGTAAACTTCACCCATCTATAGCAACAACTCATGAATTTTACCCACTGCTCACAATATGCAGCCACATCCAGAAACAAAGTGTAGTGATAAACCAGAGACTTCGCTTTTCGCTAACAAGAACAAGACTGCAGTTGTAATAATAAATTTTAGTTTTTATCACTTCAATGTTCTAGACTTAACAAAAGCCTCTTACTTTCCCTCCTTTAAAAACTGAAAAATCACTGGACCCATATTTCAATACATACAATTATAATGAATCAATTAATTTATAAAATTAAAAGCAACAGTATTTATTTTTAACAGATTAAAAATTTCTTTCCTGAAGAAAAAGCTCCAAAACTAAAGGGATCTCACATAACGTACCAAATGTAATGCTCTGTAAGAGAAATGGGAACATAAACGCCATTTTGACAGTTAAATTGGACCCATTTAGTTAGAAAGAATAGTAGCACACACTGGAACACCTTTAAAAGATTCAGACTGAAAAAAGCCTTACAATACATCATAGGATCTGACACTTTATGTTAGCAGTGAAAAGATTTTTGCTTTCTACAGACAGTAGTGCCTAAAGTTCAAAACAGAAGGAGCACTTTTTCACATAACACTTCCTTTTGTGCTGTGAAAGACGTTACACTGGCAGAATGTCTCAGTGCCATTGCTTACATAGATCTTGGGGAAAAAAATCAGCTCATTGAGATTATCTCATCTTAGTCCTTTTTCCTCTTTCTCATTTGCTTTCCTTTGCCTTTCCTCCTCCTTTTTTTCTCTCCTCCTTTAGTTTCTAACTTCCTCATTGATCCTCTGTCTCGTGCTGTACTTTAAACCTACTTGGAAACTACACTGTTTTTCTACGGATGTACTGTGGTAGGCTTTGGTTAATATATTGTCTCGAATATCTACCTATAAAAATAAAAGGAGATTGCACTACTAGCTTAGAAACTGAGACAGTCACAAAAAAAAAAAAAAAAAAAAAAAAAAGGCCTTCCTTGTATAAATATAAGCTTTGAAATAGCTTAGGACAACCAAAAGCAATCTACAGAAATGCTATGAGGCAGCTTCTTGTTTCCTATTGCAAATTAGTCATCAACTAGCATGATGTCACCCACTACGCTAACCTTAATTTGCATTTTTTCTGGGATGGAAGATAGCATATACAGATGGTTTATCAGAGAGATGGTTCAAGATGGTCTTCTCTACATTCTCAGTCAACAGAAATGTTAAGACTTCTTCTGTGCTGCTGATACACAATGTCATGTTCACCAGGGGAGGAAGAATGAAAACAGACGTTCCTCTGGCACTCTGCTTCTAGGCAGGCAGAGAAGAAAGGATGTCGAAGTAAAGAGAAGAACTTCAGCAGATGGTTTGCGAATTAGTGCTTAATCTCGGATATTACAGAAGAAAAAAACCCGTATGTTTATCCCATCCAATATAACGTATTTTTGGCTTAATGAGTCAATACACAGTGGTAATCATGTGTAATCAAAAGTTTAGCATACTGGTCTTCAAGATATTAATTCAATTAAGGCTCCCATTAGTTTTTTGCTTTATCAAACCTACAAATAATCTACTTTGTGGATAATATACTACCTTTCACAGACTTTAAGAGTCAAAGGACAACTTCTAATTCTGTGTAGAAGTCTTTACTCAGATCATCATATCATTAAAAGTAAAGTTAACTCGCCATTTATCAGCTGACAAAACAACAGTCAATAGGAGATGTGGTATGAGAGCAGATAAGCATACACTATTAAAAATCTCATATATCAAATAGATGGCTTGCTTCTCTTGAACATTTTCATTTTCAATCTACTTTAAAATTACTTGCAGATGGAAGATAGGTCCATTTAAATCTATCAAGACTTAAAGTACTTCATATGTTTATTACAGTGCCTTTGAAATGGCTTCCTGTTTAAATGCTACAGAAACTGGTTCCGAAGTTTGAAATAGTGTTGATCTGTCTAGAAGTGATTAAAGAAAATAAAGAGTACAATTCTCCCCCAGCCTCCCTTTGAGAGAAGAATAGACCGTATTGTTCCAAATGCATACTGATAACCTGTACCAATTTTGAACAAGTCAGATTTCAATATACGTCCTAACGTAACTCTGTACCTTTAACTGCTACTAATTTCTGTGCTTTTTTTCTGTATACTGCTCAAATTTTAGCCTGTTTTCAGTAACAAATTCTCCCAGCGAGACTGGCAACAGTTAGAAGGCCTAGTTCTAGCAGGGATGAACAGAAATTGTAAAGATAATAGAGAGAGGGCCACCCCAATATATTGATTTAAACTGTTCCACTTCCATGTGAATTTCTTACCTTTTGTTCCTCTTTTGTATGTAATGCCTTCTTTTAAATTTCTGCAAAACCTACAGTCCATTGGTGGCTAAAATTAAATGAAAAATATCTTTCAAAGTGTATGTAATCTCCCTGGATCTCCTCTAGACTACCAAATGAATTAGGATTTAATTTGTCAAGGCACTGCTTCTCACAATCAGAAGCTCTGGAAAGCTTACATGAAATGAAAAAAATACTCCTTTTTGCCCAGTGAATCCTAAAATACTCCTCAAACTGAAAGAACAAAGAAATATATATACAGCATGAATTTTCCAAATAGAATCCCTGTGACTGTGTTTTGTTTTACAAAGGACTACCATTGACAATGAAAACTAGGAACATCATGAAGACCCTCAAACATTTTGCCTTAACAGGTTCAGAAAGCTTTTACAACACAGGAGGACACAAATGTATAGCCAGCTTAGGTCACAGGTTAGAAGCAGAACCAGTCCAGCCTTTGCAAAGTGAACTTCAAGGCTGACCTTTACACCTAAAAAGCAGAAGGTTATAAAGTAATTAGCAGGTGGGTGGGACCCCACAGTAAGTACCTACTTAATCCTTCATAGTCTAATACTTCTCAAAGTGTGTACTTAAAGTGAGAAAGACATTCAAATACAACGTCTTAGACACTTTTTTGAAAGACTGATCTCAGAACACATCATATAGATGGTAGCCATGTCACAACAATAGGTATTGCTATGTCGATAAGTTGATTTTAAAAATGTCTGCAGGTGGGGTTAAACATGATACTACTGCCGTAAGATCATAAGTGATACTGAGTGGCTAGATAATTCATCACCCAAAAGAATATTTGTGAGAAATCACAGCCAAGAACATGGCCATTGTTTTTTAAACTGGCATTCAAGAAACATTAATCCCATAAAGTTACTTACAAAAGTAAAAAAGAAAAAGTCACTGCTGAGCGGGCAAAGGAAGTAATGCTCATTTCATCAGTGGAGTTCAGAGATAAAGAAAGAATTCACTCCAAAAACCTATGCTGCACAAAAAAAACCCCACCAAAAACCAAAACAAAAAAAACCCAAACAAAACCCCACCCTGGCGTTAGGGTATGGCATACTGTGCACATGCTACACTGCTTTTCTGTCGTTGTTATCATTTCTTCCTGCTGAAGACAGAACCCTATCAGGTACCGGGTTCTTGCTGAGTTTTGAATCGGCTCTTAGTGAACTGGAACAAGTTAGATAAAGTTGTTAATATGCTGTAAATCTACTTTCCCTGAGCTGAAAATGTGTAAGCTAATGGGTTGTTTATGAGTTGCAAATCTGTTCAGTGAGGTGCAAATTTGTCAGATAATGGGTTGTTTATGAATTCTAAATCAATATTCAGTGAGTCGGAACTATGTTAGATAATAGCTTGCGTATGAGTTGTAAATCTGTTTCCAGTGAACTGGAAACATGTTAGATAATGGGTTGTTTCTGGGTAGTAAATCTGTTCTCAGTGAGCTAAAAACATGTTAGATAATGGGTTGCTCGTGAGTTGTAAATCTTTTTTTAGTGAAGTGGAAACCTGTTTAACAAAGGGCTCTATATATCTTAACTCTGGTTTTAGTGTGCAGAAAAGTTCACGAAAGTGTTAGATTTGAGCGGCGTATCTGATTTCAGTGAGGTAGGAATCCATCAGCTAATGGATTGTTTATGAGCAGATCTACATTCAATGAACTAAAAATCTGGAACAATAGTTACCTTGTATATAACGTACTCTATTTTCTTTATTTGAGTCAAATATTGAGTAAAGGTTTGCACGATTTGTAGACTTCAAATTAATGAGGTAGAAAGGGCTTGTAGAATTGTTAAAACCACACTAGAAATTTCCAGTGTGGTTTTGAGTCTCTCCCTAATAAAGTAAAACTTGGTACAGATGCATACCAATAATTCTGGAGGAAAAAGATAGCAAAATTATTGTCAAAGATTTTTTTTAATCCTGCAATGAAATATTATTACTAAAATCTCTCAGCTGGATTCCATTTAATAATTTCTATATAATTGCATATAGTTAAATTAAAATGGGAATCAAAGAATTTTAGAATTTCCTATCTTCCTGTGAATGGAATCATTGGTGTCAACCTGTCTTACCGCTGCTTTCTCTGTTATAGGTATCACTGTCAGTCAAATACTTCCACTATATCAAGCAGCCTCATGAACTGACTCCTGTTTCCAGTGAGAGAAAACCACATGCAGACTGGGGAAAGGAAGGATATGTAGTACAAAAATACCAGCTTAAAATGAATGCCTCAACATAAAGAAAAGGGGTTTAAAACACATGAAGGAGAACAATAAACTAACATATTAGGGGATGTGAAATCCCTTCTCATTTACAATGAAAAAAACAACTTAAGCATTTCCAGAAAACAAACACCACAGTTCACAAATACATCTCAAGCATATACAGTACGCTTTTTGCAAGGATACAAAATTTCATCTGACATTCAATTATTCAGAGTGCTGACTCTGCTAATGAAAAAAGAAATTGGGCATATTAAGATTACAAGTAGAAACACTTCCTAACAATTTCTTAAAACTATAATTCTCAAGTACGCTTTATGGAATGTCTTTAGCTCTTGTACAACAACCTATTATAAAGTAATGAGGAATACTTTATTGTTCTTTTAAAAAACCAATTTGTATCTGCACTGGTGCTTCACCAGTATTCCTTTCTCTTTGTCTGTTTAAAATGTAAAAATTTCTAGTGGTTTTCCATGTCGTACCTAATTAATCTCTTTCAGAGAGAGAACACCAGAGTTACCCTAGTGCTTGTATGTCACCACTGCACGTTTCTGTAAGCTGTTTGTCCCTTTCCAACAGCTACACTCAAGTCTGAATCCCTAGGTTTTAATGCTTTCCTGTGAGTAATGAGAACATCCTGACAACAATGCTTAGTTTCTATTTACCGTATCTTACTACAGATATCATTAATTCCTCTAAAATATGCATACATAAAAACTCAAAGTAAAAAAAGAGTTTTTGTAACACTTTTGAAAAATGCTCTTCCATTCATTAGTGTCAACAGTTTTCATGACCACAAATACTTTCCCAGAACCACAGTGCACAGGCACATAATGATACAATTATCCAACGTCAGTTGTAATATAATACTTTGTCAGTTTGCAGCTGTTTAACTTCTTCTTTTCTAAAAATATTTCTATTAACATGCAACAGCAAAGGGTGATACTTTCCACATCAAACGTGTTTCTATTTTTCCTAATCACTGTCCTTGGTCTGTTTATTAAACCAACCCAAACAAATAGCTAAATGTAGCAATGCCATGGGCAACACAACATAAACCATCAGAAATTCAGTGAGAATTATCCACAACATAAGGAGCAAAAACTATACAGCACTTGAGATATTCTGGAAAACAGTTACTGAAATGAGTTACAGCCTCCAAAAAAACCCATCAGTACTCAAAAAAAGAAAAGGAAGAGAAGAAACACAGTACATATATGCTTCTGAAAACTGACTACAGATGAATGAGGTTTACTCTATATTTTAGAACAACTTAATTGGAACAGAAATGAAAGACCACAGAAGTTTTTAGAATTTAGATTTTTGTAGCACAGATTTTTGGATGCTTAGCATTAAGGATGTATTTCTCACAAGTTCACAATCAGATTTTCCTTGAATTCTAATTTCACCATGATAAACCATGATAACCTTTTACATACTGTGTTAGACTTCATTGGTAAAGATCAGTGTGAGATCCTTGGAAGATTACACTGAGACCTCAGCCGCAAAATAGGTTCTGTGTTTTGTCCTGCAGATTTTGGTGATGATAAAGGTGGCAATTCCATGGTAACAGTGCTGAGTTTCAAGTATGCAGAGGCTAAAAACATGTCAAGTTTCATGCAACACCACACACTAGTGTGGTGAATGAAGGCATAGTAAACATGCCAAGCTACTGAATAAGTCTCTAGTAAAACTGCACAATTTTGTAAGCTGGAATTTGCCTCTGATTATCACTGAGCACAAGTCACTTTTCTTGGGCTCACTACACAAAGGGTGACTCAACTACACACACTGACCAGGGTCCTAATATTTTATACTATTGTTATGTCAGCAGAGGCATCTTACAGTTCTTTGGTCCCACTAAATAGAAAAATTAACAACCAATAGGTTTGTGGGGTAAGGGGACTTTCAGTTTGAAGCACTGCACACAACAAGGTGTTTCAACAGTAAAGTTCCTTAAAATCTTGGTAATACAAATTAAGCGGTGTCATTATCACTTCTGTTTTCTAGTAATATGCTTCACACCATCGTAGGATTGTTATAAAATACTTTTGACTTGGTAATTTCAAAGAAAATGTTTAAATGTATCTTATAGGGATAAAATACAACGATTATGCTATATGCTTAAGTATGGTAAAACTTTATTGACATTTTTTACTCTATAAAATCAAGTGATTATCAACTTTTCATTTAAAGTTTATTTAAATAAAATATGTATTTTTAATTTTTTTTTTTACTTACTTTCAATTAGTACTTTTCTGCCAGCCCAGTTGTCTTTAATAACTTGTATATTTCCGAAGTGCGCATCACTGAAGAATATGCGATTTGTACCTCTTCCTTTCAGACTGTAGTCAAAAGCAAGAGCTATCACATTTTTGAAGTACTCTGGATTTTCATATGGCCTTACTGGTGAATTCAAGTTGGTTTCATCTGAAAGATGTATACTTTTTAAAATTGTCCTTCCGGAGTACAACAGGTAACCTTCATGTCTCAGACAAGTAATTCCATCTTCGGCAAGATACCCATGTGCACAAGCACATGTTCTCCGTGCATTTCCCCGATAAAGGCAAAGCTGATGACATCCACCATTATTCTTGGCACAAACATTAGTACCTGTAATAAAAAAAAAATAATGAAAAATATCTATCTTTTATAATACTACACTTAGCTAGCTTAAATAAAAACGTAATTTTATTTGTTCTACGAATCTTTCTCCTTAAACTCCTTTTACAATACTCACAAGTAAAACAAAGGCTAAAATAGTAAAGAATTTAACTTCAACCACAACCTAAAGACAATTGTAAAGAATACAATTACTGAGGAAATAGGCGTCCATTCCAATTCACAAGAGTACACATTTTACTAATAGCAAATTATAAAATGGGTTATTCCTCTATAATCAGCTGAAGACATAGAGACTGTTTCAAGTGCTTTGAAAATTTATTTTTTTTAAAACACCTGTTACTGGCAAACAGTCAAATGTAGATACCATCAGCATACAGTACTGTTTTTAGACAATTTCTATCAAAATGAAAACATACATATTGACAGGTACAAAGCTGTGTCAATCATGTTCCCTGTTTTTAATAAAGACATTTCCTAATGTTTTGTTCTAATTTACTTTAAGTCCTGGGTTTAAAAACTTACTCCCTGACAAATGCATACCATTAAGAAATCATTGTCTAATTAGTAACTTCAATTACTTTAACTACGCTTGTTACAAGGAATATTTAAAATTGCAGTAATTGTCAATAATTCAGAGTTATTTTACTTGGTCTTTTTTGGACTATGTATGAATTACTATTACAGTTAGTTTAGATAATTTAGTTTCTGTGTCTGACAGCACTTTCCATATAACAACTCAGCTCTTTCAATAGAGTAATTTTCCCATTTCTGAAGGTTTTCCACATAAAAAGGAGAAGAAAACATTTTAAATGGATTTTTTTCAGGTAGAAAACCATAACAATTTTTGGGAAATACGTAAGGTCTGAAGGTACTGTTTGCATTTTCTAACTGCTGCATTTCAAGCTGAAGATATTTTCAGGAAAGAACAATGTGGGATGAGAGCTAACCTGCTCTTGAAATTAGAAACACTGAATTTTGTGTTCCTAGGCAAAACTACATGAGACATGTTCCTCTACACTTATGTAAAAAACATTTGGAGATTTAGCTGTATATATTTTTACATTTGGTTTCTTTTAAAGATTGTTTATAGTTTTATTAGGCTAGAAAAGTTAATATCTGTTTGGAAGGATGAGAGGTTGAGAAGAGAAAGGAAAATACAAAAAAACATTCTGAAGATTCTAAAATCTCTCTTCAAAAATTTCAATGCTTCCACAGTACACCAGCTGGAAATATCTTTTAAAAAGGCCAATTCTGAAACCAGTGTAGTTAGGACATATCCTTGCACAGATGTAAAATAGCACTGAAGGATAGGAATCCACTTGCAAATAGCACTGCAGGACTGACTCATCACAAAGGGTAAAACAGGTGTTTGAAAAAAAAAAGCATTAAACAGAATGAGAACAGGTGGTTGGGTTTTTGTTTGGGTCATTTGTTGATTGGTTTGTTTTAATAATGGAAGGTCAGGAACCTAGCTAATTGCATATTTTTTTTTTTTTTTAAACAGTGTTAACTACTTCTAGTTCAATGAACTTAAAAAAAAATATATAATAGTGTGATATAGAAAAACATTCCAAAAACATTTTTCACCTGTTTTTTTCCCTTTTGTCCTTCTGGCTCACTGACATCCCCTCCTAAAGACATTAACCATTTGTACCCTAGTAAAATTTGAAAAACGTATTAAAAAATCATTCAGTTATGTTTTTCAAACTAACATCAAAAGATTTTTAGCCTCAGTAACCGTTTCTTCTACTCCTAATGTGACCAAGTCTTTAAAGCTATCAATAGAAATCATTACATGTAAAGAAGAATTGTTTTATCCCACTGTTCTGTTTTTCTAATTCTACAATACAATACCCTTCCAAGCAACCAGACATTAACTATTTGTAGCCTAGTTAAAAGAAACAAGAGATTTTTGTGTGGATTTTATTTTTATCCACAAAATATGATGCCCACAGTCCTCCAAAATTACATGCAGAAATCCTTAGTAAAATTAATATGCATATTTTTGCAAAGTAATTTTCAGAACTATTTAAAATTCCCCATTAAAAACCCCCCAAAAGACAGTTTTTCTTTTTATTAAATATGTTTTCTTTCAAAATGCAGATTTATTTTACATGATCTTTGAGTATGTAATGCTGTGATTAAATCAACTTTTGAGCACTACCAACACCAGAGAAATATTTGTATGAAAAAGTTTATCTTGTGTTACAGCAACTTTTTTTTTCCTCTCTTTTTGAATTTATTTATGGAAAATTTTGTCTGGATAACCTGGTAGCAGTTTGTTCTGAGGAAGTCATCATTAATTGTTGTAGACGTCTAACCACCTTTGCTCACTAAAATAAGTTTTTCAGAGTATCTTCAAAACCAGAATTTTAGGAGGAAAAAGACAGCTAAAAGCAACAGTATTCTTGGTCAAAGGTAGTGGAGAATAAAATTTAACCATCAATTCTACAAATCAAAGGGATTAAATTATAATTTTTCTCTCTTGAATTTGCTAAACAATTTGAATATAAAGGAAATCTGATTATTTACAAAGTTTCTTCCCATGCAAAAATACCAGGACTGAAAACCAAGTAATTACAGGAAATAAATATTTGAAACACAGAAGATTGGAATTTCTAGCTGTGAATAAAAATTCTGGTTTGCTTTCCAACAGAAATATGAGACTGCCAGAGTTTACTGCTCTTTAAAGCACAGTTCAAGGTTCCTATCATTCCTAAGACTTTTACCTTTTTTTTTTTTTAAAAAAAAATAAAAAAAAATAAAGCCCACCACATCTGGAATGATAGGAAGTGGTTTGGGTTTAGATTTTCTCCTTAAAACTCACAGAAGAATTTCAGTAGAATTTTTTTACTATATGTTTTCTTTAGTACATTAATTTTAGAATAAAAAAATACTTCAAGAGTAAAAAGTGGAGATAAAAATCAGTGATTACTTAACTTTTGGTATGCTTTAATATACATAAAAAGTAGCAGGTGATATTAAAACAATTAATAGCATCCTTAAGAACAGCCAACCTTTCTCTCGTGCTCTATTAAAGACTTTCACTTCCTTCAGGTTTATTCCAAGGCCAGTCCTCATGGTCACAGCATCCGTGGCCTCATTCTTGTGGCCTCTTCTAATAGAGCCATTTGCATGTGCTCTGCCAAAAAAGTTGAAGATGTCTCATCAACAATCCTCAACAAATTCACACCAAACAAATGACTGCAGGGCAGTGGAGAGTTCACCTAAGAGAAGGTGAAGAAACCTGTTCTCATCTATGACACTGATATGCTTTAGCTTCCAGCATCAGAAATACCCTTTCTTTGGGAACTGCATAGGTTTCTGTGATCCATTCTGTGACCTTGCTAAGGAATGGCTAATCCTACAAAGGTGAAGCACCTGGCACTGAAATAACATTTTGAGACTCAAACACTTATGAAAAATAAATTACCTGTCAGACCAGTAGATGTAAGCTCCAAACACCGCGACTGAAAACATATCCACATTGCTCCCTGACAGCACAATCTCCCGATTCCCTCCACTCTCAAGGTCAATTCTTTCTATCTTGTCGGTACGAGCATCACACCAATATAATCTATTTTCCTAAAGATTAATTTTAAAGGAAATATCAACAGTCTTGTCCAAGTATTTAATTGAGAGTTATTAAGATTACATTAAAAGTGGAAGACCAGCTGGCTTTAATGAAACGTAACAAGTACTGTACACTTTAACATATATGGGAAGACAGAGGAACTAACCTCAAAATCGATGGAAATCCCGTTAGGCCACGCAATCCCCAGGCTCACAAGAACCACCTTCTCAGACCCATCTAAGTGTGCCTTGCCTATGCAAGGAGTTTGTCCCCACTCTGTCCAAAATAAATACCTGCAATGTTGTAGAAATTACCAATTAAAATTTAGCCTCAAAGTAAGTATTGAAAGTATGCAATACTATAATTCAATTGCAAATAAAATGCACCACTACCAATAAATACGTATTTAAAAAAACATGGTAAAGGTCATGTCTCTAAACAACTTTAAGCAAATAAATGTATTATAACTGTTTCATGGAACACTTTGTTGAGAGATTTTTTGCTAATGATATATATAAAGTAATTCTGAAAACTGTATTTGAACAGTCAATATGCAATTCTATTCCTTAAAGAATTCAGCTTTGTGCTTGGAAAAATAAAAGCACATTAAGAAAAAAATTGCATCTAATTACTAACAAATGTGATAATACAAGATATCTAACTTAAAAATGTTTTAAATATGTAGCAGTAAGGAGCATTATGGGAAATGGTAGAGCAAAAGGATTTTAATTGGGAAGAAAATATTTTTCCTACTCTCCCTAATGCTCGTGGGAAGAATCTACTTCTTACTTCTCTAGCTTTATGTTACTGTGTACTTACTGGCACAGTAACATCATTATTTTGGGATAAGATGCTAGGTCAATCTTCTGCCTTGACCTACTTCTCAATCTACTGCTTTAGGTATAGCAAAATGAGGCCGGTTAATCTATACAGAGCACTTCCTTTACTAGAACAGAAACCTACAGAATAGCTTTAAGTAAAGGTCTATGTGTCTACAAACATATATATGCATGTATATATATTTGTGTTAAAATGTATTATAACATACACACAAAATATATATATGTATTCTGAGAAAGAAATTTCTTTCTAAGATAATGTAGAGACCCAGCATATTACTCATCGTCTGAATAATTTTCATAGCTAATATTCATAAGAGCACACTAAAACATTGTTTAGTAATATGCTGTACACAAAGGGAACAGAACATATAAAACCATTCTCTGTTGTTTTCTCTGCGTGGAATGTATGTTTGAGTCTGGTTTGAAAGGTTACAGAAATCTGCTGTGCCTTACTAACCAGTTCCACCCCAGAGTCGGGTAGTATTATTATACCAAAAGGTTGTTAAATAGCTGTATGTGATTGCATGACTGCAGATACATGAAATAAAGAGGGATAAAAATGGGACACAGGAGAACAAACATGGATCTTATAATGAGCTCATAAAATGTAGCTTCTGAAACAATGCCTGCCTTACTTTGGCTCTAACTGTAGGGCGTTCAGGCTATAATGAAAATGAATTTGTTTTTGTACTTCTTGACATAAACATTAATATGAATACTAACTATATATACATTAGGAAATTGAACTGCTACATTAGCTAAATATAAAATATGTTTTGAAAATGTAAAAATAGACGGTATTAGGTAGCTGGATATCCAAAATCACTGCTTAAGTTTAATACAGCTTTGACCAGATTACTAACAGCACCTCTAAACAGAACTGAACTTGCTTTCAGGTGTCTAGTCAGAGGTACTTTCTTAACACAGGACATCAACTAAATAATTACTACAGAAAGGCAGGCATTCAATATACTTGAATTAAACATTTCATGCTCTTTCCTTAGACCAGTTACTCTAAGAAAAAAAAGAACAAAACCAAACCAAAACCAACACTTAAAAAATATAATTAGCAGGTTAAATGAATCCAGAATCCTCCAAAAAACCCCCTGAATAGCTGCCAAAAATGTAAAGCAAATTAAAGCTCCCTTAAAGGATTAATGATTATAAATATATTGATCTATAAATTAAAAGAGCCATTAACTAGTATAGAAAAACTTGATCTTCCTATATCTTCTTAAAAGGTCTGGGAACTACCACCTAAAATACTTGATTCCTGGACCTTTTTAGGTAGCAATATGCTACCGACAGATTTGGTGTGTATACTGCAATGCTAGAATAACTACATCAACTTCTTTCAGAACTATCCAACATATAATTTACATAGCTGACATAGAGATGCAAGTAATGAAAATTTGATGCCAGCCTAAAATCCTCACAAAAATGTCTTTGGAAAAAATTAAATCAGAGTTTAAACTCCATACCCCCAACCCCCCCAAACACAAATTAAATTTCCAAAGTTTTTTGAATAAGGTATCTTCAAAGTCTAAGAATTATTTCAGTATGAGCTTAACTCCATATTTCAATCACAATTCTGAGCATGATCAGAAAACTATTATTTCATTGGGGAGGTGGGGAACAAAGTCAGCCAAGTGTATGTTTTATGAGTAAGTATACCTGATGAGGGACAAAGGCACTTCTCTGTATGACTACACATTCTTAACTTTTGCCTTAGTAACAATAAATTATGTTACCAGTCAGCTGAATGCTGGCTGCTTCTCATCTTGGTATAACTGGCAGATTCAACGAGATCTAATAACTGCTATTTTCGTCTCTATTCTTATAGCTGTCAACTCAAGCTCCAAGAGAAATGAATGTGAAGTCAGGGCAAGGGGGGGGGGAGGAATACCTTTGAAAGTTTTGTCTCATAAAGGGAAAGAGATACAGCAATAACACAGAGGGTGAAAAAGTCTTAATCTTCCCATAGAAAGGTATACCATGTACTTCACTAGCAAAACATCGCTATCCTTCTGAAGTAACTTGGACTGGAGACACCTCAAGATATCATTTTGCGGCACAATATTAGAGAGATATGTGATGCTAACCTACCTTCACAGAAGATACACCATTCTATTCAATTACTAATTTGTGGTCCTCTCAAGCTCCTACGTTTTCTTAAGCATTCTAAATGCATCCAAAACTAACTATAAAACTCAACAAGATTCAGACATCTAAGGAATGTTTCACAAGCGAGTTCATTTCTACAGTTAATATTTCTTTCTTTACTGTTTTATTGTTTCAACTGCAATAATTTAACCTCCAAATTACATTTTACCTACATGGTATTAATTACTGCTTTTTGGTGGCATTGCACTATTCTATTCTAAGGTCTAAGATGATGGTTCCATCACATCTCTAAATATCCATTAACTTAAAAACAGGAACAGTTTCTTTTTAAATAATTTTGTTAATATTACTGGCTATTACTTCAGCTGAATATGTGCATACTTAACATTTTGGTAAAGTAAAACTACGAACCGTTGAGTGAGAAAGCATGGTGTGAAAATATTGTCATTAAAATAAAAAACCTGCACACTTTAGTAAAAAAGCAACTTTCCTATCAATAGGAAATATTCTGTCCAGGGTTCTGCATTTACTTTTCCCTATAGAAACTGTTAAATGCTGGATCTCAGCTACAACCCATCTTCCTCTCCAAATACTGCAGAAGTGTTCACTATACTTTTTATAATTTCTAGTTGAAAATAATGGATTTTATTTATGTAATCCATATAATTTTAATATTTAAGTATTGTCCAGAGAAACTCCATCTGCTGCACCTAGTCCTCATGGACTGCACGGGAGCTTTTCCCTTCCTTTCATGTAAGGGGTGAAAACCTATTTGTGTATGTGTACACCAAACACACTGCATGCATGTTGAGGAAAATTACATTGCAAATTAACCATCATTTGGAAGAAACTTGGTCTACCCTTCTGGCCAGAAGAACTTTATTAGGCTTTTGTGTACTTACCTTTAAAAGTTTTTGTTATTTTTAATTTTTTTCTAACAAAATGCTATTCTGGTACATTAAAGAAAAAAATATAATTACTAGTTCAGCCAGAGCCTGACTAGGATCTGAAGAAGATCCTACTCTGAAGAACAGTATTAATCCTAAACTGTGAGCAGATACTGCCAAGCAACCAGTGGTGCTATATGAACACAGCTGTAATGATTTGTGGCAAAAGCTATCACATTATGTGGAAAATAAAACCAGTTACTGCATTCACCTTCATTCTTCGATACATTGTTGCAATGCTCTAGTCTGCAAAATACAGATATCTAAGTCTAAATCCTCCTAGAACAAATCATGGCAAAGATCCAAAATGACACTTTGCACCTTTGTATCAATCTGGCCTCAGTGAGAAGTCAGAAATCTTCATCACTATGGCTGCAAACTCCTCTGGGTAGAGACTGCTTTCCTGAAAATACTGAGCTGCTGATTTGATTGAATCTGGGCAAAATGAGCTACAGTGTCATCTCTGGGTTTGGGGGCAGTTAGTTGCTCGCATTCTTCATCAAGATTTTGATACACACTGTTTACTGCTTCAGTTTTAGCAGGGCAAGTGTAGCAGTTAAATCAACTAAGTCTTGAATATATGCTTTTTCCTGAGAAAGTGTATTTCCTGTTCCCATGGATAAAAAAAAAGATGGGAATTCTTCGCACAATTTACTGCTTCAGTTTTACATGTAGCGCTGCTAATAATCATTTTGGAGCTGGAAAGTGACAGAACATTCTCTCTTTCTGTTAATGCTGCAGTGTAGTCCCTACTCTCAACAAACAGTTGAACAAATACAGATGTTATTTTTGACAACCCTTCCTCTTCCCCACACGCTTCATCTCACATTACTTTCAGCTACCTTGGGCAATCTCCTTGGTTGTTGTAGTGGGATATTACACGATACTATGTTTTATAACTACCAAGGATCACAGTTTTCTACAATTTCATCATGACATTGAGGTCTTCATTAGCTAATGTCACTTCCTCGGATCTGCTGGAAATTTAAGAACAGATTTAAGCATGCTTCCAAGCAACATCTAAATTTTGGTTGAAACGATGCCTTAGAAAATGAAAACTGTTTTGCAAAGAAAGTACGGTATGTCATGCATACAGAGACCAATGAAAAAACTCAACATATGACAAGAACAACACTTCTTTCCACCCGTGCTTAGTGACAGTACAATAGTTTCCAATACGATACATTTTGGTTTTAACTGCTTATCCATTAGAACAATGGCCTTGATTGACCTATCTAAGAGCTTCAATGGTAGCATGCAAACTTTAAAAGAAATGCAAGTAGCCATGGACATGTTACCCTTTTTCTGGGTGTACCGCAATAGATCTTGGCTGGTCCAAACCCTGGGATATAATAACATATCGGAATGAGCCATTGAGCCTGGCAACTTCTATTAAGTTGAAGCCATG
Organism: Falco punctatus; assembly: GCF_963210335.1. NCBI lineage: Eukaryota > Metazoa > Chordata > Aves > Falconiformes > Falconidae > Falco > Falco punctatus. The sequence continues at coordinate 37,693,378 of NC_137588.1, forward strand.
ATCCGTCCAATATATGTTACCTAGGAAAAAATACATTTAAGTTACTGGAAAAAGAAAAGACTACTTGAAAAGTGTTTAAATCTTAAGTGCTTAAGTTAGGACCAGAAACTAACTGCTTTATTTTAATTATATGTGTCTTTTATTTGCAATTTTAAGGCTTACTCAGCCTTCCATTTTAAAGTATACACTTGTATTTGTGGTTGTCCCAGTTAAGACTGCCCATCTAATAAATAGCATCCAAGATATTTAAGTATTTTTTCTGTCTGTAGTAACACTGCAAAAACAAGTGGTTGTATCTTCAAAGAAAAATATCCAGACGTTTAGAACATTAGAAATTAGCGATGAAAGCAAATCAAGTTAATCTTGAGCTGAAGATACAAGAGTGTACTGGCAGAAATCATGACAAGTCCTGAAGTAGGTGAAGACCTACCTGCTATCCAGTCCACTGCAATGCCTTCAACTCTTCCCAAACCATTTGTAACAATGTCTTCTTTCCATGTTTGGTCTCGTTTAGATCTGCTAATTTTGTTGAAACCCATGTCTGTCCAATAGATTGTATCATTTCCTATAAAATACATAGCAAGGATTCTGAGACTAATTCAGTTACTTCAGTCCAAGTATCCACATCAGTAACTGTAAAAGCTGCCAATTATAATTTTATTAATAACCTTAGATTAAACAAAAGAATGGTGTCAAAACTATCATCTTTAATTACTCATTCTTTTTCCTTTTTTAATTTTATTTAAAATGATTATATCAGAATTCCAGGTTTTCTGCTGGTTGTTTAGTACTGCACATAGAACAGAACAGGGACGTAACAACAGGTGGAAGCTACTACCATTGTTAAAACTCACAATAAATATGTTGTCTTTTTTCTTTTTTTTTTCTAATAGGATAATGTTTGAAAAACATATCATTTTGTTTATTAACCCCCCATTCCAAAATACTCAGGAGTCTGAAAAAACGCAGTGTAAAACTGCCTTTACAGTCTTTTCCTTCAGTAATCATACAGATTGATTTTTGGCAGTATAAAATATTAACTAGAAAAAAAAATGTTGCATTTGAGAATGATACACTGAAAATAAAGAATTTACTCTAACCACAATTAATCTTTTATTTTAAATGTCCTGACAGCTTTCAGTGAGTCTTTTTTGGTGCTTTAAGGCATTTCAGCTGTCTTCCCTGCCATTCTGCATACAAGGTGTAAGAGAGGGACCATTATGTAGTCTTAAGAGTACAAACCTATTTTCACTGACCACTTAAACTTGTCAGCCAGGCTGACAATGTGGAGTGGCCAAAGCACAGACATGCATTTCTTTCTGTTCCTACAAAGTACCCTTAATAAGGAGATGGGGCAAACAAACTGATGACCCTCAAGCAGAATTATAAGTATTTCCATTGACAGAGCTCTGAGTTAACAATGCAGATATTCTGCAACCCACATTCTGGTTTCAAAGTCATCAGCTGGGGACCTCCCCAGTGGGCTGTTTTGCCTGGGAAAGACATTGCTTGGAGATAAACAGTATTTGTTCCTTCTTCTTTTTTTTCCCACACTTTATAGATCTGCTTCAAATTCCGAAAGAGTGAGAGAGTGTGTGTTGCTTATTTATATACTATACATATTCATAGATATATAAATATATATATATATACACATAGAAGTGTGTGTGTGTGTAAATATATATGTATGTATGTATAAAAGAAAAAACAAAACTTAGACAGATAACTCAATTTATAGACCAAACCAGTTTTGTATGCTCAAGAACCCTAGCCAAACGACAAATTCTTACTTCAAGTACCTCTAATATATAGATTGATTATCACATATGGGAGCCATATATTGTGCTACTTATTTCAAATAAGTACAAGAACTAGATGGATATTAATACTAGCTGCATATACATTCAACAATAAGATACTGATCTACAATTGTGTGCAAGTGTATGCTGAACACCCTTCAGTGGAATACAAGATATACAAAATTACTAAAAATTCTCATCTGAAAATATCTATTATGTTTACCAACTGGATAAGACATTCTATAAGTGAATTTTATGTATTTCATATTCCACTCTAATTCACCTCCATAAAAATAAACCATTTTGTATTCGTGCTATGACTATTTAAGTCAGCCATGTGAGCAAGAATCCACGTAACAGCTTAGAAACTGTTGTAAGAAACAAGAGATCTCTGTGGTTTTACTTCCATGACTGAATCTTAATGTATATAGCACAAATGATTTGGTAGTCTTGTCATCTGAAAGTAGTAGTTTTCAGTAATCAAAAAATTCAAACAACTGAATTACCTGGATTTGCTTCCAGATAGTCACATATTAAAGAGATAAAACCAATCTTTTTTTAAAAAAACCTGTCTCTCTCTTTAAAATATATAATTACACAAAACAGCCATTAAAAGTCTATCTAAATTACTAATTTACTTCCTGTAAAATGCAGTATTTTATGAAATGGCTTTGTTTTGCTAATGATAAACATTTCCTTAATACACAATATATTTGACCTGAATGTAAATAGGTAGAAAGTAACTAATAGTTACATACATGTACAAACATGAATGGTGAGGACACAGAAAATCATGGAGATACGCAGATATAACTTCAAGAGATACAAAAATACTTCCCAATAATCAAGGAAAACACATTTCCAAGATAAATATTACAGGAAGTGTGGTTTTAACATCTGTCAGATTGGATTTTTATTTAATTGGTAGTGTTCCTGTAAAATGATCAGCATTTTAAAGCAGAATATATTGGTTCTACAAACAAAAATTATGTAAGTAGTTTTGAGACTGGAACTAACCAGGGAAACTCAAGTAATATTTTCTGTATTGGAGGAAGTCCACAAAGTACATGCAGTTCACTGCTTCTAGAAAGTATCCTTAATAGTAAATGATAACAGCTTGAGTATGCAAAGATAATAATTACCCAACCATACGCTGATACTAAACCTCAGCTAACACATCACTTCCTTAAAATGATATTCTTTTACAGTCTTCTGTCTTACTTGCCAAAATTTTGTATCCTGAATTAAATCTTCATTAAACATAGCTATATACAGAGAGAGCATACTATACTCTTTTGCTGTACTGTGTGAAAGTAGCCAAGGAATTTGTTGTCAACAAACTAATAAAGATCCCTCTCGGTTTCAAATACAAATTTGCTGAATTTTGGTTCGCACTTGGATACAGATGCTATGGTCCAAACGACAAAACACCCTTGATTTTATGGATACGGCAATTTTTATGGGTTCCTTTCTATTAATAAACAAAGTTCTCTGTATCTCAATGAAACATGGAGTAACATTCTCAGTAAGACTCAACCACTGAAGATGCACGCCATGCAGAAGAAGCCAACACAAATTCAGATTAAGCAACTGGCCTTTATTTTGTTGTAGTCTGTTCACTTAAAAAAGTGGGTGACATTTTCACAGATCTGTGTGTCAATGCTGTCTCTGTCAGGTAGCACTATTAATACCGTAATCGCACAAACCTGTTTTGTTTTCCTAATTACTTCTGAAAATGACACGGAGATGGAAACTCCCTTCAGCATCTGGTTCCTGAAGTCAGTTCTGGCTTCAAATAGATGGAAAGAAGGCCTATACTCAATTTGGTGCTTTCAGTATCTATTCTATTGCTGGAATCCAAAGAGAACTACTACCTGGACACGACAGTCACCACAACATGAGAAACAACTGTCTGCAGCTTCATGCAGCTTCTGCAAACATTTTAATAAGTGGCAATTACTAGTAAACATGGCCTCACATTGACGCCTACAGTCTGCAGGCAGCTTATCCCTGAAAATTAATGCAATTTAATGCATTAGTATTTTGCCAGTAAAATCCTGTAACTCAAAATTCAACATATGAAGTATTTGCTGAATATTAACTCTTAGTCTGTAAATGTTCAAAATGCTTATTTTGACAAAGAGAGTAAAATCTATTCTCCTCCCACCTATACATAACTTTACGTACACCACAGATACAAACACCTGGAGGAATAATGATGGCATGAGTATGAGTGGGACAGACAATTGAGATGGAAGTGTGGAAAATATGTGACAGAACATGTCTGGGTTCCCAGCTCCCATTAAGTTCAGCAAAACTCAGTGAGGGACTGGGAAGACTCTGCTTTTCACTGAGACAAAATCTTGCAAATCTTAAACTGTTTCTGAGATTAACTGCTGCAGAACTGAAAGGAGCTCAGCAATAACACTGTATTATTTAAAAAATATCAACAATTTTAACTATCAGCCCACCTTTATGGAGGCTTTTTGTTACTAATGAAAACATTAATGTTACTGCTCTGTATTGTACTTTAGACAGAAATGTTACTCCTCACTAAGTAGTTTGTGCCCTCCAAATCAGCAGGAGTTAGTGTCTCCTGATGAACATAACCTCTTTCTTACAGACATAGTTCTACCCATCAGTTTGAAGACCATCATTCTGACACTAAATACAATGTTCTCGTTTCTTCAATACTTAAAATGCCCTTAACGCCTCAAATACAGTAGTGTTTCTCTGCCACGCAGATTCTCCTCCAACCAGACCACACTTAAGCACACAGTACCTCCCACCATTTGAAATAATGACTTCAACAAATGCAAACCAGATATTAAGGTAAAAAGAACGGTGAGCTTCCTGGAACAATTTTAAGAGGAAAAAAACAATGAGTATTTGACTGACATACTATCAAAAAGTCGAGGAAAAAACCAATGAGTATTTGACTGACATACTATCAAAAAGTCTTCTGCAGCTTCAGAATCAATGTGATTACCTTTAACAATACCAAAATGAAAGGCTACTAGGATCACACTCAATGTTATAAACCTGTATCTTAAACAACACTGGCAACCCCACTTCCCAATGACTTCTGAAAAATTCTAAAGGACAAAATTACTCTTGTTGTTCTTTAATGAAAAGTTTGAAGTACCAAGACTCAGGGAGATAAAAGGTGTATTTATCTTTAGCTCTTTCATGTCTGCAAAAAATATTGCCTAAGTCTTTTAACTATAATGCACTACACTGTAATTTAGCCACTTTGCATACCTAAACATTACTGACAGTAGATCAAAATTTGGGAAAGTTTCACAATTAAGAATGAAATGCAAGCAATAGTCAATAATTAAAAAAACTCAAAATAAAAACTGAAAGTACCTCCATTTTCCCCTCTGAATCTTATTTGATGAGCAAAGGTTTTAGGAATGAATTCAGAGAATTCAAGGTAGGGTAAAAAATGAGAAAAAACAATTGCTTAAGCTGAAATGTAGTTGAAAGCTGTATCGTAACTTTTTATAACACAGTATCCCCTTGTGATTTCACTGCTAGAGATGATTTACATTCATGTTTAGCAATGCATTTGTCATTGTCAATCCTACTCATGTTTCTTGTGCTGTAACTGATTATCACGCAAGCTGGCAAACCTCAATTTCATCCTTCCTCAAATCTCATTTTTCCAAAAAGGTAAAAATTAGTACATGCATCTTATTCTTCCAAAATATTAATTTGGTATTGACTAGTGAAGTCACACTAAAACCAAACGTCTTTAAAGAAGGAGCTAGCATATCCTATAAGTAGGCTCTGCTAAAAAAAAAACACAACAAAAAACAAAAATCCCAAACCCAAAGAAAACACTAGATGAAAAATCCCCAACAAAATCCTACTATCAGTATTTTAGAATGAAAAGGTCAAATTTCAGATTTCTGTATTACATATCATAAATTTTATTTTTTTAAGGTTAAGTATACCATAATAAAAAATACAATCCCTGGAAAACCAATTGCGTTGTCTTAGTACTCTGTCACAAACACGTGCAGCTACCACTTCTCTGTCATCCTATGTGTTTCCAGGAATAGATGAAATCAGCTGTATCATTGGCTTTCTCACCTAAGATATGTGTACAAAGGCACAGGCTTTTAAGTGATTTTTTGTCTCAGTAGACTGTGACTGAACTATACCTATGATATAACGAAAGCTCTGAACATTAACTGTCACTACAAATATATATAAGCTGTCACTGCGAAAACATGCAAGTATGAGGGCACTGTAAAATGTTGCGTGAACTCAGAATTTTGCGAGGCAGAGCAGACACATGTCCTGGTTTCAGCTGGGATAGAGTTAATTTTCTTCTTAGTTGGTGCAGTGCTGTGTTTTGGATTTGGTGTGAAAACAATGTTGGTAAGGGATCTTTTCAGTTGTTCCTAGGCAATGTTTATACTCAGTCAAGGACGTTTCCCTTCTCGGGCCCTGCCAGGGAGAAGGCTGGAGGGGCACAAGAAATTGGGAGAGGACACAGCCAGGACAGGTGACACAAGCTAGCCAGAGGGATATTCATTACCATTGAACATCATGCTGAGTATGTAAGCTGGGGGTAGTTGGTCGGGGCCTGCTGGTCACTGCTCAGGTGTCTCATCAGTCAGTGGGTGGCCAGCAATTATATTGTGCATCACTTGTTTTCTTTTCTCACTTCCCTTTGGATTGCATTCATCTTCCCTTCCCCCTCCTTTTCATTATAGTTGTTCTTATCATTATTATTACTATTATCTTTTTTTCAAATTTTATTTTATTTTAATTATTAAATTGTTCTTATCTCCACTCTTGAGTTTTACATTCCTTCCCAATTCTCTTCCCCATCACTCGGTGTGGGGGACACAGTGACTGAGCGAGCAGCTGCGTGGTACTTAGTTGCTGGCTGGGGTTAAACCACGACAAGGTACAAGAGCATCAGTGGAGAAGGCAGGCCAAAAGGAGAGAAGATGTTAACGAATGTAACTCCTAACCTCTTAACAAAAGATTAGTGATGTCTGTGTGATGAAGTCAAACAGAACTAGCAGAAAAAGGTCTGTTTTTAATATGAAGGCATATATAAACATACACTTAAGCAAAAACTTAAGATCTCCAATGCTGAATTACAGGCAGAATTTGTTTCAAAATGACAGACAATGGAGTATGACAAAATAATTGTATGTTTCAGAAAGCCAATGTCTGTATGTATATAACATAGGTAACTTAAAATTTTATTTCTAAATTGCTCATTTGTAAACCAAATGGGTAACAAAAAAGCTTATAAGAATATCAGTTCAGAAGGAAGGCTGGTCAAAGAGACAATGGGTTAAAAATATAGAGATAACAACATGTTTTCAGGTCACTATTGGTCACAGATTTCTTACTTTCTTTAAACTAACCAAAAAATTCCAAATGTCCCCGAAGATTTTCAGACACCTTTTAGTACCAGTGGCAGATGTATCCAGTTACTTTTCTGGATGTATTGGCCCTGGCTGAGCCCCATAGCAGCCCTCATAGTGCTCTACTTATACTGGCAGCTAGAAAGGTGGCGATACCCCAGCAGGGTTTGAGCGCTGCTGAGCAGTGCTCGCACAGCACCAAGGCTCTCTCAAATATGCCTCCCTGCCCTCACCAGCAGGCTGGGGGTGGGCAAGATCTTGGGAAGGGACATAGCCAGGGCAGCTGACTCAAAGTGACCACCGGGATATTCCATACCACATGATGTCTTCTCAGTTCTAAAAGCTAAGAGAAAGGAGGAACGTGGGAGCATTTGTTATTTACATTTGTCTTCCAGAACCCTGCTTCCTGGGAAGTGGCCGAATATTATCTGCTGATGCAAAGTAGAAAATAACATATTTTGTTTTCCTTCACTTCCATGCACATGGCTTTTTCTGTTGCTGCATTAAACTGCCTTTACCTAGACCCACAAGTTATGGGGGTTTTCCATCTTCTCCCCTCCCTGTTCTGCTGAGGTGGTGAATGATAGAGAGGCTTGGTGGGAACCTGGCATCCAGCCAAGGTCAACCCACCACACAGGATCTAATCATTAGGTTTTGTCCTGTTTTTCACATGCATGCAAAACAGAAACCTCCTAATTTCATATGAAATTTGTGAGGCCAAACAAAAATCTGATTCCTATTTATACACTGCAGTGGAAAGGAATGGAGTGTACTCAATATAGAAATGCCTGTTCTTGCAGGCTGTTAGAGCATCCACTTCTAAAAAGAAGAAACAGACACAGTTGACTTGTATCCTGCAGTGAAGTGGCTGAGGTTTACTGGACAGAAAGAAAACTATCCCACTCAGCCGTCAAAACCACCTGCTAGGTACTATGCATAGGACAAAAAATTCAGTAGAAAAAGTGTCATGACAGGAACAAACTTTTTTTTCTATGAAAGAGGAACTAATGAAACCTGCTCTCCTACAGATTTATGATCAGTTTCTGTAAAACCACCAGTTTCCTATTCAAGTTCTCCATGATGTCTCCTCTGAAAAACTACATGTACATAATAGATGGCTTTCTATTTTCTGTAAATAATAATAGCTAGTGGTTAACACTAACAACCAATCAACTTTAATTTCTTTAAATATAGTTTTAATTACGCAGAAGGTTTGAAAACTGGGGGTTGATTTCATTTGCAAGAATAGTATACAATATTTACGATACATACAATAAACTATACATAATACTTACCTGCATGGAAATCTATGCCCACAGCAAATGAAGTTCCAGATACAGGCATTAAAGCATCCATTTTATCATTTGGATCAAGAGGAATCCCTCTGATTCCTTCATGAACAGAATACATAAGAAATGATTCAATACCTATAGAAAAAATAAAATAACCAATTAGAGCACCTTCCCGATTAACAAGACTTGAGGAAGTAACAAGGACTAGACATAGTTCTCCAAAACTGCGCCATAGTTTTCAGCAATGAAAACTCCATCTCTTTGAAAAAACATCCATATATTATTATGGTGTATTTCTAATTAAATAATAAATGCAGTCTTATAAAGAGAAGGGAAACACTGTCCATTTCAAGCATCACCTTATACTTAGTGTAATTAGGAATAATGAAAATAAAACGAGTAGAAAATGTTTTTGAATTATGAGAAATTTAAGAATATTCTCTATTTACATCTGCAACTCCTGTACATGTTCAGCAAGAGGCAATTTGAAAGAACTTGTGTAGAAAGAGGACTCAAGACTGTAAACTGTCTTTTGAGGCACGGGATTCATATCACATCATTTAGTCATGAACACTTCCATTACAGAAAACAGACAGAAATACATAGTTTTAGTGAGCAATGCAGTTGCTGCATTTTAAGTGTCTGTTTTCATGTTGGATTAATCACACTCCAGGCGCACCTATTTCTGTTAAGTAGGAAGAAATTCTGCTGCGCAGAGGTCTTGTTACGTAGTCATTCTAAGTTCAGATGAATCACACCTAGTTGTTGACAACCAAAATTGGAACAAATACTTCGTTGCCCTTATCTGTTCATGTATCAAAACATTTTTAAGTTAAAAGGAAATTATGCAGCATTATGATACATAACTCATATTATTAAAGAATTTTAACTACCATACATAAATTAGTTCCTTTCTCTTCACGCCAATTCTTTGAAAATTTCTTTCTGTGTAAAAAGCCAGCCAGTAGAAGACAATAAGAATGTGGACTAAAAAGTTTCAGGTAGAGAATCACAATTTTTTTTTCACAGGAAGAAGAAATCTAGCTAGCAAATAAAAAAGAATACTGAACAAGTACATATGTACAGGATAGTGCTTGTCAGTTTATAATCCATGAATTTTCAAGACAGAATAAAAATGTTTTTGACTCACGACCTCTTCTTAATTGAAGTGAAATTTAATCATAAAAAGATGTTATGATCTAGAAAGCAGCATATCTAGACGTAAAGGAGGAATACACTTCAAATAAAAAGCACGCACCAGTTTTAACATTACCCACAAGTGAATGCTACAAGAAATTGTAAAAGTAAAAATACTACTTTAAAAAGGAATAAAAAACCGTTACGATCATGTTATTGTCACATAGGAAAAGCAGTAAAGAAGCAGAAAAGCCACTTTTACGTTGCTTAATGCTGCCTCCATGTATACACTACTATTAGCTAGATGAGGTAGCAATCCTTCATAGGAATAAATAATACTAAATATATACAACAGTAAGGCATGTTGACCATAAGGCTGTTTTGTATTATTCGAGCAAAATGTAAGACACTGGGTGTAAGCTATGTTTTGACTTTCTCCTCCTCAAATAGGCAAAATATTTATATATAAATAAATAAATAATCAGGTCTTACTTTATATTAAGAGCAATGCAATAGGATGAGATACCCAACCTTACAGATACTGTAGCCTATAATTTAGTTTAAAAATAAGCTCCATGACCTTGAACAAATATGTACTGCTCTTGATGATGGCTCTGATGGTCTGATTTTCTGCCTACATTTTTAGAAGAAATTAAAAAGTATTTCTCAGTTTCCAGAAAGATCTACGCAGAACAAAAGAAAGAAATTAAAAGCTAAATTTAAATGCTGTCCTAACCACGACAGACATTTCACTGTTACTGCTTTGATCAAGCATATTAAGTATAGTTATTCAATTTGAAATTAATAAAGTTTATTTACTCTATATTATAGTGTTCCCATAAAATTGAAGTTAGAATAAATCCTGAAAGCCATTTTACCTTTGCATGCCATGCGGTTTTTTTGAAGGTTGTAGCCTACTGTACACACACAAGTCCTGGTGGTTTCTGATGTTGGTAAACAAAGCTGGGAGCATCCACCATTGTTTAACTGACAGGAATTGCTACCTAATACATGATAAGAAAAGAGGCAGAAGAAAAAAAAAAATGAACAGTGCAATCCTGACTAAAACTGAGTGTTTGCATCAATTTTTTTTAGTATTACCAATCCCAAATTTTGTTCAGATAACTTCTCTGAAAAATTGAGATATGCATCAAATATTTCAGGCTATGCTACTATGCATATATTCTTCCATACTTCACTCTTACAGTATTTTATCTGCACGCTCAGAATAGTGGGTTTTTTTACTCTATTTGTTAAAAAAACTCCATTTTCTGAAGAAGAATTTGCTTATTTTAAAGTAAATTCATATGATAAAACTGAAAATAGTATATTAAATCTGGAGTAATGATGATGAAATCTTACTGACATTAGCCTAGAAGGTGTACCTCCATCTAGACCACGAGCAAATCACTGATTATATTGTAACCATTCATCAAATGTTGTATTAACCTCATTATCTTCACGGACCGTTTGTTTTAGTATATTTAAGATACACTCCAACGTGATCTCACAGATATATGATCCTACTTCTTAATCACAATAATATTTACTTTTAAATAATAGATGAACATTTTTAATGACATTTAAACCACAAAATATACACAGTACAATAAACGCAGCTCAGAAATTTGAAGCTTCATGAAGAAACACCTAAGTCTACTAAGGCATGAGAGGAATGAGCTGATTACAAGTTACCAAGCCCATATGAATCAGAGCACTACTTGTCACATTTATCTCTGCATTCCTAATTTTGAAGTAGAAAGTATTTTTCCATCTGAACTCATATATGTTTTCTAAAGATCCAACCATACAAATGGAAAAGACAGATGAGGTTTCAAATTCTTAGGTATCCTCAGACAAGCAGACAAACTGTATAGTTAAAAAAAATAAAAAATCTAGGACACCAGGTTTGGATACAGTAAAATTTGTAATTGTCCTCACATCATGCCTGCTCTCACGTCACCTTCATTTAATGAAATGCAAGAAGCACACAAAATATGCAAGGATTCATTAAAAAAACCCTGCAAGCGTAAAGCTGAATTCCATCTACAGTGTTTCAGTCTTATATCCCAAACCTCAACATTGTTCCCTGTAAAAATACAGATCAGTAAGGTGACATTTCACAACACACTGAAATTACAGTTAAAGTTCAGTAGTAGAAAAAGAACATTTTCTTTATTTTTTTTATTTTTTTTACTTTTGTGCAATGTAAGATGCATATTAGTGCCACAGACACCAGACACTGCTACCATTTGGGTACTCATGAAGCTAACTGTATGTCTCCATAGTAGGGAGTTCAAGCAGTTTAAAATGATAGAAACAGTACTGAAGGCCTTAATTTTTATTACTTACTGTTCCACCACATTTAAAACTAAGCACCGGGCTGGAGAAGCACCTTTGGTGTTTCCTAGATTAGGTAACATGGCAAGTGTTCCCAGAAGTGCTCAATATGGAACTGAATTAATGTATTCTATGCAAAGACTACTTATTGTATTAAACAATCCCGTGCTCTTTTGGTAACTTCTCCACAAAATGAAATAATTTGTTTCATGCAGATAAAATCCTTAACATTTTCAGCAGATGGAATCAGAAGTAATATCTCAAATGTTTCCATCTCTGATCTCCAAATTTGTAAAACTGTGTGCATGACCCCAAATTACACTTTTTCATATTATCTTAGCTCCCACTTTGTTAACTAAGTTTTAGCAGTATTAGCAATATTCCTGCCTCTTCCTGTTGTCTCACTTTTGATTCATACTGCTGTCACTCTGTCAATTTTGATGAATTAAACTGAATTAAAACAAATTGATAATGAAAACTATTAATGAATTCTCTCATAATACTAAAAATTTCAGTAGAGAGCAAGTGCACACTAACTGATATTTTTTAATTGAAAATTTTAAACTTAGATTCTCTGAAAGAACTTCAAACTTCACAATACTGTAAACTTCAGAAAACACCTGATAAATTAAAATACATCCAGCAGATATGCCAGATCAATTATCCTACTCTATACAGTAATATATTCAATAATAAAATATTTTATAGTATTTTACACTGAATTACAATTAAATAGATGCAGTCTAAGAGTTGGTTAAACATGCTTAAACTTTAACATACCTTGCTGGGCTGCTTTATCATACACTTTCATATGTACAACACCTGAAGTCTTGTTTCGCAGGACAGTTGGGTTTCTTCCATCTTTTTTGCTACAGGTACCAATCTGAGCTAAATTCTGGTCCGCCCACCAAAGCTTTTTATCTGTAAAATTTTCAATTTTCAAAAATTAAGAGGATCATTAAAAAATTATATAGAATTGAAACCCAAGGTGGGGAAAAAGCTTTTGAGGTTAATTCTCAGATCAATTTTAAGGAAAACTGCTCAAAGAATAAAGTCAGTTCCTTTATTTTAAAACCAGAAATTTTGGATTTGTAGATTTTTTTCTTAGGTGTAAAAACTGTATTACGCCCAAATTAACTGAAAGTTAGAGAACTTTATTCACAGATCATGTACTACTACAACAAAGGGTTTATTCTCAAACTTTGTTATATTCATTCATCATGTACACAGAGATGACAGGAACTCTGGTTCCAGGTTTACATTACTTGTCTGGAGTATTCAAATGAAGAAGCATGACAATTACCATTAAAATAATTAAGAATCTTGTTACGGTCTTAAATAAATTATTGAAAGTACCAACTTACATTGATAGCAACTTTTTCATCATCATTTACACAACATTTTAAAATAATAGAAAAAATGAGACATGCTATGTACATACTAGCATAAAACATCAAACCATCCTTCACCGATCCACACATGCAGAATACTTGAATTATAGTAGGAAGGACTTGTCAAAAATTTATGACAGAATTCTCACTTGATGCACATCTACAGTACATGCAACGCATTTTTCAAGTGTAGGATTTCAGGTGACTTCAGTCATGAAGATTTCACTTAAATGCAGAGAGGATACTAAGTGACAGGATAGAATAACTGAGTTTGATCATATTGCTGTGGACACATTGGTTAATGTGGAATGTAAAATTTAATTAAAAAAGAAATAAAGATACAAACATCAGTATTCATGTTAAGATAATCTTCACAAGAATTTAAATAAGAGTGTACGAAGGCAAGAAGTTTAAAAGAAATCTCAAGAAACTGAAAGGTATACATGAGATGTATACTGTCTCCTTCATTTCACTTACATCACTTCAGGAAAATGTTCTTTTTTAAGCCACATTAACATAATTTAAATGTCAACACTAGGGATTACTTCAGTTTTGTTCAGAAATATACAACACTTACCAGTCTTATCAGTCTGTCATTTTGAGACTTTGACTCATAACCCGCTAGAACTAGTGAAAGCCTCTCCAATTAAAGAGTTTGCAAGTCTTTCATTCATCTAGCGAAAGCTAGTAAGATGCCTCAGTGTTAATGACTTATAAATTTGTTAGGGTAATAATCTTTACTAGTTTTCCTCAATTCAGTATGAGGGTAGTATTCCCACCAAGTTTTGAATATTTCATGTTTCATGCCATCACTCCATATTGTATAAATGGGGTATAAAATAAGTCATAGCATTCACAAAGCAGAAAGAAAAAAGCAAAGACCACCTATCAGGAAACACAGCAGGAAGAAATGTTGCAAATAGAAGAAAAGAATATGAAATACACAGTTTGAAAACCTTCCTAGCAGCTGTCATAAAAAATTTAAATTCCGTATTGCGAAAGTTTGGGAGACAGAGTAGGTTAAAATGAGGGGATATGAAAAGAACACTAGAGATATTCTTTACCTTGGTATTTCGTTATAATACTACACATATAAAAGGCCACAGTTAATAGCTTTAGTGTAGCTCTGAAGGATGACATCAAGATCATAGAACTGCTTTCTACCACAGCTATGTCCTGTCAGTGTTTCACTGAAGATGCTGAGCTGATGATGGAAAAGCTCTTTAGTATGGCACTGCTACTTTTAACAGCCATACTGTCACGGAATACAGTCAAATGTCCTACATCAGAGGTGCCCCCAGACTTCACCCTTATCTCACACCTGAGACTATCACAACTTGAGTATTAGGGTACTGACAGCCAAGATGTGCTTTTACGATTTGCCATGTGCCAAGAGAGAAAAAAAAAACCCCAACTTTAAATTTCACATATGCAGGCACCAGCATTGCCTAGTCAAGGTGGAATAATTTTTTTAACACAAACTAATATATTCTACATATATGTATTCCATGACGTCCATGGCAATTGTTCAGTTCAGAGAAAACTAAAGAATGCACTGAAATAGTGGAAGTGTATTTCTGAAAGGCAAGCAAACTTTTGTCAGATCCAAAAGTATAATAAACATAGTAAGGATGCTTACTGTCTAATTTTAACAGACTAAACACTTGAGAACTTAAACTCGCTTCCAAAACAGGGACTCAGCTAACTCATAGCAACTGAATGTTCACAGTGAAGAGCTCCTTACCTAACCAATGCCAAGTCCTTCAGCTGTTTCCCTTATAACATAATCTGTTCATTTTTATCATAATTAATTTCAGCCAGCTTGTTCCCATTATTCATCAATGTCAATGGTTGCTGGAAGCAAAGCAAATCAGTCCTTTCCTGTCTGGGTGAGACTGAAACACAGAGCATACCGAACATACAGAAAACACTTAGGCAACGCTAACTCTTAATGTCATCCTTCAGACATTGCATAAAAGCATTACTTCAGTGGAGAACTTCCTAATGTTTCTAGCTGTAGATAAACAAACGCAATGCAAAGCACTGCCAGCTATTTCTATCAAGTGTAACGGGAACAACAACCACCCATATTCTATTTTTCACAGTAAAAGCACGAGATACTGCTGCTAGCTTTTGATATTTTTTTTTTAAACCATAAGAAAAATCAATGCACAGAGCTAATGCAACTTTTGTCAAAATACAGATTTACTTTCGAAGTGAAACTAAGAACACACATATGCCATCCTTCCCTGATGAACCCAAAAGCCACCCTATACAAAATCTTGTCTGACCGAGCCCTGCATCCTGCAAAAGAGCGGAATGATTGACTAGTTGAATCCCTTCAGTTTGCTGGCAGCCAGATGGCCATGCAGCACATGTGCTGGCCAGCACGTCACTTCATGTGTAGCTCCACAGTGGCAACAGCCTGCATTTTGTTTTGACACAAAAAAGATGGGGAATGGAATGGAGAGAAAAGAGAGGAGAAATTTAAGGACTACATGAAGAAAATGGGGTAGCGTGACAGCAGATTGTGGAACTGGGAATGGGTGCAGGCTCTACAAGTGGTTTCATGTACAGACATCTGTTGTGCAGAAGAGCAAGAGAGAAACTGGGGTGAGGTCTTGGGGTGAAAGACATGAGGTATTGCACTGGAGGTATTACGGAAAGAAGTTATAGAGGAAAGCTGATGGTACCATGTTATTAAGATTCAGGAGACATGAAAGCAGTCTTTACCACTTACACTTTTGCTGCAACAACTGCTGATTTGAGGCTACTTCCACAGAAAGATGTAAATTAGAATGTCTAGCTTTATATGGAAATTCTACTGACTTTACTCTAGGGAAGAAATTAATTTTCACATGTCAACATAATTGCTTGTAACGATAAACCACATTTTTCATTAAAAGCAAATTACAATCAATAACTATGAAATCTTGAAAAAAAAAAAAACCAAAACCAAAAACAAAACCAAAAGCAGACTTTACCTCCCAATTCATCAGAATATAATTATTAAACAGCTTTGACAGCAAACAAACTTTAGTAAACTAATGGCCAAAAGCTGACACAGGAACCATAGTCAGTCTTCTGATTTCAAGTCCTTAACACATTAGCCCTCACAATCTCGAGTATGCACAGACGTATGAGGTGGCATGAATGTTCTTGGTTGCCAAGTTAACAGAGTCCGTAATACGTTTCACGGTGTCTGTTTCACATTTTCTTTGAATGCCAGAAACCGCTGCCTGAGTCTTTACTCCAGTCACAAGCCTTAAGCAGTATGATGACCTCCTTCCAACTCACTGGGGACTATCAGTTTCTCTTGAATTAGTCAAGCCATTCATCTTAGTGACTGTCTTAACACTCTGTAGCTAACCATTTCAGAAAGGAAGTTACGGAGTCTTATGTTCTGGATTTAAAATTATAATTCTGAGGATCCACAACTACTATTTTTCCTATATTCCTACCTAAAGAAGCTTAAGCTATTTTGTCAGTACAATTTAATTAATGAAATAAAATGCAGTTCTGGTACTAGCCTTCTAGGAAGCCTCTGTAAAGAAAGAAGCTTTCAGTGGCCCATTTCTGTTATACTCTCCGAGTTAATAAAATGGTATGAACTCAAGGGCAAGCAACTCCCCCATCTGCTCTCAGCCTTTTGGAAAACTATTTTAAACAAACTGAACTAGCTAACATTTTAATACCATATTACCTCAGACCTAGATTTGACCAACAGTCTCAAAGGCAACACAACATAGTTTTTGCGTGAGTGTTAAGTGTAACCATGAAAGGGAAAACAACAGAAAAAGGAAAATAGCAGTCATCTGAATTCAACTCTATCTTCTGTTTGTCACATACATTTTTAAACCAGAAAAATGTAAATGGCAGTATATGGACAGTATGACATGCTTAGGTTACTAACAAACTACTGCTTTCCAGTGAGTTACTCATTCACTCATGACTACATTTAAAGTATTAATTACTGTGAAATATAATCTTGCAGCAATGTTCTACATGAAGAAAAAGTACTAATATCTCTCTTTTTTTTCCTCCAAATACTTCTGTATCTTTTAAACATCCTAAATGAAATAATTAAGTGGGGCAAGTCTGTATAATTGCGAGTTTTACATCATCAGCATTTTCATTTTAGACAGAAATAATTATTACTGTCGATGAACCAACAGTAAAACCGTAGACTGAGAAAACTTCTAAATTTCAGGAACACTGCATTTCCAGCAAATATTGTGTATTAACTTCATTTCCTTTTCAGTTAAACGAGGTATTGCCTATGCTGCAGGTTTGATACTTTATAGATCCAGACAGTTGAGTGTTCCATGATGAAAACTGTAGATCTGAAAAATCATTTCCATTGCAGTAACTGTAAAAAGTTACTGCACAAAAGAAAACAAACTCTGAAAGTATCAAGGAAAAAAAGCATTTACTGAGCAGTCTTCACAGGTATATGATAGGACAACCACCTACAGAAGACAAATATTCTGAATATGAAGACTTAGAAACATAAATGGAACTCTCAAGGGAAACCTAGGTAAAAAACATAAAGGAAATCTACCATCTTATGCATGCAAAAATACTAGAATTGACTGAAAGAGAAGATCACCCTGTGATATCAATCTGTTAAATGAGTAGTAGCTTACATCTGATGGTTCTTTCATCAGACAATCCTTAGAACAAGGAGTTCCTGTGCTCAGCTTTGGTGTTGGGATTACAGTAAAACAGATATTCTTATCTCACATGAGAGTGACTATGTGATATAAACCATAAGGGAATTCATGGGAATGTGACTTTTTTTTTTTTTCTGTGAGATTATGACCCACAATAATGAATTACCTATCCTAGAAGTTTAGGCTAACATTTTCAATTAAATGACTGTATGTGAAGAAGTGATTACAGCCTTCAAATTCTCTATTTGAAGGATATAAAATCAAATTAAAGACATTTATCCTCAAATCTGAATGGCCCATTAAATAATTTTTGTAATGACTGCTGTCTTACACATGGAATACAAGAACTTACTGATTTACACATCCATACCCATCCATAAAATGGCTTTGGTTTTGTTTTTGGTTTTTTGGGGTTTGGTTTTTTCTGTTGGTTGGTTACAAAAACCTCAAATAACCAAGCAACCAACTTTGCATATTCTTTTACAATGAGATGAAGGCATGCCATGTACTTTATCAAAAAGTTAAATTACTAATAATTTTCTACACCATTTTATTAATTTCTCCCTTTTTGTATTAGTATGGAGCCAAACCATTTCTACTTCACTACGTTCCACCATGTACCTCTTTTGCTTACTAAGCTATTAAATGAGACTTGAAGCTTTCATATACAGTTAACAGTATCTAGCCAATTTCCTTCAGTGGTGTTGGAGATGTCAAATCATAGAGTTCTTCTCCCTTCATGACAGAAAAAACAAAAATCATTACAGCATAAACTCATTACTAATCCTTGAAGTATTTGAGTGTGAACACAGAAGCTGAGTAGTCTCCTACATCGCCTGTACCGTTAAAAAGGATAAATCACAACAAATCACAAGTGAATACTCAAAATACACTTCAAAATTATTCTTTTATCTTCCTCTTCCATCCTTGCTAGCATGACAACTATATTAACACATCATTAAAAATATAACTTATAAAATCTTACTGAACTAGTATTTATTCTTTTACATGGAGGCTTTATATGGTGCACTTCAAGTTTTAGAAAGACATATGGATAGAGTACAGGGAGTTAAATGAGGGAGTTCAAGCAAATCCTGACATTTCTGATATATTAACAAAAAACAAACAAAACCAAACACAAAAGGAAACAAAAAAAACCAACCCACAAATCCTTAAGTGCAATCTTGAGGTTAAACACTTCCGACTACCTGCCCAAAAAACAACAAACTGGTCACAGCCGACCAGTTATGCCCCAAGACCTAAACAATATAGGTTTTAATTCTTCATAAACTGCTGGATGGCCAATATATGCCACAACAGTGTCTCATAAAAAAAAACCAAAAAACAAAAACAAAAAACAACAAAATAATCAAAAAATACCTATATGTTATACACCTATTTTTGAGCAAAATTCTAAGTAGAATTTTGGACTATTTCTCTCTGTGCTACTAATATATTCTTGCAGGAGGTAACTCATATGATTTCTAGTATCAGGATTACTTATTTCCATATTAATTTTAAAATACAGCATATGATTTCACAAAACCAGTTTACTTTAGCATAAAGACAACTTGCTTTCACAAACCACAGAAGAATTTGAAACCTTTAAATATCAAATGGAAGTTAAATGATTTAGTTGCTTGATGATGCTAACAAGAGTGTTATTCAGTCACTAATTACAATCTTGTTGCTGAACCTGGGTTATAATATAGATTAAAATTGTTGTATTTATCCATTCTGTTGGGTAATTAGCATTAAGTGCAGCAACATATTGGGGAACAGCAATTTGAAATGCCAAAAATTGCTACGCTAGCATTGTGGACAGTCCTTTGGAGATTTGAAGCAGCACTCTGAATGCAAATTTTGATGGGCCATTAGTTTTCATTAATGGTGGTTTGAGTATTTATGGAAGACAACTATGTACTGTACTTAAAACTGGGCAAATTGCCTAGATATATTTCATATATTAATGCTAATGTAATGAATGATGTTATGGCAATTAGAAGACTGATGACTTGGAAAATTAAGGTGTATGTATCTGAAGTTTCCTGATCTAAGCAGCCCCTTTCACTTTGCAATTATGTCCAGCAAAGTCATATCTCCCAACATTTGAGTTACTAGAAATGCATTTTGGTGTCATATTTGAAACTTTATTTAGGATAAACCCAAAATCAAATAACCAATATATCATTTAACTACATAATTGACATAAAATGGTGGCATGAAGATATTTTGGTAACATTGAACACATATTTTCTGTCTGAAATGAAATACTGTAATTGTTTCTGTCTGGTTTGATTGTTTAATAACAAAATTTCATGGCTGTATTATATAAAGTTTGTGTTCAAATACATTGTTCTAATATGTATGCTTCCACTGAAGAGCTATGACACATGTCTGATTTCATTGTATTGCTGGTTGAAAATTATTTTACATGATTTTCAACAGAACTAGCACTTATAGGTAGACTCATTCACTACATGACGTTACTTTATTTTATACTAGTAAACAACAACTAGAAAAAGGCTACTACTTACTATCATGGAATATTTTCTTTTATGTTTTTAAAAGTAATTTTAAACAACAAATTACATTCTCATTATAAAATCTACACAACCTAAATCATATTCCTATTCTGTAACTAAATGAGCTGAACTTTGTGGTTTTGGGTAAACTGTATTTCTGTGAGGCTCTGCTACAAAATCCAACAAAACTGCTGACAAAAGCCTTCAATAACTTTTTCTTCCCAGCTAAAAAATTACAGTAACTAATCAATACTTTTCTAGCAATGCTGTTTATGGTTCAGAGCCCTGTATCATTCAAGAAAGAATACAGTAGTTTGGAAATTCATCAGATATT
Source organism: Falco punctatus (assembly GCF_963210335.1). Classification (NCBI taxonomy): domain Eukaryota; kingdom Metazoa; phylum Chordata; class Aves; order Falconiformes; family Falconidae; genus Falco; species Falco punctatus. Next base: position 37,714,265 of record NC_137588.1, read on the forward strand.
GCTGCAAGTTCCTTTGTAATTCAAATCTTGTGATATGACAACTCTGCTCACCAATCCGGGAAATACATATAGTTCTCACCACAAAGGTAAATTTCCAACCAGTTTCAGTTAAGGAACCCTTTTCATTAAGTAACTTGGAAGGCAGGAAATGAGACTTCAAGCAGAATGCCAAATAGATCTATATAATTAGATCACACTCAGACACTGGCTACCAGGAAAACTGTTTAAAATCAGACACTGAATATATCCAATTCAAACATTAAAACAAGTATAGGAACCATTTTCTGAATGTTGAACAGAATATCACTGTACTGTGTAAGAAAATCTGAGATTCTCTCACATGGCAAATCCTGAGTTTCCAGAACAGTACTTGTTATCAACTTGTGTTGTCTGTAGTAGGTGTTGAAAATTATGGGAGGATAGGGTGCTGTGAATTAGATAAACTTCTAAAAGACCAGGAGAAACTATAGAGGTTTTTGAACTAAGTAGCAGAAGCAGATTACTATTGACCAAATGCAAGATAATAAACAGTGGGAGACACTACCAAAGCATTCACATGCATTTTTGAATGGTAAGTTAACTAAAAATGGCTGATGTTGCATGCACTGACATTTCACAGCGGATGTGTATTTGAAAAAAAAATAAATGGAAAGAGTAGAAAAGGATGTATGACTTCACATGGACCTGTTTTCTTTTAAGTCACTGATGAATTCAAATGGTAAAAAAAGTTTGCTTACAATATATATAGAAGAAACATTCCAACTATTTTATGTGTTTACCATGATTTTAGATACAAGCAGTCAAGAAACTTTACGAACTGGACAAAAAATGATGCAATAAACATCATAATGACTGTGATTCAGCTGCTATAACTTCCTATTGAACTTGTAGGCAAACAGATCGACAGAGGTACTATATTTTCCCACACTATCATGTTAAATCTTATATCAGAAAAATTATTCATTCTTATTTATTTACATATTATTAGTTACGATCATTTATGAATGACAGATCTCTTATATTTCTTCATATCACATTGAATTTTCAGTTCTGATCCATTTTACATGCATGAAAGCCTGACCCTAAGAAGCTATGTAAAGTCACCAGCACTTCAGGAAAACAGTTGGCATTTATGCTGCTATGTTCCATAACACAAAAACATACAGGAGAAATGAAAACAAAAATTTCTCATGTTTTTCAATCAGCACCTACAGTACTGTTTACAAAACTGTCTTTGTCTGCACTTTTATCCACCAGATATTTATACTGAATCATACTGCAATGTCATATTGCAGTTTATCATAACTATGGCTTAAAAAGAAAGGCAAAACCCAAAAAAGCAGAACAAACAGAAAACCCCAAACACGTTGTACGATTTGTTTACCCATTTAGAGTAGGAAGAATTGTCATTAATCATAAATCCAGAGTATCCCAAACTAGTAATATTAGATAGATATATGTTTTAAAACTACACAGCACACGTTCTCTCATCTCCACACCAGAAAAATTCAACTACTTTCAGGCAAAGAAGCATGAAACACTCTTCTTTAAATGACAGCTATTAACTCTTTATTCGGTATTCCAGGTGGATCATCACTGTTGCAGATTCTGTGAAGCACAGATTCAAGATAAGACTAGACATCTCAGTATGAAGGAATACTCTTTACACCACCTCATATTAAAGACTTCTCATAGCTCCCTAAGGAAGAGGTCATCTATTTCTAGTCACAATCAAATGAACAAAAGACAAGTTGTCTATATTAATGTTCATGACTCCTCGTGACACAGAACTTGCTTTTGTTTATGAATGCATATATAAAAGCATCCCCTCTCCAACAGATTTTAGCAGTATTTAGAGTTCAATACTGGTCAAATATGTGTATAATAAAGCTACTTTAGTCGTTACTACTTTAAAATATGACTTAATTTCCAACTTATGCATTTAGTCTTTGGAGTTCATTTAGCATAACTTTCACAAGCACACCACCTACGCATACATTATATAATTGATGGATCAAAATACTTTATTAAAAGACTGACAGCTGATGAGTCAACTACCCCAACAAACGTCTACTTATCAACTGCACCTTTTTTTTTAACATGAAAGATAAATGTAAATAATTTTTAATTGAACCAGAACAGAGGTCAGCAAAGCATTTGGAGGAAATATGGACAGCTCTAAAGTTATTTCTAGAATAATAAATACCAGTTCTGAGTCAGACTGAATTTTCTTAACACACTGTATCCTAACTCCAGCGAGGTTCAAGGACTGAAGATGCATATGAGATACAACGAATTTGAAGCAATACTCTTGTTCAGCAATCTGCAACTTAAAGACTTCTTGATTTTTTTAAAAATTTTTCTTATGTTACCATTCTTCTGATTATTTTTTTAGTAACTTAGATGTGTTTGAACATTCTAAACTTCTCTAATGCACAAAGTATAACAAACAGAACTTTTTTCCCCAATTAATTTAATACACAGAATTTTAGCAGATATCTGAAAATCCAAACAATGCATTTATCAAAATAATCAGTCATCAGTTCATAACCCAAAGAAGTTTTCAAAGCACAAGCCAATCAAACAAACCAGGGCCACTCTGAACTAAGAGTGGAAACAAGAGAGCTGCAGAAGAAACAAGTCATAATTCTCTGTAAGAAAGAGCATAACATATCCCCTTCCGAAATGCTTTACTATAGTAAATGTAAGCCATCATCAACCTGTTACCTGCATCCTGTATACAAATGCAAGATTATATTTATAAACATAAACTTGTCATACAGACTGTAAACTGTCTGTTCAATGAAATATATATATTAAAAAAATCACAAACAAACCAGTCTGTACTGTGTAATTTACATATAAACAACAATAGCTTCTTCAAGATATTTATTTTTCATTATTAATTAGCTTCCAATCATTTAAAAGTTAAGTTATTATCACCAGACTTACCCATAATGGTTAAAGCTGTGGCTTTTGTTAAGTCTTCTTTCATTGATTCTATTATTTCAAGATTACCACCATCCAAGTTGCATCTATTTATGGTTCCATTTCCTGAACTGATCCAGTAAAGTTTGTTCTCCCCATAATCTATTGATAAACCTGTAATTAATATATACAGGTTTAACTGTGGCTTGAGTTGATAATAAACATTTAGTGTTAAACTGTTTTCATAATAAAAGTGTAGTTATGAAATATATATACACACACAAAAAACTTTTATCCATTTATCTAGTCAAACTTTAAAAAAAAAAGACAGAGAGAGAGAAACAAACCAAACTGCCCATTTATACTGAAAAAAGCACGCTTTTTTTTTTTTAAAAAAAAAGATTTCTGCCTTTTATTTCTCCCAAAGTCTACACAAATCAATCAGTGACTGACTGATGAAATAGCATTATCTGGCAAAGAAAAATTACTTGAACAAACTGAGGTCTTAAGTGAGGTCATTAACTACTAGTTAATGCAAACTAGAAACCGTTATTTGTATTCTATAATAATGAATACTTAAAGACTTAGGAAAAAAGCTATTTTTTGTCATTCAGAACTACGAAAACTCTGCTCTCTGCCTACATGCACAGCCCTTCGCTTAGAATGCTAAAATACCAAAACCTAATACTAATTCTCAGGAAGTTTACAGTATTCATTTTACTTTTGCTTCATAGTGAACTGACCTCATGATCAGTTCTTTGGAGTTAGAAGAAAGGGAACCACAGAAATAAAACAGTTGCAAAATAACCTACTAAATGAACAAAGCATACAATTTACTGCAAGTAAAAGCAAAGAATGCAGAGATAAAGTGTTTCAGAATTCTATAATCCTTGAAGAACATTCAAGTAACTGTAGCAGGAGATCTTCCATGGTGAAATGTGCTTGGCATGGTGACAATACATGCCATAATAATTTGTTTTGGTGCTACACTTTTCCCAGAACTCATGTTAGGCACCCAGCAGACAGTTGCCAAAAAATACTATATTTCACTCCATAGGTCAACCTCTAGATACTGTACAGTACACTTCTTCCATCATGGAAACTGCTTCTCTGTGGAAAGCCAGATCTATTTTCAAAATCCTGATGGAAGGAAGGAGTGCTGCATGCTGCGGTACTTTCAGCTACCATCATGCCACTATTTCTTTACGTGTATTTGACATAGTAGGCCAAAAAGTGTCCATTTCTAAGCTTTTGAAAAACAGTTTTCCAGTTCCTTTACAGTTACTGCTATTTCCCCCCCTCTCTGTAAGTGTATCAGCCAGAAGAAAACAATCTACCCTCAAGAGAAGATAAGGATACCAAGTAGCGCCTTCAGGAGAGATTGATCTTGCAGCATCTCTCTGCACATACATGTTGTCCTGGCAACAGCATGTGCAGTATTTAGACCTAGCACAGGAAACTTTCCTGGGAATAGGAATGAACCTTGCTATGGATTACAATGGTAATATGCAAGTACAAAAGTTTCCTTACTCTGAGATGGATAGCATTTGCCGTCCTCTGTAACTCTTTACTGCTACCAGTGAGCTACTCACCTAGAAAAATCTATTTATGGGATTGTTGTGAATGCAATCTACACAGCTATTAAAATGTTATCTTGTCAGGTTTCCTACTTCTTCAGATATTAAACTGGTGCTTCCATATACGAGTATTTCAATCACCCAGCACCAACTGACAAGAAATAACATTCCTATCTCCTTCTACCCAAGCCTACCACATTTTTCTTCCCAAAGTATTTTGCTGTTGTGTTATTCACCTATTACCAACCTTTGTGAAAACATATTATTTCTATTTGTTTAGATTTTTTAAGGAACCGTCCCGTTTTTTCCAGTGAAAATTGGTGACTCACTAGCCATAAGGATCACAGATACTCATGATGCATTCTGTGTGGGTGACTGGCTTACACCTTGTGTCCCAGCTGCCAAAGTCAACCTAAATATGTGGATTGCAAAATACTGGTGTCAGAGAATTCCGTCGTGGTTTGTTTGTTTGTTTGTTTTTTGGTTGTTTTTTTTTTTTTTTTTTTTTTTTTGTTGTTTTGGTTTTTTTTTAAATATTTCCATGACTTAGGCCATCACTGTTTTCACAAGCATTTTTTAATTTCCTTACTGAAATTTCCAGAAATATGCTACTATTTAAAAAGCATATCATAATGACTATTCCAGCAATTCATACACAGAGGTTCCAGTCTTAAAACCACATATATAATTAGATATTTAGCTTTCACTACCAGAAAATCAAGTTTGAAATTTTAATTTGGAGCACCCTGAAGTACAAAGAAATGACTCTTGATAGCACTTTTCACACACTTACTTTTAAAATTATGTATTTTCCTCTATGTTTACCTGTGGAAATGTTCTGTAACAAGCGGTGGAAGCTTATGGAAACTGTGTTCCAAGAACTTTCAAGTTGGGGTTCATTCTTACTATCTAAATCAATTGAATGTTGGACACTGCTAATTACAAATTAGATGAAGTATAGGAACAGAATTTCCAATTTTTGTTCACATTTCCCACTTTAGAGACTTAAGAAAGGTTTTTTTTAACTGTTTATGGCTGATTACATTTCAGGTGAAAAATGAGTGCTTAAAATTAGGACGTCCTTAGGCTTGTTTCTCTGCTAAACATAAACGCATACTTAAGAAATAACTTTTTTTAAACAAACAAAATAAATTTAGGATGAAAATTTCAAAAGCTAATCTCAAGAACATTTTTGGTTAACACCTGCAACAATGTAGTTTTTGTAAACCATGTTATATAAAAAAAGAAAGCAAGGAATATTCAACTGGAGAGTCAGCCAAGAAAATGAAACAAGAACAGCTAGAACAGCAATCAGAGCTGTGCTATCATCATGAGCAAAACGGAAACTCCAAGTTTGTTCAGAAGAAAAGATTGAACTCTATTTCAAAAAACAAACACCCCTCCCTCAACCTGTAATTATGGAGTCCTTTGAAGTTAGCTGAGAGAGAATCCAGTACGTTTTTAAAGGTGATTTATCCCAGTTATTTCAAAACTTACTAACAATACAATACTCAACAATTTAGTAATAGCCATTTCCTTAACAACAGTCCAATGAATGCACAGTTTGTACTTTCAGGGTTTTATAACAAACAACTGCTTAACAGTTCAAGTTAACTGCTTAAAGTTCAAGACACCAATGATCAAATGATCTGCATCACAAAGTACAAAATTAAGCACTAATTCTGAACCCTTATGACTGCAGTTTAATGGAACCTCAGTGATTAGTTCCCTTTTTTAACAAATCTGTGTGTGTCAGTATTTCAGCTTTTATAGAGCTGCAGATAAAAATGAGACACAATGTGTAGCTGTTCCAAGATTATCAGTTTCCAAAATCTCCAAACTACATACTCCTGATGTTGATAAGAAATACTTTAATTGAAATAGTCTCCTCCTTTTAATAGAACTCAAATTGAGAAAAAAAAAAATCATCAGCATACTTCAGGTCACAGATTGGAAAATTTTCCCTCATTCTTAAAATTTTGAAATTATGCCTTAAGAAAACAAAAACCCCCATGACTTATCAGGACGTCCAACTCTTATAAGCCATATATTTGTTTTCCAGTAATCCACCTGTGAACTCACTTATTAGATCATTCACCTCGCTCCCCAAATATTCAATATCAGCACTGCATGAACTAGATTTTCACTTGTAGAAAAAGACAGCTTCTCAGTTAGAAATTAGATGCTAAATCAAAGTTTTAAGACTGCTACTCTCTGGCTCTTCAGCAATGTTTTCTTGTTCTTAGCATGAGAGTGCCAAGATGTTAATTAGCTTTATGCTAATGGTAAGGGTAATTTAAACCATTAAAAAAGGCATTTTGCATATATTTCTATTTAGAGTTCGATATTGGAAATTTAGTACTTATTTTATCTATAGTGTATCTGATAATTTTTCCTCAGACATGCAACAGAATTTGTTTTCATATCCATCAACAAAACTGAGCCAAGACATCTACCCATTAGAAAGTTTTTCAGAAATAGACAACTGCAAGCTTTACTTTCCCTTTACATACATACTTTACTCTACACACTTTGCATACTACATATTCTATGCTTTACATACTTTACAATTTAGCATGTTTTCAGAGAGCCAAGAAGGGAAAAACGGTTAAATCTCTACGGTTTCCTTATTATGCGATAGGTATCATTACTATGCAGGAAGATCCTTTCATCTGGAATATAACCTATTTGAAGTAATTCTTATCAGATCTCAAAGGTGTTAAAAATTAATCCAACACTATAGAAAGAAAAAACATTGTTTCACTTGCAGCTCCATGGTGAAGTAAAAAAGTAATGTTGCAATCATCATTCCTCCAAGCTTACAGGAACATTTAACTGCACGAACAGTCCATCCGATACCAGTGAGACTTTACATGTCCATGAAGAAAAACATCAGAAAACCCACATGGATTTGCACATGCAGCCTTTGACAGAACTGATATACTTACAAGGGAGGGGAGGGGGGAAAAAAACAAAAAGGAAAAGAAAAAAAAAAGGAGTACTTACCATTCTACCACGTATTTGGTTCAGTGGCTTTACTGCTACTCAGAACAAACTCAATGACAGAAACCATAAGGACTGCAATTTAGGACCTATGATCACAGGATATTCAGTGCAAAATGTTGCACACAGGCTTATTTCTTAATATTGTCATAATATTATTAAATGTGTTTATGGTTTATACTTCACCTTAAAATTAGTGGGTTTACCACTCCTTTTCCTCCCAATAAATAACTGTCTCTTCAAGTGGATAGACAGAAAATCAAATCGACAATAAAAGACACTAAATAATTTCTACAAAATTATTTGAAATTAGGGTCTAAAATGCATTCTGTGTTGCTTTGTTGTCAAATTTATTCAGATATTTGTCATATTTACTTCAGCCTGCTTAAAGCATTCAGTTATGAAAACCCATAGATGCCTTAATATGTAATCACTTTATTTATAGGTCATTAATAAGGCAACAACAATTGTTGTAACCACTTTAACTCTAAAAAAAAAATGAAATTACAAGAAGAAAAGATACCTGAACCAAAAATAAATGCAGTTGGGATTCTGGTGAGGAAGGTTCTACATTTGCAGTCAGAGTATCCTCTCACATACATTCATAACTGAAAAGCATCCTCTCTATGCTTTTTTCCCCATGACCAAAAGACTGAGAAATACAGACAGCTTCTCATTCACCTTCGGTCTACGGTAATCCTAGAGGTTAATAACAATGTATGTAGCCCACTAGAATAGATTTCAATTAGAATGGGCCAAAAATATCTTAAATTGCAAAACACAGGGGTACATCAGTGCTTTTCATGTCTTTATGTCTGTTCTTATCTCTGTTATACAGTGCATGAAAAACATCATTGTATACTTAAACAGCATTTCAAGATAATGTCTGTAATAAAGCACTATCAAATAAAAAAACAACAGGAAAAAAGGTATTTACCAACAGGATCTTTTTGATTCTGAAAGAGTATTTTGCTGTTGCTGCCATCCATGTTTGCCATGTTAATTGTGTTACCATCCGTCCAGTAGAGCTTACTGAAGAAGAAGATGAACATATTTCAAATGTTGCTTTGTTTACACAGTATTTTTAATGCATCAATAGGGAAAACATTCCTAGAAGCAGGCAAAATATACAACTAATGATTACATGATTTAATCAACAGTAAGCTTTGGTAGGGAAGCAGTACTCAGAAATCTCAGCAAAATCTTTGAAACACATGCATTTACCTTAAGTTTGAAACAAAACAGAAAGGGCAAACTCAAAATCTGAAAACTCAGCTTGTGACAAGCTTTACCACAGTTCATTTGTTAAAACCACAGATATCTTACCCTTTTACTGGGTGAACTGCAAGACACTGGGGTTTATCGATTCCATGGATGATTGAGGTTTTCAAGGAACCATCTAAATGTGCCACATTAATTTGTGTTTCATCAAATTCTGAGCTAATCCAATATAAATTACGTGATATCCAATCCACTGCAAGACCTCTGATACTCTGGATATCTGCAAAAAGTGAAAGTAGTTATTCTCTTTATTTTCTGTCTGGATTATTCTCAGACTTAGAGAAAAAATCCCAACAATATCTTCTACAGCTTGTTAACAATATTGTGCAATATGCTACTCAGATGTCTGTACAAACTGGTTGCCAAGAATTAATAATAATTATTTTTCTTCTTGGGCCTGATATACTTGCAATAAGAACATCAAAACTGCACTGAAGATTTAGGAAATCCTCCATAAATACTTATTTTAAAGTTAGCATAAAACACATTGTCCAAAAATAATAATCAGACAGACGGTGAATTTTCTCAGTGTACTTTTCTACTTACAAATGCATTTATTACTCAATGCACTATTAAGAAGTGTGGTTTGTGGTGGGTTTTTTTAATGGATGATGATGTAGAATGAATTACCCTCCACTGGAAAGTTCAACACTCACAATTACTAAACATAAATATTATTCATGATGTAAGAGGAAGGCTCATACTTCTTTAGTTGTGAGTTACACTTTACATAGAGAGCATTAAGTGGCTTTCTAAGGTAAAACTATGCTGAAGTTTAAAAGCCTACTTCCCTCTTTATCACTGGGAAGACTCAGTATGGAGTATCTGAATTAAAACCACTGGTTTATAGCACACTTCTACAGCATGTTAGTAGGTAAGTAGCTACATGACTGAAGAAGTTTTGGTTTTATTTCTGAAGGCTTTTGAAGACTCCAACTTACTCCCCTGCTTTCCTGGAAGTAGCTAAACATCTGTCAGCCAATGGAAAGTAGTGAAGGAATTTCTTTTGCTTTGCTTGTGCACACAGCTTTTGGTTTTCTTATTAAACTGTCTTGATTTCAACCCATGAGTTTTCTCACTTTCATCCTTCTAACTCTCTTCCCCAGCCCACTCACATGGAGTGAGCAAGCAGCTGTGTGGGGCTTAGCTGATTTCTGGGGTTAAACCACAGCAGCAGTATTACCTGCAGTAGTGACAAACGAATATAATATGATCAATTTAGTACCTTCACAAGTGTCTTTGTATGAGATAGTCTTCCTTAGCAAGACACTGATTTTTTTTTTTTAAATATATTGATATCTGCCTTAAATGCTGCATACAAAATCACTGCTCATCATTTAGATACCAACAAGCTGCTCTGCTTTGGCATAGCAATGGTTCATACTGTACAGCACCTTTGAAGATGAGGAAGCAGGCTAAGGGCGATTTCATGATTTCATTATAGTTCATAGTTTATACACTCTCTCTTTGTCAACTTCGTATGATTACTTCCACTGACAGAATTATTGTCATTGACAAACTAACATGGATGTGGCTATGGACTGACTTGCCTATACCTAAGGTCAAACAGTGATTGGGCATTAGGAAGTCTGCCAATTTTAGAGAATGCAACAAAGGCCACTGAATTCAGAGCCTTGACCCATTTTAAACTGATCCCCTGCCTTTTTGGTTGTGGTTTTTTTTTTTTTTTTTTTTTGTTGTTGTTGTTTGTTTGTTTGTTGGAGGAACTAGAAAACAAGCATTTCATACTTTTAAAAAGATTAAACTATGACTTTGGCATCTTTGTGACATTAACATAAGACTTCATCCTGCAAGAATCCCACTAGTATGTGCTTACAAAGCTTCTTATGCTCTCATAAGAAGTATAAAAATACAACTGTAAGTAAATGAGATCATTTTCACATAGTAAGTAGTCTTTAGAATGTTTTGATGTGCCAGAACATGGTAAATTTGCATATTTTATATATAATGAGTTACATCTGGCACAGAAAAAAAGAACAACCCAGAAAACCTCCAGCACAGAAGCTACCACAATAAAAAGAATGCTGATTAAGTTTCATTAAGTTGACAAGTTTTGTGATTTTTCACTATATATTTTATATAGTAAACAATGTTTTTTGGAATACTACCATTTAAAAACACAAGAACTCTTCCTCTTCTGGGCACCTCAATGATGTAAAGACTAGCTCTAAGAGGCATTCTGAACTTTGCTTTCATTACTGGTACTGAAAAAAATCTCCAATTATTAATAAAGTTGTCTCTGAGATAGCAGGTGACAAACCCAAGATACTTACACAAAATAAATAGGTTCATCAATCCACACAGCCAAGAATTAATATTGCCACAGTTGTCCAATGATTTCCCAAAATATGCTAATTCAGAACAAAATTCTTCTGGAGTGACACCAGGGGCAGAACTTTATTTGGGGAAATCATCAAAAAATTAATCAAAAAACTAAAGAGGTCTCTTTGGTTTTTTTTTATTTGTTCTCAAAATCAGAAAAGGTCTGATCTTGCAGAAGTGATTTTTTTCTTTTCATCTCTTCCCCTTCAAACACATATTTAACAGTTGAGGAACCAGAGTTTACAGAATTTGCCTTGAGATAATTGCTGTCAGAACAGTTTTCTATGTTCAAGCAGATAGTTATATTACAAAATAGAAGAACATTGTGTGGTGCTAGGAGAGGAACTGATAGTGGTTGGACATGAACAAACAAACAAACCCCAGCACTAGGCAAGGAAAAAAACCGGTATCACTTTAATACTGAAGCTACTGCCATAGGGTTGAAGCATCATGAACAGACTTTACAATCCATTAGGTTTCTGTACTCAAAGTACAAAGCAAAAGTGCCGGAACAATGGAAGTGTTAACTACAGAAAAAAACAAGCCAGCTATGATTTTCCATTTGCAATATTTTAGGATTCCTTGTATCGCTGTAAGCAATCTACCTGTAAGGAAAAAGCTCAGTAAAAAGGAAAACCCGAAATGTACTGTTATAAGTAACTGAAGCAGCACTGATGGAACAAAAGTTTACAGGATTGAAAGACACAGACTCAAGACCACTTCCTCACAGCATTCAAGTACTGCAAACCGCCTGATGGCAATCAGTTTGAACAAGACACATGCTGGAAGAAGACAACAGGTAAAACCATAACACCAGTATTACCAAAATTACAGAGCTACCATACCATGTGTTTCATGAATGGTGCCAAAGCTGAAAGATCTACATAAACTGGAAAGAAAAAAATAACTCTGATGCAGCTAATTTCTTCGGTAGGTCAGCACTATGTCAGGATACTGTTATTTTTCTGCTTTTCATTTTATTACTTCTACCTTCCCCAGAAGACATTATTTCCATTGTTTACAATATTTCCAATCTCATATAAAAGCAATGTTAAAATAACACCACAATTTATTTAAATAAAAATGAATTGTGAATCAATAAAATGAAGTGGAATCCAAAACAAAATTATGCTTTCTTATTGTTTAGATCAATTATCCAATACCAGTGGAAGGTACACTCAACAAGAACTTTGGTACATATTTTAGCATGCTTATAACTACAATTAATTATTATTACTTCAATGTTATGGTATTTACCTCTTGAAATAATGGTTTCTAAGCCAGTGCCATTAATGAAGGCACGCTTGATGGTCTGTGTTTTCACATCAGTCCAGTATAAGCGCTCCTCCGCAGCATCAAAATCGATGACTGTCACATCATCAATGTCAGGAACAGTGAAGGCTGTGATGAAGTTGAAGTATGGGTTTTCTATGTCCACCCCTCTTATTTCCGAATGCCTTGCATAAAGAAGAAACTTCTTCCTTTCTGTTAGAAAAAAGAAAACATCACTCCTCATCCTCTGCACAACATCGCTAACAGAAGTTCAAGTCATTCATTTAAGATCACTTTACAAATGTGTAAATAAAGTTTACATGAGTGATTTAATATCCAGAAATCCTGCAGCTTAGTGACAATTGAGAAATAAACTATGCCAGAAAGCACAAAAACGTCACAGGAAAAATGTATTAATTCTGGATGCTGGACATGATGTTACTGCAACCTAAAGCCGTATGGTCTCATGAATGTGTAAGAGAGAATGTTAAAAATGCTATTTTAAAATTTTTACTCCACTTATCCCAATCACAAAAATATGGTTTCATTTGCCAACATATCCTGACAGATAATAAAATTTGGTATCTCAGGGCAACAGAGTATCACCGTAACAGAGAAGTTTCCCAAAAAAATGAAACTCAGTAGGAATTCCACAATGTACATGTAAGCAGTGAAAGGCAAACAGATGGGAAAAAAAAACAAAAAAAACCCCAAACATTGATTGTTTTAATTTAGACATTTCCTAATGGAAAAGGTTAATACATTAAAGGCAAAACAGACTTCTGTTTTTCTAATCTCAACAATCTAAATTATTGGAGCAAATGTCTGCTCCAAACAGTTAAGGTAACTTTCTTCACCGCAATACCCTTGATACAATGAAGTATTTTTCTGTATTTCCTAAACATTATTAATGCACACTGAAAAGAATACTATAGTACAAGGTTTAACTGATAAAAGACACAATTATTTGACATTTAAACAGCTTTTATAACTTAAAAGTCTTTACTGCAATTCTTTATAAAACTCCCCTGCAAAGCTGCATGTCTAATATTTACTCTTAGTTTCATTTTTAAGGATTAAGAAAATGAAGACTACTTTAGAAGAACAGGTAGAGATTCAAACATGAAGCATATTTCTGTCATTCAGCTTACCTGACTCCATTTTTTGGTGACACACTTTACAGTATACATCTTTCTGTTTTGTAGAGATAACTTTTACTAACATATACACAAGGAACAGGAAAAAATGGCTATGGTATTAAACATCAAAGCTACACACACCTCATATATTAGAGTGAGTTATCAATTCTCAAAAAGTAGATATCGCTTTAAAATATACCATCAGAATGTACTGTAAAGATTGTTTTTAAGATTGTGTTTTAATTTGTCCAGTTCAAAATTCTAAAATAAATACAATTGTCAGACTTTCGGAGGAAAACTTACCGTAACATGTTTTCTTGTCTAAAGACAGTTTCATCAGATGTGGACAGGCACATGCCGCACTTCTGTTGTGATTTATCAGACACATGTGAGAACATGGACCTCTGCCCTCATTAGCAGCACATGGATTGGAAGCTAAAATGGAATAATGAAATACACAAAATATAAGAACACTTTTTGGGACTAATGTTTGTCAAACTAGCATAAGCTACACTGGTGAGAAAGGGGTGAAAATTCTGTTTGAATACAAAGCTGGCCTCATTGGTTAAGCTTTTACTCGAATCAACTCTTCTAGGTTAATATTCAAATCTCGTCCAAGCATATAATGGTGTATTTGTTTGTTTGTTTGGTTTTTTTTAAACATGGAAAGTATTTTACACTCCTAATCAGGACACATGGGATAAAAAAAAAAAAAAAAAAATATTAACATGATGAGGACCTGAACAGCAAATTTCATTTTGTGAAGAGCCAACCCTTAGATTATGCAATGAATTTTGGCAATGTCAATGTCTCCTCTCAATTTGATCTACCTACTGGAATCTTACTTGGAAATCTAACATGCAATAATAATTTGAAAAAAAACCAAAAAACACACCAAAGTATTTCTACTTTCCTCAGAGAAAAACCTCTCTGAAGTGCAGACTTATTCAAGTATCTTCCTATAGTTCACTGATTGCACAAGATGTGCTAAAATTGCTTTAAAGAGCACAAAAAAGCTGACCGGAGAAGACTTCTTAGTATTACAAAACCTAGAAGTTATTCTTATTATTTTCATCAGTTATTATACACACACAGTTCCAGAGCACTCCTGAAGAGACATTCCAAGCATAAAAAGAAAGTAATGTTGATTTTTCCGTTTACTGAAGGAACCTTAGAAAATTAACTATGATGAAAAGGGAAGTGGGAATGACTGAGTCATAAAGACAAACTTATAATTAACAAAATCAATTAGTTTAGAATATATTCCTCCAACGCTGTACTAGCCTGCAATATAAGTAATTAGATAAGTAGACAAATCTGATGTATGAATTTCTTTGCAAAATAAATTTAGCTCAGAATCAAGCACTATAATTTGAAGACACACTTCATTGCACCATTTCTATTTCATCAGCTCATGCTTCCTTAATTTTTTCTACCAACTCCTAAAACCTTAAACTACTTACTTGTCTGGCCAGTGCTACAGGAAAAACGAAACTTTCAAAACCCTGGATAAATAGATTAATGAAATCCAGCATCTTCCATCATTCTATTTAAAAATTACAGAGTTTTACAGTTTTCTGTAAAATGATCTAATTTGCCCCTTTCAAACACTGGCAGGCAGCACTGGAGGCCACTCAGCACCCTACCTGCCTTTGCAGTGTCTCCTGTTATCCCAAGGTTTATTAAAAAGAAGCATCCCATTTCCATTCTGTCAGCTCTTCTAAACCTCTGTCAGTCAGCTGGCCAATAAGGTTAAAAATATTTATTCTTGGTTAATGACTTAGTATCTTCTTTGACTGCTAATGGACTGTAAATACCTTATTATTTTTACTCAACGACTAGATTTGATTCTGCTTTTCCCCAAAATTACAATAGATAAATATTTATTAAACATCTTCACTTTTCTTGTATCTGGGGTAAGTAACAATGTGCAAAAATCTGGGGTGCTTTCTTTTAGTAAGTTCACAACTTTGTGTGGCTGACAAAAAATAGGAAGCTGAGGAAAACAGACTAAGTTAAGAAGGTTCCAGGAGCCCTTCTAGATAAGAATCAATCATTAATGGACTGTTAGTATGAATAAATAAAAGTCATCTATCCCTATGAACTACACATAAAAAATGAAACATAATGTCATATTTTGACAATACTGTGAAGGAGATAATTTAGGTTGTAAGGGATCTGTGGAGATCATCTAATGATTCAACCTCCTGAATTTTTTGGCATTAACACTGCTGCTGCGAGATTTAAAATTTAGTCATATGTTTTGTAAAACAGCATCTCCTTTAATTTATTTGCCAATACAAAGCAGTAATTTCAGTGGAACCTGAACCTCTTTATATGCATACAACTGCCTGTGGTGAGGATCTACTTAGGGCCTAAGAATAATCATCCCCATATTGTTTTTCTGTGCAAGTAGTGCATTGCATTCTTCTGTACAAAAGTTGCTATTTGAGCATGGAATTCAAACAAAAGAACATACAGAAGAGAAAATAAAAGGCATGCTGGTTAATGATCATGTTAAAGAAAGGGTCATGATTAAAGTACGCTACAAGCACCAACAAAGAGGAGACAGTACAATTTATGTGCTGTCTGTCCACATCACAATTCACTTATCATGGAATACAAAATTAGTGGAAGAATAAGTGTTACAAAGCAGATGTATTTGTTTCCATGTGCTTGTGCAACTGGAGGAGTAAACTACCATAATCTAAAAATTACTTAAACCAGCACATAGGTATATATTCCTTTCATATTCATACTGCTTTCATCGAATAGGTATGCTATTGCTTTGACTCAAAAGTTTGGCTATTATTTCCTTGTGCTAGCTCTAACACTTGCTTCTATTTCTATTGTGAATAACCACATAACCATTCCTTATTCACCTTCCCCATGCCAGTTACGATTTCAACAACTGCCATCATACAGAAGCCTATCTATAAGCTGCATTTCAAGAAGCACAAGCTTACCTGTCCTCATACAAAAACTTTTCCCATACTCTCAACGAGCCTGTTAAGCTTTCTCACTATCTTTTATATAATCTGTATACAGTATTCAAGATATGGGAGTGATGTGGATATATATACAGCATTACAGTTCACTATCTGTGGTACTTTATTCTCTTCCTAATCATTTCCACCCATCTATTTTCCTTTTTATCATGGCAACCCACAGAACTGGTATTTTCACCAGCTGGCCAGCCTTTTGCATTATTTGACTGATTGCCACTGTTGATTGCTTGTCAATCTATTTCTTTTACAGTCCTGTACACAGACACACATATGTCACTCTTTATCATCATATTTCTTCTTGATTGCTCTCTAAAACATTATGTAAACCAAATGTTTATTTTTCTTGACCAGTAACCCGGAAAAAAAAACCTCAGACATTCAATCACCAGTTGACAAATGAGCAGTTACTCTGACAACCTCTGAATATCCATTCACTAGGAACCAACTTATCCTCCATATTAAATTCGTATTGAACCTGTATCTTCTTCACATCCGATTTTAGCTAGGCAAAATTTTAATCTCGTACTTTAATGGTGCATGTTATCATTCAAATTCTGCTTACACTTTCAAATATATGCACTACAGTTACATCAAAAGGATACTTTTAAATTGCTGACAATCTATTCCCACTCATATTTAAAACCAGTTATAGATCTAACTCTTTGCTCACCATTAATGCTTTCTGTAGTATTGCTTTTCATAGGGCCAAAGATCCTTCTGCTGTACTCAGTCAAGTTAAAATCTTTACACTGCCTGATTATATCCAACTCTTTTAGCATTAATAATTTGCACTTGCAAGTTAGGACTGATCAGACAATGCATTAGTTCTAAAGTAAGTATTTATTTCCTATATTCACTATTTCAGTTTTTAATCTTTCACTTGAAGAATTAGTCAGCATACCATCTAACAAAAAAATTATATTCACCGTTAAAACAAAATAACCAAGAATATTATCTCAAAGTTGGCACAGTTCTTCATGATACTCTTTTGCGTATGGTATTGTTACCGAAATCTCAGAATGAGGAACTTATCGACACCAATGTGATGTAGATAAGCAGACACTTCTTTATTGACGGCCGGGTGCATGAGTGAGTCCTCTCACGATCAACGCACGCCAGGTCTCAAAATCAAACACCATATATAATACTTACCATACATATTCATTAAGTATTCATGCATAATCATAACATTTCCCAGAAATCATTAACATATTCTCCTCCCATATCCGATTCTGCGCAATAAAGCTTAGAAAGATCCAGAAATGGGTCTGGGGTACGATTTGGGTAGGTGGTATATGAGTCGGTGGTCGCGATCTCCCCCTGCCGGAATTACCTTTTACTAAAGTTCACGGTTTCTTGGCAGGTAACTAACTATAAGCTGTTCCAGTCGACTCTCCCCAGTTCCCATTAATCCTACATTCTGACATCTCAATATACTTTCTATATACAGAAGACTAGTTAGATACAAAGAAACCTTTCAAACCCTAAATTATTACTTAAGCTTCAACAATGATTCCAACCCATTCTTCTGGCCTTAGTACAAAATGTACAAAAGGTCTCACAACTACTTTTACTAAATAATCATAACTTTCTTCAACATATATTTGTATCCTCCTATATTTCTATTCTATAAAATAACTCTATAAAATCAGATAATCAAACCAATAAAATCAATTGATCTCAACTCTTTAACAAATCGACAACAGTATGATATCTTTATGGTAATCTGAATTAATTTATTTAATGAATCTCTGATTCCCATGGCACCCCCACTGTACAGTTTGAGATAAAAGGGTGCTGCAAAATAAACAGTGAAATATGTAATTAATTATATAAGTCCATAACTAATAAATGAGTGCCTGGAATGATAGACCTTAAAAAAGCATACTGACATACTAGGCAGGTAAGAAACGCAGATGTAAAAGAGTAACAAATGTGGTAACGCTAGAGTATTGCCAAGTGGAAAGACCAAAGGCAATAGTACTTTTAAGAGCAGGTACTATGCCTTATCAGAAACTTTCTAAAAAATCAGAAATTTCCTGTTAAAGTACATAATAAAAAAGCAGTGGCAAAGGATTAAATTAGATCCAAGTGTGAAAAGAAACACAAGAGTTACATGACAGAGTGACTAAGAAATAAAATGCCTGACAGAATTCAATATATGTATAGTAATATACCAAGAAAAAAACAATCTCAGGTTACATACATGAGAACGGGCACTGAAATAGCATCTATATCTGCAAGATCCTTTTCTGAAGCAACAGATTTATCCTTATGAAATGGCTGTCCAATACCCCTCTTACTACAAGAGCTAGGACACAGTGAACAGAATTATCAGGTATTAGGACCGAAACAGACAAGACAAGGTCCTCCCTCACACAGTGCATAGTTATGCACCACAGCCATCTGTCCAAAAAGCTGTAGACATCAAGTTTGTGTAAGTTCAAAAGTCAACTAGAAAAGGTCATGCAAGAAGAATCAAAGGCTTTAAAGCCTTTGACTCACAAAGACACCATTTTAGGTTCAAAAATCACCGAGTTAAAGGTTACTGGAAGTTGACAGGCTGTAGGGGAGGAGCATGGCTGTTATCTCCCCCCAGGTCCATAGTTTCATGTAGCCACTGATCAGTCATTGTCAAAGACAGGCTGCCGAGTTAAGACAAAGGCAGAAGACACTGCTTGTATATTAAAAAAACAAAACAAAACAAAACAAAAAACCACGCTGAACAACAGAACTTTCATAAAGCACAGAGAAATCAATTTTAAAGTTCAGAAAAATTTATATATTTTGCTTGATTTGTAATCCTTATGCCAATCTTGCTGCTGGTTTTGAAGTAAAAAGAACATACACAAGAAGGCTGTAATAAAATCTCACACTAATAGAATGTTTAACCCCTGCCCACCCCCACCCCCCAATAAAATAGCCAGAGCTTCCTTTACGTGCATCTTAAGATATATTTCTGTAAAACAGCTGGCAATCCAGGCCTCAACAGCACACTGTAACAAAGCAGTGCTATGAAGTTAAATGTTTTGCATGTTTTAATTACAAAAGAGTTCAGTGGTACCAACATACTTTATATTCAACAGTTATTCTACTGCTGGTCCTGATATTTAGTCTAAAAAAAAAAAATCTGCAAAAAGAAAAATAATGCCATGGCCATGGTGGGGTTTTTGTTTTGTTTTTTTATTCAAATACTCTTGAGAAATGCAAAAACCTGGGGAATGTGTGAGAAATTCACAGCTTTCTAGCTGTTTTCAAGCTGTGATCACTCCAATGCACTATATTTACTCATCTCATCGCTATCCTCAGTATTACAACTCATGGTACAAGTGCAACTGCTTGTGCCTAATAGAAGCCCTTGTTCTTTGCAGAAAGTGGATTTTTTAAATATAATAAATTTAAATATAAATAATTTAAATATAAATAAATATTCTTCCTCGAAAACCTGTTTGCTATGCTGATAGCATTCCTGACACACAGCTTTGATTCCTTGAAGATGAATAGGTCTCAAGCTCACGTTCCCAAGATGTGACATCATTCTGCATTAGATCATGAAACCTTCTACAATCCCCTGTGGTTTACTGACAGATGAACCTATCGTCTGTACAAAGTACCTCACTACAGCATCACTACCTTAAATTATCATCTGTCCTAGATTAAACTGAAATAGTGTTGCTTTAGGCTACAGGAATTTATTTAGCACTGCTCTACCTTATTTAAATCAAATTAAGTTGCATGATAGATTTTAAAAGCTAATAAGCTTTCACCTACATAGGTGACCCAGATGTATACCTATGGAACTGTGACTACAAAATGTTTGTCCTTCAGTACTATATATATACACTGCCATTTTGCAATGTAAATCTACTGTTTATTTTATTTTGGGATTCTAAATTGCATGCTATCTTGTTTAATTTACTGCAAAATTGCTACAAATTCAAGAGAAAAATTAAGACATAATCACATAGTGTCACCATTTTTCTCTAGTTCCAATAAAGCTATGTACTGGAGATTTGTAGAAAGAAATTGGTTCCATCGAAAGAGAACAATTTAGCGCAAACCCAGAAGGTCAATCATAAATCAGAATCTGGTGTTTACTACATCATAAAATAAAAGCTGCAATTACACAACTTCATATTTGAACTTCTTGATTCTGGCAAATAGCAACTTAAAACTCTTCTACAGCTTATACCTTGCCTTGAGGCCAAGGTATCTGTGACTCTAGAATACTGACTGATGTTTCCCTAGGCTATAGTCTCTCTCTAAAGACATTGCCTGGCCCCAGTCCAAACAGAAAACAGTTGTTTTATTCTGACAGCAAGAAATGGTTAATGCTTCTGTGAAAACACCACATACAGAACACTTCCTCAAATACCAAAGTTCAAGAAGTGACTAATTATTAAAAAAAACACAAAAAACCAACAAAACCCATTGCTTGAAAGGGATGTGCAGAGATGCATATTTACTCCACCAATATTTTAAGACCCTAAGCATACATACCCTTTTGCCCAGAAGACAGGCAGCTTTGTTAGAACTATACCCCAGTCTAAAAATTAAATTCTTCTAAGAGGTTTATTTTAAAAAGCAATAAGTCCCAAGGAACTTGACATCCACTGAAAACCAGTAACATTCTTCTTTAAAGTAAGTTCATTATTCTTTTAAAATTAAATAATCACAAAAATGTATCCTGACAGCATATGTCACATATCGCAAGGTGGATTACAAGTTGTTCACTGTGAGTCCTTATCACAATTGTCATCATGCATGAATACAACTCACAAACAGTAAGTTGTATTCACTGCTCGCCCTGTTTCAGTGCACACTATTAGCATTCTTCAAATCTTTTGACTACCAGTGTGCAGGGAGAATTTTACTTGCTGGTAGTCATTTACATTAGAGCTATATCCATAGTCTTCTATGTGTAACTAATGCAGAACTGGGTTCTAAGACGTTTACAAAGCCATACAAAACTGTGAGGATTTAATGTTTTCAAAGAAAGATTGCTCAGAACCTACTAACATAAAAGTCTGAATAGGTTACTGAGCAATACAAACCCTGTGTGAGAAGACAAACAAAGTATAATTTCTCAATATTTAAAAACCTCAAGTATACATGATAGGAATTTTTAAGTAGTTTCTATTACCATCAGCTTTTTGGCAGAAGAGGTGAATTTTATCTGGAGATCACGGAACATTCTATAACTAATTGGTGG